>NC_135707.1:6353553-6974787 GCF_964276395.1 Gasterosteus aculeatus | reverse complement strand
AGGAGTAGTCCCATCCATCAGACGCTATTTGCACATCTTTTTTCCCCTGCTTGCACTAGCTTTAGCTTCCTTGAACCTTAAAGAAAAAAATCCCGTTGCTTTTTTTTGTGTGATTGGGCCAACTTGGCTTTTATAAGATGAGAAAACGCTACGCGGCACCGATGACCCACGTCTGATTTAACAGACTAATTCAACAAGAAGAGGATACATTTGCCATTGTGAGTCGAGGCGAAGCCAGAAAGGAGAGCAGGCACCGAGAGGAGTGCCAACTGAGCTCCAGCCTAATGGGCTTCCAAGACAAAACCACAGCTGGCTTTCAACATTAGTCTCCATGACGACAGAAGAAGCCCGAGCTGTGGTGCTATTGTAGAGGGAAAAAAAGGGGGCTACAGGGGTTCATTGCTTTGTGTGAAAACCCATCCATCCTCTCTTTATCCACCATCTCCCCTCTGTCTCTCTAATGGCTAATTAAGTGCCACTTATTACCATTCAACATTATCACAAATCATCAGCTATTACTGGGGCAAATTCGCCTCCACGCCATTTTCAGGGGGAGATGTTTTTTTGTTGCATCTCAGTTTGGCTCCTAAAGAAGGTAATAATTAGGGCTAAAAGCAGACGGGAGAGCAGGGGTGGGTAACTAAGGGCTGCAGGCAACGCTTTGGGTCGCTCGTGTGCTGCACGACCAGCCAGCCTGGGAGGGAGGCTAATATGGAGGGAACATCCAAGAGGTGAAACGAGGACTCAAGAGAATATTTCATTCTGTATACGAGGAGTATTATCCTGAAACCCTTTTATCGATTAACCGAATGACAAGTTCTAACTACTTAGAAACAGGAGATTTTACAGGTGGTACCAGTGGGGAAATGTACAGGCTCTGCAGCGGCGTAGTTAGAGAGACATCAAGACACGCAAGCACAAAGAAACAAGATCAAAAACAAAGTATCCACAATAACTGAAATATAATAGGACATATACAGACATAAACTGTTGTAAGTGTTATTGCGCAGTGTGTATTGGCATTGCAGAAGGTTGAAGTGATGGATAGATAGATAAATATATAAGCCCTGTTACTCTCAGGGCGGGACAGATGGATAAACACAAACAAAACAGACGCAAAAGGCACTGAGAGATAAATAGCAGACTTGGTAGGCAAAGCGGGAAGACCTTAAGTGTTTGAATGCATCTGGGTATTCTTGTCAGATTGAAGATGACATTGAGCTTAAACATTTATGGACGTTCCATTAATGTGATGTGACATGGAGAATTAATTCAATGTGTTCACATGCACATGAGGTCACAACGGCATGAGACTAAAGCACAGAGATGTAGATACGTTGCTAATCCAAGCAATATGTGCTCAATTACCCATTTAGGAATATTATTCTACTGCAACAACAAACAAAAAAAAAAGCAAGAAGCCCGCACTTCAAAAACAACAACGTTCAGCCTCACTTCAGCTGGAGAGTTTTCTATTTTTAATCTTCGTCAAAGCCGAACATAAAACGCTGCCACGGCTCGGATTTTTCAGCGCTGAGACCTTTTCACAGAGCACGAGCCAAAGTGATAACGGGAACAAAAAGACTTTGTCGGCTGATGAATGGGCCAAAACTCTTATCAACGCCAGATTTTTCACTCTGCACATAATGGGCTTACACGTGAAGCTCTCATATGGGAAGAGTGAAACTTTTAGTCTGTGCAGTGTGTGTGTGTGCGCTTTTACACATGCAGCTGCACCGCGCTTTACCCCGCGCTATCTTCACCTACTCCTCCCGACCCGGCCCGGCTGCGTGACACTGACACTCCAGTGGATGACCTCTCACGGACGTACAGCTGCGCAACACACCTGTGAAAGCCGGTTAAGACGGGATAACACACGAAAATGGAGCCGGATGAGGACGAAAATGGAATCGTGTTTGGCTCGAGAACCAAACTAATTCTGGGTCCCGGCATGAGCACGGGTGGGTTTCAGGGGAAACCTGTTTGCACACATTAGGCTTTAAGTCCTGTAGCTTCTACAATGCTTGTGTGTCTGTGTGTGTCTGTGTGTTTTGGTATTTCCCGATGTGGCGGACTCTCTCCACTGAACATGAGCCGACTCTGTCAGACCCGACAGTCTATCAGTGAAACGTCCTCCCCCCCCGTTGCCCTCCCCCGTCTCCCTCCCTCCCTCCCGCAATCTGCCCTACTCTCCTGCTCTGTCTCTCCATCCTTATCAGTGTCCTTCCATCCGTCTCGCGTCCAATTTTTCATTTCAGGTTCAATCTTTTTTGACGTCCTCTCACTCCTCCTCCGACGACACTCCTCCCTCCCTTTCTGTCTTCCTCCACTGGCCTGTCAATCTGTCGTCCCCGCCCTCTCTCTGTCTCTCTCACTCTCTTTCAGGAAGTCAATAAGCTTCCACATGTGGTGGCAACCTGTCAATCGTCATCAGACCGTCAGAGTAATGCGCATTTATGGGGACCTCGTGTACGTGTGTTGGTGTAAGAATTTGAAAGGAAACTTTCCCGTGTTCAGGATGCACAGGTATCAGACACGATGTGTCGAATTGTTTTTATGTTTTCAAAGTTGCACACACGCCGCTGATGACTGGATGCACTCCAGGGCCACACGTCCAGCCGTGAATTTTGGCTCATGAAACGGATCTTCATTTGTTTATTCAAAAACTAACTGCTGCTGCGAAAAGCATAGAAGAGATCACTTGATGAAAACGTATTGTTTTGTATTGTTGAAAGTTCTTATTCATTGATATAAAGAAGCCACTTTAGCGGTGCTATGCACAGAGCGACATGCAGACCGGCCCCCGGTGACAGCAGCAGTGAATCAGACAGCGGGGGGGGGGGGCACACTGGTGCTTCTGAGATCAGATATTCCGTGTGCGACATTAAGGTTTATAGATTTGTAGGTGTCTCTCTGGAAGTGTGTTGTATTTATTCGTACTTGGGCCGTTTATTCAAAGGGGGACAAAGCAGTGGGGATGTGTGTGTACGAGCTCTCATAAAGTCAGCCCACGTCCCCGTGCAACATCCTGGCCATCTAAGCAATGGCTGCTCTGTTCCCCTTTGCCGCTGCAATATGAAATATGCATGGACCATAAAGAGCATATGGGCCATCCATCTCAATATCCGCCACGCCAGACCATCAAAAAAAGATCATTAAACCTAACACACACAGGCCGACCGGCACGTCCGCCAACACACAAAATGGCGCATAAACATGCACTCCCACGCTGTGCGTAATGGTTGATCGGTTTCAGTGCAAACTTTCTGCTGACGGAGCGCACGGAGTAACGGGGCGAAGGCGTGTCCGCACTCGGACGGACGCGCACTCAGACCCACATTCGGGAAAGAGGGGGGGACGTTGAACATTTGTGTACATCTCCCCACTGCTGTCACACAACACTGGAAAATAAGTCTATGGATAGAAAAACATGAACATATGTCTCTGTTCCCCTCTCCATCTGACTGACGCTGACGCGGGCCTCCCCTCCAAGCTGTCACTCTGTCGACGTTTCCTTTACGGTGACTCTGCTATCAGACTCTGTGGCCCCTCCACTGCAGGGAATTAAGATTTAATATGAGGCTCCCGAGCAGTGAGCGGAGGAGAGATGTGGCTGACAATGTGCCAACCGATGGCCAGTTGTATACAAAGCAAAGAAACTGTTAACAGAGGGTCCGAACAGAGGAGGAAGGGAGGACGGGATGGATTAAGAGTGAAGGCGCGAGACGAAAAAGAAGAGGGTGCCGAAAGAAAAAATGGACTAAAAAAAACAAAAAAATCCCACAAAAACAAAGACTTCCACTGGGTGAGGCATCTGTCCTCTCTCATCTCCTTCTCTCCATCCCTCACCCCCTCCCCTCCTTCCCTTCCCTCACATCTCTCTAATCTCTTTCCAACTACAGTACGTGTCAGCAAGGAGTTTGACACTAAGTCAGCGTCATATTCTATCATCCATGCAGACAGAGACGCAAACAGGACAGCTACAAGACGAGCTTTGGCTTTATCTAATCTCTTTAGTCCTTCCTTCCTTAGTTCCTTCCTTCCTGCTTTCCCCGTCCCTCCATCCCACCTCCTGAAAAAAGAAACCTGTCCGCCCAGGTGCAGCCAGCATCAATCTGCTGACGGGGCACTGGTCTCTCACTGGTTCCCACAGAAGCCCGGAAAAAAAAGGAAAAGAAGCCTGTGCCGGTTGGTGGGAACGCGCTCGTTTTATTTGGGAGTGCGAGGAGAGGAGAGCTGGACAGAATGTGCAGTACGTGTGCTTTTCCGGGATTTTCAAAACTGCCACCTAGTTTTTCACCTTCACAGTAGAGGGCACAAATTCAATCTCTGTTGCGAAGCGCTGGCTGCCGGTGTAATAATTTACTTCTTTGTGTGCGGGGCTGCAAAGTTGGAGGAACTGTTTGTCGGAGGAGTATTTTTCCTCGACTGCCAATTCCCATTTTCCCATTTAACGCGTCCCGGATGATTTAGCAATCGCATATGTTTATGTCGTCATGGCCAACAGCTGAGATAGTGTTATTTTTTAACAACAATTTGGTATGGCCTTGAATAAAACAGCACCCCTTCACCTCAACTGCTGTTGCTATGGAGGAAAAAGTCAGCCGGAGGCATGTGGTCAGAGCATGTTGCAATAAAATGCTGCACCACAGCAGCCACATTATGTATAGAAATAAACTGAATGTAGGCGTAAAGGTGCGTTTAGTCACAAAGCTGGGTCAATTTACGCCTCCTGTAATTCACATTTATTCAAACTTTGGACTGTTGGTGTTTATTCGACTAATTACCTACTTAAGAAAATGGGCCTTTCTGTGTGACCACACATTAATAATTAGCCATTGCAAACATGCACATCTACATGTTAAGCTGGATGAGTGAATACAGAAAGTAGTTAACTTCATCTTGATTTATGCACATTTGACTAGCTATTTTCAAGTTGCTCATCCTCCAGCTGATGATTCATTCAGGGTAGGTTCAAACCCAATCCAATGCCCCCCCGCCCAAAATATCTCCACCTACTACACAACTGCATTCCTCAAGAGTTCACCGCCGTCCTCCTCTGGGATACAACCCTCCTCCAGTGTACTGCACGCTGCCCAAAACGTGCATGCAGGAATGTGCAGGTGCCGTTGTGGGCACGGTGCATCTCTGGCTTCCTGTTTAGAGATTAAAAAATATCTATTTTAAAACCAGATGTGCCACCTGCTCACCTCGGCTGCTGTGGAGCTCTTTTGACAGGCCGACTCGCTGCCTTGTTAACAGCACTTTGATTCAGCCAATTAAAGGAATGTGAAAAGATGCTGTCGTGTATCGAGAGGTCGTCGTTGTGCCTTTATGAATGACGGCGTGTGTGTGTGTGTGTGTAACTAACACATGAGAGAAATAACTCAACAGTGTTTGCTTTTTGACTTTTTCTTCCCCTCTGGCGCTGACTTTCTCTCTCGCTCACTGTCCTCACTCCCCTTCAAACGCACTTTATTTTTCACCTGTTCCTCCCGCCTTGCCTTCCCCCCCCCTCTCTCTCCACCACGCTGTCAAGTCGTAATCCCTTTCACTCTTCCCTCTCTATCTTAGTAATTATCTCTCCGCCCTGTCCCCTTCGACGCACCCCGTGTCATCCATCTATCTGCCTCTATGTAAAATATCTCCATCTGCGTTCACTTTCATACCCCGTTTTTTCCTTCCCCCCGCCCTCCCTTATCTCACCGGGCTGACCCCTTCGTCTCCCTCCTCCTACCCCTGCATCCTTCTATCAGCTGCAGCTTCCTTCCTTCTGCCCCCCCCCCCCACAGCCCCACCTTCTCCCCCCCGCGTCCCATCTTTCCATCCCTCCTCCCGGTCGCCGGCTGATTGAAATTCAAACCCGAGCTTTAATGTCGGCCCGTGTGGTCGGCGATTTGCTTTCGCGCGCCTTCCAGTCCGAGGCCATGGAGGTTGCGAGCAATCTGCTGTTGGGTGTTCAGAGAGAAGATAAAGCAAGCCCAGGGGAAGGGGGGGGTGGGGGGGGGGGCAACCGGATCGCCCCGTCCATTAGTTTGCGGTAATGTTTGTCATTGCCACTGAGGTGGCGGCGGCGGGTTGGAACTCAGCTCGTCTCTCACAGGCGGAGTTAAATCGCTCTAAATGTTTTCCACACACCAGCAACCCGGCTTCCCCCCACGGCGGCATCTGTGTGGCTTCCTCCCTTCACCTGCGCCACCTGATCTCCTCCATTTCTCCTCGGACGTGTTCCAGGCCGTCATGGCGCAGTTGAGGTGATGAGTGTTTTGATCCCCAGATCATAACCTCACATGGTGACATGCTGATATATTATTTATTTTACTTTCCCTCGCTTTCCCTTTTTTTCCAATCCATAGATGGACACTCAATTAAATGTTACATATTATATATCCACTATTATATGTATTGCTTTCTCTGATGTAGAATGGAACAGGAAGGGAACTTCAGTACGCATAATGAGAATTTGACAAACAGACTGTGTGTGTGTGTGTGTGTGTGTGTGCGCGTTAGGCGGGTAAGAGAACGGAATGATTGCTGCTACTTGTGAGCAGCCTACACACACATTTGTTGGTGTCACGGCTGCTTCTGCAGGCTGACCTGCCCCTCACATGTGTGTGTGTGTGTGTGTGTGTGTGTGTGTGTGTGTGTGTGTGTGTGTGTGTGTGTCGGTCAGTTAGTGTATCCAAGCGGTTTTGTCTGGTGCGTGTGAGACAGCTGCTTCAAAGATGGCCGTGTGAGCTTTTGTTCTGTCTCTTCAATCAAAGTGCTTCCCCACAGCTCAGCCTGCCAGACGAAACCAAAGTCAGCCAACAACACAATCTGAGGACTGAGGCACAAACACAGAGAGACACAGAGAGACAGAGAGAGAGACACCTGTGGGTGAGAGGCCAGGAGGTCCGTTTCTGTCTCTGGTGCAATGTGATGAAACTCACAGACAGACAGCCAATCAGCCATGACGATGAGCCAAGCAGGGAATAACCTGCAGGTCAGCTAACACACACACACACACACACACACAGACACACAATCATGGGCATGTGCTCGTTTCACTAGCAGCACTGTTGGGCGAGGTCCCAGCAGATATCAAGTGCTGCATGTAGAAAGTAATTGCATTGGTTGTAATTGGTTGTGGTCGGCTGGGTTGAATAGCAAACGCTGGCTTTGCATAAACACACAAACTAAGTCCTTGTTTATGTTGCGAGTTGTTGCGTGCACACATGCCAATGCAACGCTGTTGTGGTTGTGGTTGTTGTATCTCCTTGTGTGCTGATTGCGAATACAGACCCTGAGCTAAAGTATCCTGCAGAGATAAAAAAGGGAAGATGCTGATGGTGGAATTGGCAAAAGGGAAAGAGGGTCGTGTAAAACAAAAGGAGGGAGAGACGGTGGGAAGGAAGAGCGAAAGAGACGAGAGGCCAGGGAGAAAATGAGGTGGAAGGGGGGTAGTTTCCAGTGGCATACCTTGAAGCTTGGTTAATACACTGTGTGTGTCCGTGTCTGTGTGTGCGTGGGTGTGTGTCTGACCCTTTGTCTGAGGCAACGCTCACTCTGAGTCATACGAGCTGTAACAAGGAACAGATTGCTGTTCATTTATATGTGGCGGGATGTGTTTGTGTCGTACCACCCCGGTGACTCCAAAGGTCTCACACGCCAGTTGATGCCGACGCGTCTCTCACACGCGCGCACACACACACAAACACACACACGTCGGTGTTGTGAGAGACTAAATGAGACAAAGCAACTTTGGAGGTGTAAGGAATACACAACTCCTTTGACCTCCCACTGAGTGTGAATGTGCGGCGCCGGCCTTTTTATTACCCTCTCGTCTCTCTTTCTCATTTTCCTCTCTCACTGCCCGACTCCCCCCTTCCCTTTATCCTCCACTCGCCCCCCTCTCCCTCCCTCTCTGTGCGGTGTTTATGGCAGCGAGGCGATGATTAGATGTCATCGTGCCCCCCCCACCCCCCTCCAACGGGGCCTATAGGAAGTCATCTCTACCTCTCACTGCTCCCCCAGCTGTCTGATACACACGGCGTAACGCACCATCCAACAATGGCGTGACAACGCTACTACATGTACACACTGAAATGAAATGTAACACACGGTGTGTACGTTTGGGGCTACTGAGTGTGTTTGCGTGTGTCAAGGAGCCCCGTGTTTTGGTGATAAGTTGAGGAAATGCAAAGAGACAGGCAGACAGTTTGGACCGCAGGAGAAGATGGAGGAAGCAGAGGTGGGGGTGCGGGGGGGGGTTCACGTCTGCCACACTCCAGCAGCATCCAGCTTGTGCGTGCTGAGAAATCAATCAAGACCCTCACGTTATCAAGGACATTTCAACTGGCTCTCGGAGGGTGTAGCTTTCCAGAGAGGTGCTACAGGGGACACACACACACACACACACACACAACTGCATCCTGTCTTTAATTGGAATGCTGGGTGCGTAAAATGACGCTTGGCTGAGCAATGACAACCCACTTAACAAATATGTGTTGCACCAACTCGTCCGTCCTCACTTTACAAGCTTTACATCTCGTCACACGGCCTTGTGAGTGCGAGGAAGTAAGGACAAGGGAAAGGTTGCAAGCAAGGGAGCGTGATTTAGAAGTTAAAAATTAGGCAATGAGACACACGTTGTGGACTTTGGGGACAAACCTTTGGACTGCGACCAATTAGTTATGTTGCATCAAAATGTCTGTGAATAGTGTTTATTTGATGAACCGGTCATTCTACTATGGATATTTTGAATATGTGTGTTTGTTTTGGTTGCTGTATCGGACTGAAAAAGGGAAATTATAACTTCAAATTCAGAACATTATGTGCAGGATGATGCTTTTGATCGGTCACGGGAAATACAGCAGATCTTCTTGCTAATAGTCACATTTGCTTACGTGGGTCATATAGTGGCATCGGTATTAAATTGAAACTCGCTGGCGGTTTCTTTTTGTTCGATTCGGTCGACACTCTTTTCCATAAGGCAGACTCCAGACTAGCATATATAGAGGAGACAAATATTGGGCTGTGTTTTCTTCATTCACGAGTTATGCAGCCTTTTCTCCTCGGCCTTCCTTCCTGAAGCCTGAGAACCAGAAATCAAATGAGGTCCACACTCTTTCTTTAAAAGGAAAGAGACAAAGTCAAACAAATGAAACGCAAACTTAAGGACTCGTTTACTGGGATTTTTGCAGCGTTGTGTGTAATGTTTATTCATCGTTCTCCATAATGTGCGTGTTATTATGAAGAGGCAACCTGAGCTTGTTGTTTGTGTTGCCTGGTGCACAAAAGAAATATCACCGGCTTCTCAGTCATACCGACTGATTACTTTACTGACTGAATTATGTGTCTCTGGGGAATTCTCTTCTTTTTTAATCGAATAGGAAATAATGAGCCTGAAAGGCGAGAAGTACTTAACATGTCGTTATCTACGCGTATTAAAACAGAATAAACAACAAAGGGATGAAAATTTCAGCATATCTGTAAAAAACTTTTAAAACCTCTTTAAGTACCTTTGTGTTTCCAGGATGAGAGTAGAGCGACAGGCTCCGTCAGGACCAACGCAAGGACCCTGGTTTTGGGATAAATCTTCTGTGAACGCAGTTTAGCTCAGCCTGACATTGCAACTGTTGAAATACCGTAGCTGTTAAACTATTTCTGTCAATGTGATGAAGCAGTCATACGTTGGTGACTCCAGGAACCTTCCAGCATGGAACCCAGTCTCCTCCTCCTCAGCCGGTCGCTCTGTTCGTCGCCATATTTGAGACTTTATCCGGATCATTATTCAGGAAGTAAAAGTTGAAAAGTGCTGAGTAAGGACGGCGCTCCGTGCAGCGCTGTGGCAGGGAGTGTTAGTCATTAGCAGGAGATATTCATAGACGGGCTATTAGCTCAGGTCAGAGCATCGCCTCAGACCCGGTTACACAGTCTCTCTCTCTCTCCGTTTGTGTGTGTCTGTGTGTGGCGGTTGGGTTGTTCCTTTTTCCACTGTACATTGTCCGACAACACGTCAATAGCGCACAAGTTTTACCTCCTCGGCTACGCTTGCTTCCAAAAAGGAGAATCGTCTACACACTCTGGACAAGTGGACCGTTGGCTTCATGGCGGTGCCGCCTGGGTGACGTTTCCGTGACTCCGTGATTCATATTGAGATGAATGCGACGTCGTTAACTCGAGTTTATTAAATAAATAGTAAATAAACTCATCAAATTTGAGATTTCAAATAGGGTGATTTGACTTAAACCAAATCTTGGTTTTTGTATGAAATCCCATAAATGTGACGCATTGCAATGGGGAGTTTATGGTGCCATGGATGCTACATTTAATTCTATTTTCTGTTGGTACACATATTTCACATATAGACACTCATGCAACGGCACAGAGTAAATGTAAACCAGGGAATATGAAATATTCATGGATCCAGCTGGATGTCGCTCAACTGTTTCTCTGAAAAGTGGCATTTAAACAAGTTCAACGCCACGTTTATTGTTTTTAAATGTATCCGTTTTCGGTGTTACGATGTAAATCATCTGCATGCCGCACACGGAGCACCAACAAACCCTCACCAAAAAAACGCCGCCATGGAGCTTCGCCGATCAAATGTGGCTTCACCTCAACACCGGGTCTCCTCTTTAAGCCCCACTGTCAAACTCTCTAACAAATGTCCTCTTTTCTTCCCAATCATCTTATCTCTCCCCTCATCGCCCCGCCGTCATCGAGGAGTTGTGACCCCTCCTAGAGAGGGAGAGAGAGAGAGGTTGAGGGAGGGACGGTGTGAGAGTGGGGGAGGAGGGCGATGAGGTGGTTTCGATTTCACAGCAGACAAATGGTCTGACTTCTTGTAGGTAACCTCTGTAAATGGGTTTTCGATCTCTAATTCTTAACAGATCCCCGTGGACGATTACATAAAGACAGTATGTGGCAGGACGGAGGAAGACGAAACGGAAAAAAGAAAAAGGAAAAAGAAGCAGCGGATGGAGAGAAGGAGGCAGATTCTCAGACAAACACCTACATAAGAATTGACAAATTGCCTCAGAATTTCCCGTTGGTTTCGCAGTCGGTGAGTCAGAGAATTTACAGTCACGCCGACTCCTACACTCACCGACACGTAAACAAATCAGCATTTATCTCGCAGACGTACACATATGCCTGTCGCCCACACTCCGTGTGGTTGGAGGTCTGACATGAATTGGTCTCCTTCGGTTAGTTGGCTTCAGGGCTGCATTTCCACGCAGATATCTCTTCACGTGGAGAAGCAGCAGCCACTTAGACTCAACTCTCAACTCCATCCTTGCATCTCCAGTTGCAAGTCAAACTAATAACCAGGTCAGAAAAGAGGAAGTCTGGGCCTCTTACACCCGGTATCTGTTATCCAGATAGTTGCGGGCTGAAGCAAACCGCCCCCCCCAAGATAATAATAGAGCGCCATCAGACCCGTTGATGGTCTGAATAGCGCTGCGAGGGTTGTTCATTTCGGTCGATAAGTAAACTGACTAGAAGCTGACGGGAAAACTGTCGTGTGCATATCAACTCATCAAATGACAGAGAGGTATTGCTTCAGCTAAAGATTGGCTTTCCTCCACTGCATAACACTGTGAATCTAATATCATTATGTGTCCAACCTTCCACAAAGAAAATAAATACATATATCTGAAGCGATCCAGCGGTCTTGAGAAATGGTCCTGAGGAGCCCGTGCGATGGACATCTCATGGACCAAACAAGGAAAATAATCAGCAGGCTGATCGTTAATGGCAATCCTCCCCTATTAATAACCGGCATGGCGTTCCCGAGCAGCGCATTACCTCCCATTACAACACGGTCACGTACACACGCGTGTAATCACTTGGAACTCGCCGCTCTCTAATTCCCGGGAGAATCTCCCTGCGGTTCGTCGGTCTGTGAATCAGCAGATAGATGGTCGTACTGACAGAGATTTGGGAGCAAATGAAGAGCGAGTGAGGCGGGCTTAATAAGCCTGATCGCACTTTCTGTTTATTCCGTCTCAGTCCAAAATTGCTTCTAGGTGCAGCTTTTTCTAAAAGTAATTCTCCTCCACCATATTTAATTGTTTTATTGTGTCATTACTCCGTGTTGCCGGAGCATTAACGCTCCGTGCATTCAACTACGCCTATTAAACTGTAATGCCTCTACAAAGCAATATACTTTGTGATCACACGCACACGCACACAGACACCAGCACCCAAAACGCACACACGCTATTAAGCGGCGATGGTGCCAGAGAGCGATATGAGGCAATATTGCGGGCGAGCAATCTGATGAAGTGTACAAAAACAGTCATTAACCGACTCCCTGTCCCCGTCCCGTTTACCACGCACTTAACATTTTAACGAGGGAGCCGCATTGCCTTCACGCCGCATCGGCCTATAACCACTTGCAGAAACATCATCAGAATTATTACACACACACACACACTTTGTCACTTCACACCACGTGAAGCGCACGGGCGGCTTCGCTTGCCGTCCCGTCCCCCCTCCTCCTCCCCCTCCTCCTCCTCGGCTTATGAGACAAACCGTGAAGCGAGTGTGAGGATGTGTGCGCGTACGTTTCGACGGGAGAGGGGGTGGCGAGGGGGGGGGAGGAGGGGAGTGCGCCGGCCCCCTCGGCGAGGGACGATGGGCCGTTGAGGAGATGAGCAGGTGAAGCTGAAGATCAGATCATGCAGCCAGAGAGCGGCCTCCTCTCCAACAGCACGATGAGATCAAATACCCTCCGGTGCCTCCAAGCGCACGCACACACGCACACGCTCAGGCACTGATATTCAGGCTCTGTTTCCAAACATCCATCATGTCCTTGAACAGAAGAGGCAATGAAAGTATAAAGATGAGCCCTCTTTGACAACATGAACAAGCGAGAGAGGAGCTTGAAGGAGAAGAACAAATCCAAACAGGAAGCAAACCAAAGACCTCAAGTGGAAGGAGGGTCACTGATGGGAGAGACTCTCCAGGGGGGGTTTAGGTCCCGGGGAGAGTGTGTGTGTGTGTGTGTGTGTGTGTGAATAAGAGAGAAAGAAACAGCATCAATCTTGCTGAATCTGATCGTTTCTTTCTTTCACAACAATAAACCTGTGAGCAAGGCACTTTTACAACCAGCATCCGTCTGAAAGCCTCGACAGCGCCGCAGCGCCGCTGCCTTTCTGTCCCCGACAGTCATTAACAGCCCTCTCTGACTCCTCGCTTTGCTTCGTTATTGTGTGCGCGCGCTCGATTGAGTGCGCCTGTCCACATGTGAGACTCCCCGTTGCTCGAACAATGTGTGTGGAATTTCATGCTATAAATCGGTTTGGGGACCCGGAACACACGGCAAACAAAAGAAATACGCACAGCGGCCTGGCATCTCTTCACACACACACACGCACACACACACACACACACACACCTCCTGAACAGGCCAGTCCGTTCTGCCCTCATCTGCAGATGGCCAATTACGTGATCAGATAAGGTCTGTTACACACCGAACGCTCTTAATACACACACACACAATCCTAGGATGCCAGTTCGTAAAAACACCCACCAGCAGGGTCCGAGGGGGTAATTTAGAATTAGCTTAAGAATAAATAAAAAAAGACTCACATTGATATGGAGATTAGACCAATCTGTACCACTGGTGCAAATGGCTAAAAACTGTTAGTTAAATGGCAACAAAAAAAAAAACGCCACATAAACATAAACACACACGGAGAGATATGCATATGAATGGCGTGCGAGGGGTCCGTCCCACAGCTCGAATGTGCCTATCAAAGGCCGGTCGAGGCCGGGTCTTACACACTTAGCATTAGAATACATCAATGGCACAGGAATGGAGGCACGCAGGCTTTCACACTCGGGGCAAACCCACCTTCAGCCTCTATCTTCCCCTTTTCACTCCCTCTTTGGTCCAACACAACCTCCCCCCGTCCCCCACACACACACACACAGCGTTAGACCTCTCCTATTATCTCCCCATCTCCGTCTTAAGACTCTCCTCCCCCCCTCCTGCTCGGCAGAAGGAAGCCTTTTTAACCGTGACCACAACTCGGAGCCGCGTGGACCGTGACTACATAGCCGTACAACACCAGCTTGTGTGTGTGTGTGTGTGTGTGTGTGTGTGTGACTGACATAAAATAATCACAGTTCGGTCCGCCACTGCTCAGTCCCCCTCGGTGTGGAGAGGAGTCTGAACAGGCTGCTTCTCTTCCCGTTTAGCTCTGTGGGATTCGCTGTCTCGCCATCAGCATTCATCCCAACGCCCCGCTGACTAACTCACAAACTCCACTTAATGGAATCAAACTTGGCCCATCAGACGTGTGTCAGTGCATGTATACGTGTGTGTGTGTGTGTGTGTGTGTGTGTGTGTGTACGTCACTTGTCTGTCGATACCCGCAGACAGCTTTCAGACATGAGAATAGGAGGCAGAGAGGGAAGAAAACAAGCCAGCTCTCCTTTACACTCTAATTACAAATGACAAACCTGCCACCGAGAGTCGGTCCGGCAGCCGCCGGCGCACAATAGCTTCTCAGCTCTCCGCCGATACTCAGCGGCCGACTGGAGGCGATTTGCAAGTGTGTGTTTGTGTGTGTGTGTCTGACTGACAGATTAAAACAAGAACAACAAAAATCAAACAGCGCCCGGCCCCACGGCTCCGTTCTTCAATGACAAAGCAAGATGTCCGGAGGCCAACAGCTCACCCGTCTTCCTCTCCTCGTTGCCCTTTTAGTGTGTCAATCTTTACTTTTAGCCATCGATCTATGCTCCCTTCCTTCCTTCCCCTTTCTTCCTTAACTTTGTGCATCGTTTTAAAAGTCTTCCTTTTCCACATCATCTATTTCCTCCCCATTGCGTAATAATAAAGTTAACACTACATTGTGGCTTATACTCTAACTGGATAATATCTCTAATTGAATTGTGATGATATCAAAAGGACCATTTGCTGCGAGTGCCATGAGATATAATTCATGCAGAGGTTGTAACCTGTTCACACGCCACCCACTTAACACCCTCGACTATTTCTTTAGCCAGTTTTCTATGGGAGGGACACGGCCCAGGACTGTGGGGGAAAGATTATACAAGGAGATGTGATCCCACAGTACTGACGATGAAAAAATGAATCTCTCCTAAAAGGTCAAGGTAGGAGCCGTTTAGTAGTTTTTGGAAAATCCCATCTAGATCAGCAGGAGGCAGCTTACGTCACTTTGTTAGAAACAGGACGTAGCACAGAAACTTGCAGAGATTACAGGGATTTCCATCATATTTCTGCCAAGTTTAACTGTTAAATAACTGGCTGACGAAGCCTGTTAGTGTGAAATGGTATTTGTGTCGGCCATGTGTGACCTCCTGTCTACTAGAACCTGGCTTACCTATAACTTCAGTCTTAACCAGCTTAACTGACTTACCTACTTTTTACTTTTGTTTCACAACTAATTGTAATAAATCACTTTAGAAAGCAACTTGTAGTAAACTTTGTACTTAAATCTTCCATTTTTGGACTTCTCATCAACTGAGTAGCTATTCTGGAGTATTCAAGCAAACTACATGTTTTTATCTGTAAATATCTCTCATGTGGACTTGATGTGATTAAGTATTCTCGTGGTTTTCACATCTGAAGACAATTGTACGAAACCAACTCAGCAAGCCGTAGAGGAACTTGGCCTTATAGCAAAAGCTAAAATTGGCAAAATGATTATTCAAAAGTGAGGATTCAATGCCAACTTTAGCTATTTGATGCGCACACACACACACCTACACACACAGGCACATACAGAAATATCGCTGTACACGAGAGCGAGTTCAAATGAGTGGGGCAGAGAGATAAAGACGGAAAGAGACGCCGAGACTCCAATACACACAAACGCCGGTCTGAATGGACCGCCAGACACGTGTTCACGCTGCAGGAGCGAGCTTACGCTTCTTCCCATTCACGCCGAGCATTGAGTTAGCATTGACTCCCCGCTGAATGGCCCTGTGAGGGGACATGGCGATGCTAACCGGGAGGCACTATCGCTAGCCGCCCCCCTGCTCTCCCCTGGCGGAAGAGACAGGGCGCCATTGATATGGTAATGCCGGGGACGTTTCGGGGCCAAAGCTTGGGACCGTGGGCGCGCCGTGATCCTCCAAGAACCGAAAAGGACAGATCTCCAGGGCATTGTGATGTCCCCCGGTCCCCGTGACATGTGGTCATGTGAACGGCCGTTTTCATCACAATTGACCCGGGTCTTGGCAGTGCTGCTCCGCGGGGGCCCCGCCCTCCCCCCATTCTTCGGTTCCCTTCAATGAATTCCCCCCCCCCCCCTCTGTCTGGTCTTTCTGGTAGTGCTCTCCCTTGCCTTCTCTCCAGCGACAACAGAGGGCCGGAGGTACGAGCTTTAACTGGTCCACCCTCTGCAGCGCCGTCCGCTCCACGAGGACGGTGTCACGGAGCCTTTGATTATCTGGGCTGACGCTGTAGAAAATTGCAACCGGTGTTGCAATACATATGCTGGGGTTTACGTTTCACCTCAAGGGGGTAAAGCACCCAGAGTGTGTGGTGTGAGCGACAATTTACAACAAACACACACACACACACACACACACAGCGAGTGGGCGGATGGGTGTCATCATTCTGTGTTTTATTCAATCACGGTTCAGCAGACATTTGAGTGTACAGTGCGTGTTATTCTTTATATGGAGTGTGTGTGTGTGTGTGTGTGCGCGCGCACGTTCTCTCTTTGCTCCACTTTATTTGATCAGGGCTGGAAAACAAAATAACAATCTACTCCCTTGAGGAAGCGGTGGGAGGTAATGACAGAGATTGTGCCTGTAAAACAAGTTTTGCACACGCGCACGTATGTGTGCGTGCTGGCGCGGGTGTTTGTGAGTATGTGTGTGCGCACAAAAAACAGATGGAAAAATGGAAAGGGAGGAAGAGGAGGTTCAGAGTGAAGAGTATGCAAATGTATGGGACTAATTCATGTGGGTAATGTGTGGGTGGTAGGCTTGTAAGCTGTGGGGCATTCACATGCCTTCTTTTCCAGCCCCCCCTCACACACCCCCTCACACACACACACACACACACACACATATGCATGTGCGGGGATGGGAGGAGAGTTTGCCTGGCTGCGAGGAACTCCATCAACACAACACATCCTATTTTCTCAACATCTCCTCCCACATTCCCCCTCCCCCCCCCCCCCCCCCCCCGCCTCCTCCACCACCTTTATTTTGCTTTCTCTCCCGGGAAGTGACACAGAATTCTTTTTAACTGCAGTACATTCATTACAACAGCCCCGCAACGAGCCCCCACACCCCTCTCTCTCTCCCCTCCACGTTCTCGTCCTCCTCCCGATATGTGAATTAAAGAAAGTGTACGTATTCACCACCAGCAGCCGCCCTGGACTTTGGCCTTTCATTAAAAACCCAATAGTCCGGCCCGCAGAGGAAAGGTGGTAAACACTCATTCATATGCTGCATTTACTACACCGGCGCCGACACATTCGCGGGCCTCAAAGCGTAGGAGGGGAGCGCAGAGCCTACAGACGGCGTGGGTGTGAAGCACTGAGGCCAGCCACAGTCCCTCCGCTCCACCTCATCCGCATCCTCTCTCTCTCCATTGACAACCATTGACTCTACACACAGCGGTGCAGAATGCATGCGCACACGACAAATTGGGACACCAAAAAGGTTAAAAGCACAAGGGTGCGAGGTTGAAATCATGCACAACGCGCGCACACAGAGAGGAGCTCACAAACACACTTCAGAGGACGACGGATGAATAGACAATGCGTGCCGCGAGTCAATGGGAATGTGTCAATCGCCGTCGCGGGCAACCAATCAATGACCAGAACGGCTCCACGGACGGATCGGATTCTTGCACAGCACAGACGAGGTATGTGGCTTTGTCATGTATTTAATTCAGTGCACAAGACAAAAAAAAACTGACAACTCCACTTGGTTAATTCGGCTGCAAATGATTTCTCAACCTTTCATCACGATCATTAAATTCTTGCACGGTAGAAATTTAAGGCTCCTCTTTGCTTTGCTTTTGCTTTGCTCGTTCCAAGATGAGTCGTGCAAGTACACACAAGTACTATGGGCACAGAAAGTAACTTCTCTGCCCAACGGATGATTTGCGAGCCCCTCTCCTCATTTATGGCGTGATGCCTGATCAGGCTCTACGCGGCGAAGGCGCCTCACGTGAGGCATCACGCGTCGGACCGCGGGGCTGCTGAGTTCGGATTTTTTTTGCTGCACTTTGTTTCGGTTCCCACTGTGCTGGAAGGTGCACCTCAGGAAACGGGACAAGATCTGTGAGCAGCAGAGTCGGACACACTGAGAAACGTGCGTAAACGCACACACGGCTGAAAGACTAATAACCAAATATCTTTACAAAATGCAAAATAATGCCAATTATGAACGCATTATATCGACAAACCTTCTTCATTCCAGCCTGGGACATTTAAAACAATACTGCTTTTCTCTTCTCTTTTTTTATATCTCTTTATTTTATGATATTCAGGGATTCTAGCATTGGTCTCAGGTAGATTAATCAATAATGTAAATTAATGCAGCCCTAATCATATTTTTCTAACAACACGATTATACTAAAAGTCAATATACCGCATGATGATTCTGAGGTCTCGAACAACAAAATGCAGAACAGTTTTGTTTTGATGTTGGAGTACAGCTACCAGTTATGCACGACTCCTTTTCAGGGTAATGTGTAGCGCGCAAACTGATACTAAAATGACAAAATATCCCAAAACAGCACAGCGTATTGTCACTATTTCGTCTCTCGTTTTGTGATCATACATACATCATCTGCCCAAAGGGTTTTCCAATGTGACTGTTGTTATTTGAGCAACAGGTTTCCACTGGCACATCAGACTGGTTGACTGACTGGTTCCTGTTGCAGAGGCCACTGTGCAACTTTCTGCCTGCCTCCCTCCCTCTCCGGCCCGGCTTGGTCTGATTAAAGCCTTCTGCTGAAACAAGGTCATAATTCACTTAGCCGATGCCCAATTTCCGCATAATTACCTTCCTGCTTCGCGAGCACTGCCGCGCGCCGACTCACGCGCACGCGTTCGCACCGACGCTCGGACGCAAACGCATTCCCTCTCTGATTTGTGTCATTACTGAGAGGAGAGTGGTTAAAAGGTTTCAGAGTTGGCCTCTTAGTGACAGCTTAAATGGATAAAACCTCAATTAAAGAGTCTCTCCCTCTGTGCTGCTCTCTCGCTCGCTCTCTCTCTGTGGATGGAATGAGCATAAATTTCTCTCTCTTTCTCAAAACCGTTTTTCTAAATTAAACCTCGTCAAAGTGGGACTTTCCTCGCATCTCGCAGTAATGGTTTTCCCACGCAAACGCGCTGCATCGGGCGCAACGCCGCTGAACCATTAACGAAAGTCGTAATCACAGCTCAACAATAGGCGAGGGCTTCCCGTAAACACAGCGCCTCTCCTCCCCGCTGCTTCCGGGGCCCCGGCCCGGCCCCGGGCCGCCAACTGACCATTTCCCTTCGCGCTTAAGAGGCTGCATTTTCACGCCATCGCCTTCATGTGGGGGATTCCTGGTCGTCACGGCGCCGTAGTTTATTAACGCTGGGCCGCTGTGTTGTGATCGGGCTCAGCATCTGGCCTCAGACTGCCACATGCTACCGTTAGCCACCATATGAGCATCTGGTGTGTGTGTGAAGAAGCTGACAGCCTACATTATTAGTACCCCCCCATCTCTCCCCAAAGCCCCAAGAGCGCTGGCGAGGAATAGTAGACAACACACACACACACACACACACACACACACACACAAGTGCTTTGAAAACAGCTTGTAAACATCACAGTCTTGTTATTAGCACCTGATTACACTGCTGGAGCTCAGGCGTCGGCTCAGAGAATAATGCTAATATCAACAACAACATCGAGTGTGTGCGTCTCAGTGTGTACTTTCGTGTATCGCCTCCAGCCTGTCGGCGTGGGATTCGTTCTCTGTGGACAATTTGTTCAAATTTAACACTTGGATGGGAAAGATAAATTCCTGTTTGGCCAAACGTTTTGCCTCCAATCTACGGGTAACGAGAGGAGACAGTCATCTAATAACGCCGCCTGTCAAAAGGGAAAAGCGACGTCTCAAACCGCAGCGTTTTTACCTTAAATCCGGTGACTCACAGATCTATTTGTTATTGCAGACGAGATTATTGAGAGTTCACTCTGAAAAACAGCCTGTTTAGTCCCTCTATTGTCCTCATTAACTCTAATTTGTGAGCTTTACATTTCCCTTCACACAAACAGAGCATGAAACATCTTGAGATCACCGATGGAAGAGACAATATGTTGTCGTGGAAATGTGTAATGGCTCCCTGTTCTTTATTGACGGTTTAAAAACAACAGTATCGTCCCAAAGTGGCACTGCGCAGTGCAGCGGAGCCCTAAAGGCTCATTTCTGTGCCGGTTGTCGTTCCGATGTTAATCCAAACTTCGGTTGCAACCCTCTTTTTCAGCCTCTCCGATGTTGGACCACAATGAGGCTCAGCTCACACCTGGCCAGGTGAAGCAGCCGGCCCGTCGACTCTGCCACGATTGTCTAAACGCACCTGAAAAGGAGCTTTTTGTCATTTTTAGATTGACCCAAACAGCACTTCCCGGAGCGTATTCAGTGTCCTCAACGCAGAGAACGGCGAGAAGAGCACTCGCAATCAGCCTCAGACGCACCTCTGGGTAATTGAGACCGATGGCGTGTTGTTGAAAGCAGGAGAACGCTGAAGCTTATTTGGCTGTTGCTTTTAGGCATAGTGAGAAAGACATTTTAAATGGTCAGCTGCAGGATTCAGTTTAGCCGCAGAGCTGCTCTGAGCTGTAAAGGCTTCCCACCGGGTGGCAAATGATATGATAAACACGCCCGTTAAAAACGGTATAAATAAGAACGTTTTGTCTCATTCTCAAAAAACAGATATTGGCTCAATTAAATCAGTTTGGATCCAGTCCGTAAAAATAAACCACAACCTGCCATGCATGCTTTATGGCAAACAAAGAAATGCTGCGATCAGATGGGACATTGTTACAACTGTGAACGCTGAATGTTTGGACCTCAAAGCTCCAAAATCGCACACGGTCTCCTCAAACTTAAGCACACATTTTGTTGCTTTCTGTGATTTGTCGATGCCATGTGATAAATCACATTAAACCGTGGTCCAAGCATTGATAAGGACACATGCCCCAGTAAATCCATATCACATTATATTGGTCGTGCATTCATTATCCTTGATGTTTTAGCCAAATAACACAGAGACGTGCTCGCAACCACAGAAGAAGACCAGCAGGCAGCGGCTGAGTGAGACATCGTTTCATTTAAAACCAATGAACATTTACATTTAAAGAGGAGTTTTTGTTTTTTTAAGTCATGCTTTGGTAAGTTGTTCATTAGTCTAAGAAAAACAGCCATGGCTGAGATGTCTGCCAGAACACAGCATTCATGTTCTTCATGCACCTCCCTCGAGGTTGACTACCAAAAATACGTTTTCAACTGGGAAACACAAGCAGTCCTACTTCCTGTATTATATTGTATATCAACTTACTTTACCTACATAGTCTGGATATTGCTGTGAATGTGTTACATCCACCTTTTTGCCATTTCTCAACCTTTACGAGTCTGATCCTTGTGTTGGAAACGATGTAAAAAAAAAAAATCATCAGCCGTGCACTTAAGTTTACGGTTTTTCAGCAATGACTAAAAGTCTTCAGAAATACAGCAAGCGAACCACCGCGCCACCAGCATGGCATCGGCAGTCCCTCCAATCAATACCAATCCTGGGTGTACTCCTGCTTTGTGCTGGCCTTGGTCCGACTCATCCGAGGTTGTTCTCAGCAGAATTACCTCCCTCAAATCCCTAAGAACCGTCTCCCTTTGAATCCAAACCATTACAGCGACCGGTTTGTGTTTGATCCGAGACGGAGCGAGCGCCGACGCCCAACATCAATACTTCATTTTCACGGCGATGCTTACGATTGGTCGATTGCGTCGGCGGGACAGCGTTTGAGGAAATGAAAGAGCCCATCGAGAGATGTGGAGAAAGAACGGCGCCGGGCTCGATGTTTCAGGCTTGTCCGTCTCTCGAGATCAATGTGTGCTTTAAGTGTCCGTAAATGTAAACGATCCACAAAAAGTGTGCATGGGGGGGCAGTGAAGAAGGAAATCAAATGTGGGCGAGGTGAGGCCAGGGGAAAAACAAACAAAGAAATACAACATATTTTTGGAAAGATTTAGTCCAAGTTAGTCCTTCAGCATTCACATCGAACCACATATTGGAGGATGAGAGGTGAACAGATAGAAGGTGACACACATTCCTGAGATCTGGCTCATGCCGAAACATACATTAAAAAAAAGAGGACAGAAAACAATTAATTTCTTTTTTTTCGTATCTTGTGCAGGTCCCTTATTGTTCAGCTCACCTACCGGACAATACCTGTCCAATCAGGAAAGGGCATTTAGTCCTTCGCCTGCCCCCATAGAGAGAGAGAGAGAGAGAGAGCGAGACACTGGATCTTATTATGCAAACAGTAGTAATCCATCACACAGGTGTTCCCTATTGCTTTTAATTAATGACGTCTCTATGCGAGCGTCTGCACACAGTCCTCCCACTCACACTCACTCACACTCACACACACACACACACACACACACAATGTGGCCTTATTACTCGTAGCCAATGAACAGCTGATTACTTTGTCTATAAGCCTAAGTTATATTTTTGTGCATGCAGGTTAACCGACGCGTAGCGACGGTGCGAGCGCTCATGATGGATGTGTTGTACAAACACAAACACACACACACACACTGGTGGGGCGTGTGTCTGGTGATAGTGAGTGAGTAACACGCCGCTTTGTGCAGATATTCATAAATGTAAATGCTGTTGTCCTAAACAGTGCTGGGAAACAGATAGCTTTGTGTTGCTGTCGAGGGGATGGCTGATCGGCCTGCTTAATCCTCTCGTCTGCGTCTCGCCCTCCCTCCCTCCAACACACACACACACACACACACACACAGATATATAGACTGGGCCTGTCTCGTGGTGTCTGACGTGAGAACTCAAGAGTATGGATCGCGGCTCTGGCCAAGCACTATTACCCTGATCATGAGGAGCGCAACACAAAACCTTCCTGGCTCCCCCTCCAGCAGCGTTCCTGTCTAATTTCTCTCCTTCCCCACGTGACGTTTCGAGCTGGGTGAAGATAAAAAATGAAGCTCTGATTCTGCGTAGGCACGCACGTACATTTATACGGCGAGACCAACTAAGCTTACGATAGCTGGCCTTGTTCCAAGGGCATGCGCTGAGGTGACGGTGTCATTGATACACACACACGCGCGCAAACACATATTATGCGTTTATTTGCCACGCTAATCATTCTCCAAAATATACAACTGATAAATTAAGAGATATCACCAAATATCCATTACGCAAATGAGCAACCTGCTGTGCCATTAGATTGAACACATGTATACGCGCGCACACACTCGTGCGTGCACACACACACACAGCGGTGGTTAATTGCCAGGTGGTGGAAGATAATGTGTGATTTAACGGACTGATGGATTTGTTTTTGTTTCGGTCACCCATCGGTGAACAGAGACATCTGTAGCAGCGCCAACACACACATGCTTGAGTTCTCTCGCTCTCACACACACACACACACACACACACACACACACACACACACACACACACACACACACACACACACACACACACACACACCATTATACACAAGTTGAAGCCCAGGGATATCGCTGACAAGTGACTGATAGCAGTGGCGACGGGCATTGTGCAAGACCCGAACACAGGGAAATGATCCGTATTCACCAAGTAAAAAAAAAATCACGAAAGAGCCGTTTGTGTGTATTTTTTGTGTATAGTAGTGCAATTACAGATATATGGGAACATGCACAGGTAAGAGTGTGCGCGCTTTTGTGTACGCGTATCAACAGTTCATCCTCGGTAACAGTCTCAGCCTCTCTCGTGGTTGATGAGTGGCTCGCGGGTCAGAAGGCGCTTGAGAAACTGCAGGTCCGGAGGCCTTACAATGTGTTTACCACTCAAACTGACAGCTACACCACAGCTTATTATTGGCCTTCTAAACCCTCCACACTGCACCGGGAGTTAGAGGAACTCCACAGTGGCCCGATCGCCGACGGCGAGAGACACACCAGCCAACCTCCACGAATGTGAGACGTTAGCGGCGGTGAGTGCGGAGATGAAAACAAACGCTGGGAAGAAATTGCCATGAAGTATATATGAAAGAATGGATTATCTGCCCTTTGTGTGTCACTGTCCGTGGTCCCTTTCTCTTTGTGATTCCACAAGGAGCCTGAACAAAAAAAGAAGAAGAAAAAGGTCCCCCGCACTCTGTGTTCCTACACAGTCGTTGTGTATGTGTGCGCTCAAGAAGAGCAGGAGAGCGAGATGAGGATGAGCGAGGTCCACTGAGATGCCGTGTTCCTTAATTAACCACAGTCTTCTGTAAAAAGACCCACACTGCAGGGGCTCAGGATATTCTGCCGCTGGGAAGAAGAGCACAGTGAACGAGTGGAGGGGCCGCGGGGCTCTGCGGTACTCGGGTCCAGGTTAAAGGTCAGGACTCTTCAGGCTGCTTTACTTCTTCTGCTGCTGAATTACTACTTTTTTTCCCCTTTTTTTTTTAAATCAACTGCAGCGTTTTATTTTTTGCTTTACAAAACGGGGAGAGTGTGCAGCAGAAAGCAGCTGACAAGTGACTTAATTAGTATACATTTTACCAAGGCTGGTGCTGCTCATGTTACGAGGAGCTGATTGTGCCGAGGTCCCGGGTTCACCTCTTCCCTTCGTGCCTTTGAGCGTTTCTTTTACACATTTTATCTAAATCAACTCGTCTCTATTATGGAAACCGTAGGTGGAATTTCATTAGCATACATTATAAAAAATTGTTACAGAGAGAAGAAAGGAAAGTATAGAAATTGAAAAAGAGCCCTCTTCACATTGAGAATGAAATATCAGCTGGAATGCAACGGCATCAACCGTGCGCGGAACATCCGTTTATCTAAAATGAACAGGAAAACCATTTCCTCACATCCAGGGAAATTAATATTGTTTACCGTGTTGAACCACAACGCAATAACCCCCCCCCCCCATCACCCCTCCCTCCTATTGCTTTGCGCAGTACTTCACGTATGATGTTTCTGCTGTGGTGCTTGAATCCACTTGCCTCTCCTAAGTTTTATTACACGCTGTAAACTAAAACCAGAGGCTTCGAGTCATTATCAGCGGACAGAATGATTGATTTTGCGACTGCAAAAACAACAGTGTATTTTCTGAAAATTCATTTTGTTTACGTCTTTAATAAGTGCAGTCATAAAACGTGATTCAGTATGCATCCGACTGCTCATCTATGGGGGCCTAGTAAATTCTGCTGAAGAAGTAAACACCACAAACTGGGAGGTTTTAAGGGCCGCCTGGGCTCCAAAATGCATCCTACAGTCAGGACTCGCAGCAAGATGGAGAGCGGAAAGGAAGGCGTGTGTCACTCTCTGACATGCGCTCTGCGGTGCACCTAAAATCCAGGATGGTTGCATTATTTTGTTATATTAATTGAAAAACCATGAACTCGTTAGATCTCAGGGCTTCCTGAGTTCCTCATTTAAGTAGGACACCTTGTAAATTGATTAATATGTCACGTTAAACCCCACATTTTTTCCGCATATTTTTCGCAGAAGAGAAGATGTGAAGATTGGAACAAATAATACAACATTAACGTACAAGGCGTGAATTGTGGGAAGGGAGAAAGGCTCAGTGTGTTGCTGCAGACTGACGCCACATTCTTACGGATTCAGCAGCAGAGCCATGGAGCCACAAGGACACTATTTCTTTTTTTTCAAAAAGCCGCTTCTCACTTAAATAGAGATAGGAGCGAGCAGCGAGGGATTAGAAGGATAACAAAAAGGCCAGCGGACTGAGTGTAAACAAGAACGGGGGGGTTAGAGAGCGATGGAAGGAGGGAGCCGGTTGGAGGGTGATCGAGAGGCAGAGATTGAACGGTGACACCGGCACAACACAATGGGGTCAGGATGAAGAAGTGCTCCTAATTGAACCAGATAAGAGGAGAAGACGGAGGAGAGAGCCCCCGGAAGACAAAAGAGGAGCACTTCCCTGCCCTCGTCTTAGGGCTCGGACGCGGACGTGAATGGCTGAACGGGGGTGGGCGGGGGCGTCCGAGAAGCATGCACAGATTGACTTTGAGGAACGCCGGTTAAATGTGTCCAGACTAGTTGTGCAAGGTGTTGAAAAGACAGTTTGGAGGCACCATGACTTCACATGGGGGGGTTCTGCGTCAGCAGCTTGTCGCTCTGGAATAGCATCCCTCTCCAGAGAGACGTGGGAGGCCTGTCCAAGCAGCTCTATACACTTTCTTCTACCCACAAGAAGACACAGACATGCAGGTAGCAGTTCACACTCATCGAAACCACTGACGACTGGAAATGAGCCATCAGGACAATCCGCTTCCTTTAAACGGGGTTAGAAGAGATCTAAAGAAATGGCTTATTACCCCCCAACACGCACACACAGATGAGCACAGAAAGAATCGGTGGGGGGGTCTTACTGTATGTTGGAGCTGTTCCAGTAGACGGAATGCCTGTTGGCGGTCACCTGGACCACGTCCGCCCAGGTGAGACTCGTTAGCACCCAGAGAGACAGCGCCACCAGAGCCATGCTCCCGCCTCCTCCTCGCTCGGCCCCCCCGGTCCGCTCGCTGCCTCCGGCCACGCTCTCGGTCCCTTCACCCCACCAAGCAACGCGACTCAAACATCCCAGCAAATGCCTAACAGATGGGGGGGGGGGGGAGAAGACAACAGCTTCACGCATACATACAAATGAGGTGCATTACTTGCTCTGGTTAATAAGTGTCTTAAGGTCTATTGAGGTGAGAAGTGACTAAAGCCCCCCCCACCTCCTTCCAGCATAAACCATACGGAAAAACCCCTCGCACCCTCTGCAACAAATCCTGGGGGTTCCAATAAGGGGGGGGCAGGTTGTGCTCACCGGGAACTGCCGCTTCTGAGCCCGCCGGAGGAGCGCGCGAGGCCGGTAGCGGGTCCGAGCGGGGGGTCGGTCTTCCTCCGGGCATGAAACGGTCCTCGTCCGCAGGGAAAGAGTTGACTGCTGCTGACGTGTAAAGGCGGACTGGGGGAGAACTAAGAGTACGAACGGTGGTAAAATAAGAGATAGTAAGCAAGTCCGTACAAGAGAAGAAGAAGAAGAAGAAGAAAAAAAAAAGAAATAAAACAACTGTATCTGCGCGCGGCTGCGGGTTTTCCTTCCGAGGGACCGATGGATGCGGAGCACGCGGGGCCACTGGGCTCTATAATGGCTGCAAACAATTCAAGCGGCCAGTTTCATTAGCTCCTCAAGACTCTTTATCCGACAACCATCGTTTACGGCGAGCAGCCTGCCCACCCGTCTCTCCCCTTTCCTCCCCCTCGCTCTCTCTCTCTCTCTCTCTCCCCCTGTTTGGTAGGCAGCTCTCGTTCACTTTTTTGACTCCGCCCCCTGCGAGCGACAAAAAAAAAGCGCATTCCTTTAACGTCGTGCCCGAGTCTCGCGGCGCACCAAGTAAGTAAGTTCGTGCACGTTTGGACCCCCCGACGCAGTTAGTCAGTCTAATACGGAACTATCATCGTGTACGTGCAGCGCATTAACGCGCGTGCTCGTGCACAAACACTCTTGCGCAATTCCCCATAATGATACGCGCTGTATTCTCACGATGAGGACGCTTTTTGGGACTTAAGTCTCGTTGAAACGGAAGTGACTCGCCGTTTTTTTTTTGCAAAATATCCCACGAAAATTAATCACACCTCAAATCAAGCAAATCAATAGAGTTGTAATAGAATTAAGAGTTGTTTGCGTGTAATTCTCCCTGGAGCGTTGTCACGCAGAAACACGGGTAAATGTCCCCCCATTGCCGCAAACGGTTTACCCTAAAGTGTGCGCGTGCGTGTGTGCGCACGAAATAGAGAGGAGAATAGAGAGCGAGGGGGAGGAACAGGCCAGACGAGGACAGAGACAGGAGGGAGGGAAGGAAAGAGAGGGGTTCCATATAGGAGAGAGATTGTTACAGTTTTCTGGCCGCCTGCTGGGAATGAGTTGGTTAAGGGGGGAGTCAGAATGATTTATTAGAAGAAAAAAGGGAGGGAAATAGGGAGAAGGAGTGCAAGAAACAGAGTGAGATGAGATGCCATCGGGGAATCCCTCCGTCTTCTCCAGTCCTTCCACTTCTCTCATGAGCTGTCCATTTAATCCCCCCCCCCTCTGTCTGTCCGTCTCTCTCCATCTCCTTCCTTCCTTCCTTTTCTCCTCACTTCACCCGTTTCCACGGCAGACGTTCTCCGCTCTGCGATCTGTGTTACCTGGCCCTTCTGCTCCGCCTCTCGTCTTTTGTTAGCTCGGTCTCTGGTGGTTGACCCGTCTCCTCCGGCTCGCTCTCCATCTCTCTCCGTCGCAGCAGGCATGCGACTTTTTTAATGAGCACTCCTCTTTGGCCTTCTCTCCCAGCTCCTCACAATGTCTCCTGTCCACGTTGTTGTTGTTGTTGTTGTTGTTGTTGTTGTTTATCGCTACACTGCGTTGGGGTATTGGCTGCGGCACCGTCAAACACCTGGAACTGATTAAATAAAATAGTCCCAGAAACATACACGCACATGAACATACATAGTTAGCAGAGCTTAGCATAAAGAATGGAAACGGGGGCATTTATTGCCAAAATATGTCAAACATACAAGGAATTTGTCTTGGCGGGTGGTGCATGACAGACAGTGTAACAATAGACAACAGGACAGCAGTGCACAAGTAATAAAATAAAGTAAAATGAAATGCTAATGCAATGGGTTTGTAAAAAAAAAAAAGAATAAGGCTATGGGTTAGTATAAAACAAGGGAATAAAGTTAAAGTTAAAAATTTAAAATATTAAAAAAGTTTAAATATTAAGCATAAAGTGCACTAGCGAACAAGTAACAAAGTGACGAGTGACGACAAAGTGATAATTTACAGTTAAAGTGACAGTGTGAAGGGGAGTGACCGGTGGACCGGTGGACCGGTGGAATGCTCTGTTGATGAGCCCGACTGCCTTTCTTTACTGTCGATGAGGATTTATCAAATCCCATCGTCTTCTTTGGCGAGTGGAACTTTATGTGAACTTGTGTGACGTGAAAACTAGACGACCTGTTCACCAGTTCTTGCACTTGGATCTCATTAATCCAAATTCCATCCTCTAAAGAAGGCCTTGGGCTATGGTCAAGTGGTTTAAAACAAGTTTGGAAGTATTCAACCACACATTCGATTCCACATAGAAATCAGAAAATCGGAATGAAGCCTGAACGATCTGCATGGCTAGATCACGCTACTGGGTGTGAGGAAATGCGTCTCTGCCGTTTCAGTGAAACCACCCTTCCAGTGTCGGTCTCCAGAGCACGGGTGATCGACAGTGTGGGGCCTACAGGGGGCCGTTTGTAAACATGCCGTATGTCTACGCTTGTTAATCAGGTCCAGGAAGACCAAGTTGGAAATCGAACACCAACGGAAGAAGAGATTTGTTACTTTCTTTAAATAATACATAAACCGCTTGGTTCCACAGACGTCAACATGTTGTGTTTCAGCAGACGGCCCTTCTCAATTTTAATCATCCACGTTGAATTTTCCAGGCGTGGGTTGCAGTGCTATTGCATTACTTTTCCATTGGGGGTTATTATGAGAAACGGCCTTGGGGAGGACCGCATGAAGGGTGACACCCGAAGCTCTCGTGACATTTCCAACCCACAGCCGGCCAACACCACATCTGTCAAGTGATTCTTTGTGCAACCTCCAAAATCTAATGGTAGCGTTCTCACAGCCCTGACAATCGGATACCAGGCCCCTGCAGGACTCACATCCCTCTCCGTGGCCCCGGCGCGGAAACAACAACTCGTACAAATTGGCCGTGAATTGACCTAGTTATGGATATGAATGCAAATATACACAATTTGTAGTTTTTTTGTACACTTGCATGTGTGCTGCATTTCAATGGCATTCTTGAACCAGGAGCCTTTTTTCTCACTCCTCCTCGCTCTGTGTCTTGGCCTGCTTCGCTGTTCACTGTTGTGTCAGTAAATTGTACTGACACTCTCTCCTCCCCCCACCCCCCACCTCCCCTCCCGCCTCCTCTCGCTCCCTCACCACCTCTGCTGCTCTCCTTCCCTCCCTCGCAGTCTCTCTCTCTCACCCGACTGACTGACACGAATTTTCAATCTCTCTGTTTACCTTTCGCTGCTGTGCCTAAAACAACACTGGTACGGGCTAAGAGCAAGGAGGAGACTGAGGAGGGGGGGGGGTGAAGCTGAGTAGAGATGGGTTGGAGGAGGAAAAAGAGGGAGAGAGCCACTAAGATTGGATGGGAAAAGGAGGACGGGGTCGGGGGGGCGTGCAAGAAACGAAACGAAAGAGGTGCAAAGAGAGAGAGAGAGAGAGAGAGAACAGGGCTTTCTCTGTGTTTTGGTTGGAGGGGAATCCAATGGGGGAAAGAGACGAGAGGAGTGAGGGGTTAAGGGAAGGAGGAGAGGAGCTGATGCTTTAACAGTCACGCAAACTGAGCCAGCAGAGGGAGAGGAGAGGGGAGGGGAAGGGGGGGGGGGCGTAAGTCAGAGTTGGAGTTAGTTGGGGCACAGAACATTAGGAGTGCAATGAGATATAGAGAGTGAGGGGGAGCGAGAGATTTATAGGGGTACAGAAGAGGACAGAGGACAGCAAGAGTGATGCGTTGAGAGAATTTTTTTTTTTTTTTTTAAAGACTAGAGAGATGGAGGCAGAGAGAGAGAGAGAGCTCAGAATAGATGCGCTCTCACCAACATGAAATATTGAACGAAGGAGGCCGAACACAAGGAGGGGCGAGCAAAATGGAGGGACTGATAAAGACAAATACAATCAGGGTTTTGTGTGTGTGTGTGTTGTTTAGGGAACAGATGAAGATGAGAGAGAAGAGTGGAAGAGTAGGTGACAGGAATATGAAGAATTGTTGCTCCTGGTAGGAGGCCAACACACACACACACACACACACACACACACTCACACTCACGTTGCTTTGAGTTTAGATTACTCCCATGTGTGGAGGAGATGGAGCGGAATTTGGTGGTGTTGAAAATATCAAACTGCAGAGTATGTTTCATCACCACTTGCACCACCCCAACACACACTCACTCGTACGCATACACACACACACACACATCCTCCCCCTTTGATCTCACTTCTCACTGATGTTCTCTTCTTCCATGTCAAATATTTAGGCTGCATTTGGCAGGTTTGACGAAAATTACCATGGAGAAATGATTTTATTTATTTAACTTCCACATCAGAAGTCAGCATCAGTAGCCGCGAGAGGATGATCCCAAATTTCAACAAGAGGAGGACGGCACTGATCCCCCCTCCCCCCAAAATCTGCTGACTCTCCCATTTTAGACATTCTTTTCAATGCAGGAAAAACCCCATTGAAGGATTTCTGAAAAAGGCACATGAACGATCTGTTTAAAAAAAATAAAAAAAGTTTAGATGGTTTAAGAAGAAGAAGACTTCACAGACACTCGTATTCATTGACGAGGATGAGTCAACACTTTCTCTGCCGCCATTATTTGCTATTTAAGCGTTGAGATGGTGTTTCATGGCTCTTTTTGGATAAATAAATGCATTTGTTGATTCATATCGGTTATGCAGCTCCACAGGGCATTATAATCTCCAGCTAGCCCGAGGGGTGAATCATTTTAACATGGAAAGACTGAATTATCTGGCTAGGGTCGCATACAACGAATGACGCACAATTACAAATCTCTCCTCCAACCCGCATCTCTCTCTCACCATCACACCTGCGTACAAAAACCTGCATTCACTCTCTGCATTATTTATCCTTTAAAGATGTTGACATAAATCAGATAGAAAAATAACACTGTTAAATGAATAATACATTTTTGTTTTAAGTAAGATTCCCATTTAAATAAATGTTGTGTTCAAAATCAAATCATCACCAAATGAGGTAACACAAATAGTGATTGATCCCACCAATTAGAATTGTTTTATTTTGGAAAAAAAGGCTTTAATCAACTAAACCCTCGTTATACACATCCGGCCCCTGCAATAGCTATCACAGCCCACATTATGAAGTGACACGGAACACAAGATTAAGTTTGATTACAAAGTCCAAACACACTTATTTAGCTTTCGTCAAACTATTGTGACCCCAAAATCCTAGTGGATGTCAGCATTGTCACCCTGCAGGAGACCGGTGTTCATAACAGAATGACGTCAACGAGATCATTTAGATTTTACTACATTGATCCAAAATCAATGTCAATGCTCAGTATTTTACAGCATGATATGATCTTTATTGCTTTATTGTATTACACATTACATCAGTCTCTATTCTCATTTATTCACGTTCTCATACACACATTGCACATCAGGTAAGATCGTAACAAGCTTCGGCCACTTAAAAGGAGACAGTTTGAATGTGTGTGTGCACGTGCCGCAAGCTTGTATTTAAGAGCGTTCGGGCTTTCGGGCTACTTAGACAATTTATATCACAAGTCTCAGCACTGTGTTTGCCCCTGTGAGTGTACTTCTGCAGACGGCACAAAAACACTGAAGGCAGCAGATCCGATTTGAGACACACACACACACACACACACACACACACACACATACACACTCAGAACGCCCCCCTCCCCACAGGTAGAGAGGCAGACACACATGCACACACACGGAGAAAGGAACAGGTGCAGGTTGAATAAGCCGGCTGCCACCCGTTCTTTGTAACATCTACATTTCATCAGCCGCAGCGGCGGCGGCATCCCGGGTGCCGGCGAGCCCAGTGGGCTTTGAGATTAGGGGAGAGGGAAAGGGTTTAACTTACACTGTCATCGAAGGTCAGATTTGCATTTTCCTTTTATTGTTAAAGGTTAGGTATTACAGTGGCTAAGCTGATCTGAGATCAATGTCTGGAGGCACCCTTCCGCCCGCGAGGACGGCTCCTTGGATCATATCTGGGAAAATAGGTGAAAGAATAATGAAGGGATTTCTTTTGGACATGATTTTACAGACCGTCGGTGTCCTCTTCTCCCTCATCTCTGTTGCTCGCTCTGCTCCATCTCTTTTTATCTTGTCTGCAGCTTCCTCTTTGTCTTTCTGTCTCAATCTCCTCATTTCTGTCTTCAATTCTTTGTCTGTACCTTTTGCTCCTGCCTCCTCTCTTTGTGGCCTCTCTGCTGCGAGGAAGTGCTGTCGGGTGAAACCCTGGTGGATTAACCTCCGACTCTCGCCACCGATTGGTTTGTAATTTCCATCCATGCAGCTTGTGTGTGGGTGTTTCTTTCTCTCCTCTGTTTGGGCCGTGGCGTTGGCTATCTGGGCCAGGCAGCCGGCACGTTTACAGGGTGAAATGCATTCTGGGTTGTGATGGTGGGTTATGGGTGTAAGTGGGCCTGTGGTGTCCATACCAAAGAGGATGCTGCCATCAGCAACCCAGAGCTTACTGTTGTGTCCAGAGAAACAGCTCACACACACACACACACACACATGTGTAACACATAACAATAAGACGAACACAAACGTATGGCTCTTCTGTGCAACAAAGCAGGGGCCATTCGACTGAATGCTCGTGCGTTTGTGCCCATATTTTAAATGACGGCGGGTGGTGCTCCGATACAGCAACGAGATGCAGACCCGTCGTCAACAGGCCCGCCGTCTCCAATAGGCCCCCTCCATCCCCGCTCCCCTGACGGCCATTCACACACACACACACACACACACTTGTGTAACCGTACCTTAGACTCCACTGGTCCTTATCTAAAGCAGAACCAGATTTAGTGGAATCCTTTGCGCGGCTCCTTCCCCCCCCCCCCGGTTTCCCTTGTTTTGTTCGCCCCGCGTCGTCCTCAATTTGTTGAGTCGCCGTCAGATTTATCGGTTTGCCGTTTGGGTCGGAAGGGGAATGCCGCTTGGCTGTAATGTATGACTAACATGGAGTAGCCGAGCGTTCCTGTTGCTGCTGCTTCTAGATCCTATTGGAGGAAATTAATGAGCAGAATGAGTAAATGGGCCGTCACAATGACACGGCCTCTGGAGACCCACGGAGGTGGTCGGGCTGGGACGCCAGACAAGCACTAACATAGTCAGCTGCGAGGGAGTCAGAGCGGCGGGGGGGACGGGGGGAAGGTTGTTGCAGGTGAAGCAGTGAGGAAACAGAGGGAGAAAGACATCAGATGGTAGAATGCAACCAGTGAGCGGACGGAGGGGAGGTGGGGTGAAACGAGGAGTGAGGAAGTAAAAGCAGGGCTGGTCCAGGTGGGGTTCAGACAGTCAGTGTGTTATTTTAGGAGGGCAGGGGGAGGGAGGGCGAGAGAAAGGGATGGATGGAAGGAGGGGAAGATGAATGTAGTTAATTAAGATGAGCCGGCAGAGGAGACAGTGTGGAATTACACAAACACTAATTAGAGTCTTCGTTAGGGGGCACAAAAGGAGAGCAGCGCATCCATCATTGCAAGCCTCCATCCTTCTTTTCTCCCTCCTTCCTTTGCCTCTAATCGCCGCCGCTCTCCTTTTTGCATGGCAGCCATATTTCCTCTCACCACACTCGCCGCATGCCCCTCTGACACTTCCCACCCCCCACTTTCCTCCCCCCTAGTCTTTTCCCTCTCCTCCCTCCGTATCGCCCATCGATCCCGTCAGCGGTCAACTAAATAGGTACGATTTAACATCTGGGATTGTGAGTGAAGCACCCTGCGCTCTAGCTTTCCTTCACTTTGAATACAATCCTTCATGATCACATCCCTCCTTTTGTTTTTTTTTATTCCTGCTCAGGGACGGGTTTCATCCCCTCTGTCTCTCTCTCTTCATTGTCTATACGTGCTTGTAAACACACACACACACACACACACACATTAATTGTGCCGTGTCAGCAGTATTTTTATTGTTTCGCCAAAGCCAGTCAATGCCTCCTGTTGTCTTGCAGTTCCTGCTCCTCTCTTAAAGTACACAGTACTGTGAACCACTTACCTCTTCTTTCAGTCTCCTCATTTTCTTTCAGAAATATGCTGAGCATTCCTCTCGTCCTCTTTATCGTTTCACAGTTCTCCTCTGATCAGTGTGCTCATCTGCATCCCTCTTCCCTCGTGAGATGAGATGAAGGATTGTCCTTCAACCAGTGCCATCATCAGTACAATTTCTTTTATTTTCTCACTACTAAATACCTGCAAAAGTCAAAAAATCAATTGAACATGCTAAACATCAGCATGTTAGCGCTGGCAGTATGAATACGGCCGTGAGTATTTAGCTCTGAGCGGAGGTAAGTACAGCCTCACATATCTTGGGGACGGCTGCTTATGCATTTGGATTAGTGTTAAGTAGTGACACGAGAGCAACACTTGCATGAGGATTTTGACTCGGAAGGCGACTTTTAGCAAGATCCTGTTGTTAAACTGAGACCACGGTGTTGATCCTAAAGCTTTGTTTCATCATTAACAAGCTCGCATTCCACTGCAGTTTGAAATGACAGTTTTTATTGCTCATGCGACCCCATTAGGTCGTGACGGTTGAAATTCCTTAAGTTATCCAACAGGGATTCTATTGCCACAGCGGATCACCCAGTAAAACCAGCACCATGAGCATCTCCCGCCTCCCACCAGTAACCGCCGTGGCACATGCCTCCTGCCCGGCACGTCAGCGGCATGTTAATTCGCTGTGGAACCAGCGGAGTGTCTCACACCGCTGCACCGCCTGTAATAGCTGCAGGTGAGAAAGGGGGAGAGACGGATTCCTGCGTATCTGATTGAGCAGCAAACAAGATGAATAATTGATACGAAGGCTCTTCATCCCAATGAGGACATGAACTACACACAGATGTACAAACACCAACCGTCTTACAGCCCATACAGTCACCAGCCTCTCAGGCTAAACTAATCCTGCAGGAAATGTAATACGTGATTCAATTAGTAGCAGCGGCGGATACCTCCTGTGTATGACTTTGTAGCGGTGTGTGTGTGTGTGTGTGTGTGTGTGTGTGTGTGTGTGCGCGCACTCAAAAGTACAGAGCAGAATTAAGTCCAAAAGCGCTTTTTAATGCACGCTCCTCACCCCCGTCTCTTTCAGATCCTCAGGCATGAAGAGGCGAAAGGCCACCTATAGTTAATTAATATTCTGATGGCAAAAATACTGAATCAGAATGAGGGATGTTTGCAGTCAAAACACAACCTCAAAGAATGACACAACCTCAAACAATAGCCCGAGCGTAGTTGCTGGCTAATGCTCTCGGTTTGCTTTTCCATTATTCATCATGTTGTTTTTATGCTCACAGCAGTTTGATGATGCCATCGTCTTTCAAGTGTTCTTCTTAGCGTCAGCGCTCGCCTCAGACCCTCAAGTCTAAAAATACAAACAGAAAAGTGCCCTCACAATCATACTGAAGGGTACAAGCGGTTCAATGTTTTTCATAAATTGAATTGCCAAAGGATTACGGCGAGGCATCCAATTAAAAGATGAGCATTAATACTATTCCATTAAGTCAGTTTAGAGTGGTTGATACAAGTCACTTAATAAATAGTGACTGAGGTCTTTTAAGACTATATCATACATTTAAATAATCATAATAAAATAATCTTAATAATCCTACATTAGACTCCGATTGTAAAGATGAAAACATTTAGTAAGCGCTTAAAAGAGACAAACTGTTGCATCACTTCTGAGTCTTCAACTGGTTTCTTTTTTTTGCATAAAAGGACCTTGAATCATTTCTCAGCGGGGACATTCCTAAATTCTAATTTTAAAACATTATGAAGTCAAACATTTTCAGAATACAAAATACTTTCCTTTGAGGAAGCTCATTAAAAATTAGATGATTACTTAGTTAGCAAATGATAGTTTTCTTTTAAAAATGCATGTAATGAAATACAGCCCATCTCGTGGTCCAATGGGGGAATAGATGAAGGAGAGAGAACAAGAATGTAACTTTTTATTGCTCCATTTCTCTTTTACGCTCTCTGATTCTCCCCATTACAATAAAAGTCTCCTGAAACAAACATGAGCACGATGAAATGTAGTGTATGGGGACAGGAGCAATGCGTGTGCGCTTCTCCGTGTGTCCGAGTTATGATTGATGTCTCTCTTCTCAAATTAGCCATTTAAAGATGAATTAGAGTGAGCATGAAGGATGAAGGAGGAGAAATAATAAGAGGGCCTGAACCATTTAACCCTGTGACCTCTCAATGTCACGCTCAAGCTGCGTCTCATCGTATCTTAATGACCATGAGCGTGTTTCATAAGGTTTATAATTTGTGGTTAACATAAGTTGTCAATAAAATGTTTTCAATTTGTGAAAAAAAAACGCTTAAAACTTTTGTACTCAATTAAGGGATATGAAGCACAGGAGAGCCAAAAATGCCCTCATTGCAAAAGAACAACTCATCCATTATTAAAAGTGGTTGCCAGTTTCTGTTTACTGCAGACAGACCTCATCTTAATTGAAAAAATATTACGTTTTTATTTAGTTTAAAATAGAAAACATCCTTTATTCCATTTTAAGTGCATCTGCCGGAAAAAAAATCCTGTGTTCAAAGTTTCAGAGCAGCTAAATGTGCTTTTATGTAAATGATCTAAGATCATAGATAAATCAATTCGGCAGACAATACCAAAATAATACAAGAATGTGTGATAGCATGAGTCATTTTTTTTAACTGAATGTAATTTTGGTTAAAACCTCCTTCATGAAGTGTTATGAGGAATTTTGCTTAATTTGTCACTTTTTTAGCAACTGGATGTTGAATTTTGTACTAATTCTAAGCCGGTCTGACGAGGGACAAAATCAAGTTTACTCAAAACAAGTTATTATGCCCAAAAATGCCAGATTTGTGCTGATGGAAGTATAAGAGGAGCTTGTCATGCCTGCACAACGTTAAAATAAATTTTGTTAATTAAGTTTTGGTCTCCGGGTTGCCAGGTCTGTCTGTGTCCACCGTCTTCGATGGGGTTAATTCAGGCGCTCTTCCTTCTCTTTGGCTGCACTGTTCCTGCTCCAGATGGTGAGAGTTGTTATGCTGAGCTTTCACATCCGGCTCCTCACAAATCATCCGTTCGGCATCCTCGTGCTTCAAGGCCCGACCGTCATCCATCCGCCCGTCCACCAACTCCCCCGTCTTCATCACGCCTTTACTCAAAGTCATATTCGTAACAAACTGTGCCAAACATTCGTAGTTTTTCATGACAACCAGTTGCTCACTTACTGACCGGTTTTCAGCGGTGGTGAATTGACCCCGATTGGCCGGCCGGTCCGTCTGTAATCAAAGCGGATGAGAGGAACTGACCAGCCGGATGAGACTCTCATTAGTATCCTCTCATCCCCTCCATCAATTTATAATACTGCGTCTCCTCTCCCGCTTTCCCCAAGCCTTCTGCTCATCAAACCCCCCCTTCTAGACTTATCCATCCCCTATCTTTCATTTCCATGTTCTCGCTCTCTCTCTCCCCTGGATATTTAGTTTGATTTATTGCCTTTTGTTGGAAAGGTTGGCGTTTTAATAACTCAGCTCCTCCTCACCCCGAAACGAAGGGAGAGAGAATGTGCGAGAAGAAGAACTTTAGTAAGCACAAAAATCAACGCGCGGACAGACAGAGAGCTTTTTCTGCTGCTTTTCTTTTATCTCTCCGGCACTCTCCTGCTCTTTCATGTCTTCCGGTTCCTCTCACCGTTCACTCCGGCTAAGGATATAAAAGCTGAACGTGCAGCCGAAATGGATGTCAATTTGAGCTCCTCTCTGATCTACGGAGGGAGAAAAAAAAAAACATAATACACGCACACACACACACACACACACACACACACACACACACACACACACACACTCCAAAACAGCTGTAATGGACTGGGGATGTGGAAACTGACAAGCACATAAAAGATGAACTATCTGGTTCGAGGTGTAGCGCGTGGGACCAAAAGAAAGCAAATTAAAGCAGAAGATCAATGATCCAAGAGGGACAGCACTGCGGCCATGAGGTACACGGTGATAATAAGAAAAAGCAGAGCGTAAAAATCAAACCCGATGAGACAAAAGCTGCAGAAGTATGTCCATCTGCTAAATAGGCCAGAGAGGATGAGGACGGAGAGTCAGAGGCAAACTGGGAGATCAGAAGCACCGAACGGAGCCTTTATTTGGACGGCAATTATTCACACTGGTTATTAGAGAACCGTATCACTTTGCCTCATTTACTGAAAGACAGCCAGTGAGAGGAGGCGAGGGGGGGATGAGCAGGCAATCATTAGAAGGTATCACTTTCACCAGTCTTCTGAGGAGAGCAGACCGACGCAGTCTGAGAGGCCCCGCCCCTCCGGCAACAAGACAATAACTAACAATTAATAATTCAAATCACAAAGCAGCAGCAACTGTATCGACGCGTGGGAGTTACAGAGAAACTTAACACTCTTGTTCTCTTTGTTTTCGCCTTCTGCATCGGAGGTAGATATCAGGGTAATTAAGTAATCTGAGCATATTGTTTATTCTTTTATTGCATTTTTCCTCCTAGAGCAATTAAGGTGGAGTGAATGCAGAGTTAAATACAGAGAATGAAGTGGATTATTGGAAAAACATGTTCCCTTTTTATTAAATGTTTGCAGGTATTCATTGTAAAGTTGCACATTGTGATGTAAATACAGCAGAAGTGAGGCGACACACACACACACACACACACACACACACACACACAGTGCCGCAGTAATAACTCACAGCAAAAAAATCGTTGATGGGGGAGGGGGGGGGGGGGTTTGACGAGAAAAAAAAAATCTGCATTTTCATCTTCAGCCCATAATTCTAAGTGGTCCGGCTTGTTTGAATGTTTCCTCGGGGAACAATTAACTTGCTTTTAGTTCCTACCACACAAGCACGTCTGCCAAATCCCCATCAGTTCGCTGCCCACTGAAAACACACACCGACAGCCAAGAGATCACAGACGCAAAGACACAAACTGGAAAGCAGTCGAATGTGTGCACTAAATGAACAAAAGCTGCGAGCACTGAGACAGCAAGAAATGAATGAATATACCGCACAGAGGTCAACAAAAATAAATAAAAGGGATTTTCTTTATACGACACTATCTGCCAACTAGCTGCTACAAGACCGGACGCACTTAAATATAGATGTGTAAAATGATGAAAAAGGTGTCATCAAGAGGGGCATTTTTACAAACACAGTACGACAATCGAATGCCTTTATGTCGGCCTTTCCTGTCGCAGCTGCTAGAAAAGTATGGATACGAATGTACTCTTATCTTATTCAGGTGAGGGATTCTTCCTCAAAGGCACTTTGATGGGGTTTAAACGACCATGTGTTCTAACGGGACGGTCACTTTAACCACTTGACCTCCCTGCTGCCTCCCATTTGTTGTACTTAAACAAAAAAATAAAATCAAAAAAGGATTGCTTATTTTTAGACACCGAGGCGTACTTGGGGAGTTGGCAGCCACATGCAAGCGGAGCGTCTTGGTAGTAAATAGATGAGGACGTAACCTTCACTGGTTTTCTGGCAGGATACCAAACTGCGCGCGCAGCCTCGTTCATCTCAAAGTTAATTTTACTACAGAGAGTTCACTCGTGTGCATGTGGGATGGAGAGGAGGAGCGAAGGGACAGAAAGGCAGAGGAGAGGACCCGTTGTGGAGGTGTTCGGGGGGGGGGGGGGGGGGGGGGGGCTGCCTTGCAGAGGCAGTGGACAGAGAGGAGAGAGAGACCCCAGAGGGTCCTGCACGGGTGAATGAGAGGAGCAGAAGGACGGATTTGTTCTTCTGCAAAGTTTTCCATTTTTTTAATCAAATTCTGAAGTGGTTAAAAGGTCTAAACAAAAGATACGGTAGACATATCAAGTGAATGATAATATCATAAAGTCACTTTGCATTATATATCGTTTTTACTTTTTACACTTTTTGCACGGTAGGAACAAAAAATATGAATTATATTAATGATGGCTGAGCCCTTTTCCTACTAAGCGATGCAGGAAATACTTGAAAACAAGAACAGCCTTCTGTTTCCAAAGTACACCTTCAAAATGTGTCAGTGTTACAATGCATTTTCCCCACATAAATACAATGTATACTAAACAATTTGTCCTCCTTGACATGCATGCCTGGACGTACACAAGCTTACAGCTTTATGCATCTGACTGGTTGCATTGTGCCATTATATCTGCATAGTATGTACTCTAACAACCAAATTAAAAGTTGAGTTGACAAGAAACCAAAGTCACCGTCAGTTCAATACACCATCTTGTTTTTCCTCTTTCTCTGGCGTGTGCTGGCTGATATTAACACACCGACTTCATCAACTTTCTTTCACTGTTCCACTACATTTCAGCATTGACTATTATCTCGTACTCGTCTTTTGTGGCCACGATGGCTTTCTCTCCAGTAGAAATGACATAAGCGGCGTTACTTCGCTTCTTTGACAGCTGAATGGAAACACAATTGTCTCACATTAAGTACGCAACCGTCTGACTGAAGAACAAGAAACTGTGCGGGCGTGTGAAGCCGCTTCGCTTGTGTGCTAGTCTCAGTCGGTAACAAAAGAGTGTTGAAGTTTGATAATGGGGGAACATGGAGGAGATGTGTGAACAAACAGGAAAAAAAAGAGAGAAAAGCCAACAGAGAAAGACAGTAAAGCAGATTGGACATTGTGCCCGTGATGAGGAGGAGAAAGACGAGACTCGATCGGACCGCTCACGTCTCAGAGTGCTGTATATCAGTGAGGAGCACTTACACAGTCAATATCATCGGATAGCACTTGGGCAGAAGAGACCCGGCCTTCCTTTTCTGCTCACACGCCGACCACAAAAGCCTTGACTGAAACCCCCCCCCCCGACACACTACATCCTCATCTTTTCCTTACGAACGGCAACCGTCACCAAAGAAGCTGAAGTGGCTCATCAAGACAACAAAAAGGAGGGAGATGATGTGAGTGAAAAGATGCTGATGCTCATCGATACACGGCAACGAGAGGACGTCGAAAAACAAGAGCGGAAAGAAGAGCGCAGGAGAGGCGAAGGGGGCTAAGGGGGAGTGAGAAAGTGTGGCGAGAAGCCTTCAATAAACACGTCTCTATAGTAACCAACGTGTAATTTGCTTGGTGAGAAAGAGGAAAAGATGGAGATTGAGGGGGAGTGATAGAGAGAGGGGAATAGAAAAGCATTTACCATCACCGCTTGAGTCCGGCGCTGTAATTACGGAACTGAGACGCAGCGAGAGAAGGGTAGGAAAAGAGCGAAGGTGCACACAAGAAAAGAACCGCACACAGTGTACTTTCACAAAAAGGAAAAGGTGAGAATGAGAAATACACACAGCTAAAGTGATGACCCCATAAAATTGGCACTGTTGCAAATAAGTGTAGTAGGCGTACAGCGGAAAAGCAGGGAAGGAAAAAAAAAAAAAAACCATCATCAGAAAGCACAAAATGATGAAGATAAAAGGAAAGGCGAAAGTAGTGAAAAGACTTCTTTTGTAAGCGATTGTGTATGGGGAGTGAGTTCAAAAGATTGTATAATCCTGATTATCAAGCCAAATAAAGTAAGTTAACAACTGTCTGATTAACTGGAGTGTTAATGCTGCAGGGACCAGAGACAGACATGTAGGGATAAAAAGAGAAGAAGAGGACATGGAGCAGAATAAAAAAAAGAAAAAAAAAGAAAAGAGTGGCAGGCGTGATATCTTGGTGGGAAGCATATAGTTCTCTTGTGACGAGCAGCAGTCAAGATGTGCCGGAGACGTGCATGTGGCCGATCACAACAGCAGGAGACCGGAAATAGCAGGATTACAGGAGGAGACGGAGAATGGGGCCAGTACCGGCCTGCACGCATGTGTGTGTGTAAGTGTGTGTGTGTGTAAGTGTAAGTGTGTGTAGGGTAGTTGATTACAGCTCCGGCGAGTGGCTTGGTGTCAGCCTGTATATGTGCAGATAACAGGATTAAGAGGGTACTGACACTACTGTACGAGAGAGGGAGAGAGAGAGAGAGAGAGGAGGGGCGGTGACGGCGAGGAGTGCATCAGGGGAGGAACAGCTGGAGATGGAAAAAGGATTTTTTTTTTTTTTTTAAAGGAATATTCCACTTGATTTCTGAAAACGCCTTTGTCATGTGACACAGAACAATAAGCAATTACATCATGCCGAATCAGTTATGCACAGGGTGACAAACCCTTTGCTAAGTGAGCCACCCAATGCACATGATTGCACTCAAGCTACTTAAAGGGAAAATATATTAGTCATATGCTAAGGCTTTTTTTTTCTCCTTCTGTTCAGTGCTCTCCATCAACAAAACACTAATTGAGAAACTAAAATGTGAAGTCAGTTGTGGGGCTGTTTATTTATGTTGATAAGCATCTGTCAGCCTTTCAGAACGCATGCTTTAATAGTTGCATATTAAATCATTGATGAGCTTATGCAATGAAGACATTCTTATTAGGTTCCTGGGGATCTTTTATGAGCAAGTTATAAGAGGATGAGGAAGGAAAATAGTTGCTTAGAAACTGTGCCAGGAGATGCGTGTGCACGTGTGTGTGGCTCCCATTTGACCAGTAAGGACACAATCAATGAAAGGCAAGGTTAGGATGACGGATAGAGATTGAAGAAAAAAGATTTAGGAAAGAATGCTGATAGTGATGAATAGCAGACCAGCATGAGTTGAAACAAATATTGAGGAGAGGAGGAAGCGAAAGAGAAGGCGCGAGGATGAAGAAAAGCTGCAAAGTAGGTAGTAAAGGTTTATTTTTCTGCTTGTTCTGTTAAAGCGGCCATTAGCACGTTCCAACTAAATCCATCAGGTTTGCAATCAACGCGGCTCTTAATTTAGTGCATTGAAACTGCAGATTACAATTGGTGCACCCATGAGGTAAATGAGACCACTTTTCTCTCCAATCCAATCTGAGTCAAGGGGGGGAAACTGGTCAATTTATAGACTGAGACAGAAGAATTAGCTGCAGGGCCACTGAATACTTAAACTCTTATGCTCAAAAGACAATTCCAAATTGAAAGTTAGAAACATTTTCAGTGAACAAGTGGGAGGATTAAATGAATTTCCACATAGCACAATTGACTTCTGGCAAAATTATAGGCTTTGTCTGGCCAAGTAGATAAATCAAAAGACGAGGGAGAGAGAGAGAGACCTGTGTACCTGTACTCCTGAGGTTTGCACCACGATTGCTAAAAGACCTCTAACACTAGGGACAAATTAGCCACACAGGAGCACTGAGGCATCATGGGAAATTAATGATCAGGACCTCCAGGAAGTGAGCTAATGAGGAGTCCTAGTGGCACACACACACACACACACACACACATGTACACAACGAGACCCACACAGGATGAAATACAGAGGAAGCAAGAAGGAAAATAGCCCAACGTCCAGTTGCAGCAGCAGGTAACAAAGCTGCCACTGAGTTATGGCGCTGGAACAATAGTAATCTCGCACGCAGACACACACACACACACACACCATCGAAGCGTAGTGATTACTGTCACTACAACCTAACCTGGGGCGCCTGTGCATTAATACTTAACACACACACACACACAGCCAAGTGCAACGGGCCTAAATGTGCATCTTGCTCCATGGCTCTTGTGTGTTGGGTCCCTGAATGCACCATTTCATTGTGTAAAGTTATTGATAACACGTGGTAGCCAAAGTTTACACCTGGATTTCAGGCTTAAAAGAGGAGTGTGCGCTTGTGGAAACCTGTAATAAAGCTTCTGAAAAACGCAGCTCACCCGTGATGGAAAAACACCCTGCAAAAGACTTTAAATTGTATGAAGTGAGTTTTAATAAGTTTAACTATTGGGCTCCAGTGACAGACCGTAAAGTCCACACCAGTCGGCGCACCTCTCAAGGATTTAATCAGCGCGGTGTCACCCATCACCACACCCTTGTCCTCCCATTGGTCCCAAGTTATCCCGGCCCCGCCCTCAGCTACGCGGATCCGCCCTTTGGACCCAGCTCAGCCTGTTGCTGCCAAACCAGCTGGCATTTTGGATTGAAATCCTCATTCATGCACTCGAAACACTGACCTTTAAACTCAGGTTTAGGAGATTATTTTTTTGTATTACTTTTCAGAAAGAGTCCAACGCTACCATGCGGACCAACTTGGAGACTCTCTCAAGTGGAACTTCTGCCTGTAGAAGTTCACACCTCCCACTTTGCAGCCTGTGATTTGGCCGGTTTTTCTTTTTTTTTGTGACTTTAAATCTACTTTTACCTTTTAATGCATCATGCGAACCTACAGCCGCGCATTTAAGACGTTTGTTCATGAGTAAATATAGTTTTTATTTTTATTTTTTTCACCCCTGCCCCACCTGATTGTCACGCCACCCCCCCCCCCCCCCACCGTGCAGAGCGCTCACCGCGGGGACCCCCACCCACGGCGGTCGGTCAGGATGGGGACGCCGGGAGCGCTGCCCGTTTGGAAAGCCGCGATTTTCCTCTTTAACCTCATCTCCGCTGCTGTGGCCAAACGGCACGTCGTGTATTGGAATTCTACAAACGCAAGGTGAGCCAACGGTGCGCTTGATGACGCTCACCTGCCGACAACATACCTGAGAACCTGGTGTTTCCAAAAAAAAAAAAAAAAAAGTGAAGCTGCAAGAACGTGCTTCGTTTTGGAGAGCACGCGTAGCCGGTTGGAACCTGCGCTGCGTTGCTATTGCGCAACAACCAGAGTAATTCCAACCATGAGTCACACTTGTCTTTTTGAAGAGTGAGTTTGCGCTGGCGTGATTACCTGAAGCCCCGCACGCGCCCCACCTGTCCCAGGTAGGCCTGGACTGGTATTTTCGTTCAACGAGGATCCCTGAGTGGCCTGACCTCCGCTTCTTTCACTGCAGCTATGTTTATCATAATGACTACACTCTAAACCTGGCTTTCACCTCTCCACTGGCTCCCCAGGTTGGTTGTTTTCCCACATAAGTGCACGTTTCAAATAGTGTCCTAGATAGCAGTCTGAGGACGCGGGTGTCTATTAAAGTCTAAAGTGCTGCTGTGATTCAGCAAATCTGTAGTTGTGTGCGTGTTTCTGTGTAAGCGAGTGGATTGGGGCCATTAGCCAGGCAGTTAGCCTCACCTGCTGATCCAGGTGTTCCAGTCTAGCTAATTGAAGGGTTGGGAGACCTGCGGGGCCAGTGGGACCATACTGCCCGAAACAACACAGCCTCTCGCCTGCTGATTTAGAGACTCTCGCTCTCCGCCGGGCCTGATTCCCCAAACCCTGTTTCAGGTGAATCACCTTTTTTAGTGAACAGCCTCTGGCCACCGAGCCACTCTGTCAATGACGGTTTAGTCTTGTTGTTTTACATGTTGTGGGTGCACCGACGTACAGAGCTATAACTCTCGGGACAGATTAATTCCCCAAGGCCTCCATTGTCAGACCTGCCGGACTCATCCTCTGAGGTTGTGCCCGGTGTGTCCGAGCGGGTAAGAACCCTGTCTTTTAATTGGGATCCAACAGAAACGTGTTGGGGAGGAACACGGAGGATTAAGAAGCACCTTCTTGTTCCCTAAGGGTTCAGGAATGAATGGTCACAGCCTGTGGCAGGGCCACACAGTTGGCTGCAACACCACCCAATCACAATGCCATCAGCGTCATGGCGGAGGGTAACCCACTGTGGCAGAGAATCGTTCTCATCAGCAACACCACCCAATCACAAAGCTATCAGCGCAGCCTCGGTGTTGCACCCGGTCCAGAATCCCATGGGTTTTACCGCTAGGACTCTTTCTCATTCCTCTCCTCTCTCACTCTTCATTACCTCCCTTGTTACATCCCACTCTCCTTTTCCTTTGTCTGTACCGCCCCCCCCCCCCCCCCTCATCCTTTACACCCTTATCTCTCACGACTCCCCCCTGTCCAGTGATGGATATTGGCGGTGCGATTAGTTGAGCCTCAGTCATTTTCCCATACCATATTTTCGATTAGCAGCCAGCCAGCTCGGTTGTCCTGAGGCCCGTAAATGTAGTGCAGGAGCAGGAGGGGGGGGGGGGGGGGGCTTTTATTGGCACAGCGCTCCACTGCAGAATTCATTTTTGCGATTCCATTTTTTTTTAAAGCCGCTCCAATTAGTATTTTTGCATCAATAACAAACCCCATTACAACGCCTTATGATGTTGTTTTAAGCAAACTAGAACTCTAATAAAGCCACGTGAGCAACCAATATATTTTATATAATATGTGTAATATATATATATAATGAGATATCTCAAATTTATTGTGACATATAAGCATGTTCTGTGTTCCCCGGTTTGTTCTTTGTAAATGTAAACTGCCGTTGGAAATTCATTGTTCCCGCCGTCTCTGCCACTGGTCCTAAACAGCTGGAGAGACGGCGATTACTTTTAAAGACTCAGCTCGTCGATAAGACGAGTGTAGCTGGAGACCAGACCGGCACCTCTTTAATAAGGATGACAGAAGACATTCTCTGGCCATCACCTCTCATTCGACATCTAGATTTATGGTTTTAATGAAGGAGGGCAGTGAAGTGGAGACTGAAGGGCCTTGTCGCGCTGCTCTTCGCCGGCTAATATGGCTGTAACAAAGGCTCGGCGAACCACTTAAACTGGCACACATTTAGCACCCTCCAGATTGAAAAATGGAGCTTTGAAATGGAAGTGAGCGAGCGACTGCTGGGTCAGCGTCAAACATCCTGGAATCAGGGTCCCCGTCTCTGTTTCATTGCGGTGCTCGATTAGCCTTTTATGATTTCATGAACGGCGTTTACGATCGTTTCTGTTTTATAACGCCGTTTTCTCTGAAGCAATAGCTCCTTATTAGAGTGGAAATGTTTTTTGTTTTTTTTACTTCCTGGAGTAGTTCGAGGTTAGTATATTAAAACCGAGGTGCTCCAAGCTTGAGTGTGTGTGCTGCTTGGCGAGCTCAGACTGGTTTATTGGTACATCCAGCCGCTCCTGAGCCGTGTTGTGCTTCATAACCTGTTTGGCGAAGTAAGTTGACCGGCCTATCTGCTGCTACAGCGACGTCTGCTTCTTGTGCTACATTCTTCCTCATAAATTCACTCAGGATCTGTCAGCTAGTTTACACAGAGCCCCCCCCAACCTTAAAGGATTGAATTTTTTTTCTTAAACCTGTTTTTAGACCTTTTTTACTGAGATACTCAACAATAGGAACTTTCTTTGTCTTTTGCTGACATCGGAACTCACTCACCGGTTTGGACACATACTAAAAGCATTTACAGCAACACCACAGCTGTCTCTCCTTCGCTTTCTCTCTCCCTTCTGACAAAAACTCGGGGCGAGCTCCAAGCCAGTGAAGCATGTTTAAACGCTGCAGGAGATGAATATTTGTATTGGTCTTCTGTATCTTTATTGAAACCAGCCCTCATAAGTCTTCCGCGTAATCTCTGCTCTGTTTATGCATCATTTCCCTTTTCTCTGCACTCATGAATGATCTAGTTTAAATACCAAAGTAAATCACATTCTGCATACCATACCTTCTCTCTCTCACACACACACATATATGTGCAGGGTACAGTAAAGTGAAAACATAGTGTTTGTCATCGTGTCTTGTCAGAGGAGATGATTCTAGACCAATTTAGTTATTTATTCTGCATTATTTCCTCGTCCGCCAATGTAGCTTCCTCTTGTGTGTGTGTGTGTGTGTGTGTGTGTGTGTGTGAATGCATTTCTCCTACCTGCTATCTCTCCTCACTGTGTCTGTCTCTGCACTAATCTCCGTCTTCCCCTGGTAAATGATTAACATGGAGAACCTGGCTGAACTGTAATCAACAAACCCACAGTGAGGTAATTACCACTCTATTCCCTGTCCTGCTAACAAAGTAATCTCTCTCTCTCTCTCCCTCTCTCCCTCTCCGTGTCTGCCTCTCCTTCTCTCCCCCTTTTCTGCTCCTCTGTCATCCAACTGTATCAATGTCTCCCTCCTGCTCGGCGTCAATTGCTATTGTCTCGCTCGCCGCTGTGGTTTGTGCAGATCCAGAGATTGTGCAGCTTCCTTATCGGTCTGCTGTAAATGTGTGTTTTGTTCGGGGCGTTGAGTGTATTATCCAGAGGTAAACGTGGACGTTTACCCTCGAGCTTCTCCATCTAGTGGGAAAAACAAAGCCAGGCAGCGATTCTGGTGATGCGGACGCCTGTGAATTTACATTCGGTGACGTTGTTGTCATTTGAAGTTCATCTCGGTGAAACGTGTGTGTGTGTGTGTTTGTGTGTGTGTGTGTGTGTGTGTGTGTGCGCGCGTCACAATTTGGCAATGACCTGCTGCTTAGCGTAGAAGGGAACTTTTCATTTCCTCAAGAAGTCCTGGAGTGTGACAAATTTCCGCCCTTGAAAAAGAAAACCCAGAAGTGCACCAGGATGCCGGTTTCTAATGAAACGCACACGGGTTTCATGATTCTTGTTTCAGTGAAACGCTGACTGGAAAAACTCTGTGGGAACGTTTACCGAGCGCCTCTCGTCTAAATAGCTCGTTGTTTTGTTTCCACTCGTTGGTTGACTTTAGGTGTGACTGAGTGCTAAGGGGGAAAGGCGTGGTGTTGCCTCTGGATGCTTGGGGCTTCTAAAGGTGGGGCGTGCAGATAGAATGTTGTGCAACTTTGTCTTTTGCTCCGTCTCAAGCCCCCATTTTGTAAAGCATTACAGGTGTTACTCTACAGATATACGTGGCTGCTATCCGTGTGAAATCAGTAATCCTCCCATTTAGTGTTGTGTTATTATACCCAAAAGAGAAACCAACACAGAAGTTTTGCAAAAAAAAAAAAAATCCTTGCGACTGGATTGAAAGCAGAGATACACACGTGCACGCAGGAAGATTTAAGCACACTGTGTTGGAAATGCGGTTTAGGCGGAGGCCCGGCGGTGCGGACGTCTGTGTTAAAATGGATCAGATAGTCACAGTGCAGCTCGGAGCCGTCGGAGCAGACGCGGCCCACGAGCATGAAAGAGCAGCCGCTCTCTCCTCCTGGTCAATCGATACCAATTTAACACCCAGATATTATCGCCCCGGCTCCTCGCATTATCACCAGACTGCATATGGACCCATCGCTTTCCCAATTTCCCCCCCCCCCGCGCGGCCCCTGTATTCTCTCCGTGCCCACATGCATCAACATTAGGTTGCATTAAGCCGTAATAAGTTGGATTGTAAGAATGTGTCCGAGTGGCGTGGACCAGCTGTGGAGCGAAATTAGGTTCAGCGTCGTCTGCCGCTCGGCTGGCAGAGCCCGGCTTTGGCACAAAATGGCTGCTGTGTGTGTGAGAGAAGGGGGTGGTTATGGTGCTTAAGGGGTGTTGGTGAGCGCCGGAGGGGGGAGGGGGGGCGCATTCATTCACCGTACACAATGAGCTCACATTGTTGAAAGTGTCGGACCAACTGGGTATTTTTTATTTTTTTTTGACGTACAAAACAGCAATTAAATTGTAGCGTGAGAATATGTGAAGTCAAAATGTGGGAAACGCTATCAGCTTAAGCTCGACAAAAATAGCCCATTCTGCTCGTTGTTTAGCCAATAAGTGTTGATGAAATTATCTCTCACACACACACACGTGTGCACACAGGCAGACACACACACACTCAAGTACATATAACCTCACACAATGCTCTTCCACTCAGCTCAGAAATTCTGCCAAAAGGCATCCTGGGAATTCCCAGAGACAGAAATTGAATTAGTATTGACCCGAGCAGAGCGGGAGGCTGTAGCAGGAACCTGGATTATTGTACCATACAAGGTCCTCGCTGCCAGGAGGACATGAGACGTGTTTGCCATCATGCCGCAAGTCTTCAAAGCTGCTTAAGTCGCTCCGAAAGCTTTTTTGCTGCACGCGTTCCTCCATCTCTGAGAACATGTACCGTGTACATGTACCGATTCCTTTTGGGACGTGAATATCTGTGTTAGCACGAAACACCCCAAATGAATCAGATTTACATCTTACGCCGCAGAGTTGGCACAGTTTTGTGGTATCTGGCATACTTGTAAAATTTGTATTTAAAAAAAATATATATATTTCTAGCTGGATAGCTTTAAGCCTCAAACGTCACTTTGTCAAGGAACATGATCTGTTTTTTGTCATAATTGTTCCTACGTAGCTTTATTTCCAAGATATAATTCAATTTTATTTTATTGTTAGTGTGTGTAAATAATTTATAATGATGATGTAAGTTGGTATTCTGCTTTGGAAAAAAAACACATAAAAGATTAAGGTTTTTTTTGTTTTGATCAAATCATGCAAATTCGGCTGCTATTACACCAGAACAAACTTTATGGGCTAATAAACCTCCAAAGGCACCGCTATACAACTTTATCTCTCCATAACAAAGGGATGCTTATATGAAACTGCTTGGTTGTGTCTAACTTCAGTCTATGGAATGATTCCGCTCATCAGATTTACCTTCAAGTTACACCTTTTTTCCCACTATGATCAGAGCTCCAAAAAAACAACAACCCCTTTTTCATCCAGCGCTTTGATGTCCAGAGGAGATGATCACACGACTCGTTTTTGTGTTGAGAGACTTTTCCACGGTGGAACAAAAACTAACATCATTTTGCCTCCTGCCTTTGAGAAGTATACCACAGCCTATTTTCCATGCCCCTGCGATGTGAGACGCACACACATTCCTCCTCTGTTTCTTTTTGGGCCGGTCTACACACACACACGCGCACACACACGCACAGACCAAAAATGAATACACAATTCCTCTCTGCTTCCTTTTCCTCGTTGGCCCCAAGAGATTGTAAAAACATTAGACCTGCAGTGGAGGCAGCGAGGGGTGGCGGATGCGTTAAGGAGAGGATGGTGGGGAAAGAGTCAACAGATTTCAACTCCCAAAACAGCTCAGGAAGCCCCCCCGCCCCCCTCCCCCCCCCCGCCGCTCCTCCCCCAGGGATGGAGGGATGAGGTGAGAGGGAGGGAGGGAGGGAGAAAGGGAAGAAAGGATGTCAGCAGGAATTACTATCACTGTCACGAGCAGGCGAGAGGAGCAGCCCCTTCCTACTCTTTTCCCCGCCTGCCGTAACACACACACACACACACACACACACACACGCCGTGACTCAGGCTGGTGTACAGGTGTGGTACAGACACACAGTCACATACCACCAATAGCACCATCACTCTTCCTGCATGCGCACTCCCACACGGCGACTCGGACTCTGGGGAAAACCAGAGTAGGAATCACACCCTGTGTGTGTGTGTGTGTGTGTGTGTGTGACGAAGCATATTGTGTTTGGGATGCGTGATGATCAATTTCAGTAGAGATTACCTGAGCATAGAAGGACCAAATATGAATGGAATGTATTGTATATTTATTCAAACATGCCTGCACCCAGACTGTTTCAGGCTTGTATAAGAAATGTCTGTGTTCGAGCATATTTGGATGTGTTATTTTTACAGCAATAACCACATGATCTCCGTGTGCAGTAATGCGCAGCGTGATCCCTGTCTCTTGATACTATTTTTTTCTGTCTGCTTCCTTGTTATTTTCGATCTATTTATTTTTTGTCCCAACATTTTCTTCTAATCCAATCTTTTATAAGTTCAAGAAATGTGGATTTCCTTTTTTTTTTTTTATTAAGAATTCGTACTTTGACCTACCTGCAGTGTGCAGCTAGACGAGTGTTTGTTATTGCGTTTTCTTGCATCTGCTACACTGCCAGCCAGCTGACATGTCGGCCTGCCGTGTAAGAACTGTACAAACCACCAACGTACATTTCGCCACAAAGAAAATCTATTTTTAACACGTGATTTCTTTCATGTAAATTGTCATTTATTGATGAATTGCTATCTGTCCCTGTCCAAAAGCCCGTTTTGTTGCGTTCATCAGAAACGATCAGATGGCAGTAATTCACAGTCTGAGAGCATCCGGACCAGTGTCGGCAATGTTGTGCTGAATGGAAGAGGGGAAATAGCCTTGTCCCAAATCTCCATAGCTGTGGCCTTGTAGCAGGAGAACTCATGAATCTCATTGCTCTCCTATTCAGCCGAAAATGGAGTTCCTGTACGGAGCGCGCGTCTCAAAACACTGGAGCGGAAGCTGCGTGTTCATGATTGCGGAATTAATCGGCATGTTCTTCCAAAATGCACCCGGTGACAAATGCATAGTCATGAAAGTCAGAAAATCCCTTACTCACTGCTTTTTATTAGTTTTAAAGAGGCTCCCTGATGGGTTTTCTTTCACAGCGGGAAAATGGTTCGGTGTGGTTTTGTTCTTCACCAGGAGTCGATGTATCAATAAAGCCGCGGTTTTTTTTTGTGTGTGGTTTCTGCTTACTTTGCAGTTGATTTACAGCAGACTTTAGTGTTAAAAACCACTCGCCCACACTCTGCTGCTCTGTACACTACTGTGTGTCAATCTTTGTACTTTTGGGTCATTGCGGTTCATTACTCAAAGTAGAGACCAGTCATTTTTAATCCCAAATTAATCAGTTAATCCCACTCCGGCTTCAGGCTGTTGTTCCAACTATGTCAGACCGCCGTCTGCACCTCTCCTCTTGACCCTCACCACTTCCTTCCCCTGCGCTCCGAAATCCACCCCCCCCGTCCTTCCCTCTTATTGTGTCTAAACCCCTCATCAGTGTTGTGGAACTCAACTGGCCTTTCTAAGAAATCCACTGGCATCCGGCCTCGAGGCAGAGAACGGCATCCAGTTATATCGGCTTGAATGTTGAAAGGATGAATTTAATTTCCCACACTACAGAGCAAAGGATACGCTGATGTACCGGAGCTGAATATGCTGTATTTAGTTTATAAATAACACTTAGTAACCTTAAAGCCAAATGGATGGACATTGTGAAAATGTCTTGACTTCTTTTTATTTCTGGTCACTTACTTTTTAGCTGATTGGTATTAGACGTGTGTGTGTGTGTGTGAGAGAGAGGACAGGGGGCGGGCGGGTGTGTGGCTGTGCGTGACTAGAACAGGACAAAGCTGGCTGCCTTGAGGGGGAGTAAAGGGGGACCGTCCATTCCCCCGATGCGTTGAGCGATATGAATCTTAACCGTTGTGACGGAGAAAGCTGGAGAGGGCGAGAGTAGCATGGATCGGCTGCGAGGGGGAGAGGGGATGGGGGGGGGGGCAGTTCAGGCTCCTGGGATTCCAAAGCAGTGACCGTGAAAGTGCTTAGATAAACAGAGAAAAAGACGGACTGAGGGAGGGAGGGCGGGCGAAGTGGGTGAAATGGTGGTGGGAGAAGCAACGGAGGGGAGAGAAGGACGTGAAGGTGTAGGATTCGCTGACAAGGGGGGGAAATGAGACCCGCTGAAGATGGGGTGAGAGAAAGCAGATGGGAGTGAAACCAAGTTTATAGGAGTTTTTAAATAAGTTCACCAGGAGTCAGCAGGACGGGAAGCGGCTCTATTGGCTCTATTTACTCTTCCTCTTGTGCCGCTCCGATCGCTTTCCTTCCATCTTCTCCTTTCCTCTGGTTTAAATAATTCAGGGCGGTTGGCTGTATTGGCGCAGCTTTCCTTGGGTGTCTCAACTGTTTGTGCGTTTTTGTGTGGGTCTCGCTGACTGACTGACTGTCCAATCGGCCAGTCGTCCACTAACAACCAGCAGGTAATCTGACGCGGAGGGTTTGCTCACCTGGGATGAAGGCTTGTGGCCTCTCCAGCTCTGACCTTCACTTATGGAGAGAGACAAACGCCGAGTGCAAGAGGAGAGGAAAGTGTCTACGGCATCAGAAGTGTGACCCACTTAGTAAAGGATGGATTCTCAACGCCGCCGCTGATTTATTGGCCGAGTGTGTTCGCTTTGCGAGCAACATTTTCACTGTTGCGAAGAGTGTGTGTGTGTGTGTGTGTGGGGATGTGTGTGTTCAGGGCCGTTGCACCCAAGTCTTCCTTAACCCACTTAGAAAGGTGGGCCTCCCTGAAAAGACCTGAGACATAAGTGTAGTATATAACCGGAGAGGCCACCGACCATGTAAGACATGACGACAAATAACTACTTTTTCTTATTAGAAATTGAGGCTTGTACAAAAAACTGTCCCTTATGTTCCATGTGGCTGCTACAAAGACGGGTTGTTTTGAATTTCAAGCCACGCTTTGTTTGTAGAGCGCCGACATTTCCAAAGTGGTCAAGACATATTTGCCGAAATAGAAAAAAAGAGTGAAACGGGCATATACGAGAAAATGCAAATTACCCAAAACATCCGTACGCAGACAAAACCAGAACACGGCAGCATTTTTATTAACAATTAATCCAATCAAGTCTTTGGTAAATGAAAATTTCCCGGTGCTCACAGTGACATCTTTTTGAAGTTTTAATGTTCTACCTGGAACTGGAGTTTTAAATCTGAACTTTATACCCATCTAGCCGGTGGCTATAATATATATTATTACTTAAATCAATAGGGGGAAAAAAAGATAGTCCTGTTCAGCCCTCAGCCGTGCATCACCTGCCCCAACATTGGCCGACCTTTTTGTGTGTTTTGAGTGTTAACATTAATTTGACAGCACCCTTTATTGGGCTGGACTCTGCTGCTCTGACATCCGCGCTGCAAAGCTGAAGGGCCCAAACGGCCGAGTTGGCACATACACATGAGATAAATGATGCAACACTTTTTAGCACTTTGCTAGATTTTCATAAATAGTTCTGAATCATGGCTGTTTGTGTCCACCCACCGCTGCCGCCGCCCCCCCCCCCCCCCTTCCGTCGGCGTCTTGAGAGGAACTGGAGCTATATTCGGCGTTTATTCACCCGAGCCTGGCACCTGTACAGTCCAGCCCTGTACTTACACCGCCGCTCCATTTAGACCGGAGGAACGTGGAGAGCCGTCATTACGCTGAGGTTTAGGCCGTCCGACAGAGGGATGCAGTAAAAAGACGGATGGGGCAAAGTATGCATGGGTGGGGCATTGGTTTGGCACAACCCCCCCCGCTCCCCCCCTCAAGCTCCGGATTGGTTGTTGTCCTGGCAACGGCACGTCTGACCTTATTTACCCCCCCTCACCGCACGTTCACTCGGCTCTCGCCCGGCCTCACTTCTTTGGCCGTGCGCTTTTCCTCCTCTCGCTCTTCTCGTGCCCCGTTTTGTCCTTCCACACTCCTTAGTGGCCACTTTCACGCAGAGCAGGTGGGCGACAGAAACCAGTCCGAACTCTTGCAGTCGCCGGTGGGCACAGTGAGGCGACTGCGAGTGTTTTTGGGGTCAAAGGGCGAAAAAGAAAATCGGTCCGTAGACTTTGAGCTTGTCCACTTATATTGAGGATAGTAGTTTCATTCCTCCCGAGAAACTTTATGATCAGACTGGACCAAAGACATGGAGTGGGGTGGGAGGGGGGGGGGCATGGTTTCTGCAGACCTGCAGCCGTATCAAAACGGGTCCGACGGCCTGTTTTTCCATACCGATGGACTACTTTGGGCCCAAATCAAGCAATTCTCCTCAGCGCTGACAGCCGTCGCCATACGTCCCGTTGTGCTGCTGAGTCCCCCGAAATGGACACGCATACACTCACAGAGGAGGGCCGGGGCCATAACAGGCAGAAAATAGGGTCTGTCTTTTATACGTGAGGTTGAGTCGCACCGGGCCTGAAGCAGCAGGTGTGCGTGTTTGCGGGGGCACTATGCGGCCTGCTGATCCGCACAGTCTGAATGCCCCGTGTGCCTCCCGGTCATTTTAATGGAGCCTGCCGGGCAAGGAAAGGTGCAACCAATCACTTCATCTAGACAACACACACACACACCGGCAGTCACCGCCTCTTCCAAATTCATAGCGAGATATGGTGCTCGGCAATGGGTTTGCTGGGCACTTATCCTGCCACCCTGATGGGGTCCAAAGCTTTATGCTGGTCCAACTGCACGGGGCCTTATCCCCCCCCACCCCCCCAGGTATTTGTGAAGCCGAAGCCAGCAGCACGATATCCGTGCACGTTATCACGATATGTGCGTGCTCAGAACTTGCATGTACAGAAAAAAAACCTGCACACCTACGTTAGTGGTGACAAAGAGGAGAGAAAAGAGGCGGGAAGTTCACACACCGACCCACATTAGGAGATTAGGAGGCCATAGAAAATAAAGCAAAGGGTCTGGCGGTGCAGGCAGATCTGCTGACCTTGAAGGAAACTCACTCGCACACACACACTCGCACAGGCCTACCAGACAGGAAGTGGTGGATAACAGAAACAGCTTGTTCCCCTTAAGTCTCGGCGAGGAGCGGTTCAGCGCCGTCTTTGGCCGGTTTGATGAAACTGAGAGGCGGAGTCTACGGAGTGTCCGGGGTGATGAGCTCGGGGGGTTTGGGGGGATTCTTCTGCCAGCTGGGATGACATGAGGGGGGGAGGCCCAGATGGTCGGAGGTGGGGGTGAAGTCCTTGTTTGTGCGCGTTGAGGGTAAGCACCAGGTTAGACACAACATTGGTGTTTAGGCCCTGGACACAACAGGGCTTTGTGTGGGAGTGGAGGGGGGGTCACAGCTTAAGGAGGGCAGCGGTGGGGGGTGTCCTGATTTTGCTCTGTTTTACATCAACACGGGGCTCAAACGAGAGAGGGGAAATCGCAAACAAAGAATCCTCTGAGAGGGAGCAGCAGAACGTAGATGAGATTCCTCGTTGTCTGAAGCACTTCAGGTGTACGTGGTTCCTTTTCTTTCTTCCTCTGAAGAGAGCGTAGCCTGTGGAGCAGGAGGTCACTGAGGCTTTGAAGACATCAAGGGAGAAGGTTCCCTCTTTAGTTCTGCCTCGTTACCGTTTTCCTCCTGTGCTGTCTCTGGGCTCTTTTTGTCATAAACTTCTTTCATACTTTACATCAATTACTCTCAAACTACAGCATTGTTTTTTTTTTCTTCAAAGTTTAGTTTCGTTCATCCAAATGTGTTGTTGTACAGGTGTGCATTTTCTATACTCCCTCCCTGGTCAGACTTGCGTTGCAAAATGTTTGCACGTAATTATTTTCTATTTAACTACCAAGTTCCAGCAGTAATCATTTGTAGATCCCCATAAAACCTTCCGTTGGATTTTTGATTATTGCAAACACAGTTCATGATAGGAACACATCTTCCAAAATGAACTACACCGCGGTCAGATGACAGCGAGTGTACACAATGAAGCTTTGAAGGTGGATTTGTCATCTCAATTGTTAGCAAACGCATTTTGTGCGTAAAATAGTGATTTGTGGTCAACAGTGGTTTACGCAGTAGTTTGTCCACTTTTGTTTTTTAATGCCGTAGACCAAGACGGTAAGATCTCTTAAGTTTGTGTCAACCGCAGACTTTGGTTTTATGGTTTGATGCCAGAAATATTCAGAAAACCTTGAGGCAAAAACAAGTTGAAACATTCCAGGACTCATTCCTGCCGCATTCTGTTTGAATACAGAAGTTAGTCAGCAGCGTAACAATTTGTGTCAAGGTTCACCCGAATGGGACTCAATGTGAAAATTCCATTTAAAATGTGTCATGTTGTTCAAAACTTGTTTGTGTGACTGGTCCGATATGATGACGATGTCGGATTAGAAAACACAACCGTGACACCAAGAAAACTAAAGCAAACGTTAAAGTCGTCGTTGTTTTACTCAATGAGCTGAACGACCCTGATCGGTCAACGCTTCATGGATCCCGCTCACATCTGATATAAACTAAAAGATACAGTTTAACGACGGTCATCCCCTCACTTCACCGAACTGTGGTTCCCCGCCAAGGCACAGTGACCACAGTGTGCTGTGTGATCACCCGGCTGTGATGGACCGCGGAGAAGCTCAGGTCCACCAAACCATTCCGTCTCCCGTCGTCACGACGACAAAGCTGTGGGCTTGTTGTTGTTCCTGTTTATATATATCTACAGTATAGTTTAATTGGAATGCATGGTACAGCGTAAGCATGTCATTAGCATAGTCATTGTAGTGGAGTATTGGTACCCACCGTGTTTGTGTGCGCCTAAGTGCCTAAGTGTATTCAGTATGCGTAGTACGCAGCTGCTCTGCGCGTTGGAGTATCTGCTCTGTATTCCTGACGCCGTGCTGTGGGATTGTTGCTCCTTTAATTATTCTCTCATATTAAAGGATCAAAGGTCTCTGCCACAGTCAACCCCCTGCATTTAATTATAGCTGCGCTCACACACACACAAGCTTCTGTGTGCACACACCTTGACATGGACACACTTGGGGAGGACATCAATTGTGTGCAATTTTAGATTTATAAATGCGAGTTTTTGCAATCATAAAAGGTTTAAATGTTTGCCGCCTCAAGTTCAGCGTGCTATTTGATTGGACTCCTTGGTAAGTCCCTTTATCAGCCGAGAGCCACCAGCAGTCCTCATGGGGGTGTCACCGGTCACCCTCCGGCATGAGGAACGGAGCATGTTTCATTCTCCTCGAGTACTTTTGTGTGTGTGTGTGTGTGTGTGTGTGTGTGTGTGTGTGTGTGTGTGTGTGTGTGTGTGTGTGTGTGTGTGTGTGTGTGTGTGTGTGTGTGTGTGTGTGTGTGTGTGTGTGTGTGTGTGTGTGTGTGTGTGTGTGTGTGTGTGTGCGTGTGTGCGTGTGTGCGTGTGTGCGTGTGTGCGTGCGTGCGCGCGCGCCAACGAGTGCCCAAATGTGCGTGCCCCTCTGTGTCTTTGCCCTCTCTCCTTTACTCCATCGCTGGGCCAAACCAATCCGCCCCTCCCGCTTCCTGGAGATGCTCCTGCTGACGGGGGGGGGGGGGGGCCTTCTCCAGCGCTGCACCCACAGCCCTTTGGTGCTCCCATGATGCCCCTGTGCTGTCACCACTCCGCTGCGTGGTGGCGGGCAAACGAGGAGGACTCTAGGGGTAATTATGGCGTACCCAAGCCTACCATAGCAGGGGGGAGAGAGAGAGAGAGGAGGTGGGGGGGGGTAGAAAGCGGGCTGACAGTTTGACATCAGTACCGCTCACGTCTCTGTAATTGCTGGCGTGCACATGTTGCGGGCCAAGGTTTGATGCTTGTGGGTGGAAGACGGAGCGATGTAGGATAGAAAGCAGTCCGAAAAACACCAGCGAGAGCCGCGATGCAGCCTCTGACGCACTGGGGGGGGGGGGGGCACGACATCCAAAGTGGGGAAATTCAGTAGAGATCGAGGAGGAGACAAAGGAGCAGTAGGAGGAATGCAGATCAGGTGGGGGAGCCGCACAGATGAAGACTCAGGTGAATGACATGTGTAACATGGGGGAAGGGGAGGGCTCTATTGTGACGTATGCGTTGCATGTACACACTTCCACATCTGGTGCAGCGAAGTAAACATCTCTGCCTCAATGAGGCCTCAGAAAATACCACCGGTAGAACAAAGGGTAAACAGGCTGGTGTGTGTGTGTGTTACACTGGTTTATCTTCTTTTGTGTTCCCTTAACCAGACAATCAAGTTCCTTTTTGTTTGCGGCTGTAATTAGCACGCATCGGTAATAGAGCTATCGAGACGTGGAGACACACACACACACACACAGGCACACGATCGCAGAGGGGGGATATCGATCGGCGGAAGGTGTGCGTGTGTCCTGGGCGAGGGAGTCCAGATCGATGGTGTCCTGTCACGTTGATAGATCGCCAATTGCGAGCGCTAGCTATTGAGCAGGAAGCAGCTTTTGGTGAGACCTGCCTCCCCGGGTGTCACCTGCATCCCCACGATTCACACACTGGTGTTGCTCCATTATCGCACTCTCAGGGATGCGCGGCACGTGCCACGTTGAGGTGAACAGAAAAACGTGAAAGTCTTCTGCTGGCTGCTCCATCCACCTTTTTTAACACCTTCCACTGACTCGCTGGACCAGTTCGGTCTCTTGCTTCCGGTCCCCTCTTATCTGTTTCATTTTACCGTTTTGTCGGCTCTGTCTCCCGCTTTTTCTGCCTTGAATCCTCTTTTGATTAGTGCTTTGGGTCCCCATCTTTGTCCGCCTACTTGGCTTAAGACTACGATTCCTCCCCTCCACATTCCGCAAGCTCCATTTTTCTTTCTCCCATGTTCCCCCTCGCTGACTCCCAGCACTCCCTTCCTCTCTCCTCCGCTCCGTCACCCCTCTAAGAAGACTCCCACCGATGGACCTGAACCTTCTGCCCGAGCCAAATTCTGCCCCTCACTCTGTCGTCCTGCCCTCCATGTGAAGAGGAGCCCAATTAGCGTCCGTCTCCTCTCTTCCTTCCCCTCCGTTGTTCTCCTCTCCGTGTGTCTGCACTCAGACTCTCTGGGGTCGCTAATTAAAAGGCTTTACTTTCTTTCATATCTACTCAACCACTTCTTCCTTCTTTTTTTTTTACCTGTTCTTCCTATTTTTGTTTTATTTTTGGTGTTCCATCTTTTTGCCCAAACCCGTCTCAACAGCTCTCTTGTCATCAGTCCTTCCATCTGTCTTCCTCTGGGTCTGGTCTCATGTCACCTAATCACTCCCATTCCTCCCCTCCATTTGTCACACATTTCTCTCCTCGTGTATCGTCTCCGCCTTCGTCTTTTTCATGCCGTTATGACTCTTGTTTAAATTCCCCTCTTACTTTGTCCTACATGGATTTCCCCTCCATCTCTTTCACATCTTCTCTTCTCCCACATGAGCTTGTACACTGGTAACTCTTCATACTGCGGCTGACAGGGAGTCTGAATCTACAGTCTAAAGCAGCGTGCATTATGCAGCTCTTCTGTTCTAATGGTCCTGTCTTGTCCAGAGTTGTTGTTGTTGTTATGCTTAAAGCTGGTCAACCTTGACCGAAGACGGGACCGTGCATGCACATGAACGTCTGCATAGGTTTCCATTTGCACTGTGTGTATTTGGGGAGGGAAGTTTATCTCCCACTGAACACCCCTCAGTGGTCTCAATTAGCATGTGAAGGATTGTTCTTTTCCTGCTCAATACCGCTGCCTCGCTGGTCTGGAGGTAAAATGAACTTGTTTCATTGATATACATGCACGAGTTGTAAAACATTCTTTTTAAGACCGGCACGACTTTGCTGTGTAATCGCCATGTGCAATATTGACGAACTATCCATCTGCTGTAACCATCGGTTCCTTCAAGGCACTAAGGGATTATGGAATACCTGCTACCTGCCCCCCCCCCCCCTCCCTCTCTCTGTTCAATCACCACCTCTCGTTCCCCTTCAGTCCCGCCTTAATCTGTACCTTGTAATCGTTACGCAACATGTGAACGTTGTCGTCGTTCTTCCTCCCAGGTTAACGGCGGGAGACCTGTCCGTCCAGGTGAATCTGAATGACTACCTGGACATTTACTGCCCCCACTACTCCGCCGAGGGGGCGCAGGGCCCCGGGCAGCCGGAGACGCTGGCCCTCTACCTGGTGGGGGAGGCCTCCTTCCGGGGCTGTGTGGAGACGAGAGGGGCCATCAAGAGGTGGGAGTGCAACACCCCCCACGCGGCGTTCGGACCAGTGCGCTTCTCTGAGAAGATCCAAAGATTCACCCCCTTCTCGCTGGGGTTTGAGTTTCTGCCGGGGCGCCACTACTACTACAGCTGTGAGTAGCGGACGTGTGTCCCAATGAAAGCTTTTTTTCCCTTGTTTGATCAGGACTCTTTTCGGTTGGTGATGATGGTGATGATCTGTGAACAATGTGCGGGAAATATCCACAGTTTTGGAACAAAAAACATCAAAGGTGACTCACTTTTTTAGGTGGTTGTTTTGTCGAACGGGACAAAAAAAATAAGGGAAAGTGTTTCTAAGAAGCTGATAAAACTACTTCAAGCCGTTGAAAGGTGGAATTAGGATCTTAAGGAGCCTAAATAATAAAGCGTATGGGTAATGTTGTTACCTTTGTGTACTCATGTAGTGGGTCCTTTTCACAAAGCCGGCTGCCATGTTTCTACAGTCACCCGGAATAGATGCACTAAATACCGACTCTAGATGGAACCCTTTTACATTTTCACAATTTTGGTGTCGGTCACATTGATTTTTCTCCCCAATTTTCACACAGGAGAAGTTTCTGTTGCTAGAATCTAGCAACTAAAACTTCATCTAGCAGCTAGATGAACCAAATCGTCCAAAGAAAAAGTTTTCAACTAAATGTTTGATGATGATGTTTGAATGAAAGGTTTCCTGACCTGTTTTCCAGTCATATCTTAACAGTACCGAGGTCCAAGATGTGGTTGAAGAGTTCCTTTTTAAATATGCAAAGGCTGCATCCCGCTTGGTCTTGCGAAAAATGGGAACAATGTGTAAAAAATGTGATTTATTTTTTTACAAATTTGAGGAGGGCATAAGACCAAGCGGTGGAAAAAAGAGTGCATGGTATGGAAGGGTGCCAATAAAGGGACAACATTTCAGTGGGAACACAAGATCAATACAAGACGACAGTGGGGGGGGGGGGCGGGCAGAGAGGCAGACGGAGGTAGAGAAGCGTGGAGGAGTGACAGAGGGAGCAAAAGATGGACGCAGTCTGACTGTACAGGAAGGAGGGGGGGGGGAGGAATCCACATAGGGGAGAGAAAGGGGGGGGGGGGGCAACAAAAGCAATGTAGAAAAGGGATGGATGAGACGAAGTGAAAGATTCTTTACATAAATTACTGTTGCGGCCCGAGGGACAATGGAGCATTGTGGGTGCATGAGAGAGTGTTTCCACGTACACACACGCACACGTGTGTATATATGTACACACACTGGGCTATTGTGGTTGTTCAGGCCCGTTTAGAGAAGAGCAACAATGCCTGCCCCCCCCCCCCCCCCCGCCTCCCTCTGCTCGGACCACATTGGGCTCAGAGCGATTTTGTGTTTTGTCCACATCAAAGACGAGGCGTAAACTCGGTCCAAATGTCTGGCTCTGGGGGTCCGGGGGCTGAATGGGCCCCGCAGCACAGAGACAGTATAATGGCATCAGCCCGGGAGAGCAGCACAATAGTATTAGAAACACTAATGGCATTAGTTGGCTCAGGCTCTTCTCCACGGCCCCCGCCGACACCGTCCACCCACCGTCTCTGGGTCTCCGCTTGACCCGCTGGCTCTCCGTGTCTCCATCGCCGCAAACAGGAAACCCCTCGACATCCGGGCGTGGAACAATCCGAGGGGGGCTGTTTCCACGGGACACCTCAAACTGAGGAATGCAGTCGTGATTAGTCAACGGCACTTCATCATGGAGCCACACTGAAATAATGAAAAACCGTTTAGCTACTAGAGTGTTGGATGTGTTTTTGAGTTTCATTTATTTGCACAATTGCGTAGCAAAGATTAAATCAATTCACATCGCAGAAAACCAACTCTGCTTATTTGATGCCTCAACCTAAATAATTAAATATTACAATATTATAGAGATCACCTATGTTTACCTGAAATATTCTTACAAGACTTAATAGGTGAGAACAAAAAAGGTTTTGTGTAAATGTGTCAAAATCAAAGGCAGGTTATAAAAAAATAGGTGGAAAATAATGCATACAAAACAATTGCATTGCAGCGATTAGATGTTGTTTTAAACAATGGACGCAGTCGACGGGATGTTCCCCGTTGGTATGTGAGTTGTGTGTCATTATCCACATTTGCGGTCAGAAATCAGCTGAGCAGCCTTATAAGCGCTCCGTATCTCATCAGCGGTACAAAGTGAGACGGACTGGAAGCGGTTGTGTGGTGGGTCCCTGTTGAGTTAGGAGCCGTTTGTGAATAAACGCAAGGCCGTTTAACTGCGTTTCCCAGACCGGATTGTTTTTGTGAGAGAGAGCGCTGCTAAACTGACAGGTAATACAGCTCGTGTTTGCCTATTTTCCCCCCACGAGACCCGCGATCAGCACTGATGTCTGAGCGGTAAAAACGTTCGGCTCTCAGTAGTGCGTGTTATTGTTTTTATTTTATTGTGGACAGGAAGACGTCGGGACTCTTTTCATATCCGTGCATCGTGTGATCGGTTGATGAGGTAGACGACGAGGGAAAAAAACACACACATCCCCGCTGCTCCTTTTTAGCTTGTCTTGTCATAAGTATTCTTCAAAAGTACCGAGGGGAGTTCTCAAAGAGCGTGTTTGATGGGCAGATTTAGCCTTTTTTCATTTAACACGTTGGCGTTTTGACTAACCGTCGAGCAGCAAACCTCCCTCTCAATCTCTCCCTGTGTCTCGTTGTGCTTTTTCCAGCTCTGCCCGCCGACGAAGGGCCTCCTCTGCCATGTATGAAGTTGCGTGTCACCGTGTGCTGCGAGCCCAGTGAGTACCCTTCTCTTCATCGGCTCCTTCCTCCCGCTTTGTAAACTACTACCAGGGCAAGTTAGTGCTCTCTCTACCCTCTCCCCCACTCTCCCCCCTCTCTCTCTCCTGTAGTGATCTCATTCCCCATTTCCATAAAGGAAGCTAAATTCATCTCCAGAATCTTGCATCGTCTTCAACCTTGTGAGACTACGTCTGCTCCACTCTCCTCTCCACGTTGGCTGTTAACCTTAATTGGATTGGTTTTTTTTTTTGTTGTCTCCCCCCCCCCCCCCCCCCCTCCTTGTCTCCCTCGCCCTCCCACTCTCCATCTCCCTGTCCCAGTGTGAATTCCCAGAGTTGATCTAATCCAGAGAGCGCCTCGAGTAATGTTAGTCTTCCAGTCCACTGAGCTGCCCGTTCCGGTTGGGAATGTTGCCCAGTCACTGTGGGAATCCCTGTACAGTTGTGTGTGTGTGTGTGTGTGTGTGAGTGTGAGTGTGAGTGTGAGCATTTCTACGTGTATGATCATTTTTGTGTGTGCGTGTGAATGTGTGTCCCATCATATGCTGGTCTGGGTCGTCTGTCCCAGTTCCCATCCCTGTGCTATCTGCAGGGGGCTTGTCGTGCGGCCCAGGCTGAACCAACACACATTTTTTGCGTGTGCGCGCGTGTGTGTGTGTGTGAGTGACCCATTCACTTAATTTCTCCGTGTCGTTTAACGAATACCTCCCAACCGCACCGCCTTCCTTACATTCGTGTCACTTTGTATAAAGGAAAGAAATGTTCGGGCATAAAAGGAGCCCCCTTCCTCTGGGATGTATCGTTAAATGCCATCGCGGTTCCAGCGCGGGACGGGGAGTCGTTTCCTGCGTTGTTACCAGAGCGAAGGCTAATAACTCAGAAATGTTAATCATCCTGCTGTCATTAATTAGAAATACCGCAAAAAAAAAGCTGTTTACTGAGAAAATGCTAATGTGGTCTTCTGACCTTCTGATAGTATTCCCCAATCAGAGTCACCTGGACTGTGTGTGTGTGTGTGTGTGTGTGTGTGTGTGTGTGTGTGTGTGTGTGTGTGTGTGTGTGTGTGTGTGTGTGTGTGTGTGTGTGTGTGTGTGTGTGTGTGTGTGTGTGTGTGTGTGTGTGTGTGTGTGTGTGTGTTCGTTCATGCTGACACCTGCTGTTTCCTTTCCTCACTCTTTCTCCTCTCCTCTCTCATCCTGTTCCTTAACCAAAACTAATCCCGACTAAATGTCAGGATCTCCCCCTCGTTGTCTTCAACTCCTCTGGCTCTTTCTTTCTAGTCTTCTGTCATTCCTGAAGTGGCACTAATCCTCCCCTTCTCTCTGTCTCCTCAGCTCTTCCTCCCCCCCTTCCTCCTTTTTTTATGATCTTTCGCTACTGGAGCAAAACTAATCTGGGCTCCCCCCTCCTCCTCCCCACCTCGCACCCCACGGCAGTCCCTCACACTCCTTCCTCTTTTCCCTTCGACTCCGCCCCCCCCCCCCCCCCGCCCACACCCAATTCCTCCTCCACCTTTCCCATCTCTCTGTAGTATCTCGGTATTCGCCGACTGCCCCTCTCCTCCATCTCTGTCGGGGCGCACGCTGTGCGGCTTGTGCATCGGGATGAGAATACATGAGGCCGGAGAGAGAAGAGCAAACGAGATGGATGAGAGGGGGGGATGAAGGAGAGTCGGAGGGTCTCTCTCTCTCTCTGACTGTCCATTAGCGGCGGTTTACCACAGCTGTTGTTGTGTTGTTCCCTGTGGTAACACCTTACATACCCTCCGGTTGCTTCCTGCTCAGGTTGCCTTTTATCTGACAGGTAGCATGGCAGCAGGGTTGTGTGTGTGTGTGTGTGTGTGTGTGTGTGTGTGTGTGTGTGTGTGTGTGTGTGTGTGTGTGTGTGTGTGTGTGGCCCTCGGTGATGGCAGCCTCTCGTCCTTCAGCTACATCTTATCTCGCATCTGAACTTCAAACTGTGCACCTCCCCTTGTCTCCAGAAACTTTTGTCCCTTTGCTAAAAAGCATGCAATTAAATGGTGTTTCCACGTGGGGATCCCCTGTTGTGGGTGCTTTGAATTAATTACCAGCAGCTACGCGGGCGCACGCACACACACACACACACACCTGCCTCACACTGGTCTAAAGGACTTAGTGATGATGGGTCCGCCAGGTACGTTGTCATTGCTCCAAGGTCAGCCACCACTCGCCGATCCCTCGGCCTCCTCTCCAGTGTGCGGATGTGTGTGTCTAATGCCTTAATTTAACCCAAGAAAGCAGGCAGGACACATTCGGTGTTGCAGGGAGCTCCTAATGACATCGCGTGTGTGTGTGTGTCCTTGCGGCAGTGCAAAGCAGGATTTGTAGGCGTTTTCTGGCGTGTGAGCCAATGTTCATTTGAACACAACGCAGTCAGGGCAGAGCGAGAAAGACTTGCCGAAAAAGTGCTTGAGCCTCTGTTGCATCAGTAAAATAGGCTCGGAGTCGTCATCAGCAAACTGGTATCATGTAAAAGACCCTGCAGCCGCTCGCTGCATCTCGCTCCATGCTTACCTTTTTTTTTCTTGGAGCAACTTCTCCCTGAAAGTGCGGCTGGTCCCCCTCCGTCACCTTGTCGCTCTGCCTCTCTCGCTTTTCTCTTGTTTCGCCGTCCTGCTGTGAGAAACCATTACAGAGCAACTTCCCTCTCTCTCTCTCTCTCTAATTGATTCCCCGTTCTATCTCCGTCCCTCTCCTCTTTTCTATCGTCGTCCCGCTGTGAGCAGTCCATTGCATTCATTTCAGTTTGAAGGGCTTCGCCATTTTCCGCTTTTTTTTTTTTTTTTACTTCAACGCCCTCCTTCACCCCCCCGCTCTTCTCCCCCAAATACCTTTGTACCCTCTGAACTCAATACACACAAGGACACAATACCAACATGCATGCGCACACACACGCACGCTCGCCCAACCGCGTTCTCGCGGATCCCGAAAGCTCTCAAATCCCCAAATTTCACTTTAACCGCTTTCATCAATTTGCTTTTTTTGCTCTGCGTTTTCCCGTCTATCGCATTTTAAAAAAAAATCTGCATAGTGCTAGCGGTCAGTGCTAGTTAGCACTAGCTCTTGCGTGTGTGAAATGGCGGCATAAGAGGAAAGGTGGGATGGTGGGATGGTGGAACAGTGTCGGTCTTTGCGGGGGCTCTGCTTACTGGGGACACACACACACGCATGCATGCGCACGCACACACACACACACACACACACACACACACACACTTAGCCATGGTTGTGCATGTACCCGCTGCATGTTTCTAACTGCAGTGCAGATACGGCACCGCTCTCGCAGTCACGCGACCACAGACGCCATTTTGTGGCGAAGCTCAGCAAGACGGAAATTATGATGTTGACACAAACTCTTTGTCTTCAGTGGTCCTTTTTTTTTTTTTTGGTCCAAATGATTTGATTATAGACAAATCAAAACACGCGTGTCACACTCAGGCGGGTAAACACAAGGCATTTTACAAAGTGCGGTATGACTATACGCACGCACTCACACTCACACACACAAGCGCAGTAATTGCTGCTTTTCCGCATGTTTTTTTCCTCTTCCCAAGTAAATTATAGGTTTGATTTTAAAATAATTATTTTTATGACTTTTTTACATTTTTTATTGCTACTTTTGCGGCATCCAAAGTAGAAAAACTTACGGAATTAAAGCAGCAGTTGAGGTTGAAAAAACGGGGGGGGGGGGGTAGGTAATCAATTTATTTTAAATTTATTTTAATGTAAAATAAAAAACATACACCGCTGATTAACGCAAAACTACAGCTAATTAATATTCTTTCATTTTTATTTAAAAATGAACGCAATGATGTTTTCATACTATTTCCTCCCACACACAATTACTATTTAAACTCTTCTGTTTGCTTTGATTTCCTGCCTACAAACACACACACACACACACACACACACACACACACACACCGCCTCAGTCAAAGGCCCCCTGACCCAGCACGCCATTTAATGCTTCGTTAACCCATAGACGGCCGTTAGTTGTGCACATCCTGTGATCAGTTTAGTGTCTCGTGTCTGTCGGAGCGACATGTTGCTACGGAGACCTGTAGGTACGGGACGGATGCTCCGGACAAACGGTGTTTGGACACTAAGCCCTCGTTAATAAATCCTTTTCTGCCTCTGTGTGACTGTAGAGCAGATGAGCTCAGTGTCCCGGTTCCTCTCCCCTAATCGGTCAGTCGCAGCGGGATGTGGAGAGGTGGTAGTTTTCCTGGAGATATCAATATATAGTCTCCCTTTGTGTGTGTGTGTGTGTGTGTGTGTGTGTGTGTGTGTGTGTGTGTGTGTGTGTGTGTGTGTGTGTGTGTGTGTGTGTGTGTGTGTGAGGTTGCAATGTCAGAGGTGTGTTCAAGGCCGTATCGATTTAATAACTGCTGCAATTGTGCAGCCTCATCCGCCTTCCCTGACCTTTCTCTCTGACTGACGTTGCGCGCCGCTTCCTTTTTAACCGTATCCTCTTTTTTTTTTTTTTTTTCTTTTTAATTCTCACCACCTGGATGTTTTCTTTCTTTTTTTTCTCCTCACCCGCTCTCCCACCCCTCCCTGTCCCCTCGTCCCAACCATCCTTCCCTCCATTATTTTCTTTTAGTCCGCCCCCCTGCTGAGAAAGTGACATCCAGACACAAACACCCCCCCCCCCAACCCCGTCTCTTTCTCTCCCTCCCTTTTCTCGGTGTCTGACCTTGTTTCCATCTTGCCAACGTCCGTTTTTTTTTTTTTCCCCGCCATACTTTCTCACTCGGATCTCCTGCTCTCCCTTTCATCTTCTGTCCACCTCTTGGTTTCGCTCTGTCATTTTGAATTTTCGGGGGTTGTGGGGGAGGGGAGGGGGGTTCTCCCCTTTTTTCATTTCCTGTATAATCTCAATCATTCTTACTCCTGCTTATTTGCATAAGACTTTTCCTGTTGCCGTGCTTCTCGGGCGCTTTTTTTTTTTTTTATATGCGACCTTTAAAGGAATTTGCATAGGGGACATATTTAGGGATTCTCAGTGAGTCAGTACTCATTTTTCATGGCGTGAGGCTTTGAGTAACGGTTAATGCCTTCCCTGGGTCATTTGTCTGTTTCTTGCTCCTTTTTTTTGTTCCAGAGAGCAGTATCTTTATTAGGGAAGGTAAGCACACAAAAATGACTAATCAGCAACTTGTTTCTTCGCCTTAACTTTACCTGAATCTTTTCTGTCCCCTCTCTCCTGCTGCAGAATCAGAGGGTTCACAACAAAGACAAGGTGAGATGCAGCGATTCAAACAGACGTGTCTGTGTCTTATTCTCCGCCCGTCTGTCTCAAGTTCAAATGTTTCAGTGGGCCGGTTGGATTATAGCAAGATCACAGCACGTCGTATGAAAACATCACCGTGAGAACCTCCCTTGCAAATCCACTTGGAGATGAATAAACGTTAGAGGCTCCACATGTTCAAAAGCTTTAAAATGCACAGCAAAAATATGTGATAGTTGAAAATGTCCATTCAGCCACAAGAGCTTCGGCGACGGAGATCAATAAGACTCGCACTTTGCGTTTGAACTTAGAAACCAGGGACCTTCTATAAGATGATGTCACAGGTTAGGAGGCATACCATTATCTACAACATCCTTTTTATATGTTGTAACCTTGTGATTTAAATAAGTTCATTATTAATGCCGCTTGCTCGAGGTGTTAAAGTGGTGCCGGCGAAAAGTCGGACACACTGTTTCGTTGATCAAGTTTCCTTCTCTTTTCCAGAAACTGTTCACGGAAGCCGAGGCTCTTCCCTGAGGACGTCTTCACCTCCACTCCTCCTCTTCCTCGTCCTCTTATTGATGACTGTCTGACTCCCTCATCCATCCTTTTGGCTGGGCGTTTTTTGTTTTTTTGTTTTCCCACGATGCAATCGGGGCTCGGACGATGAACGACGCGATGAATCCATGCTGAGCAACTGCCAACTCGTATTACGTTGCGGCTGGTTTTCTTGTGAAATTCCAGCTTTCTTTTCCAGAAAGTTACTCTGGGAACCAACACGCTGAATCACTGTGACTCTTCTCTGGTTTTTGTTTTTGTTTTTTTCCCCTTCTTGCAGTCGTTAGCATGCACTAACACAGAATGTCACACACACACAGCTGGTCCCGAGTCGTACGAGCATCATCGTCAACTCAGAAGTCAGAAGAACTAGGAGTCTGCCAGGAAACACATTTTCTCACCTTTTCATCGCCATTTTGTTTTTCATTTTGTTGCGTTTACTTTTTTTTATTTTTGTGTACAAACGGCGCCACATAGACACGCGCTCCTGCACTGAGCCGTTCAGGTTGGAGGTCAGTCAGCTTTATTTCTCCACACGGTGATTCATGAATAACTGAAACTGTTGCATCTGGTTCAAAATAGTTTTCAACTCATTTAGATTTGGTAAATAAAGGTGTTTCGGTAGCAATTTGGGATTATTCTGGAATCGGCAAACAGGGCTGCTGCGCCCCCTACTGGGATCAAACGGGTTGAACTGGCGTTGGACTGGGTTGGCCATGGACACTGGACACACGCTATGGACGTAGTGCTGTATGCGGTAATGGGACCTCACTGGACCCCCCCTGTGGCCTCACCATCCTTACATCCCGTTAGAGCACAGAACAGAGGGGGTTATGGGTAAATGGAGAGTATCGGCTGGCCTCGCTCCACTGAGCATACGGCCCACTGAGGAGGCTAATTGGTGACCAACCAAGCTTCACATTCTTTTTGTTGGTGGTGGTTGTTTTTTTTACACGGGATCCTTGATTTATGGGTTTTACTGTATAGTTAATATATTCTGCAAAAATGTGATGTATTAACTATATAATTTAACATTTTAGTCAGAGCTGATATTTAAGTGCAAAGGTCTGAAATACACAATGATTTATACTGTGGATGTATATGCATTTACTGGTGTTTTCAATTAAATTTGAGGATTTTTGCCCAACTTTTTGTTTAAAGAAATTGCTCAAACTGTGTCAGATTAGAAAACATAATAAGGATAACAATAAATTGATTTTTTATTTCATTGAAATTCAAAATCGTATTTTTTTTAATTAAACGGATAATATAATTGATAAAACTGCATAATTATTTCCCCACAGTTTGACTTGAGCTCCGAAAATGTTTAATTGTTCCATTTATGAAACATTTTGATTGATCTTTAAAATACTACATTCTTAGCACTTAATATATTTGTCCTTGTGCTGTAAATAACACCAGTCATGCTATTTTTTTTAAGTCATGTTTTTTTATGTTTATTTCCTAAATGGGGGATGAAACCAATGTTTGAAGATAAAGAATAATTTCAAAGATGTAGACTTTTTGTGTTCAACTAGGAATTTTTATTTCTTTGCGTGTGTGTAACGTATTTTGCATTCACATTTTAGTGAAGAATGTAGCTTCTTCTGTGAAGAGCCAACTGCAATTTGAGCCCTTTTTTGTATGCGGCCAGACAACGAAAATAAATACGATTGCATTCAAACGCTTTGAGTCTATTGTCATTTAACTTTTTTAAATATTGATCGGTTTCATGTAACCGCTCGCCCCCCCCCCACCCGTGACAACACATACGCACACGTGTAAATGCGGAACACACACGTCGAGTGAAATACATGTGTGTGGGGATAAGGAGACTTCAGGGACTGGAAGTGACCTTGTGGTGCAAAAGGCCATTGTAATGTGAGGAACTCTGTGGAATATTGAGCCGAGTGTTAATCTCAGGCGAGCCAAAGCCTGATAAGACTCCAATAAAATGGTGGTATTAATAGACCCCGGAGCACCGAGGCAATACATCAACCTTAAAGAAGCAACTATTTATTTTCAGTCAGGGCGGATAGAGCGAGGGTGTTTTTTTTTATAGAATAAGATAGAAGTGTACATCAGGGTAAGGTGTAAATTTCTCCATTTATGTAGGCTGTAATGTAGAACCTCTTGTGAAGCCAGAGAGGCAATTTCCTGGATAATGGGGCTAATGCTTCTATTTCATGGCTTATGATCTCTTCTGATGACATGTTTGTCACTGTTGAGGCATCTTATGAGCTGGCTTTGATTTTGACCTTCACGAGGAAATTTCCAACGCCCGTGTTTTTATTCTTTTTCCATCGTAAACGATGAAGTGAGCGCAGTGACACCAGCGGGGCAATACCTTCAGACTGGCATTAAAGGAGAGCGAATTGTAAGGAGAGCCTGAGTGAACTTCCATCTTATGTGTGTGAAAACTGTTTGGCAGAATCAACCACAAACACTGCCATGTTGTTTTTTTCATGCTTTTTCTTTGATTCCAGACTGAAAATGTTCAAACAATCCGAAACATTTCTGCTATTTCCTGAATTTCCATAAGCTTGGCGATGTTTTTCATATGCCTGCTGTGCATCTATGTGCTAAAGCTCGAAATGAACTCGCTCTCCAGAATGAACGTCGTAATTATGGACAGATGCTGCCATGTTCTTTAAATTTAGAACATCATGGAAATTCCACGTCAAAGCTTCCTCAGAGGCTTTCTGGGGCAACTGGGATCATAAACCATTTCTGGAATGGTAAATTTAGCTTTTAACTACCCGCCTGACTAACAAAACAATTGTTGCAGATCCATATTGCAGCTCCCCCCCAGTGCAATTACACTGTATCCTGTTTCTACACAGCAGGTTATTTTGCCACAAGTTGGCCTGTATTTAATTGGACTGAATATTTAAGGCTTGGATGGCCGGTGTTGACTTCACATATACAACACTCTGGCTATTAATAGAAGCTAACGATGTATAGTTATATTTCGATACTTTTATAAAGACATTTTCTAAAAAGTCAACATATTTTACAGCCTACAATAAATTATTATTAAATATTTTAATGCATCTTATTTCAAATGTATTCAAAGGTTATTTTTATAATCTTGTACGATTCTAACTCATTGCATGGTAACGTTTTTCCCTACTGATGAGTAGATGTCTTGGATTCACGCGTCTTATAACTTTCTTTGAGCTTTGGAAGGATGTCACTCCGTGAGTCATCACTACCTGGCTCAGAAGCCGTCGTCATCCTTGTTGTAAATCCCAAACTGCATATTTCACCCTTTAGAATGGAGGTGAACTAAGGTGAGAGGGCGGCCTCATTGCAGGAATTCTCTGACTTTTTAAAGATGTGGTCCATATAAAATTCTTTGGTCTTTTTTACTTTAAAAAGTAAATAGTGCATCTATAATGATGCTAGGTGGGATGATAGGTAGCATAGCATTCATCATATACTTTTCACAATAAACTTTACAGGATGGTGAAGAATATAATGCACTAAGCACTGGAATCGTACCTTACATTTGTTTATTTGACCATCTGAATGGTCCAGATCCTGTATTTATTTTTCATGCTGGTATTAAGGACATTTTTGGCAACTTTAGCGGTTTCGCTTTCACAGAAATATACAATCTATTGAATGGCAAAGCCAGTTAGGGGGCCAAAACCCACTGATCTTTTCCAGCCTGCTTTCTAATGGTTAGCTGTCATTTCTGCCAGCCTCCAAAAACTTTCCGCTTCAGGAAATGGGACCGAACAGCCTTTTTAAATATCCTGACCTTCCCATCTCACAGCTGCAGGCATAGAGCTCTGAGAACAGGAACAATTGTCTTGATATTTTCTGCTATAGGTGCCGTTGCTCCCACACATCGATAAGCAGCACTGCTGTGTGATTTTCTCCTCCAGGTGACATCTGAGCTCTGTGTGCATTCCTGCAAACACTATCAAGATCAAGGCCTTTGTTAAGGTCTCCACCAATCTGCCAAATGTCATTCAACATCTCTTGCGCATATTGCGTCATTTTTTCAATACTTTATAATCCGATACAGTATTTCCCCCTGGTGAATATTTGACCCTTCATGCAGTGGAGAGTAAAGATTGACTTAAGACGCTGCAGTAAATCTCTGAAGCAGTCCCTCGATATAAACTCCTGTGAAGTGTTCCAGTTTAGGAATGTCCCTTTTATTTATTCAGGGCGGTTTCACTTCACTTGTTATCCCAGTACCACATCTAGGAATAATCCCAATGGCCCTGTCGATCATACGCCACGCTTTGTGTGAATACAGAAGTAAAACAGTAATAGTTATAATTATATGAAACATTGATTAGAGATCTGTGTGTCTGAGGTCATTATGCAGCTGCATCAACTCCAAAGCTTTAAAGCTGCAGTAAGCTCCACGTTTCTTATGGGTACTTTTAAAGTTTAATATTAGGAAACCTAAAAAGTCAATCACATATTTCAAATCATCTATCGACTTCAAAAAATCACCTGAAATCATCACAACCCCTGTAGCTTCTGACCAATCTGTTTTTCTTTTTAATGCCACATTTCTGTTGGAAGCACAAAAGAGCACCAATGTTTTTGGCTTATTTGTATTTTATAACCCAAATGAATCCTTTTGGAGCCTTGATGAATCGCTGTGCTATTTCACTTAATGACTGATGGTCGCAGCTTTTATTTCCTCTTTGGGCATAAACAGACTTTTTTCCCCTCGGCCCGCTCGTATTCACATTCCTCACATGAGTCAGGCAGCCCAAAACAGCTCGTATAGTTATTCCTCCTGTGTGCTCACAAAGCAAACACATCCATAGTGTGATGAAGGTGGATCACATTATGACGAAGGAAGGAGAAGCACTTATAAACTGTCATGGTGCTGAGCTCCAGCGAGAGCACTTGTCAATAGATATAACAACAGACATCGAACACATAAATAGCGAATGTGTTCCCTCACAGATCCATTCATTTCACATTTTGTACGTAACAATAGGACACTGTGAAAAGTATTGCAACTTTTTCTACTAACAGTGAAGATATTCCTCAGCAGGAAGACCGTCCCCATGGCTGATTTTGGATGTTTACATCCATTCGTTCATCACACAGGCTTCAAATCAGGTCTGACTTTGTTGATGCGCTACTAATCTTTAATAACAAGAATCAGCTGACATTCGTCGGGCCTCTGCGGTGTCACAGATCTCTCATCTATCTCGAGCTGAGTTGAGCGGTTTCCATCTTGCTGTGTTGGAGCTTCACAGGCCCTTTTACATTAGAAAAGGCCTCGCCGCGCGCGAGGCCTTTTCTGAACGCGTACCACGTGTGCGCGTGCTGGCAGGGGGTCTTGTCGCTGCGTGTCGGACCGCCCGGCTGTGACGAACTCAGGATCATGAACGCACCAAAGAAGAACACGCACACAGACGAGTTAAAGTCGGTCAGAGGTCGCGTAGCAGCAAAGCAAAGCAGCCTCGTTCCATCACTCTGCTTTCCTTCCGTCCTTCTTCTTCTTCTTCTTTTACTTTCATCCACTTTAAACGCGTGACACTTTGATGCTGAACATCCCGTTTCCTGTGTTCTGGTCGGACTGACTTGCACATGCAGATGGGTTGGTAATTTGCATGGACTCAAAGGTCTCCCTTCTCTCCTGATGCTTTCTGACAACGCGAGCGTCTATTCATCCTCCGCGTTAAGCATCCTCCCGAGGACATCGGCTGAATCGCTGTCTCATGCTGCTCCGAGGCTCGTTTTACAGGAACTGATGAGGAATTAGATTAGGAAGATATTCCTTTCGAGAAAAAAAAGGGGCAGACTCGCATCTGAAAAGGATAATTCACTCCAATATCAAAGCTTGTTGTAAAGTCAGACACCGAGTCGGGCTGAGATCATGTGGATTGTGTTGTACCTCAAGAGTCCCACCTGGGAGACTTCTAGAAAATAACAGATCACTCAAGCTCTTCTTATCCTCACATCACCTTAAGAGGAACGCCTCCACCAGCCGACCTGCAATCTGCCTTAGGAGAGCCAATTAAGTTTAAATATGCACAGGAGGATAAATAAAGAGAGCTTTGCTTTTTTTGTTTTTTTTATCCTGCTCGCTTCACTCCGTCTCAAAATACACAATAGTTGCTGTATTAGAATTTCCAAAGTTTTTTGCGTAGAATTCAAACAGATCCGCTTTCAAAAGCACAGCAGTGGGAAATTCAAAAAATAAGATATTCAAAAATAGACATTTGATGACCGAACACACACAAAAAAAAAGTATTTTAGTCCAAATACTTTTGGGGCCCTTGTCAATACTCATATCCTCCCACTTAGTCACCCAAGACATGTTATTCTGACTCGGTCGCCTGGGTCAAAACTAAAACATGATGTTGAAATCAACAAGGAGAACTCAACCAGAATCCACAGGTCTAAAGCAGAATAAACTCTTGGTGACATACAACCCCCCCTCAGGCACACTAATCCACATTCCACACAATGGCCTGGTGTTTTTTCACCAGAACACACACCATTACACATGTGTGAATATGAATCCTCTGCTCATTTATTACGGTTACTGTGAATAAACCAAGCAAGCCGTGAAGCCCTGACCTGAGACTAGAGGTTGTTGTGTGGGGAAAGGGGGGGGGGCATTGAGGTGGTAATTGCTGGTGTAACAGCGTGTGTGTTACCCCTGCGGTGGCCTCGTAAGCGACCCGCTTTATTAGATAGGCCGGTATTGATCCCCAGCGGAGGGACGGGGGGGGGGCGGATCGATGAGCCTGGATTCAATCCCGTCTGGAGACAGAGAGGGTAATTCATTCTAATCACATGTGCAAAACGAAGGGGGCAAAAAAGTGAGAAGCACGCGCCCGTGAGGCACAGGAAGAGAACTGCAGCATGGAGGGTTTTTTCTTCCAGTGAAGAGACGCTCAGTTCAATAAGCTGCACTCTGCAAATATCAATATTCAGTGAGACACCGATGAGTCAATCTGACCTTCAGTGTCCGAATCTCCAGAACCGGTTTGTCTCACCTTGACATAAACCTTTTCACACCACTCACTCGTACATATTGATAGAGGTCGTCTTTGTTTTGTTTTTATTGGATTCAGAAATAAGACAGATAGACTCATGAATAAGATAAATCAAGAGCGATGTTTAAAGCCCAGCCAGTCTGTGTGCAGGACAAATAGTAACATGACAATGGATGGAAACAAACACACGCGGCTAGACTTCATTCACATAGAAATCCCGCAAATATTCACAGGAGGGCTTAATAATAACGTCCGTGTGTCTTCATATGTGCAGGGTGGGGGGGCTTGAAAGACACACACACACACACACACACACAAGAAGTGATCCTCCATCAGGCGCGGGAGTTTCGCTCCTCTTCCTCATTCTCCAGGAGGTAGGCCGCCTTGTACCGCGTCACCCCCCTCCCGTCCACCACCTGGAGGGACGCGTTGCGACAGGTGTTGTCCATACTGCCGAGTGAGGTGTACCTGCAGGTCGGACGGAGACGTTTAAAGACCGAGAGATCGGCACCTCGGCAGGACGCGCGGCCTGTCTGCGTGCAGGTCTTACCCTTTGTCGTAGAGAATGCAGTAGGGCACGAACAACGTCCTCAGGAAGGACCAGATGTCGTGATACGTCCAGTCCTGTAGAGCGTTGCAAGACATTTAATTGGTTTGGGATTGATTCCAGATTAGTTCAAATGAGGATCCCTTTGAGATGCACTAATGCAATGAAGGGCAACATAAATTACCGTGAAATGAGATCAACTGGTGTCCTGTATGTATCATTTGTACTACAGCAGCTGTCACAGTGTGACCGTTAACAGCCGCTCCAAAAAGCATTTGCCATTTCTAAAGCCATTAGCAAATCCAACGTAAACATCCATTCTTTAGGTAAGTTGAGCAGATGAAAAAGTGGCATCAGATATTAATGCGTACATAAGATCAAGTGTCAATTCTGTCATGAGACGTTTTTGATGTTAAATATATGCGTGTCACACTAACAAAACGTTGTACCTGGATAGCTTTCTAATGCAGAGGTGTGTACGGAGAATGCGCATGTGTGTGTGTGTGTGTGTGTGTGCGTGTGTGTGAGGTAGGAGTGCAAAATATTATTATCATCGTCTTTTACAGCCATTACTGCAGGGCTGTTGAATTGCATTAAACTGTGCGGGCGCGCTGTTATTTCGTACACAGCCTGTAGATCTGCACTCTGAAACTCCAGTCAAGATGACAAATAACATTAAGTGTAACAAGGGAAAATTGCCAGACTGCAGCAGTGAAAACAGATTTCGATTACCAGTCAAAAAGCAGTTTTTCCTCAAGCACTGTACACACACGACTGGTTGCTTTTGATTTTTTTTTTAAAGATTTTTAAAATGCGCTTTAGCTCAATGTCGTTTTGCACATATCCAGCTTGGTCGACTTTTTTGGAGGGGTGAGGGGGGTTATCTGAGACCCTCCATGATATGACTCTGGGCTCTGTGACACCTGAGATGGATGCAAACACAATAAGGTATCTCTCACCAGTAACGGGTTGACTCTCATGTAGTCTGGCCAGCCGGGGTCAGTGGGACACATGGCCGTGAGTGTGTGGGAGTACGGGTCGCTCCTCCTGGTTCCCATGAGGACCGCTTTCAGCTCCGGCCTCCTGTCCTGTACCTCGCTCAGCGCTTGCCGTATACTGCCCTCCACGGAGAAGATCTCCAAGTCGTACCTACAGGAGACACCACCCCATTTAACGAGTTCTTGTTCGGCAACATGAGGGGGTTTAGGACACTTATTTGTCGAGGGTGGAAGTCAAATTGAATTAAAAACGACATAAATCTGCAAAAAAAACAATCGGCCGCTAACAGTATGCCATGTGGTAGACCGGCGCCTCACCTTTTAATCGTGTCCTGAAGGAATCTCTCCATTTCTGGGAACGGCGCGACAATACGGATGTACAAGGCTTTCACTTTGTCTTTAGCTTCTGGATGTCGCCTGAGAGTGACGAGACATTCCGTTGAGAAAGACAAGAGGGACAGAGAAAAAAGATTAGATGTTTATCATTATCTGTCCAATGCATGGTGAAGAATTGTCCAAACAGTAGTCCGTCCCAGCGCGTTTGCCTCTCCCTCACGTCTTTCCTCCCTTCTCTCAGCGCGATTGTTGTTCCCCGGTTTAAAATCAGCCCTTCCACCGACTGTCTCACTCGCCCCCCCCCATTGTTACCGTTTCAGCGCTGCGTAGTAGAGATGCAGCAGCGCTGTGCAGTCCTTCCCTCCGTTGAAGCCGATGCAGACCTCCTCTGTCGAATACTGATCCAGCGCCGCCTCGATCGTCTTCAGCGCGGACATGACCTTCTCACCCAGCGGTGTGCCTGCGGGGGCACCAGATCAACGGATGCTTTTTACAGAGTAGAAATAATCCTGCATTGTAATGTGCACACGCACATATTCTATTTTACCGCTGTTGGCCAGTGTGTAGACCTCAGCTGAGGCGATGGACACCGGGTCGGTCACTAGGGGCACCACGCTACCCTCGGGCAGCTCGTCCAGCAGCTGCGCCCGGGTTTTGTCCACCTCCTCCTGGCTATCCGAGTCCAGGACCAGCCTCACTCTGTGATAGTTGCTCAACCAGTCGGGGTAGGAGCCGAGAGACACCTTTCGACCCCAGTCGGCCTGCAGCTTTGTCAGCACGGGGGCGATGTCGGTTTCGTCCGCATCCACGAACACCTTGTGCAAAGGACATGGCGGTTTTAAAAACCTCTCTCGGGGGAATTCGCAAACAGGTGCGCTCGTGGTGTTACCTCACGGGTGTGAAAGGTAGTCCCCGAATCGGCGAAGAGGTGCCGCAGCCCGTTGAAGGCCCTCTCCATCAGAGACGGGACGCCAGGGAAGATGTAGACGTTACGCACGCTGACCTAGAGGAGATGATGGGACACGTCATATCCTGGGAGGATGTACGTCGCCTCGGCAGGCCGTGCGTAATCGACGTTTGTGTCTCAGCTAACCGCAAATGTCCTTTTGTCTACTTCTTCACTCCTGTAGTGTCTGCTGAGCAGTTGATGTTGCAACCTCAACTAACCGAAATTACCCCAGAACAGGACGGAACAGAGAGAACATCGTGTGACCGCGAGGCCTGAAGGTTGCCTCAGTTTTACTCCGAGAGTCGACTTAAAAAAGGAAAAGAATCTCGACTTCGATGTCTAATTACGATTGTATCTTGATGAATGAACGGAGCTGACCCCCCCACCAGGCTGCCGTCACTCACCAGTGGGTAGCTGTGCGGTTGTCCGGTCTGAGGGTCAGTTCCGTAGTTGAGTTTAGACGAGCGGGGCACCATGGCCAGCTTCATAGCCGCACTGTTTTTATCCGTCACCCCAAACAATTCCTCGACCACCCGGGCGAGCTCAGGATGGTGGTACAAATCTTCTTGGAACGCCATGGCGACACTCTCCAAGGTGACGTCGTCGTGGGTGGGGCCTATGCCCCCCGAGGTGATGAGATGCGTGTACTGAGGGGAAAGGAGGGCCACCTCTTTGGCGATGACCTCCTGCACGTCGGGTACGACCGTTATGCGCTGCACGGACACTCCGAGCTGTCTCAGCGCTCGCAGCAGGAAGCCGCTGTTTGTGTCCACCGTGTGGCCCTGGGGAGACCAGAGGAGAAACACACATATTCAAAGACCGCACAATGAGTCCAAGGTCGCGCTTGAGACCTTTCAGCGACTCACGGGGAGCATGTTTTTGAGACACGACATTGGACTAAGACCTAATGATTAAATCATGATCACGTCAAGTCAGAAAAAAGAAATGTTGAAATTGTTGTTTGAAGACGGAGCACTGGTGCTACATCAAATAACCCTCTCAAGGTTTTCCTGGAGTTACACATTGTGTAAGAGAGCCGAGGCATACTGATGAATTGGGGTGTCACGCTAGAATGTATAATCATGAAAGTCGAGTGCGCAGATTTAGTAGAAGAAAAAAAAAAACACGAGGGTTTGTTTCGATTTTCTCAAGTCCGTTAAGTTCAAAGGGTTCTCGGCGGGAGGCTGTCAATCCCGCAGATGCAGATCAGTCGTACAACAAGTATGTCACCTTGAGTATCTCGTCTCCGATGATGAGAATGGCGGCAGTGGAAGCGCCCCCGTTGGCTGCGGCGGGCGGAATAGAGCCCTGGTTGGTTGTGAACATGGTTGCCTTGGAGAATTGAGCCGCCAGTTTGCTCAGACGCCACACTGCTCTACACGGCTTGGGAAAAGCAAGGCTAGGAGACAGAGGACAATTGTTCATTCACTCGTCATGCGTTCCATGCATGTGTAATTTGTTCACTTTGATCTCTGGACTGGTCAATGCCAACTTTATCTTAACGGGCAATTAAATATAACTTTTCATACTATGAATAAAGTTCATTTTGAATCTTACGTCAACATGAAAGGTCCATATGGTGTATCCCAAATTGTTTCAGTACAGCTCAGGCCTTCATATCGTGTCTCCTACCAGGGAGCATCTTCACACAGACAAGTGAAAGAGACAATTAGATAACTGTTAACTGTAACTAATTAGAAATAACTGGACAATTTGGATTTATAAATCTATAAATGACCTTGTCCATTTGTTTATGTCAACAGTTTGAAGAACTGGTTAGTTGCATTTCAAATACTTGACAGGGATTATTTTACTCAAATGTATTTCTATTATATTCACTACTGTATAGTCAGACCAATATGGCCACACGTGTATCGATTGCACTGAAGGTGTTTCACCGTCATACTGGACAGACAAGCCATAAACTGTTGACATTGAAAGTTTGATTTGTCTACAAGTTGTCTGAAACAGACAAAAAATAATCTGCTGAAGAAATGACGACCTGGCGTGGATATGCGGTCAAATCTAAGATAATTCAGTAACTAATAAAGCTGGATCAAGGAACAAAGGTGTAATGGCACAATGGTTAGCATTGAATATATAATAACATAACATAAAAACATCCCAGAGAGGGCGTTATATCTATTATGATATCTTCGTATGTCTTATTACTCTGTTTGTATTCTATGTGAAGGGGATTTAGGAGTTATAGGAGCGCATTGGTACCTGCACATTATATTTCGTGAGTAAATTGTAAAGTTAACATCGTGATCATTCTAAAAAAAAATGTAAAGAAAGAATAAATACCACAAATTATGTTTTGTTGTCGATAGAGCGTCAGGTAACGTGAGCTAACTTACGTGACAAATCTTAGCAAGTCTCCTTTCTGTCGTGAACCTATTGGGTGTCACTAGATTGCTCACTACACTTTCATGGTAGATTAAATTCTGTCTACAAAGTCGATTCATCTCCACTGCCATACACTGTGAAGAAACACTATATTGTTTATATAATGTTAACAAAACTGAGGCAACTTACTCATGAGTCGCGTATGACCTCGTTGCGTAGTCAACCGTCTGTGGGGTACATGTCACTCAAAGCATTTTCGATTAGCCGTCCAATCACATTTAAGAACAGCCTTCCCAACAGTCTCGACAGCCAATCAGATTCACGGAATTCTGTCTTTAACAGTCAGTCTTCAAGTACACGGAAGTAACAGACAAATCCTTAAGTGCAAAAACGAATCGGCGCAGTACGTGTCCTTTGCACAAAATAAAGATTAGTATGCCAATCCGAACGGTACCAACAACTCGTATATCTGCAAGTTTTCTCTTTGAACGATCTTCCCCGTGTATAACGTATAACGGGGTATTAACGGCTACAAAGACCTTGTTGTCCTCTTCTTCTCGACCACCTGAACCCTGAGCGCCGCTGTGCCTCTGCTGCCCCCACTGGCCGGAGGAGCAATGACATGCTGCTGGGGTTTCTCATCTGGAGGTGGCGCATGTTGTCTAGAGCAGCGAGTCTGGCTTCTTTGGCTCTGCATCTATTAAAAAAGAAGAAAAACAAAGAAGATTAATAGCTGTATTGGCTTGAGAAGGCGTGTTGTGAGATGCACTGTATGTAAATAATTTAAAAAGGAATACGCTGAAGTTCCAGTGGATGGCATCAATTATGCCAAGCACACTACACCAGATAGTACCAAACAACTCTCTCAAGCAATCATGTTTAACTGTCAGAACATTTACGTGTTATATAATATTTGCAGGATTTTAACCATATAGTTGTTATCATTACTACAGTTTTGCAAATACATTACAGTGTGTAAAAAAAAGTAGCTGCAAGCCCTTTTCTGCCAGCAGAAGAAAATAGATAAAGAAAGATAACATTATTTAAATAAATATATATAGGAAAAGTAAAAAATAATTAAATAACAAGTCAGAATTAGGAAAATATTCCAATGTATGGGGCTATTTTACATATTTCATTTATAACACATTTCATAACGATAATATGTGAATGTTTTAGAGAGACAACTCTCACAGAAAATGTATATTATGAGATTATTATGACTAACAACTTTAACAATGGCTGTAGGCGGCACCTAATAAACTGAACTCAATGTCAATATCAAATGAATACTTTGCTATTAGAGACAAACATTAAGGTTGACGATGACCGAACAGTTGTTTCTCCTTCTTTGTTTTCGTATTTCTTAACGCAGGTAATTGGACTCTCGCGGTAACTTGTGGGCGAAAACGGAACTTTATATTTATTTTGCGTAACTTTCGTGTCGCAGCTTTTTGCCGCACGGGTTCTGGGCTTTTCTACTTTTACGCAATCCACACCGAAAGCGCCAGGTGCGTAGCAGACGCGCGCACACACACACACACACACACACACACACACACACACACACACACACAAACACACGCACACACACACACACGCACACACACACAATCCGCGGCCAGATGACGTTACCATTTGTTCGCGGAAGTGGCTTCTGTCGTGACCGCTGAGTGGAGAGAGAGAGGGGGGAGAACTAGGGGGAGGAGAAAGGGAAGGAAGGAAGAGAGAGGGAGAGAGAGAGGTAGAGAGAGAGAAAGTTAAAAAAGAAGTTTTCAGAACTATAATTTCCTGTGAAAGTTCATTCCAAAAAAAAACTGCGAAGGCGCTCGGCCGACCGAAGCCATCGAGCCGTTTGCCCCCGGTAGGTGACACCAAGCCGAAGGGGTTTGAAGCAGCGACAGCCCGCTGGGCAGGAGGGGCAACTCGAGGGGGAAAAGGGAGGAAGAAAGCTGGTGAGTTGATCGTTAAAGTTGACCACACTTTGTCGGGAGCATGGCTGGAGATCCGCCGCGCGCCGTGCGTCACCGCGCCGCGGCCGCAGTGGACGTCTCCAAGGAGCGGGGGGGGGGTAGATAGTTGCCTTACCTCTTCGTGTGGTGCCCACAGTGTTTGGTGGAGGTAAATGAAAGCCTATATATGTGTGAAACTTGCTCATGATCGGACCGATCTCGACAAACGTCAATGTTTCACGTCGTGTTCGGCCTCTCGCTGTCAGGCGAGTTTTCGGGCTTTTAGTCCGTGCAGCTGCCAGCAGACACATTTTGGAGAAGCACAGCGGCCGCAAAGTCGCTCATAAATGACTGTAGTTCGTGTAAAAATGGGCAACAGGGAGCAGTCCATTGAGTGACCTCAAGCTGGAGACGCTTTCAGTAGGTGAACAGAGAACCGCTCTAACAAGGCCTTCGCTTGTGCGCAGAAATGTCCTCAAATTGACTCATTGAGCTGAATGATCGATGAGTGAAAGTTTATTGGCCGTTCATTTTATAATCAATTCACCGTTTAAAGCAAACGTGTCAAAGGCTCGCTGGTTCCATCTTCTCTAATGTAAAGATTTCCTGCCTTTTTCCTTTTTTTTTAGATACTCAACAAAGCATTTCCATTAGAATATGTTGCCTTTTTTAAAATATTCTACTTTGTCTATTTTCTCAATTTTATACGTATTGATTTTGATTAAATAATAATAATGTAAATAATCATTGCAACTGTAAAATAAGTCTTTAAGACTACAAACCTAACGATATATATATATATATATATATATATATATATATCTATCACAGACACACACAGATCTGTTTGCAATCATGCAACAAAATGACAGTTTTGCTCATCTGCGTCGCGGGTAACCATGGAGACCGATCATCAAAAGCCACCTCCGATGGGACAGAGACAGGGTCCCTGAAAGTTCCCAGTGAAGGACAGGCGGGCTGTTATGGAGACGGACCGACGGGCGTGAGGGGATGATTGAGGGGATGAAAAGCGGTGGGCTCGGTGCTCTTATCGGGGTCAGCCACACCGCTCAGACCGGCAGATCCCTGACGTGATGTCATGTGCTGGAAGTCATCTCCGCTGATGAAACGCCCCCCAAAAAAAAAAAAAAACTAGGGCCAGACTGGTGTCAGGAGCCGGACAAACAAGACCCGTGGAAGGAGAGTCCGAGACACAATCCGTCAGTCAAAGGGGGGCATCTCCACTTCTCCATCACAACATTGGCACGATCCGAAATCCACTTGATTGAAATTGGGTCTGTCCAATTCCCCTCAAACGGTATCAATCAGAGGCCGAAAGCTTTCGTCCCGATCGACGGCACAACGTGACACTTGATCTTGTTGCAGCCTTGCTTTGACAGGTGTGTGTGTGTTTGAGCCCACAGACACTTAAGAGATGAATGCTATAGGCCTGATATTAGCCTTGATGTTGTTTTGATACTTTGCCATCGATTTAAAAACACACCGGCGAGGCGCTCTTCCTGCTTCGAGCGCGCCGAGGCCGTCGGCAGCGCCTGTGCGTCTCCGTCCGATGTCTGTGGGAGTTTGTTTCTTTGAGGTCATAGCATGTGGTCGTCCGTCTGTGCCTCGACACAATGGGACTGAGCCTCGGTTGTGTTTCCTCCCGCGCTGCTCGGGGGAGTGCAGTATGTGAGCCGCGGTTTGCTTAAACCCTGTCCTGTGCATTGTTCAGCATGAGAAGTGAGTGCCGCTCGGGTTTGAATGCAGAAAACAAACGATCTGACTTTTAAATCGCACCGTGATGACAGTTTTTGGCCCGGCTTTAATTTGTTTCTGATTTTTTAGGGTCAGTTAATTTAAAGCTGAGTAATGTCTTGATGTCTGGTTAAGATTGTATTTCAATAGTTCACTTCTCCTTTTCAGACGAGGGCTCCTCCGCTTTCCCTCTATAGCCTTCGGGGTGTGAGACTGAAGTTGTACCTCCGCCAAGAAAGGTCACTGGGGTTACGTCAATATCACGTCTGGAGGAGGCTGGATTCTGATTTCCTTTTTCCGTCTCTGGCTCTGATGTAATCTCTTATTCTTCAGGTTAAGGTGATTTCAGAGAAATAATGAATCTCCCAACGACATTACGAACATTATGACTCCACAGGATGTACTCGACTCGGTGTGAGCGGTACGCGTGACGGCAGCACAGTCCACAGGAGAATTACTCTCTGTGGGTTTGCCGACCACGGGCGTTTTCATTCTCTGAGCCTGGCGTTTAAAAAGAAGTAGAAATGACTTCCCCTCAGTTTCATTAGAAATATCCTGTGCAAACGTTCCCGTCATCGTCGTTGTTAAGGGAAGCCTGATCAGTTGGAAATGTGGAAGTGCCGGTCGCGGGAGGGGGGGGGTCAGTAGGAAGGGAAAGATGGAAGGAGATAGAGATGTGTGAGTGTGGTTAGAGGCGGTTGCTGGGGAGGCGGAGGGGGAGGATGGGGGGAGGGGGGGGGTTTGGCACAACCCAAAATAGCCAGCTCACATGTTTGCTGTGTGCGTGGTGTTGAGCTATGAAACCAGCAGAAAGGCCTCCTGCTGAATGCCGGCCTAATCTAATGCTCGCAACCCAACTCCTAATTCACCACTGTTTCATTGCCTATTTTCTCTCTGTCTGTACGTGTGTGTGTGTGTGTGTGTGCGTGTTTGTACGTCTTTTCCAATCAGAGAGGCTCTCTCTTGTCAGCTGCCTCCACCCCTCCACCCCCTCGCCGCCCCCGCTGTGCTCATCGTCATCATTATTGTCTCCATAATGTGAACCGATGTCTCCGGCTTACTGTAGTCCAGGAGGGAAAAGGTCAGGGACTATTAGGCCTGTTTACACATTTTTGGGCCAAGTGTACGTGAGTCCCGGACGCGCAGAGGCAAAGCGCCGGCTCGCTGACTCGCGTTGGACAAGACGAGACACAGGCGCCCCCGCACGTGCTTCCTCCTTCTCATTCCACGGAGTGTGTTTGGACATGCTGGCTGGTTTACTGCCTCTCTCCTCTCGCTCTTGGTACTTCCTCATCACTCGATCTTGCTCCGTGTGCGTGTGCGTGTGTGCGTGTGCGTGTGCGTGTGTGTGGCCAACGGGGTCGTTTATGTATACAGGTGATCGCGTTGAGCTAATGCACGGCTGGAGCAAAGCATGCTGGGAGTCAAGGATCTGCTGGCGGGCCTGCGGTTCTTGTATGTGCAGTGTGCTGACGTGCAGTCTGGTGTGTTTACAGACTCACAGGAAGCTTGTGTTTTGGACAATGGATTATACAGTAAGACATTCAAATGATGCAACGTGCTTATCTAAAGCACAGTGGCAGAGGGCTCATAACTCATGTGTAAAATGTAAATGAGTTGGTTTTAGTAGTGCGTTATGACATGTGCATTCAGGGCTACGAGATTACTGCAGAAATGCTCTAAAATATATTTTTAGAGATAAAGGTGACCGCAGTTTTAAGAGTTATTCATTTTTTCACTATATCAAGAATAAAGCCTGCCGGAGGACGTGTCTTACATACCTGTCATTCAATTAATTTGAATTCAACTTTATTGAATTGTGTAGTTGGTGATGAAAAGGTGGAGCTCGGTGTGACTCATAAAGATTGGTTTCTCAGCAACGGCAGAAAACCGTAATGTTATTCATCGGTTTATGAACAAAGCCCAGCATGTAGTCAAGGTAACATACAGTTTGATACATTATATTGGTTCATCCCTGTAGAGGATTTCAGAAAACAGACCATATTTAATTTAACGTTTTCCCCCTCCAGCGGTCTAAAAGAAAAATATGTCCAGTGTGCTGCAATAATGTGAAAATGAAAACTGAAGTCGCCGTGTACGATCGTGCCGCTGCTGCGTGTATTTAAATGTTTTATGGTTTGAGTGAGTTACAGTTACACTCGGTCTTCCAATGAATACATGTGTTTATAATAAATGATCAGATGTTCAGTTTTCTGATGGAATTTGTGGAATGGGCTTTTGATTAAACTTTGTGCTCATTTTGGCAGTTTCTGTTTCTGGTGCTGCTGAATTTTATTGCATGAAAAAAAAAAAAAAGAAAGCGATGTGTATCATCTGCAAGGTGTAATTACTATTCAGTTTTATTAGGATGTACATAATAATCCGCAGATTATTTTTCTAAAAATACAAGCCACAGTGTGTGATGAGCTCCAGTGTTGGAGGGGGTTGTCTTCGCTCTCTGCAGTTCTCTCATTTTTGTCCTTAACACGCAGCCCTGCGTGCGACGCCGCGGTGGTCAAACCGAGTACTGCAGTGACTGCGCGTCGGGGTGTCAGCTGAGGACTCTCTTTATATCTACTCTGCCGTGTTCCCGTGTCGCTCTACGGGTGGTTTCCTCCTCCTTTCCGTTACGCTGCTTTCGCATTAGATGCGCTGTATCGTCAGCACTGTCGCCGCCGCAGATTCACCCGCTTGTCATCGTGTTCGCCTGGCGATGAACTGTCCTTTCCCCCCTGAGGGAGCTCTATTAGTGTAGCACCAACCATAGGGGATGATTATCACGTGAATATCTATTTATTTATTTATTTTATTTTGTCCGCTTTCATCAAGGTTACATAGAGTGACCTCGTGACACGCTCCCTCCTCCCTCCGTCGGCCTGCCTCCTTTCTCTTCCTCGTTCGCTCGGTTTCTCAGGTTACCAAACATGACCCCCCCCCATCGTCCCCCTCCCAACACATGCACACACAAACGCCCCCACCCTCGCTTCCTCCACGGCGCCATATCCCCCTGGAGTGTGTGCATTAATGTGCAGGAGTGTGCATACACATGCACACACTGTGAAATGACTGAGGCTGCAGATAGGTGGGGGGGGGGAGCAGGAAGGAGGTAGATAGGAGAAAAGGAGGTGGGGAGGGCAGAGGCTGAGAGAGAGAGAGAGAGACGGTACGAGAGAAACTGGGAGGCAGCATCTCCCACCCAGACGGGAAGGAGGGGAGGGCAGACAGCGTGCCCGCCCCTCGAACAGACAGAGGTGAACGGAAAGTGGACATGAGGGAGAGCGAGAGAGAGAGCGAGAGAGACGTGAGGGGAGAAGAGGAGCACAATGAAGGAGTGCCATTGTCCATCCTGCCAGCACTGCCATTTCACCATCTGCTGTGAGAGGGAGAGAGAACGATAGGGAGGGAGGAGGCAAGTCAAGAGAAGAGGAGGCAGCCAAACGGAGGAGAGGATAGATGGAGAGGAGCTGCCGCCGGTGACTTTGTGAATTAATCGAGCGGAAGAGTGGATCAGAGGAGGAGCACGTTTTTCTTTTTTTCAGGGAGTGGACGGACGGAGGGACAGACACAGAGAGAGAGAGAGGGGGAAGAGGACGGATGGCCGAGACTGTTTAAACATTTATGTGATCTCATGTGAATATGGAGCCCGGCTTTAGAGGAATCTCCATGGATTATCAACTGTATGCTTTATAAACCAAAACAGGAGCTATTTATGCTTTGCCATTCATAAAAAAAAAAATCAGTCTTGGGGAATTTAATTAGGCTGTCTTCATACAGGACAATTTAAATAACTTTTTTTGTTAATATAGGTTCTCGTTGTGACTGTCTTTATGTGCATTCTCTGCAAGAGTGTGCACAGAATATTCAGGTTTTTCTGCAAGTTTCCTAAGCATCACTGTTGTCTAGAAGTAAATTAGATGTTGTAGCTGTTTACTGTTGTTAGAAAAGTGACTCTTGTCCTTTTTGAAGGAATCTCAGACATTCAGTTGGAGTCTGTGCGTCCCGCCGGCTCGGGATTCAACATTGACTGAAACCTATCGACCTTTCTGCAAGCCTTTACTTTTTCTTGCAGCTGTGTTGTGGAAAAAAAAAAAAAAAAAAAAATCTTCAACACGGAGCCTTTGATGCAGCAACTAATTGCTGTCACGTGATTTGACGAAGCAGTTATCTCTTTGTCTGAAGATTTCTGCAGTTGTGGGGACTTCTCAGCGTTCCTCCGCAGGCATCTCTCTTAATGGCTGTTGCCATAGCAACGAGCAGCAGCTGCAGATGGAACAAGATGTCAAGTTCGTTTATTTGTTTCTCTCTAAACAAACGGTGCTGTTCCATTGTGTAACTGTACATTTAGCAGACAAGAAGACTTGTTAAGTCCACAATTGCGTGCAGTTTTTGGACTTTATACACGGCTGTTGTTTTTTCCTTTTCTTTACTAGACAGTCTTGTCTATGCAGCAGACTCTGGGAATCAAGGTTGTTTCAGGTCACCTATCCCACCCCGCCCCCCCCACCCCTTATTCTGTGTAGTCTTGTGCTAGTCAGCGCAGCCCTGTTTGTCCCAATCTCTCCTTTTTTTTTTTTTTTTTGTGATGGCAACTATACCATCTTCCTCAGTCAAGCTGATGTGCCGTTACCGGGAGCAACGGGGTGAATGAGCTCTTGGCGGCGGTCTCACCTGTCTCACTTGTCACCAACCACCGATCATCAGGAGCGCTGTGCTCGTGACAGGCGCTTCCTTTTTACTGTCTCTGTGTGGGTGACTCAGGTTTTCTCCTCATGTAGAGGGTCATTTCCGCCGCAGTCACCTGACCTACACTGTGTCCCGTGCACCAACGCGCCCTCTGGCCCACTTGTGTGTTAGAACACAGCTGGACGTTCCTCTCCGATGTCCATTTCCGTTGGGTCTTTGGCCTTTTTTTTAAACCGCTAACTCCTTCTTGAGGCTAGTTTCCTCTGATAAAACGGGTGTGACGGACTGTTTTGTTTGTTCTGCATGCTCTTTGATTGTCCAGCTACCGGGCGTCTTTTGTGACTTTTTTCCCTGCCAAACTTTCTCTGGAGATCATCGCAGCCTGTCTGGCGCTGTGTGAGTACGACTGGATCCTCCATGGTGCTTTTTTTTTGGCGGACACCAGACGGGATGACTGGCTGAGTTGCAAGACGGTCCCTCTGTGGTGCTAGACTGGCGTAGGCGACTGTTCCCTCGGCCGTGCGTCCCGCGCCCACGACGAGCTGGTTTTTCGCGTACTTCAGACGCGGTTAAGTTCTGTGTGGAAAGAAATCCTGGCTTTGCATCACCGACACGTCGGTGCCACACTTAAACCTTTCGAAAGGTCGAGGGATTGCTCGCTGCAGGTCCCTGGGTGCGGCCTTTCTGCCTGGACTGTTATCGTAAAACGTGCTGCTGATTGCCCCCAAGGTCGGACTACGCAGAACGTGAGGTGTTGTGCGGCGTCTGTTTGGTAGTTTCCTGTAGAAGCGAGAGATAACCTGCCGCTTTGATAAGGACGGAAGCGGTTTGAGAAGTAGGGAGCGCTTGGCTACCTTCGTGTCGCGTGGCGCTGCGTCCACGCTCTCCTCTCAGGTAGCGGACTGTAGTCCGGCCTCGTTATTTGAACCAGGCGGTGACCACAGCAAAGTGAGAAGAGCGGCTCGATGAGGGATCGGCACGGCGACGAGGTGCAGTTTCAATCGAGCCTCTCCAGCCGAGTGAGTTCAGGTTCAACTCTGACGAGCATCCAGCCCCCTTCAGGGAACCCTGGGTTAGGACATCAAAACCGACAAATCAGGTCTCATTAACATCACAACAAGCCCGCCGGTAGTCGTCGTCAGCCGATGACCTACATTCTCCGTGGTTACATCACCACCGTGCTACTGCAGTGTGTGCCACTGTATCAGACAACATCTCAGACTCAATGGTGCTCTTTAGGGAGGGGGGGGGGATCCAACCTCTTAACTGAGGTGACGAGTTTTAGGTAAACCAACTTCAACCAAGGCAGCCTCAGTTGTTTTAACCACATCAGGAACTTTTGTCAGGAAAGGGCCCGACACTGCCGGCCCGGTCTTAACTACTAACTTCTTTTCTTTGGGATTTCTACTGGTGTCTATATATAGGGGGCCACAACGAGCCTCTAGCCATCACTCCCCCCCCCAAAGTCCGCGGGGCCCACCGCCAGGGCTCACCATTAATACATTAGACAGAGGGAGTCTAAAACAGGGCAGCCTGGAGAACGGGCGGGCAGACGAGGGAGGGGGCGAGGGGGAGATCATCTGGAAGAGGAGAGAGGAAGTGGTGGCGAGGGAGAGGGCGGAGGCGTCGGAGAGGCAGAGACTGGCAGAGCACATCGTGTGGAGGAAGAGGGAGGGCTTCCAGGAGAAGACGGGAGACCGAGAGAAGGGAGGAAAGGGCGCCGACAAAGTGCCAGAAGTGATCTGGAAGAGGAGGGAAGACGAGGAGGAGGTGGGAGACGCGGGGAGGGCGAGAGCCATTCAGAGGGGACACGAAATCATTTGGAGGAAGAGAGAGAGGGAGTGAAAGATTTGAGTGAGCATGTGTTAAAGAAAGAAAGCGTGCCGCGCTGGGCACCGGCCATACATCAGTACGCTTCTCTCTTCTGTAGCCTGGGCTCCATTGGGCTCTGTAGTATCGACCAATTGGAGCCGTGCACAGATTGTGTGTGTGTGTGTGTGTGTGTGTGTGTGTGTGTGTGTGTGCGCCTGTGCGGCCGCGGTGTTCGTGCGTGCAGCGCCCTTGCGATCCCCTCGTCGGGCCGCTAATAGCATATTTATGGGAACGCATAAAGCGTGATAGAGCTGCCAAGTGGAGCTGCTTCACACGTGCACGCACCTGCGCACGCCAATACACACACACACACACCCACACACGGCGATAATCTCAGTAGCGGTGTGGCGAGGGAAGATTTAGGCTGCCCTCACACGCGTGTGGACACGTCCCGTAGAGGAGCGCACCCTTCAGTGAAGTGAGACGCATGCTGGTGGGTGGTGGGGGGGGGTAAGACGGGGTGGGGGGGGGGGGGGGGGGGGGGCATTGACAGACAATCACTGGTGCTGATTCTCCATGGTGCGCAGAACGACAGCTGGATCACAGGCCCTCGGCGCCAAGTCGAGGCAGGAAGCCCACAGATATTGTTTTACATAATGGCAAAGCGATCGTGCGGTTTCGTCATCAGTTCTCCCCAGCGGGGGGGGACACGGCAAACTGTGATGACGTCTCCGCAGTGAACTGAGGACAGCATGACCCGCCCAGGTGCACTGAGAACAAACTTTCTGCCATTGGCTGGGACGCAACGCTTTCTGCCCCCGCGCCTTTTTCCCACGGCGCTCTGACAGCGGATGAAGCCGCTGTGAACGGCGCTTGGGGTTTCGGTCGCCTGGCGACGGGTGGACGACAGAACGCCGGACAGATGGACGCAGCTCTTACGCCGAGGGAGACCGACAGATGGCCGCTTGTCCTTTTTCGAGGAAAACTTTAAAAAACGATACAAAGGGACTTTCATCGAACCACCGGAGCCTGTGTGGACCCGCTCCTGTGTGGAGCGGGTGTAAAAAACAAACAAAAAAAGAATTGATACTGCGGACTCACTATGGAGCTCGTCCCAAAAACCAAGTACACCCACTTTCGGAGTGAATCGCTGAGCTCAACTGACGAGACCAACTCCAACCCGTCACCGTTCCCTCCTTCCAGTCCCGCCACCCCGCTCACTCCCTCCCCTGGTTTGCCTCCTTCTCTCTCCTCGTCGTCTCTCGCTCCGATCCTGCCGCCCTCCTCTCCCTGCCAGGCTGAGAACAGCCCCACCACCCTGTGCTCCTTCTTTCCCAGAATGGGATCCCTCCGCCTGGGCGTCTCTGCCACGCTGCTCCCGGGACTCAAGGCCTCGAGCAGGCCGCCACAGCGTCGGCCTCATGGCCCTGTCGAGTTCTCTCAGGGCGACCGGAGCAGCTCCGGCTCCTCCCCGCCGCTCCATCGCCCAACCGCCCCTCTGACCGCTCCTTCTCCCCCTCCCCGACCCCCTATGCAGGACATGAACCGGCTGGGAGGGGCGTCCAGGAAGGCCCGGTCGGAAGGGGCCGCCAGGAAGGCCCGGGTGGAAGGAGGGCAGCTGGGCGGGGACGAGTGGACGCGCCACGGCTCCTTCGTCAACAAGCCCACCCGCGGCTGGCTGCACTCGGACGGCGTGGTCACCACCGCCGGCGTCTCCTACAGCGTACGCGTAAGTGATCGGACGCACTCGCACCAACCGCCTCGCCGAGGTGCACCATGAACACACTCATCTCATCTTATCCAGACGGTTTCCTTTGCATGCGTACGACCTTCCTTTCACATTTTTAGAAACTGATGCAGGTCCCGACTGTGGGTGTGTGTGTGTGTGTGTGTGTGTGTGTGTGTGTGTGTGTGTGTGTGTGTGTGTGTGTGTGTGTGTGTGTGTGTGTGTGTGTGGCCTTCCTGTTTCCTCTGCAGTACATGGGCTGCGTGGAAGTGCTGCAGTCAATGAGAGCGCTGGACTTCAACACCAGAACTCAGGTCACCAGGTCAGACTGCACACATTTCACCTGTCGCCGGTTCTGGCCATTTCTCTCGTTCAATTTCTCTTTTTTTTTAATGTCGGGGGGCGATATGTTTCATATGAGGTTTGCTCAGACTTGGAGGAACATCACTCACTCACTGCTTAGGTTGCTTTCTGTCCCTCTACTGCTCTCCTTTCCTTGCTTCCTTTTTTTCTTTCTTTCTAAATTAGAACGTTCTGGAATCTTGGTGGTTTCCTTCTGCTTCCCGTGGGGATGTTTGTCTCCTTAGACGAGCACAGTTTAGGGGCCATAACAACTTCAGTCACCTTTGTTTCAGGGAGGCCATCTCTGTGGTGTGCGAGGCCGTGCCCGGAGCCAAGGGAGCCCAGCGCAGGAGGAAGGTACACACCATGTCCACACACACACACACACCCTTACAGGCCATTATTTATTTATATGGCTTAAGTGGGCAGCAGTGGGACGAGTTCTCTGGATAAGAGCTAGATTTAGCTTGATTGTCCACTCTGTGGTCAGTTGCTATTCAGTCACATATTCTCCCTCTTACACACACACACACACACACACATACACACACATTACACGCACACCTTGATTTACGATGCTATGACACTATAGCGGTTAGTGGGCTTCTTGCAGGTAATTACCAATCCCTCTCTTTTCCCGCCCTCCTGCCACTGGGGAGGCTGGAGAGGTGGAGCAGCAGCTTCACATCGTCTGGCCAGAGAAGCATTACAGACGAGCAGACCGTCCATGTGAAGGCTTCATCTGTCTGTGGACTGTTTTCCTGTAAAACTAAACGCATCCACCATACACAGTGGTGTACAGTCCATAAAACGGAGCGGCTAGTCCAGCGGCTTGTTGCCGCGGTGGCGTTCGACCCGAGGAATGTCTGGCGCACCAGACAAAACACAGTGAAAGGATGTAAACTAGAATAGCTTGAACTCGTTAAACTTAGTCCCCTCTGGGCAGAGGTCACTGCGGCTGAGCATGAGCATCCCGCGCGCTGGCCGCTTTTCTCACAGCGTACGCCAAAATATTCTGAAGCCGATCTGGATGATGGCAATCAGGACAGGGGGGAGGATTGGAATGAACGATCGGGAACACTGGCGCTGGCGTGGTGCAGTGTGATGCTGTTGGCCCGGCCTTCAGTATGTGAACAGTCCACTCTGCTCCCCGTCGGTCACAGTTGGCCTCGGAGACGGGATCACTTTCCCGATTGCAGCTGTTCTTCTACTCACACACACACACACACACACTAACAGGCCTGTCCACTTACGCACACTCAGGAAGGACTCAACGATCTACGGACTGAAGAAAGAAAAGTGTCTGTTGGGTTCTGTTTGTGCACCTTGTTTGTTGTGTACTCACGGACCACGTGGCCGTCCTCCTCAGCCTTCCTCTCGCTGTATGACGTCCATCCTGGGGAAGAGCAACCTGCAGTTTGCCGGCATGACAATCAGCCTCACCATTTCCACCAGCAGCCTCAACCTGTTGGCCTCCGACTGCAAACAGGTAAGACTGGAACCGGCGCCCCGCCGAGGCTGCTTCCCTTCTTCAATCCCTCCTCAAAAAACTTGATCGGCAGAGATTTGATAGTCAGTAAAAGATGCGTCTGATTGTTGCAGCCAGAGGAGAGTTTGGTATCCCGAGTGCACTTAGGCTGTGCAGTTTACTGGAGCTGAGTAAACATGGGGATCTCTCTGCCTGAGGGATATTATGTGGATTTAAAGATTACACAGACTTATTAAAGGTCAACTTCAGCATGGCCATTTATTTATGTAACGGTAAACATGTTATCATCCTCGTGTTATTGTAATTCTGAACCTATTTTGAAATGATCTTACAAGCTTGTTTTTCGGGATGTAAACGGCGTTGATATTGTTAAATCCATTAGCATGTATGACTGCTCAGTCATTTCTTATGATATCACTAATTTATTATAATATATACTAAGATTTTAGTCAGATGAAATTTTACGGAAGGTTGGCCCTAAATAATTTAGATGTTATTATTGATATTATATGATTTATATTTTAAATGGACTTTCACAAAATATGTTAATAAACAGTAACTTAACTCAAGGTATTGTCTTATTGTGCACTGTGCGATTTGACCTTCTGAGGATACAGAGATCAATTTAAAAAAACTTGTTTGCTTAATCATTCTGAATGCAATACAAATCGCTCTCAACCATCGTGTCTACTCCCGCATGGATGCAATCCTCCCTCTCTGAGTTATTAGCAGCCGAAAGATGTTTATTTCTTTCGGGATTTGGTACACACTAGTACAGTGCGCACACATTAACACGCAGCACAAAGAGACAAATAACGCCACGGATGTGGACCACACAATGTGCTCAGTGCATTAGCCAGTGCTGATGGTGGTTATTGATCCAACATGCAGACTGTTAGAAAAAAAAAGGGCTCCAATTGATGCTTCTCAATGGAGGGAAAAGGCACTTTTCTCAGTAATGATTGCACATTTGTCTCTCCATCCACATGCTTTTGTCTCACTTCCCACATACTTCATGTCACCCACGTTCTGTCCTACTGTCTTTCTCCACAGATAATCGCCAATCATCACATGCAGTCCATCTCCTTTGCCTCTGGAGGAGACCCAGTGAGTCACTCTCAGCTCAATCCTACTCCTTTTTTCCATCTTTCTTCAGCCCGCATATCCTTCCTTCCTGTCTTCTGTCACTGTCTATTCCTGTGAATGCTACTCCCTCCATTACTGTCTTGTTACTTCCCGTCACTTCCCTTTCAGCCTCTAGCTTCTGTTATGACTTACAGGCAGACGCAGCTTTGGCTTAATCTCTTCCTTCTTGCTCTTTTCAAACCTTTCTGTCCTAAAACTGCCCTTCAGTTTGTCCTCCCATCAAATTTTTTCCCTCTCCCCGGGTCCCCTGACTGTCTTACCCTGTCCCCCCTCAGGACACAGCTGAGTACGTAGCATATGTGGCCAAAGACCCAGTCAACCAGAGAGGTGAGAAGAAACGGCAACCTGACGCCTTCACTGTAGAATAAAATAGAAACTTTTCTGATTGAGCAGAACTGTGAACCTCGATGCTTCAGTGCACACATTTTCTCTCCACGTTCTGTCTCATTGGATGAGGATACAGATTGCAATCTCATCAATTACTCTAAATAAATGACAAAAACAAGCCATGTCATTAAGATATAAATAAATCACATTAAATAAATGGGACCAGGGATGTTTTTAATTGTTTTGGCACATCTGCTTTAGTTTTGTGTGTGTGCTAAATCTATGAACATGGGTCTGGATTTTCAATGTAATGATAATAATAATAATCCTGTAGTTTTGGAGAAACCTGGTAGGTAACGTGACCAACACGGGTTCTTTCTTTAAACTAATTACTGCCAGTGTGCCCTCTGGCAAGGCACATGGTCATGAGTGTACTGTTGCTGAAAAGGCACACGTGTGCACAATACGATACTGCAGTCTGACGGACTCGTAGTACATGTTTCAGTGCCGCTGCAGCTTCCTTATCAGCCCTTTGTGCCTCCTCCCCTTCAGCGTGTCACATCCTGGAGTGTTCGGAGGGTTTAGCGCAGGAAGTCATCAGCACCATCGGTCAGGCCTTTGAACTGCGTTTCAAACAGTACCTAAAGAACCCTCCCAAACTGGTCACACCCCACGACAGGTAAAGGAGAGAGCCCAAAAACGTGAGCTTGTGTTTGCATTACGTCGGCCCGTAATCTGTACCTGCACGTTTTTTATTCTCAGAATGGCTCCTTTTGACGGCTCCGCGTGGGAGGAGGAAGAAGAAGACGACAACGCTGCTGCTGCTGCTGCTCCACCTCCCGACGTCCCTTACTATAATAATTTCCCCGGAAAACAGCCTCCCCCTGGTGGATTGGTTGACATGAGGAGCCGCCCGGGTGCCACGCTGGTGAGAGAAGTGCACATTAACACAACTGGGGGGGGTGAGATACACATACGCTGACTTCAACACATCCAAACACAACTCCCACTTCAGCCAAGAGAAGCTGCTCTTATGAGCAATGCAACATTTGCACAGAAAGGGTGTCGACTTGCCGAGCTCCTTGCCAAGGACATTGATACGTAACAGCAGTTGGCTCCCTTCGTGATGGACAAATCATCATTTAACCCTTTCTAATAGGAACAGATCCGTGAGTCATTTATTTGCTTGTATGTCTCTCTGTTTGCAGCCCTATGGACAGCCGGGCCAGAACGACATTCACAAGCAGCCGCTGCCGCCTCTGCCGGGTGAGTCTCCGTCCATCCGTCCCTCCGGTCCATCTCTCTCTCTCTCTGTCATCTCGGCTCACTCAGGACTGGAATCGCACGTCCTCTCTTGGCTTTTGTCTCAACCTGTGTGTGTTCGTTTTCTTCTTTCTTATGCTAGTGGGGGCCAAAGAAGGCGGACGGGAGCTATTTGATGACCCTTCATACGTCAACGTGGACAAACCCCGCCACCCAGTTGCTGCCAATGGAAACGCTCACAGGGATGCTTTTGACATGAGTAAGTACTGCAACCGGTCCACCCATGGTGTGTTGGGAATATCGTACCAGGAAGTGGACGGCTGCCTCAACACACTGAACAGTGTACGTAGACAAAAGTTTTGGAAAAGGTGACATCATTTCACGCAAAATGACCACATCACCAAAATGACTGGCGACCCAAAGATGCAGTTGTTTTTCCATGCGAAAGGTATAAAGGTTAATTATTGACCGAGGAGAGCGGACGGCTGTGTGCCGTGCAGACCGCGTAGCTAATTGTCGAGCGGAGCTGTTCACAGACGGCCGTCTTGGGGAAAGATAAGGGAATTGGAGTGCTTAGGTCCCTTACAGGGCCGCTTTATATGACATGATTGGTTGACTGCACAAAGCTTTTCACATGAAAGACACAGTCCACTATCTGTGTTTACCATGAGACTGTCAAATCATGTGTTTGGCTTAAACATTGTCCACACATTCTGGTTCTAAATGGAAAGACGCTTCCCTCTTTACAGGCGTGCATGGGATGTTTTCCACAGATAAACGCAATACTACAAATATATTTGTAATTTTTCTCCCAAGAGCCATTTGACGACGCGCTGGGAGTCTCCGGGCCCGGTGGGGCGAGCTCATCGACGGCGGCGGCGCCCCCTCTGGTGCAGCAGCTGCAGTGCGAGGCCTGGTTCCACGGTAGCTTAAGTCGCAGGGAAGCCGAGAGGCTTCTGACCCGCGACGGAGACTTCCTGGTTCGAGAGTCCGGGACCACGGCCGGGCAGTACGTCCTCACGGGACAGCAGGGGGGTCAGCCCAAACACCTGCTGCTGGTCGACCCAGAAGGAGTGGTGAGTCGGGGGGGTAGGAGAGGTCAAGGGGGAGTACACAGGTCAGGGAGAGACAGGAGAAGAGTCGGGTGTGGGGGTTGGCGGGGGGGGGTCATTTTGTAAGTAGTGTTTGTTTGGGTATGAAGGTAAACTTGCCTTTTAATGCATTTTTTTGTTATTTAGGTTCGCACAAAAGACCACCGGTTTGAAAGTGTGAGTCACCTGATCAGTTACCACATGGACAACAGTCTTCCCATCGTCTCAGCTGGTAGCGAAGTGTGTCTGCAGCAGCCGGTGGAGCGCAGAGCCTGACGATACACACCAAATATACACACACGATCCCGCAGCAGACAAAGACACTTTCATATGCTATAACACACACACACACACATACAATATGCACAAACCATTGCAAAGAGAGAATCACCAGTTCCTCTTTCAAATCACTCCCTCACTGCTGTGGCCACATGTTCCCGTCCTTTCTGAAAGCCAAACAGTGACCTGCAGTTTTCTACACAAATATCAGGCGCATCGCTCCTCAACGGAGAAGCACTGCTGCAATTTCTCTGCATCCTACTGTGAACCAGGGAGGAGCCCTTTGCTGATTTCAGAATGGGCAGAAAATAAATGCAATTTTTTTTTTCAAAGAAGAAGAAAACAAATAAAAAAAAAAAAAAAGTGTGGAACTGAAATGAGGAGAAAGGAGCATTAATGGGACAACGAAAGAGATTTTCGGTGCTTTTAAGCATTTGTTGTTTCCCGCAGGGGAATGACTCCCGTCCTCAGACTGTTCTGTTCGAAGCCAAACACAAGCTGGACGGTAACGGTTCTTTGCTCCGGAGACTTGGAGCTTGAGCTCTCCCCTCAAGTGTCACCGCGGCACTCGAGCGGCAAACCTGACTTTGAAAGAAGGAAAGCAGAAAAAAAAAAAAAACGGTGAATATGCATTAACAAGTTTTCTTCCAACGTAATCAGGAGCGCCTCCGACCGCCCCCCCCCCAAACCGCTGCCCTCCTAAGGACTAAGGATTTGAGATACACCTGGTGGTGCATACCTGGGGGACTGCTAAGCCAATGACCATGTTCTTCTTTTTTTCTTATCTTGGGGCTCATCGCTTGTTGGACAATGTGAGTAGCAGCTGAGCGACTGTTTGTCCCTTAATCCCTCCGTAGAAAACAGACGCAGTTACACCTTTGAAACACAGCCTGCACCACCCGTCACGCCAAAGAGAATCATCTCTGTTGCCGTGACAATTATGAGCGGTTATCCGTCTCGTGTGGTTACAGCGTCGGGGGCGAGTTGAGCCTCTTTCAGAGGGGGGGGGTCTGGCCAAGTATGCCTGAATAAATCAGGAAAAAAAAAAGATTTTTAAAGTAAACTACTTTGATGTCACCCGACAACAACTACATAATGAGGAGCGCCGCTTTGACCTGGTGCTTTCCATTGTTTGCACTGACAATCTATGGGTTATTTCTTTACAGAGGATTCTGACTGAAAGGAAAGGAGAGTAGTTAAAGAGGGGCCTCTTTTAAACGTTGGCTAATAAGGAACGTTGAACTGTGCTGCAAAAAATCATGCAAAATATGTCATTGTAACCAGTTGGGTAATTTTGTGCATCGTGATGTTGATTCATTTTTTTTAATCATTGGAGGGAATAATGTCCTTTTTTGAAAGATGAAATTAAGTTGTTATGTTTGGAAGCGTTGTTAATGTTGAAACCAAATGTTGTTCATGCTGTTTTCACAAACGTTTGAGGATCCGAGGGGAAGAAGTTCACGCTATTGTTTCTACTTTCTCTCTTCCTCTCTTATGTTTATGATGTTGGGTTTTTTTTATATATATTTTTTTAATTGTGCCTTGTTTTCTCGATGCAGTCACGTCACTTCAATGCAGTGACCGTATGTACTTAATTCAAATGTAGTGGACTACAGGAGAATCTTACACAAGCCTCTCAGTTAAAACAAAGACTCTGCAAAAATGACACTCCAATAAACTCACACACACATCCAGTGATGGCAATCTCCTCTGATGCACATGGTTGCACACAGCTTGTAGTCACAGATACTTGATGTCACCATCGGGGTGGTGGGGGGGGGGTTATATTCCGACCGTCTGTAAATAACATCGACTTTTGACTTGTCAGCTTAGCGTTGGATCATTGTTCTCATAGTTGTGTCTCTGCCCGGTTTGTGTATGTGACGCAGACGCCACAGCAACACGACATTTCAACCCGTCAAAGAGATTTAACGGCAGGCTCTTGTAACGCGGGTACGGCTGGGTCGGTCAGATCCTCACACTTTGCCTGATCGGGTGTTTGTAAGTCAGAGATAGTAAATCCAGAGCTTTAAGATCTGCTGTTACGTGTATGTGCGTGTGTGTGTGTTTGTGTGTGCGCTGAAACACACTCGCCTGTCCCTCCGCATCATTAGTGAACCGGTCTCGTGCGATCATCGCTCATCACAGATGCCTTTTTGTTGCATGAAAATCCTTAAGGAAATGTGTCGTGTGTCCTTGGTGGTGGTGATAGTTTTGATGATGTTGTACTTTTTTTAATTTGTGAAAACCAAAGGTTACTTTCAAATAGCGTGCACAGATATTGATTTTTACTTCATACGTTTCTGTTTTAATACTTTTTCTTTGTTTATAGGGAAACATTGCTGTTTACACCTGTATCTGAAAATATAGATTGCATATATAAATACGTATATCATTCATCTCGATTTGTTTTTTTTTATGTAACTGAGTGTGTGTTTTAAGCCCTTTAAGAGTCCCATCAAAGTACACCCAAAAACTTTAATGGAAAATGAAAGAACAAAGCAAACACTGCCGGAAGGTGCGATGGCCTGATCACATACTCTCCTGAACAAAGCGAGGGATGCGGTGGGAGTTGTGCTGGAACCCTCTTGTTTGTGAAAAGACGAGCCCGTGACTGTGGGGAGCCGACTCAGCGATCATCAGAGCCTAGTGTGCGAGGTGCTATACAACAGGGCGGAACAGTGCGCCGGCAAAGGTAAACAAGGCCTTTTTAATCAATCAGCACATGTTTGAAAGCGGGGGAACAGTTGAGAAAACGCAGGATGTGAAGGGAGGCGGGCCAAGTTTGTTCGGGAGGTTATAAGTAGAAGAGCTAACCGTGCGGGGAATACAAAAAGGACCTCCGCTGCCGCACTGGCCCAGTCTGATGAGATTTGTCTGAGCTCACCTTCCATTTCTTCTCATCGACTCTCCAGCTTGTCTCTGCCTCCTTTTTTTTTTTTTTTTTCTTTTTCTCCCTGATCGGAGCAATGCATCCCCAGCGTCCTCTTCCTCAGGCCGTGCCCTCCTCCTCTATAGCAAAGAACCTGAGGGACATGGCCATGGGTCTGGGGAGAGGCAAGAACTTCCTCGGAGGAAACGCCACCTACGGTTTCATCCAGTCGGTCAAGGAATGCCTCTACTTCCTCCTCTGCTGCTGGTGCATCAAGGAGATCCTGGACTGACGGAAAAAGAGTGGATCGAGTGGTCAAACATAGATTTTTGCCTTTTCTCCATCGGCTCCTGTAGTGTAATTTCAACCAGCTTTTATTTCACCGGGAATGGAGTGTTTGACCAGTGGTGGTGGCAGAGCATTGGCAAGTATCAGTCCTGTCTCATATGACAACAAAACATTTCAGCCTAATTCATATGATTCAGTTTGTTTTGAATTTCTCAAAGCAAGGTTCTCAATTTCAGACTGCCGCTATTTCAATGAGGAATAGATGAACTACATCATAGAATTATTCAATATGTTGAAATATCTTTTTAATCTGTTTTTTCAGTGTCTGTAGGTTGCTCCCAGGAAACACACTTTTACAGAAGCTGCAAATTCTGATGACACACACAAGAGGTCAAAGTCTCTTCTGATCTGATCTCTTGAGGAATGGCAACCCTGATGTTGTGTAAAACACAAACTGGTGTGCGATGAATAAAGAAACTAATGGCTAGAAATAAAATTACCTTTATGTCTGTATCTTTGTTCATTTTGTTTTGGTTAGTCTTATGGTAAACATCCTGTAAAGCCTTTAAAGGTTTTTAATTTATTTGGCAATGGTGCATGTCTTTATATAGGTTAAATATAACCAAACAGGATACATTTATTAACTATATAATGTGAGAAAGAAGGGTATGAATGTCAATCCGGAATCAGGCCACGCAGGAGGACTAGCAGCGCTAAATGCTGAGCAGCGGGCTGTTATCCCATGTGACACACCCCCCGTCACCTGCGCGTGTCAATCAAAACGGAACCCTCGCCAGTGAAGGACCGTCATGCTGCAGTGCCATTGGTCGAACTGGAAGGCGAGAGGCGGGACAAGAGCCTACGCTGTCTGTGATTGGCGGAGAGGCGCGTTGCTCGCGCACGTTAAGGAGGCACTTCACAAGTTCGCAAGTTGTATGAGAAGAACCCAGAAGTGTCCGCTGTATCTGAGTCTGCGGGCTTTGAAATAACCACGGTAAGAAGTAACCGACTTATGCAACCGACTTTCCAATATGACGTGCAAAGTGTTTTATTATTATTTCCGAGGAGGGGACGTCTGTTCTGCTGTCGTTAGTTCTTCCGTTGCGTCACCAACGTCGTTTCGTTTACCTTTTCCTGTTTTGCTCGATTCTCCGTCGAAGTTTTCTATTTATTCATCATATATATATGTATATGTTTCTAGGTTTACCTCGCCGTGAAGTTGAATATACCTCCTGACCCCATCTCCATATGACATGATCCAGGCTTTCATTAATTAATGAGCCACATAACCGTTTGAACCGCCCGCTTTGTTGACGTCTATCATGCTGGAGAAACGTTCCTGTCCGACTCTCATGACCTATTTTGGTCATTTTTCCCCCCTGCTGAGACCAAGATAATACGACTAGCCCCTTACATTTCCTGCTGTGTTTGATATACCTTCTATTGCCTAGATGAGTTGGTTTAAAAAGGGTATTTTATAAACCGTTTCAAACCAGCTTTCCAAACCTGGAGCTTTACAGGTTGTTTATTTTACGTCCTCCCTAATGATCAGAGGCAAAAGAGGACAGACAAACTCTGGTCTTTTTCCTCTGATAAAAGCTCTCTGCTTTGTGATGCAGTCAAAGAAGAATGATGTCCTCCCTCCTTGCGTCTCCAGTCGATTCCACATTCGCTATATTTAGTCACTATCTATTTAAGCCATTCCTCCATACGCCCCACAATGCTCCGGGGGCCCTCGGCTAGAATCAGTGGGCCCCTCTCGGGAGCCGCTCAATTAGGAGACCTAAATTGCGCGGCCGGGAGAGAAATGAATTTGGGGGGGAGTGAAGTGTGTCATTACCCGGACGATATGGCGTACATGTGAGTGGTTTGCTCTGAGGAAAGCCAGACGACCCCAGTCCAGCTGATGCAATTGTAAATGTCAATTTTGTGTCTGCCGGAGTCGTCTCGGCCTGGGAAGGTACGGCTGTGTTGGTCAGGTGAAATCCCAAAGAATTGTGTTCATCCTACGGTAAAAAAAAAGTTAAATTCCATAGTAATTTATACAGTATTTTACAGTTGGACGGTCTGGGGGAATATATTAACCGACCGCTAGCTTTGAAAAGAACAGCCCGTTCTGCTGTCCGGGCCCCGCGAATGGCGTCGACCTTGGTTACCCGCGTCCAGTGCCAAAACCTTCCCCGGTTACTCAAAAGCCAGGGCGACTAAAAGGCCCACAACACACTCAAAATACTAATGGACAACTGAATTGTCCCAGTGAGCTGGACTTCCTGCACACATGCACTCTGTTAGTCACACACACACACACGTGGAGCAATGTGTTACAGTAGCTCCTTTTATCGGCCCAACGGGTTCGACTGAGTAGCAAAGGCCTGTATTCAAATCCTGCTCTTGGGCAAACAGAGGATGTAAATTTCTTGAAGCTGCAGCACACTCGCACTCTCGCCATTATTGTGGAACATTACACCTGCTCACTGTCGCTGGCTGGCGCCTCCATGAAGAGGGCCTTGTTATCGTTAACAAAGCCTGCAAATGAAACGGTCCAGATGTGTTTTAGTTTAGCTTGATTTTTGATCTGTTCATAAAATGTTGGTCATGGTCTCTGTTGTGTGTGTTTTTCACGTTGTGTTGCAGGAGTCGGACACAGCCTCCAAGGGGGGGGCCATGTCTGGTGGCAGCAGCGCTAACAACAGCTGGACCATCCTCACTCCCGAGGTATAAAAGGAAGGGGGGGGGAAAAAAGCATAGAAAGTCAATGTGAACGACCTAGTTGAAAATGCATAAAAGATGATATGAAAAAATACTTGTCCCAGTTGATTTTTCTTTTGGGTCACCTGGATATTAAGTAGGTTTTCTGTAATAAGACCGTCTTTTGTTTCTTTTCTTTTTTTCCATTTTTATCTACCAATCACAAATGCAAATTGCTTTAAGAGCCACTTGCCTGACAGCCGGTGACACGCTCGCTGCCTTTATTTAGAGTTGCTTCTCTCAGTCACTGCTGGTGCTCTGAAACATTCGGTCAACTGTATGTTCAGATTAGCCTGGATCACGCGAGCAATAAATGCAAATGTTATATGTGCGCAGTGTCCTTTGACCTTATTGTCTGTTTGTTTCAGGAGACTGTTGCTGAAACCCTGCGGCCATTAGCAGAGGGGACAGACAATCATGGAGGAAGCCTCACATCTGCCGCAGGTGTTTTGTCACAATATGTTATTGATTTTAGGATAATTTAGCCACAAGAAAAACATGGTTCTGAGGAACAAAACGATTTCATTTCTAATTTTTGACTTCCTTTCTTCCATGAGCGATGTTAAACTGCATCCTTTGTCTGTGTTTGCTGGTCCAGGTTGTGGGGAGAACCGGCCTGCCGACTGTGCACAGTCTGCAGAGGGGCTCCCTGTGGAGCGCCACCTGGTGAGACCACGGGACGCATCATTTTCTGTGATTTAATCTGTGTCAAACCGCTCAGCAGAATATTATGACTGGCCAACAAAGGCATTCTGCTGTCTTTTAGTTTTTTTTTTTAACTAAACCATACTTGAATTGAATTCTAAATTTCCTATCGATATAAATGAAGACCGTTTATACCATAGTTCTGAAATCATTGTGTGCATGTCCGAGCCCCCCGTCTCACAGACAATGGGCTTGAAACATCTGCTTTTCATTTAGGCTCGTTGTTTAAATTTAATCTCAAAAATGAATGTTCAGTGTAATTGTTAAGGAATTTTAATGCCACGATTTTTTTGCCGAGGTATCGAAAGAAGAAAAACCTGCAGAGCTAAGCGAAGACACAGAGCTACACCGTCCCGCCGCCGTCACCGACGCGTCCGTTCCCAGCCAGTCAGAGGGACTACCTGAGACCACGGCATCGACTTGCCCCGACGCGGATTCGTTTTCGGACTCCTACGCCCACGTGGCCCCCTCCCCGGATGAGCCCTCGGCCTCGCTGCCGAGCACAGAGACTCTGGGAGGGGTGGAGTTCACGCAGGAGGAAGAGCGTCTCGCAGAGGAAGGAACGCGGCATCAGCTGGACCGGGAGGAGCTACAACAGGAAGGGGAGGAGTCAGACCTGTCTGCTAAACCAACCGACTTATGGAAACAGGCAGGTATGAACAACAAGATTTGACTCTTTTCCTTGTTCGGTTAATAGTACAGTAACCCCAGCATCTGTTTTAATCATGTGTGCGTGTTTGCTAAAGATCATCTCCTGCCTCCATCCTTTCCGTTTTATTTTTTAGACTAAGCCGTGTGTACCATTTGTGTTTTTGAAGTGTACTTGGTGGACCAGCTGGTTATGGAATGGTTCAGTATCTGGGCCAGGAGGTTGTCTGGAGAGGCTGTGGTTGGTACGAAGCAGGGAGCACGATGGGACGGAGCAACCTTTTAGTTGCATGACACTCTGCAGAAGCAAATTGGCTTCAGAGGGACTTGGACCTCCAAACGTTTTTTGCATTGTGGTTAAAAATCTTCTTTTGCTCTATTGTGCATTTCTTTCTGTTCCCTTTGATTGTGCCTTTTGCGTTTTTATAATAAATTGTGATAGTCGCACATAGTTTGGAGACTTTACTGCTAGAAGTTCCAAAATGGAGCATTCCACTTTCCAGATGTTTTATTCAAGTTTTTAAGACTTCTCTATGCATTTTGAGGGAAAATAAGGAATGGCAATGGAGCAAATTAACCAGTGTGTCATGCAATGCAGTCTTATCTACCCATGACGGGTCTACTGTGGCATCAGACCGTCACAGCTGCTGGCCTAGATAACCTCCTTTTTCTAAATGCAAGAGCAAATATTTAGCCCAATAATATGCAGCTGCTTGAAAATAAACTATTCCAAAATTCAAATTGTGTAATGGATGCCTACACGTGAACAGACGCCTGCGGGTGCTCGTAGAATAGATGAAATCCATTGATGTCAGAGTCCAACATACTGACTTTCTAACTCTTCCGTCCCACTGCCACCGACTCCCGTGGGGATGCAGAGGAGGGTGAGGGGAGATCCGAGAAGACCGGCGAAGAGGCGGAGCCAGAGCTGAGGAGGAGGAGGTCTCTTTTGGCTGCTCTGGAGCGTATCGGAAGGACTGAGGAGGACGAGGAAGTGGAGGAAGAGTTCCGGCTGCCCCAACGGGGGGACGACGACAATGACAGCGGGTTCTCTGTGAACAAGTGCATTCTGGCTGTTGTCATTCTGATAGGCCTGGGCACCATCTTTTTCTCAGGTAGGCATCCCCTGACCTGACATGACCTGTGGAGCAGGTAAATGACCCATTCTGTTTATCTGCAACTGTATTAATGAATAGAAAAGGCCTTAACGTGTCAGAGGAAACTAAGTTATTGTAAGTAAACCAGACAAAGGTTGCTTTGAGACTGAGGTGTATTATTCCTGCAGGTGTCTTCATGAACCTGGATGAGGGTAGGTTATGTGTGTACTTGTTTGCAAATGCTTTGTTATTAGTGTGTTTGAATGTGCATGCTGAAAAATGCTGTTCTGCACCTCACACCTCTTTAAAAAGCCTTTTTCTTTTTTAATGCACTGCATTCAAATGTGTGTAAGCAGAGAACGAAGGATTTAGGAACCTTTTGTAATGAGGCTTACTTTCTATTGTTGAATGAAAACCTTAATAAGCAAGCAAATAATGATGAATGAGATAATAATGAGAATGATGGGTTTTTTTTCTAGCAAAATGCCAGATTTAGAACATCTAAAAAACAACAAATACTGATGGTTCAAATTTTGAGAGGTTTTCAACCAGCAATAAATATATAATCAATAATCTTTCACTTAATATAGAACACATTGTGTGTGTGTATATATATACGCACGAGGAGTACACATTAAATGATACAAGTCTTCAATGTTGTTGGGCAGTTGGAATTTTCCCTTTTACATGCATAGCTTGGCCTTGTTTTCCTCGACAGGGTTTTTATTTTTGCATGAACTTCACGCTTTGCATATTCTGTTTGCAGAGAGTGAGTATGGTACTATGGAGCAGAAAGGTGCAGAAGAAACCAGAAAACGGGTCAGTCTGACGTCAGAGTGTCACTTCATTTCTGCTCCTCTATTCTGTCTGTTCTTTCCTACTACTACTCATTATAAATACCACTTGTGTACCTAGTTTACAAGCACATCGAGTACCACCACATGAATTCTAAGCGTAACGTACTCCGCAGGGGAACACCCACGACACCGGCGACATGACTGTCAGCGGCCGACTGCTTCTTTAGCCTTTTATTCTTTCCTGTCTCATTTGACACGTACTGTTCTTTCACGTCTTGACGACTCAGTCTGCCGTTGTTCATTTGAAGAATTCATCTAAAATCCTGCCCTTGTGCTGTGAATGCAATTTGTTGACAGGAGTGGCTTAATCCTGAGGTTCCTCCGCTCCCAGTAGATGCTGACAGTTCAGAGCTTCTAAATAAGCAGCAGATTTCTTTGCTGCAAGCCCAACTTCAGGTGTGACTCCATTCTGTCTCTCACCATATCCCCCTCCTGTTTGTGTGTGTGTGTCTGGGTGGCCACGGTTTAGCTTCTATGCATAAATGTGTCACTGAGTTTGTAATATTCTCTACGGGCCTATTTCTTTTTTTTTCTTTCTTTTTTAACAACCAGGAACAGAAAGCGGAGCTAAAAGTAGCAAAGCTACAAGCTGACGAGGGAGTGAAGGAGCGACTGCAGTGGGAGGAGATGGAGAAGGAAAACAGTAGGTTGAAGAAAGAGATGGCATCTCTCCCTGTCCTTCAGAAAGAGAACGAGAGGATGAAGAGGGAGCTGGAGAGTGTCCCGGCCCTACAGAGAGAACTAGAATCACTGAGATCCACTGTGACTGAATTGAAACTCTCTTCAGGTACAAAGGGATAGAGGGAAGAGGTAGGGAGGGAAGATGTAGAAGGGTGACTGTTATTAGACTGCTATGGAAAGAGACGTATGTCTACTCATTTTACTGTGTTTAATCACACTTTAATGATGAGTTTTTTGTTCTTTTGCCTTTTGTGTGTTTCCTTTAGCAGCCAGCGAAGCGGCTCAAGCAGCTGTGAAGTCAGTCACGTCGCCCCCCAGTGGTCAACCAGGGAACGGCAGCCAGGCCTCAGCCAGATCTAAAGAGAGACAGCCTAAGAAGCCGTGGGATGATCAGAGGAAAGATGTGAAGAAGGATCGCATAGGACAGAAGGAGTTGAAAGAGGGAGACGCGTTTGAATGGAAGGAAGGAAAGAAAAGAGAACGCAAAGATGACGGTAAAACAGAATGGCAACAGGGCAGTGAGCAAGGAAAGTTTGACAAGGAGAAAGAGAAGGGAGGTAAGCAAAAGCATCACGGTGAGGAGACAAAACAATGGAAGGACAAAGAGAGGAAGAAGGAAAAGACTGGCAGAGAGGATGAGGGGAAGTCATGGAAGTATAAGGAAGGGAAGAAAGAGTGGATAGAAAAGAGTGAGCGAAAAGAAAAGGTGGCGGAAGACTGGAAAAAGACAAATCGTGAGAACAGCAAACAATGGAGGGGTGAGGAGGAAAAGAAGGATTGGAAGGTAGGGAAAGACCATGCAGGGAAGCACAAGAGCAAGGACGAATGGAAGGGAGAGAAGGAATGGAAGAAGGGGAAGGATGTCGTTGAAGCAAGTTTGAAAAAAGATTGGAAAAAGAAAGGTGAGAAGAAAGACGGTGACTGGAAGAGTAAAGACGGCAAAGCAGGGAAGGGAAAGGATGACCGGAAGCAGCGGGATGAGAGCAAGAATCATGGTAATGAGAGGAAGCTGTGGAATGAGAATGAACAGAAGAATAAAAATGGGAAAGCCGAGCGGAAAAAGGCCGAAGAATCGTGGAAGAGAGGAGGCGAGGGCGATAAAAAGCCCGACGGAGACCGTAAAAGGGACGTATCGAGCTCCCACACCCACAGAGACGAGCACAAGTCCAGAGAAGGGCACCGGTGGGGGGACGGCGAGCTTCCTCACACACACAGCCGAGCGTCCCCGGGGCAGCCAGAGTACTGGCTCCAGCAGAGGCTCCGCCTCCAGCGCCGCCCCAAACCGCCGCGGCAGTGCGGCTCGGCAGAGACGTGCGCCCGCGCCGAGGGGCTGCTTCCCGTCCCCTTCCCCGAGTTCCGGGCCCTCCTCCAAACTTACCTGGCCAAGGCGGAGGAGGCGGGAGTGGACGCGTCCGAGAGGGAGGAGCTCGACAAGCTGGCCTCCGAGTTCTTCCGGGACGGAGTCTTTGCTCACGACCAGACGAGCTTTCGGGAGTTCGTCGACAACCTGGAAGATATTCTGGAGGACCTGGTGGAAGGAGACGACGACGCGGGAGGAGAAGATAGTGAAGCAGAGGATGAAATGGAGGAGTTCGAAAGAGAAGTGATTGAAAGGTTTTCAGCGCCGGGAGCTGCGGAGAAAGTGGGGGGGTCCAAAGGGGAGTGGAGGAAGCAGAGTGGACCAGGACGTGGCTGAAGTGATGGCTTAAAGGAATGCCTGACCTATAAAAGGCCATTTATTTCTCATAAATTACTCTTTACTTTGCTTTCTTGAAGGAAACATTCTTTTTTTTTTTTTTTTTTCAATTGAGGAAAGTCATGATGTTGTTCTGAGCTTCCTTCAGGAAGTCAAGGTAACCGAGTTGTGAGTAATTGATAAACAAATGGCCGTTTTTGTGGGTGAAGTACAAAAGCCGCCATGACGGATGAGGGGTTATTCAAAGGGAACATTTTATATTGGACCACCAACGCTTCCAAGCCTACATTTATCATCCTGTCGCCCTTTTTACAGGATCTCGTTTGGCCTCTTCCACGTGCCCAAGAAGTTCAACTCAAAGGGTTTTGGGGTCATTTTGTATTTTACTCGTGCACACGCAGTAGAAGTTACTAAAGATTGTGCTTTTCAAATAACGTTTTGAGATGAACTCAAGACGGGAGGAGATAAGCTGCTACAGATATTACTGACGCATAATGCATGCATTAAACTTGCTTTAGTACATTTAAAAACTCCACATCTGTACAATTTGCAACTGGTCCCCTGCCGCTAAACTATTGGGATGCAGAAATAGATGCTGTATAGTCTTCTAAAAACACACCTGGGCCTCTGCGAGCTGCACTGATGACGTCCTGTCCGTCCACTGGTTCTACGCTGTACCTGCCGTCTTTATGTACGCTCAGCCCATAATGTCAGACCTTTAAATCCAACGTTTCTGGAAAGGGTTATGTGAGCTGCTAAATATTTTGTGTTTAGAGTAGTCTGCATAGATTTTTGTTTTGAATGTACATAATGCATCAAAGGCTTTTTTAAACTGTGCAGAAATATATAATTAACTTATTTTACATAGGTGGGAAATTAAATAAATACACATAATTGGTTGGCACGTAAGATATCGACATGTTGAGCATGTTTCTTTTCAGGTACAGAACCCGCGCGCACTGAGCATTTTCTTACATTTAATTATAGTTTCATCATAAGTGTGACATTTGTCTTAACTGGTTAGTTCGGTCACGGCTCGTAGCTTACCAAAAAATCCTGTTTTTCTTGGCGTGTGTTTACACGATAATTTATTAACTCCAGGTCCTTCAGCCTCACAGAAAGTCTCCTGTTGCTTTGTGGCTGCGTAGAGAACTTTTCTTTTTAGGATGTTGACTCTGTTGCTGTTTCAAGAGCACAATAATAAAGATCCCTGTGATATGATAACTGGCTTCTGTCTTTTTATCCCCGCCTTTGCCACATGCAAACATCTTCTCATTGTTTTACCCACACTGATCCAAGGTTACACACACACACACAGGCTGACATCCTTTGTTTTGTCCGTAGTGGAGGTTAACGGTGTAATCCGTTAAAAGCTGTTACTTATTTGCTGACAGTGCAATTGAACATGAGTGATGTATTGCAGTGTGTCCTTCGCAGGTGATTCTGGGCCTTTCACCTTGGATTGCCTTTGCCTCACTGATGCAAACTTCTCTTCTGGGAACCTTGTTCTGCCTTTTTTCTTATAGTGTATGTTCCCTGTCAGTGGAGGGCTGGCGCAGTTTGTGTCTAGTAACTAGAATACTGGCCTATAGTTCAATGTTGAACCTTATATATTTTATTGGGCAATTTACTTGTGTTGAATACTTTGGTTCGTGGCTTCTACAATTGTGAGTTTAGCATTAGTAGTCGGTGCAAATGGCATTATTTCATTTACTGAGGTGGTTTAAAGATAAAATGGCAGATTCAAATGTATATGAAAAAGTAGAATAATAACAAACCGGTGTGTGAGATAACGGTTCAAATTGTTTAAACATTTTACATCAAAACTATCCTCGATGTTTATGTTTATATCTAAGCCCGTCCACTGAATATTTTGAAAACGCTGCACTGTAATAACGGTGGTAATGTCCGACACGCACACACACACATTGCAATGTCTCTCAGATCTACTCCTCCGTAATGAAAAACAACCTAATGAACTCTGTGGAAGGAGTTTTTCCCTCATACTTATTTTTTTGTATTTGCATGAAGCATTAAAAGCAGAAATCATTTGTACCCACAAGGCCATCTAGAAATTGAAACAGACCAAACAAATGCATCAATCATAAGACGAGCAGCAGCATCGGCCCATGAAAAACCCTGAGGAAGGGAGGAAGGCCAAGGGAAGGTAAGGAGAAGAAGACTGCAGACTGCTGTTTTAGGTCTGTGTGTGTGTGTCGTGCAGCGGAGACAAGAAAACTAGTTAAGGGGCCGTTTGGATGAGAACACCATTGTTCTTGTCTGCACTAATTGACTCCCTAATATGCCAATCGAGCACATCCTGTCAGAGCTTTGGCCAAAGTAACATAGCTCTTTCCGAGATGAAGCCCTAGAGGCTCCTTCTCAGAGGTTTTTGCGACGTAGACGTTGTAATTATATCTGATTTACTGCTTGCTTTGTGCTCTTGCAGCTTTTTGCTCGCAAAGCAGAGAGAAAATGGGACTCTTGTCCACGCATTGACATGATCGGAGCAAAAACGTGTTTAACTCTTCTCAACTGGCATTGTAAGTTTCCTAAATGGGGGGCGATTCGTGCAGCCATGTCCTACCAGAGGACACTCAGATTGCTGCTGACGTCAATCACGTCATGGAAAAAAGGTCAGTGGTGTTTGGAAAACGTGGTTTACATTTTTACCGACTGCACGGTTCGGAAAACAGAAGCTGTAAATATTTAGAGGGATGTGAGTAAATGATTTGTTTGCTTCACCAGAAGACGTTGGCTATAAAAAGAGCAGGAAGATTCAACTTACTCGCACACATACCTGAGTTGGTGAGTCTCTTTTGTGTTACCGGATGTAATTCTCGCCATAGGATCTGTGACTTGTTAGCAGATTTATCTGAAAAAAGTATCATCTGACATTGGCCCTCTTTTTTCTCAGACCGTATAATTAACTCTCAGTCTACTTGTGTTCAAAAGGCCTCCTCTGTTCTACTTGGGCAGATCGTCTGTGGTCATACTGTACTTCTGAGCCAAATAACAGGCCTTGACACGATTATTTTACTCCTTCCTGTGATTCAGTGCACGAAAAACAATTGAATGTGTCATAAAGGCCCTCCGGAGACTTCAAAGTTAGTCACGCCAGTCTTGGGTACATGCGCTTGTGACGTCATGTTAAACTCAGAAAAAGCCCAGAAGGTAGAAGGTCACATGGCCCATCTCATTGCAGCGAAGCAGTTGAAGTTCCCCCCCTTTGGCCACCAGGTGGCGACAGATCTACTGCTCGTTTTTCCCAAATCACAGATGCTGAAGTTGCATAATTTAATTCAAACCGGTGTAGGTGCCTCAGTCTCACCGCCCCGCGCGCGCTAATAACTCACTAATAACACGTTCGTCTCTGCGGCTCCTTTAACATCTCATGTATCAAACGTCTCTCTCGTTTTCCTGCAGAACGCCGCCGACCCCGCTGGCGTTGACCAGCTCATGACCTCATTGGACAAGGACAGTGATGGAGAGCTCAACTTCATGGAGTTCTGGCAGCTGATTGGGTCTCTCGCCAGCAAGCGTGGGGGGTTCAGCCAATAGTGCGCTGTCCTCGGATCCAGTCGGATCTGTTACAGTTTCGTGCGTGTAACGGACTTGTCCGTGTGCCAAACCTTTTGTAAAAAAAAAGAGAAAACAGCCAAATGGAAAACACCCTGTTATTTTTTGTCTGCGCCTCCTCTTCTCACCAACTGTGTGAGAGAATAGTGATGAAGAATTTGCAACATTTGCCAAATAGAAACCAGTCCTGTTTCCCAGACACACACACACACACACACACACACACACACACACACACACACACACACACACACACACACACACACACACACACACACACACACACAGAGCTGCTAGTGTTAGGGAGTTGCACAATGTGAATACTTTGTCGGAAAACTGTCTGTTCGGGTGAGTGGGTTTGTATTTGTGTGTGTTTGTGCTCGCATGTGTGTAGTGTATCACTGCCGTTTCTAATCACTGTAAAACGCATCATGTGATGTTTCTAACCTCCATCTAGTTCCCACAAACAAGAGGCTTTTTCCCCTGTTGGCAGAGCGGGATTTTTTGTTTCAAGCTGGAAAATAAAATGAAAACAGTTTATGAAGAAACACAAATTCTCTCCGTTATTTGACAACTTGTTCCAAAGTTTCCTTTCTGCTCAGCAGTGTTTCTTCAACGAGGGTTTTTAGTTTTAGGGTGTGGCTTCATCTGTCTCACACACACACACGCACGCACACACACACGCGCACACACTTATACTTAAGTGCACTCTTGTTCCTACATGTTTGAGAGAAAATATGTCAAGATAAAACCATCAGAAGAACAAGTATAAAACAGACATTTATACATTAAACCACATTACAAAAGTCGTATTAAACACCGGGATGGTCTGAGATGAAATGGTGAAAAACAACAGTGCTCCTTGGCTTATAAGCTGCGCCTCTTCCACATTCCTTCTCTCCCGGCACACGCCCTGTGACAATGAAGGGGGGAAAAAAGTGGGCTGGAGTGAGAAGCTAAATCACGGAAAAGATACGTGTTGCTGGTTCATCAAGGGCAGGACTGAAGAGGAGGGCCTGACAGAGAAGAAGGAGCGCAGGAGCTGAACTACGTTTCTTGCCTTTTGTTTCCCGGACCTAACGGTGAGTCTCCTGCTGTGACACTAATACCAGTTTGTTTGTTTGTTGTTGTTGTTTTTACTGCCCGTCTCCCACTGTGCTTGATTGTGCCGTTTTCCAGCTCAGTTTTAGCTTTTCATTTCCACAGCTGCGCGTCCCACATGCGGCATAATTAGCGGGCGTCTCCGTTGTCGGCGGCGGGGATCGGGTTCCCCGCGGCCACCCAACCCGCAGCGCCTTTACACTTCCAGGGAAAGCGGAGCCTCGACTCGCGTTTACTTATTTATCCGCCGCGTGTCAGTCCGGCCCCTGGCCGCTCTGCAAGTAGCCGGGCATCACTGTCGGCGACGTGCACATGTTGGGACGCGGCCGGGTGTAAAAAAAAAAACCTGACGTCTCCGCTACGCGCACGGCGCGCAGTTTGCGCCAGAGCCGCTGGACGCCCCCCTTCATTCCGCCTGAATTATTGACGTTATGGGAATCGGATGGGTTCGACCCTGGTGTTTAGTTAATGAGGCTCCGGAAGAAGAAGAAGAAGGAGGGAAAAAAATAGCGACCTGGGCGATGACAGGTGACATGGAGTGAGTCCAGGGTGGAGCCGATCGCCGCGATTTGTCAATGCGCACGCGCTCACGGAGTATCGGCTCGCCCGATACTGTCGTGTACTAAACGCTGGTAAAAAGGTACACTGACCACCCCCCCACGCCCCCTATAGATCCATCTGTGTGTCCGCTTGCTCAGTTGGAGGGGTGTTGGGATGACTATGGGTGGGTTTAGGTGGCCCCACCTGAGTTATGAGCACAACTGGTTTGTACTTGTCGAGCCTTAAAGCCGGCGTGCAACTTTTACGCAACTCGCACGTTCGTCATGCTTTATTTGATGGATCTTCTGGGAGGAACTGTTTACATTGTGATGCATCATCACGCCTGCGGCGAATCAACGCCGCAATTATGCACAAATGACACGATACGTGTCCAACCGCCCTTTAGCCGAAGAAGTCCTCACATCTTTGAAAAGGGACTAACCTGAAAATGAAGGAAGAAAACAATTATAGGACAAGACAGAGGCCATTTTGTGCTGTTGGACTCTATCCTAAGTACATTCACAACCTCTCACTATATTATCATGACAAATTCAAATAACCAAACTGAGGCCTTTTTACAATGTGTGGATAAAAAACATGTTTTTTCAGATGCTGCAATCCTTTCTTTCCGATTTAAAATTACGTTTTGCAACTCGAGGCCTGGAAATATAATTCAAAAAGGAAAAGATATCTCTCTGTCATTAACCTGGTGATAATCCGGCTGTATTCAGTCAATGATGAGTCACAAGTTGCTTTTTTAAAAACGTTAATGTGTTTTGACTCACTTGACCCAAGTGCGTGGTGCTTTTATAACAATACAACTGCACAACAGCGTCTACTAATGCATTCAAACACTGCTCTGGGCCCCACACAGGCATTCATTACCCCTGACTCATGATCATCTGCAGGCTCCGCATGCACCGAGAGCCTGAAGGACGCCTTCATTTGTACGCTCGGCGCAGTCGGGCCACAGCTTGCTCTTATCTGACAAAGCCCCGCGACATGTTCCCTTCTGTGTAATTGTCTCCGGTTCTGACCCCCGACGACTTATTTTATCCAGCTCATCTCGTTCCGCTCAGAGAGGACGCTACCGGACGTGGGCCTGTCGGGGCGTTTTTGATCGCGACCGTGCTGCTGTTCCTCTTGTAGCGGGTGACAGGAAGCGTTGGAACCAATCCAGTACCCCATTAAATAATGATGACCAGCATGCCGGTGACAGATGTCCAATTGTACGCAGCAAAGTTGTGTGTCGATGGCGTGTTTGTGTGTGTGTGTGTGTGCTTCCATGGCATGTAGACATGAAACTGAATCCGTGGTTTGGATGCTGATCCAGTAATGATCTCAATGCTACAGAAGTCCTAATCGTGTGTCCTTGTGTGTCGTCCAGTGTGCGTGGTGCTGACATTGGGGTGTGACAACTGGGTCAGACGTGAGATTTACCTTCTACAGTTACTCCAAAAAACATCACCCCGGTCCCCCGACGCCGTTACCCCTGATAGTTTCCGACGCGCGGTGGAAACCCCGCAGCAGATAGCTATCTGCAACTCTACCCGAGTATCTGCAGCTTCCATTCAGGCCTTTTCATTTTCTGAGTGCGGTTGAATTCGAGATGTTGTTTGTTGAGACAACGGAAAAAAAGATGGGAGCAGAAATCTCGGGAAAACGTTTTTTATATGTCTGGATTAAGTTGTTCTGGCCGTAGATATAACGTTACGTCCCAGTTTCATGACAAAACAAACAGCACAGTTGTTTTTAATAGCTGTTTTTGCATTTAGACTCGACCAAATGTATCATTGCCATGCTAACAATAATTGACTGTTTTTCTACCAGAGAGAAATGATGCAATACCTGCGGTTTGAGCCTCGAGCGGCTCCTCTATTTCATATCTGCATTGCATCGTGATATAACAGGCCGCTTTTATTGCAGACCTTTCAGAGTGGGAAGAGCGTTGCGTGTTACTATTAACACATTAGGGGTGCTCATCCTTCCAGGTCCCAATGAGCAGTTAGGGGAAAGAACCCGAACTTAAAACCGCTTGTCTGCATTGCGTTAGCTGAGGAATTTGGCTTCACGTGACTCTGATATCCTGTCGACAGCACAAGCCTTAGAGGCTTTTTCCCCGAGTTCTGAAGCAGCTATGTGCGTTTTTCTTTTTAGTTTCTACTCGAGCGCAGTGTGCAGAGTATTCCTACAATGTGAGGGGGGGTGTGCAAGCAGCAGGCAGCAGGCCGTAATCTGAACCTGGATCCTCCCGACGGCTTCTGGGGATCAGATGTCCACCGCCAGAGATCAGAGCTCCCATTGTGTTTCCCTCAGAGACTCCCCTCCTCCACGAGCTTCCATCACTCCCTCACTCTCGCTCCGTTAACCTCAGAGAGCCTCTGGGGCGCGTCCGTTCCCTCCCCCTGCTCCTCCTCGGCTGACGTCACTGCTGTGCCTCACCTTCCTCACGCGTTTATGTTCAGGAGGCATATCTAAACATATCATTTAATAGCGTATGTTATCCACACGCATGCTCCATACGACACCAGAGAATTACATTGGCCTTCACCCAAATGGCAATTCTGACAAGTTTGCTTATTGTAGGAGGATGTGGTTTTTATCGTGTATTTTCATTTAGGATTTTTTTTCATTTTAACACATTTCACGACACGATATTTTCATGTTGATAAAACAAACTGTACCCAACGGCATAACGTGTGCGTGCCTGAGATATGCCCACATGGCTTCCTGCCACGTCCACCACTCAATCCTCCACTTGTTCTCCTTGTCTCTCTCTCCTTAGATATGGAGTCAGCCATTAAGACGGTGGTGACCACGTTTCTTGGTTCTGCCAAGGGGAAAGAGAACTTGGATGGGGGGAGCTTCCAGAAACTGGTAAAGAAACAACTTGGCGGCATGATGGAGGTGAGAAACGTGTTGGCGTCCAACATCAGAAATGGCTTTATGCGTATGCGCACATAAGAAAGTGAATCCGTTTTTTCGATAGAAAGTTCTAACGTAGAAAATACAAAAATAAAAAGGAAAAAACAAGGAAAAATAAAGGAGAACCGATATTACCAATTAACTACCATGTCAAAATATAAATATTTACACAAAGGTATGTACATATATGAACATAAAAACAGAAACAACGACCATCAAACAGAGGCCATAGTGCTACATCACCCTTTTTTACACACAAAAAACAACTCAGTTTATTGGAATGATTTATTTTCAAGCATAACTAACATATTCTGTCCCTCCTTAGAATGCAAACGTCTCCTCTGCCGTTAAGGAGATGCAGCAAGGTTTGGATGAGAACAACGATGGAAAGGTCAGCTTCCAGGAATACCTCACTCTGATTGGCTACCTGGCCACTTCACTCAGTGAGCGCAAGACTGGATCCAATGCAGATGCATCGTAGATGCCTGTGTTTAGATTTTTTTTGTTTCTGTTCTCGTTCAAATGTTTACCCGAACAATGCATAACAATTTTACATTTAACCAATCAGTCCATGCGCTTAATGGCTGTTCACACCATATTGATCTCCATTGTCAAGGACACATTGAAGGACTCTAAACTGGAAGTATCTTCTTTTATAAGAATTATACAAAAGATACTTATCGTACTTTCCAAATAAATGATTTGTACAATAACACTGTTGTGTCCAGTTTTTATTTGGTCTTTATTCAGATAAATACTTTATATGTGTACATAACTTCCAAATGAAATAAAATTCAGTGGGGAAATACTGTGTGTGTCCTTTGGTTGTGCATTGTCCCACAGGCACTGCTGCAATGATACCTGCATATTTCTCCCATAGACACCAGAGACACGTACTAAATATAGTTGTGACATGCCTGCGTGGTCAGACTCTGCAGCCTTTAGATGCATCAACTATTGCAACCAGATCCTGACATACAGTACACGCTTCCTATTGTGCACCCTCCTCCACTCTGCAACACAATACATACACACATATGGTGCATACAAGCGCACACACACTGCGCTGACACAATATACTGCAGAGATAACACTCAAGCAAGAAGATGAACTTACCAGGACGGCGGATCGATCCCACCCTTCATGACATCTTGCGGTGCTCGTGCATTAAAGTCGATGGCGTGAGCTTTAGTATAACCTTCCAGTCCTTCATCGTGCACCATCATATGGGCTTTTGTCATTGGGTGGTGGGTTTTGGAGCTCGAAGGTGTGAATGTGTGTGTGTGTGTGTTGCATTCACATGTCCACCTGTGTTTTGCGAGGTTTGCCAGGTGTGATGGCTCCATTCATTGGTGCAACACTAATGCTTCAGATACTCAGGATTACTGTAGCACTCCCTTTAAACCGGTTCTTTGTTTCAACAACAAGAATGAAACGGTTGTGCAACAAAGTGCTGTGGTGGCTTTAGGGAATGCCGATGGGATGGCGTGTAATTGATCAAAGTATGAATGTTGCAGACTACTTCCATCTCTAAATGGTCGATTTACACTTGATATCCTAACTTCCATATAGAGAGTAAGCCCACTCATAAAGTATTCATACATGGCATTTGAGTTTGGCTTGTGGACACACTTCAATTTACCTAATACTGTAGTTACATTTCCATTCATTTTTCCATTGACGGCATGTTGTCCCTGAAGAAGGGGGGCAGAAGCACCTTCCATGTGTCCATTTAGAGCACAGCAGGTGTCTGATGCGTAAACAGAGATGGAGGAGGGCGCGTAGGTGGGATGGGTGGACTGAGGCACGTATTTAAGACGGCGTCCCTCTCATCCTCCTCATTAGTCGCTCTTGCCTTTTCTCTGTACACTTGACCAGCAGGCCGTCGCTCCTCCTCAGGTGAGACATGATGCAGACCACAGACTTCAACTCTGAAAGCTGGGTCTCTATTTTCCTCCATTGGGTCTATTTTGCCTGTTAAATGCAGTTTTAGGGGTACAGCCACTGCACTGTGCTGTCTGTAAGGAAAGCTCTCTGTTTACTCAGCGATAACGTCTAGAACCTTAGTTTATCTTAAACACAGCTCGCCAAATACGTTTTTTCGATATATGTATTTTTTTTTTTTATTCCCCTGACTCATGAGAATGAGGAGCATTGTGTCAGCAGGCTAAGATGTGATGGACGGTTCGAAAAAGCTTCAGAGGGGATGTAGGTCTCTGTTTTCTGCCATCCGGTGGAGCTAAAGTAAAAGGCAGATCAGGTTGCCTCAGCGAGTCCTGGTTACATCTCCTCTGCTGTCTTTTGGCTGTTTTGCCAGCTTGGAGTTTCACTCTTATCAGCTGGCTCACATGTCCGGCTGCTGTCAACGTCCTGACTTCCAGAGGTCGTCTCGCTGGGGCGAAGCAACCCACAGATAGTGGATTTGTTCAATCTGTTGCAGGATCTTATCAGGAAAACTGTCAGAGAGGAAAATCTCCTGATGAGGAAACAGCTAGACAAACTGGACCACTGTGCCGGGGTTTCCGATTCTGCCGAATTCCCCTTTCCTGTTAATAAATAGAAGATCATTTCATAGCTATGTCAGTGACCTGGCCTACTTGGCCTATGATCACGTTTTCTCTGAGCGTCTCTCCACGCATCTAATCCTCTGTCAGTGTGTACACGGGGGGAAAAAGGGAGATGTGCGTGCAATTGTGTACGTGACAGAGCAAACTAGAGACTTTAACATGTGTGGAGTTACTTGTGCTCCATGCTCCTTGCAGGTAGAAGTAATCTCACTCCTCCTCCACTTTCTTCTTATTCCATCTCCAGAATGTCCATGCCCAACTCCGAGAACGCCTCCACCCTGGAGAACGCCATGCAGCTCCTGATCCAGACGTTCCATAAGTACTCTGGGAACGAGGGGGACAAATACACACTGAGCAGGGCTGAGCTCAAGGAGATGCTTACCGCAGAGCTTGGCAACTACTTGGGGGTAAGGAGATACTTCAGGAGACAAGCACTCACTCACACGCGTGTAATAACCGAGCCGGCTTACGTTTGCGTTATCTGCCCTCACGCGTGCAGAATGCCCAGGATAAGGAGGCGGTGGACAAGGTGATGGGGGACCTGGATTCCAACAACGACGGAGAGGTGGATTTCACAGAGTTCATCATACTGGTCGGAGCTCTCACCGTGGCGTGTAACGACTTCTTCCTGGAGTACAACGACAAGCCGGCGAAGAAGTAGCGGACGCGAAGACGTCTGCAAGGCCACGTGATCAGGAGGGGAAACAGTTCAGACAGGAGAGACGGTCATCATCTCATGGACGTTCACACACACACACGTCTAACAGCCACCAAAGCAGTAAATGTCCAATCGTTACATTACTCCAGCTGTGTGTTTTGCAATGTGAACATCTGAAGAGTTTAAGTCGGTTTCAACACTTTTCATTGTTGAATATATGAATACTTCTCTCTTTCTTTTGGGCTTTTTGTGTATTTTATAACACATTCAAGCAAAGGAATGAATAAATGTGCCCCTTTACTCAAACTATGCAATGTGAGTGGTACTTTGTTTCACTAGAGAAGATGAGTAAGAATACAGGGTGGGGGGGGGGGGGGGGGGGGGGGCACTAGGTGGCAGCAAATAGCCCTCCATTGAATCTGAGTATAAAGTAACTAGAACACTTACAGCACTTGAATTCAGCAGATTTGGACGTAGATTGGAGATAATAAATGAAGATATATCTGTGTTGAATCAATGAATGTTACGATGCAATAGTTAACTCTGTCCAGGTGAGATGTCCATTGTTTTGAGAAGGTACCGACTGTATTGTGTTTTTTCTGCAGAATAATGAGAAATTATAGTGACCTTGGCTGGGCCTACACCCAGCTTTGTTTTCCTAAAAAAAAAAAAAAAAGCACAGCGGGACTGTAAAGGTATGTGAGTGTGTGTTTATGCGTCTACAACAAAGGAAGTTACCAGCATGAAAATCAGAAAGCCAGGAAACGGTTCTTTCTTTCATTTTATCCTGTGGTGAAAGATTAATGGGAACTTTGGTAATACTGTGATTTACTGACTATGGGTTACCTCTGTATGTATGTGTGCGTGTACTTGTACTACTTGTACCGGGGTTCAGACCTTCCGATTGAGGACGCTTTTGAATATCCAGGTATTTATTTCCTGTCCTTACTTTGGGACAGACCTCAAGAGGCCTATTGGAGGGTTCAAACTATGCTTTATATTGTTTAGGCTTCCTTAGGTCACGGTTAGGTGTGGGGGGGGGGGGGGCAACGACCATCACAAAAAAACAAAAGAAGTTTAAAGTTAGGGTATGGTTATTATTCGGGAAGTAGCGCTTGTGGTTAGACTGTGTCTCCAGGGAATGAATGTAAGTCAATGTAAAGCCCTCTGAAGTGATGGAAACACGACATGTCCATGTGTAAGTACGATATCGAAAACATGCCACACGGACGCATACTTTGTTTAATCTCAACCTACAACCTTTATTGGACTGGGTTAGGTGTGCACAGGAGCAGATTCGAGAGTCAGGAACGAGAAGGGTGAGAAGCGGCGCAGCATGATGAGAGAGGAAGTGAAGAGAAAGGAAGTGGAGTGGAAAGGTCGAAAAGGGAGAGGAAAACAGTGCACAGCGGCACTTTGTCCGTTCGGAGCCGTGCACGCTACAGTTTTCACAGGTCTCTGACAGGCTTTTCACACTTGCTTGGGATCTGTTGGGAATCCCCCCCTCCCACCCCCGTGGGTAATCCCATCCTCTAGAGACAGAGAGAGAAACGCACAGCTGATCGGAGCAGCCGCACAGCCTTTAACAACTCACAGCGAGTGACAAGATTATCCATTTCTTTACACTATTCATCATTAAGTGAAAAACCTTTCGCCCAACCTTCTCGTTTCATTTCTGCGTTTGCATTTTTCATCTGTAACTTATTGCGAGGTGCGGCTGCTTCAGCATAGGCCATCGTGTAATTTCTCTCTTGTATATATTGGAAACGTATTTCACCTCCACTCCCTGCATCCCTGAAAAGGCCTTTTGTTTCTCGCTTGGTTGCCAGTGAAGCCGCTGAGCATGAGGCAAAAAAAGCCGGATTAGCTGGTTGATTGTAATGAAAAGGTCTTCAGAGAATGTAGGTAATTGGAATAAATGTCAGAAATGTGTTTGTCTGTGGAAGACCAGATAAAGTAGAGCTGGAGAGAGGTCTCCAGGGATTAAAACGAAGGAGGGGGAGGAGGCACGTGCGTTATCTGAACACCGTAACTGACGGATGTGATAGTACATCTGGATGTGGGGCAGACACAAGCATTCACGTATGCTCGGAAGAATACATACAGAAATATGAGATTACAGATCGGTACACATAATAGCTTCATTTTCTCTTTCTTCCGTCACTACAATTACATTTTCAGCTGATCTTTGCTCCGTCACAACTGACCTCCTCAGTAGATACTCGATTTGAGGGACATCGTGTTCCACTGTCCTTCATATGAGAGTTCGTATCCACCTTCTTGGCTCAGATTCCTCCATGTTTCTGCAGCCAAACTCATCTCACTGCAGCTGCGTACCCTGGCACTGCAGGCTGCTGCTGTCCTCTATTATAGTGAGCATAACCTCGTCCATGCATATATTACTTTATCTCTTTCATCGAATAATGCAACCGAAAGAAAGTTGAATAATTCAAGTCCCCTCTATGTATTTTCCTTCACAATCCCTTGCTCGTACACATTGTGTAACAGTGTGCATATGCCAGGCCGTGTAGTACAGTTTATATATCACATTCTTGTTTAATCTATACAATCATACAACACACCATAGCCTCTCTATCAGCAGCAGACCCTTGCATGAGCGAACACATAGAGAAATCTTAATAATATATTCCTAATGCTATAATGTGGTAAGCCGCTATGCTATGATAAAATAAACAGAATCAGCTCACCGACAAAGTGAATTTCTGAAAATGTAAAAGAATCTTGATATGAACCTCCCCTTCCCTTTCTGATTAGCTCCCTGTGACACCGGTCAATACCGAGGACGAGTAATGTCATGGTAGAAACACGCCACGTGTCAATCAAGCAGGGTGTTGAGAGGCTGGCAGGAGGTCCGACGAGGTGTAAATCAGAGCATCCTCATTCCCTGACTGGCCGAAGAGGGGAGCAAGGAGTGACCTTTCCACCAGGAAGGGGAGGTCAGTCCAATAAACATCTGGACAAAAAGCAGGTAAAAGTATGATGGGGGTTTTCCTTTTTTACTTCATCCAAGAAAAACTGTTTGTTCGTTGAAAAAACGTTACTATAAAGGTAATGGGCGTGATTGCTGTTCAGTTCCAGTCCTGGTTTTTCAGTTCCATCGACACAATAAAACCCAGACCTGCCCCCCCCAAGCCCCCGCCTCTGTTTCTTGTCCTGCTGTGCCGATTGGTTGGGGGAGCCGTCGGGTCAGCGTGTTCTCGGCCTGGGATTGGTCAGCCCGGCGAGCTGGTGATGGTTTTGACTGTGTAATTCTGGTAAAGCGGCTGCATGAACATGCCCAGTGTCCCAAAAACACACACAAACACAAAGATCCACAGGAAGAGGCGGTCGATCACCATGGCAACGTACTTCCAGTCCTCGCTCACCTGTGATTAGGGAGAAAAGGGGGGTTTTAGGACAGGCTGAAGAGACACATTAAGGTGTCCACAATCCCAGCGCTCGTCTTTATTCTCTCAATAACTGTCCTCCTGGCTTTGGGGTTAATGGAGGTGAAGGGTTAATGTGAGCGGAGACTCGTTCTGCCACGCGGCTCTGATGAGATCCGACGCGAGTCAAGGAGGAGGGGGAGAATGTAAGAGATGAGAGACGGGCGATGGAGGGGAGGGAAACAGAGGGGTGTGCTAACACTGTAACCCCTGCAATGATGACTGGGGGAAGGGAGGGAGGGATGGGTGGGGGAAGGGGTGCACTGTGCCAGGATTGTGGTCAGACTTTATTTGAGGATGGCTAACTGCCGGTTCAGTTCCCTTCATTCTAGGATCGAGAGCTGCTCTCCTACGAAGCCTTCAGGCGACGAAAGATGACACCGTGTGGCCGCCGTCCTGGCTCCTCCACTCCAGCACTTCTCCAGTTGTGCTCCTTCTCTATGCACACGTCATGCCGCTGCTATTATTACATGTCTGTGGTGAATATTCAGGGAGCTATGATTACGTCAGCGGATCTGTCTGCTTTGCTTAAGCGCCGGTGTGGTTCCCCCCCCCCCCCCCATGCGTTTCAAATGGCACAGCTAGAGGGGACTGCTGCCACTGAGGGACAGATCTGTGCAGCTCACGGGGCTTTTCAGAGGGGCAATTCCTGCAAGGATTTTATTCACACGAGACAAGATAATGATTTATTTTAATACAATTAATTAATGATTTATTTAGAGAGGAGCTCAACTAACGTCTGTTTTCTTTACAGATATATTGGTGGTATCATTTGGTTTGGCAAGAAATTGCAAAGCCGTAAACTGCAACAATTAGGGACCTACTAGCCTTTGTCCTTTTGTATTTGACCAATATAATTGTACAAAAATAGAATTGACATTATCCCATTAAAAAAGCTGATTTAGTGAACGTGTAGCTAACAGGTTAGCGGCTGATTTATGCAAATCCAATATTTAAGGAATCTCTGTCTCTTTAGCTGCTCCACTGTGTTCTCCACTGTGTTAACAAGCAAGACGCTTTCAGTCGCTTGGTGCTGGGCAGGCAGAATAGATAGTTAACAGTTTCAAATGGTTACTTTAATATTGATTATCAGTCAATATATGTTTTGTCTCACTTTCCCCCTAAAAAGCCCAGTCAGGCTGCGATAGGGAGCAGAGACTATAACTATAATGTAACTCTCAGTGGATACTGATGATGATACTCACACTCTGATCATCGTCCTCACTCTTCATGTGGTTGGCGATGAAGCGAACTCCCTCCACGGCCTCCTCAAAGCCCGGACAGGCCTGAGCCAGCAGGGCCTGAGTCAAAGCGGGACCTCCTGCCGCTTGCTTCCCGCGCGGCGTGTTTCCAGAGGCCCCCCCCTCCCGGCTCTCCCTCACCCTGTTCAGACTATCCATGGACCCCCCGCCTGCCCCGACCAGATCCCCTCCGAACTGCTTAACGGACGCCCGGTTCACGTAGCAGGTACAAGGGTCACTGTCCTCCTTGCTGAACACCCCCGTGGAGGTCCCGCCTCTGTTGCCGCTGGCGTTGCCCAGCCCGAGCCCCACCATCAAGGCCCCCGCCTCCCCGCTGCGCCCACCCTCCTTCTGCTCCTGGGCCCGCCTTCTCTGCCGCAGCCTCTGGCGCTCGCAGCTGTTCCTGGGCTGGCGCATGAAGAGCAAGGCAGGAAGCTTGTTGAGGAACACCAGTTTAACCCACGGCGGCATGGTGTGTGTGGTGGGCGAGCGGTGGTGCACGTTGAGCACGCACACGCTGGTGACGATGGAGAAAGTGACCAGGACCATGGTGAACATCAGGTATTTCCCCACCAGCGGGACGTCCAGCGACGTGGGGGGGACGATCTTAGAGATCAGCAGCAGGAACACGGTGAGGGCCAGAAGCACGGAGATGCACAGCGTCATCTTCTCTCCGCAGTCGGAGGGCAGGTAGAAGACCAGGATGGCCAGCGAGGTGATGAGCACGCACGGGATGATGAGGTTGATGGTGTAAAAAAGTGGCTTCCTGCGAATGATGAAGTCGTACGTGATGTCCACGTAGGTGGGGTCGGCCGGGTTCTCGTTCCTTCTGCCCGGCAGGGCGATGATGTCCCACTCGCCGCTGGGCGTGAAGTCGTCCATGCTGGCCACGTCGGCGCGGAGAACCAGATCGATCTCGGTGCGGTCGTACGTCCAGGAGCGGAAGCGCAGCGTGCAGTTCTGCTGGTCGAAGGGGAAGTGCTTGACCTCGATCTTGCAGGCCGACTTGTAGATGGCCGGGGGCAACCAGAAGATACTGCCGTCATAGGAAACCACCGCGTTGGAGTAGAACGACACCTCGTACACGCCGTCAGCGCTGAGGCAGAGAAAGCGGGAGAGGACAAACACAAGGAAACGAAGCGTCAGACATGAACAGAAACCTTTGTGTGACCATTTAATTAAAAACCTATTTTGTAAAAAAGTATAATGAGAGCCTTATGAACGTTTGAACGTGGCGCATCTCATTTTGCAGTATGGGTTCATCAAAGCGCTCTAGGACACACACACACACACACACACACACACACACACGGGTTCGGAGGCTTTGAGGTGTCTCAGAGCTACAGGATCACACGGACCTGCTCCTACAAACACGAAGAACAGGATGAACATGAAGTCTAGACAGAAGACGCAGCTCATCGGCCAGACTGGGTGGAGTTACACCGCTAAAATTAGACACTTAGGTCATTGTTCAGCTGACTACATTAAAGGTTTATATTGAATTTCCATTTTACTAAAGCGTTTGACAAGATAACTAATTCATTATGCCTTTTAATGTTCGTCACATATGCAAAAGAATAATTCAAAGATTTTGATTGATTACACAATTGACAGAAACGCAGACTTTCTTGCAAATTTAGTGACAAAATCAAACCGTTTCCTACGTTAATCCTCCTGTTCGGGTGCCTGACAGGAGTCGGAGCAGTGGAGAGGACTGGGAGGATATAGCGTTGTCAACCTGGGGTTTGCTGGATTAGGAGGATCATTTTAACCAAAGTGCCCGGGATCTTTTAATCTTTACTAAAGTAAGGACAGAGGCAAGGAAAGAGGAGAAGGCCAGACGGATCACTGGACTCTGATGAGCTGATTTACATACTGTAGGCTGACACTCAGTTTCCATTACAGTGATCTGCATCCGTCGCGCAGACATGCAGACTAACTGGAATGAAAGAATAACAAAGTTTCTGTTTCATACACGTGATGCATTCATGTTAAATGCATTGAAGATAAACCTAAAACTGGGTTGACAGCAGTGTCAGATAACCCAAAGTCTTTCAACCTAATTAAAACCAGATGTATATTTGTTATACTTTTCAGTAAAGTTACACAAATGGGTTTCTTTGTCACTGTGTGCACTGTACCCGAGAGCAACTTGAAATTGACCAGGTGCTTTTACAATTTGGCCCAGGTACAGGTTAATCTAGGCCTAACTAAAATTAAAATGCAAATACTGAGTTAGTTATCAAGTTTCTCAAGCCGATGAAGAGATAAACCTCACACTTATTAAAATGAATAGAAAGAAGAATTTTGTGTAATTTCCTGCCCTGCCTACATGTACGGTGTCATTGTGTCGCGACACTTTAAGGTGCTGTATAGCAATGCAGCGCGAGTGATATGAGCATATTGCAGTCACATGGGGCCTTGCACAATGAAACCTCTGGTATTTAATTGAGTTTCTTATCCAAAGCGATTTGCACAATTTGCACTGCACAATGCCTGCAGCTGGATAAAATACGCTTCAACACGTTAACATTTCAATATGAGACTTGTACATGCTCTTGTTGCGCGTGGTTACGCCAGCGCCCGCGACCCCGAGTCTCGTGTGTCTTCAGGGAGCGAGTGAGTGACTCACTTGTTGTAGAGCACCACGTCAGGCAGCCAGATGTGTTTGGAGGGCAGCCTGACCTTCAACATCCCGTCAAACTCCTCAGGGACCCAAGTCAGCCGATAGTCCTGCCACTCCTGAGGGCCAACAAAAACAAGGCGCTCCATCACTCGTGTGCCAATCGCGCTGCAACAAGAGTGGAGGAGTGCGGAGAAGCTCCGTCTGTCAGTCGGTGGTCAGCATGACACCTCGCTGGCCGGAGGAACGTCCGGTGCCGTGTCCCTCTGTGCTTACATCACATTCTTAACTATAAGCCACACAAAGAGACTGAAGTGCTCCCGCCAATCCCGACACAGCCAAAGGCCAATCAGCATGATTACAATATCTCCTTTACGTTTACTACCTCCCGTAACAAAGTTGTTTTGTTGTGTACATTTATTATTTTAGCAGGTCTTGTAAATTGGTATTTTAATTTTGACTTTAATTAAGAATTGCACTTTTAGCTAGACTTCATGTTGCATCTGTTACAAAGGGAAACATTTTGCTCAAATCTCAAATCTTTCCTCACTGGCCAACGGCGAGTTGGCGTGCATGCTGAGTGATGCAGCCTCAGTGTTTAAGAGCAGTGTGCTGTAGAGGTGACGCGCTGAATGTCAAAATGCTAATGGCTCACTTTCTACCTCTGTGACGGGTTTGAGCCCTTTCTACCGGAGAGCCGCGTCCAGATAAAAACGTTATTGAGCTCAGGGAGGGAAGTGGGACGGGAGGACCGGTTATGCTGGGACAGAGACACTGAGAGGACCGGCCGTGGTTTGGACTCAGAGGCTGAGAGGACAGGTTATTCTGGGACTTGAGGCTGATTTAATAGTTTTCACTGTTCATTTCAAAAGATGTTCATGCTATGTGGTGTCCTCGTCTTGTTTATGGTCGATCCCTAATTGAGCTCTGTCTCTTTTCTGGTTAATCATTGGGGGACAACAATAAGACAACACTAGCAGTATTATCACGTGTCCCTTCTTATGTAACCCAGCAACATGGAGGCCTACCTACATTTTCTTTATACCTATAATAAATATATTTTAGGTAAAAAGGCCTCTCAAAATACTGTAGAACACTTTTCACCTGTGCAATAATGCACCCCTTGTATCAGCAAACATCCTCACGTCCTCTGGGCAACCTTCTTTTTAAAGACAGCCTCATCCTGTATGCTGTGGGTCGCTCATCGACATTACCCCACGAATCCTCGCTGACAGCAGCTCTATCCGGCTCCTCCACGTTATGGCAATTTTGGGAGCTGTAATGCTCATGTTGGGCTCATCTGCAGTAACGGTGATGCATTATGGTCATTACAGTCCTCGGCTGCTCTCCTTAGCGGTTGCAGAGGATACATGTCATGAATCTTGACTTGGTCAGGTGTGTGTAACGTCAAGCAATAAACAATGCAATCAAAAGGCAGCATGGCCGACATGTTTCAGATGGATCTAAATAAACATCTAGAATGAATGTACATTTGTGTAATTTGATATACTTTATACTAATAAAGCAATAATAATGCAAGCACATAGGTTGACCATGAAACTGTATTTGTATACCTGATGCGTGTAAATGTGTACACATACATGTTCTGCGAGCCTTGTAGAAGCGTGTCACAGCTCAGTCACGTTACTCACAGAGTGAAAAGTCATGTTAGGATTCATCGAAATCCACAAACTGCAAACTTCACTAGTTGAGTAACAGGGGCACAGCATTTGTCGCTATCACCATTTACCTGTGATTTGGGTGCAAGAAACAAAAGATGTGTGTTGGCTACTCATAACTTTTATCTAACTCCTCATATTCCTCCTGTGAGATTTATTTTTTATATGTCTCTCTCAGTGTCTGACACATTAACATGTCATCTGCTGCTGCTCCACATGAGGAGAGGATCAGACTCGGCTATAACCAGGAAAGGATCTGTCCCGATCAGCTCGTATGCTCTACGGTCCAATGATGTAACACTGTAACCTCCAAAAAACCCAAAATTGAATTTTTTTTAAATTCCCAGTAATATATGAGGAGACAAGTCTCACCTGTGTTAGCCAGACATTGGTGGTCATCACTTGCTCTCTTTCATGCTGCAGAAATAAGAGACATGTATTGTAAATTAGAAAACTGTAATGAAATGTACAACAACAATTACGACGGGTTAAAAGACGTCTCGTTGACAGATTTTTCTAAAGTGGCACAAGATAAATGCAGCTAAGTCAAAATAACCAGATGTGAAGTACCTACAGACCGAGTCAAGCGTTATTATGCAGCTTGATGGTGTCCTGCATTCCCTGGTAGTTTATTAGCTTTTTAGAATGAGAAAGAAATTGAAGTGTTCAAGCGCACGCTGAAATAACCCTGATGACCACACATGTTAATTAACCAGGTTTTAAAAGCCACGATCACAGGAGACTTAATAAAACGTTTGTTGAGTAGCACTCAACATGATGAGTTAATCGATCTCTGTGTGTAAAATCTGTGAATTGGACCATTAACTTACGCAAAGATACTCTGCAGTAATTAATTTCAGTTTCAGCTTGTTCGCAGTAGTGAAAAGTACATTCAGTCAAACGCTGTACTTACTGTAAGTACCATCATGAAATAGTTAAATATTTAAATGGTGTCCATCTTTATATTTTACTCTACTATATTTCAGAAAGTTAACTTGTGCATTTTTACTCCAATGCACTAATTTGGCAGTTTGTTATAATTACTTATACATGAAATTAAATTAAATGAAACCAATCGATAACATAAATAGAATTAGCAACAACAATTAACTTAGCGATAAATAGCAATAAATACAGCTTACTTGTCACTGCATCAATAATAATAATCCATAATAATGTAACAGGACTTACTGATGTACATGTTTAAACTCTATAACTCCTGCTAATGTAAAATGCAGGGCTTTTACTTAAGAGAGTATTTTTGAATTGCGGTATTTTTTACCTTTACTAAAGTACGATAAAAAAGATCTTAATACCAATCAGGACTTGAGCCGAGGGCTAAATGACTATCAGACTTACATGAGACTCAGAAGGAACCGCATCCGGCAGCATTACTGCACTTTTTACACCTCACACATTCCTTCTTTGCGTAGATCATTTTTTAGTAATCTCTTTTTGTTGTTGTTGTTGTTTTGGGAGGACTGTCCTCACTCACCACGCTGATGAGCTGAGCCAACGACACCATCAGCTGCACGGTAACCAGCTCGGAGCCGTTGGTCGCGGGCCGGATCAGCTTGTTGTAGTGGGCGGGGTTCAAGAGATGCTCCACCAGGCGCTCCTCCGTGTCTGCCCCGAGGCCGCCTGTCACGAGAACACACCTTCATCATCATCATCATCATCATCATCCTCTGTCGTGAAACAGAAAACGCTTTTATCGTATGGGATGATCGTCTAATCGTACAGAAGCAGTAAATCAGTGGTGCTGTTGGGTTTCTCTGTTTGGCGGCCAGCACTGAGCGCTACGCCTCTGAGGCCTCGCATTACTCATCGCTGCCGGCCGGAGCGCGTCAGCGCGGCTCAATACACACATCTGACATCACGAGAGTGAGTGTCTCTACCGCGCTCCCTTCCGTCTCTGTCGCTCTCTGGCGCATCTCCATCTATTCCCCCTCTGCTGCGTTGCCCTTCTTTCCCCCGACTGATGGGTTATTTTCACTGCATCCCTCCCTTCTGTTTGCCATCCCTCCATCTGTAGGAGGTCGTGGTCGTATCTGTGTGAGGGGTCGATTTGGGGGGGGTTTGCTGTCACAACGGCACACTCAGGAGGGGAGATGTTCTACCGAGAGACGCGATGCGTGGGGAGAAATAAGCGCCGTGCACCGCCTTCTTCCTCCCTCCTTCCTCCCTCTCTGGCATCTGCTCTCGCCTGTGCTGAATATTTTCACTCTCGCAAATCGCCCTGAAGATAAACAGAGCCTGATAACTGTTAACTTGATGCCAAACATGTAAAAGCTGATGTGATTAAAATGAGAAAAAAAAAACACAGTTGGGTTTGAGCTGAGGAACCCTTTCATTTATGAATGATATTAATAAAACAATGAATAAAACATCAAATCAAAAACTACCGACTAATCATTCAACACCTTCATTTCCCTCTTTTACATGCGGCGTTTGGACAAACTTAAGAACAAATGTGCTAAAATAACAATTGCTGGAACAACTAAAGAGAAGTTAATGAAATGATAAACAACATTTTTCCTTTTTTATATCGTTTTAATTTGAATGTGCTTGTGATTTGGGCGAGAGGAAATTACGATGAGCATGTTATAGACGACATGATTAATGAATTAATAAAAGAAATCACCAATTAATAAAGGAAACAACAGTTTAGTCGCAGCTCAGTCTACACGCAACAAAGACTAAAAAATATGTATTTCTAATGAAGGAATATACAACGGGTACATTTGAGTTGTATTAGTGATGTAAAAATATAGAAATTAACAATATATATCAAAAGCTTTAAACACACTAAACATATTCCACTGTCGTTGACCGTTTCACCCTCTGAAAAGGCTTCAGAGCTCCTCTGACTCTCCACACCCCCCAAAGCCCTCTACTCCCCCTCCCCCTCCCTCCCCCTCCCTCCCGCCTCCCTCTGGCCCCGTAGCACTGCTGTGTTCACTGAGCAGGAATGACGGTCTCTGTCTCTGTAAACCTCGCTCCCACCTCAGTTTTTAATCTCCTCCTATTTCGTCTCATTGTCTTTCTCCCTCTTTCCATCACCAACAGCCGGCCCAGTGTTTCCTCCTCCCTCCCGCGGCTGTCTCCCTCACCCTCACCCTTCGTGTTATCTCCATCTCCCCGTCGCTGACAGCCACTGTCCATTTATTGGCCCTTCTCCCGCTAATCCGCCATCATCAATACACATCCTGTCAGCACGTGTGTGTGTAGCACTCGTTTGTTGTGCACAGGCGCCGGTCAGCTTTTTTTTCATGTGTGTGCACGTATTCATGAGGGAAATAAACAACACTGTCTGTGCCCGAATCATATGAGCAATGCATATTATTCCCAGAAGCCCAAGGCAATAACACTGCCGGATGAGACGGAAAAGCTAATTCAAATGATACACTACGAGCGCTTTGAAGCATCTGTGCACTTAAATGTCTTCGAAAAGTCTTTGCTCCAAAGCTCATCAGACCTTGTAACCGGTGAGAGCCGACCCGCCTCATCTTTGACGTCTAGCACGTTTGAGTCGCGGCACAATTCCTTAAGAATCAGAGATTCCATAAGATGACTGAGACCAAAACAAAGTCCGAGGCCAAAATGATTCAGTTTCTTAGAACCAAAATATTGTGTTTCTTTCTCTGATGTTATGATGACATCTTAAAAAGCATTCCAACACATTTCAACAAGCCTGAAATCATTTCAGGTTTACTGATATATATATATATATATATATGGTAAATACACAACTGCACTTTCTAGATAAAACATCCTACGCATATCTTAATCAATATGCAGATTAAAAAGGGATCGTGCAATGTTTGCCTACACATCCCTCTATGGATCTTTGTATTTTCTGCTTATTCTTACTAAAATATTAGCATGCATACACTCAGGATGAAAGTCTAGACTGATATTGTCCGACACTGCGACAAATGAACAGAACAGAACCGAGAGCTCCTCTCGTTTATTCTTATCTCCAGAAGACGACGACACCCTGCATCCTGATTGATGTGCAAACATGTTCATCCTAAGCACTAACGCAAAGTCTGATCTCTCTCTGTCCTGCGGCACGCTGCTGGAGGCCGTGCTGAGTGGTTGTAACGTTTGGCGGTGGCTCAGGTTGTATTATGGTTGTTTTCCAGTTGAAATATTGCAAACTTAATGTGACGCTATGAATATTTCAGCGGGTCTCCCCGTTAGACCCTGCAGTGAGGGAAGTTACACACCAACCCGCACACACACACACACACACACACACACGGACCTCAGTGACAGAGCGCAGGAGCAGGCGGGGGCGGTAGCCATGTCCATTGGCTTCCCTGTGTACTTTGAAACATCTTCTGATCAACCAAACTAAGTGTGTGTGTGGGTGTTGGAAAATCTCTGTGGGCAGTAACTGAACTCAGGCGTTAAATTCTAGTCTTGTATGCATTTTACAAAGCTATTAGAGGACACGCACACCGTAAAGTCAAATTGACGATTTAGTTTGAATTGTCCTGCTAAGCCTGTTACAGCGATGATCTCCATTTATGCAGCTCGCTCAAGTGAGAAAAGGTTGGAGGGGAAGGAAGTGCGTTCTGCCAAAGAGGCTTTTTAGCCGCAGCAGCGCGGGACCTTTATTTGCTGAAACATCGATAATGGAGGGATACAATGATCTACTAGCAACACCCAGTCGGCACCGTAGTGCCCATAGAAGTGAGATGTAAATATTGATCCTCCATGCGAAAGCAATATCACAGCGCTCCAAAAACAAAGCCATCCCACTGGCTACGAACTGCAAGTGCAAGAAGCTTTATTGTCGCCAAATTTGAGAAACTCAAATCTGATTCAATGCTGTGTTTGAAGCAATTAAATAAAAAGCTGCGCGTAAATAGACAGAATATTATAGTGATAAATACAGATAAACTAGATTAAACTTGATCAAGTCCAAACATCCGCACATTAAAAGTGTAAAGGGGAGCTACAACCTACAATGGTCTTTTTCTAATTCAAGTCAACCTTGTTAACAGTGGTAAATATACAAACCTTTTGGGTTTATCATAGCGCAATTTAAAAATTGGTTCCTTGGATTTGAATATAAATTTGGTATAGTCTAACATTGAGGGGCGTGTTGAAGTTGTTTAGAGTGCAGAATATATAACTGAGAAACTCTGAAGCTGTGAGATCTTCTTATGCACTTTGGTTTTCATTGTGTTACAGCCCGAGGAAATCAGCTGTTTGGCGACAGACGTGTCGCATACGTGTTGCATATTTCTGGGATTGCAGTAAAATACATAATTTGAACTGCATAATTCCTCTCATACTGTTGTGTGGATACCCATAAATCCATGATACACGGACCTATTACACAATCAGAACAAACATGTACAGTATTTATTTGCTCTCTGCATCATTGCTTTCTGTTGATACACATTAGTCTCTTTAGATTTTATTGCACGTTTAGATGTAAGATTACGTCTACAATTGAATCTTTCACTCATGCTATCACCAGGTGAAGGTTTGCATTATCCTGAATACACTCCTACACACACCTGCATTAGAGCAACCACAGCGCAACCACGCCTAAATATCAGTCAACATTTACTCAAAAAAGAAAATCAACCGGAATTAAAAGCCTTAACTTTCCAAACGTCTTTTATCTGCTTATCTTCTCCTCTACTTCTGTTTCTATTAAACTTCTTTGCTCGACTTCTGCTTCCCCTTTTATCTCCACATATCGTGTGCTGCTATTAGTGCTGCACAAACAGTCACACACTGGATCCTGCACAAATCACACATCATGAGAGCATGCAGTCTCACACGCACACACACACACACACACACACACACAAAAACACACACAAACACACACATTCTCACAGTCAAATGCAGGCTTGGGGTGAGCGACTTCTGTGCATTTCTTATCCCAGATGCATATCCTATCCGCTGATCTGATCCTGTTGCTGCCGAGTGTTGGGAGTTAGTCCAAAGAGAAAAAAATAACGTGACAGAACGCAAGAGAGAGAGAGAGAGAGAGAGAGAGAGAGAGAGAGGGAGGGAGGGAGAGAGAGAGAGAGAGAGAGAGGGAGGGAGAGAGGGAGAGAGAGGGAGGGAGAGAGGGAGAGAGAGGGAGGGAGAGAGGGAGAGAGGGAGGGAGAGAGAGAGGGAGAGAGTAGCACGGCTCCTGTAATGTGCAGGTTGAGGTGCTGCAGACATCAGTGGGCCGGAGCAGTGCAGCAGAAAAGTGATGACAGGTTCAACCGACTGAGCAGAACTTTCTAGACCGCAGCTGCTCCAAAGCGACGGTTAGTTGATATAAGTGCATTCGTGACGCAGAGGGCAGAGGTCATGGCACATGAATAAACAAGCACGGACACACACACAAAGAGGACGCGTGTCTGTTTGGAGATGCGGCCGATGAAGGCGTCGAGCTGCGAGTATAATCCAAGCACACTACGCCCTTTGGTGATGAGACCGTCGCACACTGTGCTCCATATCCGGCACCCTTGCATCGGGTCAGCTCAGCGCCGCGGACCTTGTTTATTATGCATGGCCAGGTGACAAGACTGAGCGCGCGAGGCAGGTGGTGAAATGTCCTTGAGCGTCCTTCGGCAGCCATTGAGTGTGAGACTCGTGTGCAGGGTCTTGTGTAAGAAAATATTGTTGTGTAGAGGTGCGGAGGTGTGGAGTTCTCTCATCCCATCAGCGCCACAGTCAAAAATAGGAGTGTGTATTTTAGTCTGGTTCTGTGCGCATGTCTTGTCTTTTCTAAGTGCGGGTTTTACAATGACGTGTTTATGCCCAGGTGTGCCACCATGTGCCCATTCTTCGCATGTGTGTTTGTGTGTGGATAGAGTTTATAGATGATCACGTGTACTTCGCTTTTTTAGTACATAAACCTCTTATTGGAAATAAGCTATAACCTATTTGGAGTAACGGAATGATACACTGTTTACGGACACCAAATATTATGCAGAACCTTTAAAGGAACATCACAAACAAGACAAATGCTTTTCACAATCCGTCGGTGACCTCTATATATTTGTAGCTTAATTTATTCAATATTGCATTGTTCCATTTTTTTATATTTGTATGGTAACACAGACGCCCAGTATTACTTAGTGTGCAATTGTGTGAGTGTTTGTGTGTTTGACAAAAAGAGTGCAAGTGTCCGTGTGCCACAGAGAAAGCAGGAGCACGCTGTCGCCATGGGTGATGATGGTGATGATGATGATCAGTTATTCAATGCAAGGCAGGCATGTGTGATTGGATGGAGGAATGCGTATGTGTGCGTGTGTGTGTCTGTGTCGCTAGTTATGGGTGCTCCTAGACTGCAGGAGACAAAGTCGTTTTGCTCGGCGGCACTAAGCCGGTTTCGGCCCTTTCACTACAATGGATTGGCTGAAAATATTACGTTGGCTGTAATTCAACCAGCTGACGTGTTTTACGCTGTGCTTCAGGCAAAGCCTCTCTGAGTAGAAACTAACAATGAATTAGAGCCAAACGGAAGTAAAATATGTGCAAACGCCCTAATGGCTTTACGCTTAACACGTACCTCATTTGCTTTAAATGCAAAGCATCAACAGTGTCTTAAATAAGACTCATCCGCTCAGTGCGTGTGATGAATGGAGACAAAAAGAAGAAAAATGTATGAGCACAGGCAGAAGGCAGAAGGCGTTTCCTGCTGAATGACACATCGTTTGTCCTCTGAAGACAGGATGTAGAAGTTGCTTTAGCTCAACGTGTCTCTCATTAACCTGCCCACTCAATGCAAGACCTCAGTGTTAATGAGAGACAGAAGAGGGGGGGTATGTGGGTGATAACTTCATTTCCTTCTCTCTTTCCCCCTCTTTCTCTCTCTGTATCTGGTATATTTCAGGAAAAGGAGAAAACTGAAGAAAAACCACAGCATTCAAATCCTTTCAAACCCCTTCAAAATTTGCTATATTGCCAAAGTGGTATTTACCACAACAACAAGCAGGAGGCTCACTAACAAGTCATACAATCATATTATTGCGATGGAATAATAAGCATTTGGTTTGACTTTATAAAGTAAGGCCTTTAAACGAGCAAACGGATACACTACATTCTCTTTGTAAACGTGTGCATTTGTTTCTACAGTGTAAAAATATCTGCAGCCTCCAACGTTCATCCTCTAACATTATTCCGTCGCGCTGGCTGCTATTATGAGAAAAATGGTGACACAGCAATGAAATAATCCTATTCTCGGCGTGCGCCTTCATCGTCTGGGACGGCGAGATGTTTTCACACTCGCTCCCTCGTCACTTTGAAGACACCTGATCCCCGTGAACGCGGACGCGGCCCTTGTTCATTTAAGGTGACCACGAATAAGAAGCACCGTCGTCGACGTCACTCACCTCCCGCAATGGCGAGGACGGCGAGCAGCAGCAGCAGCGGCGGCCAGCGGTCCATCATCCGTCCGAGCGCGCTCCGGTTCCCGAAAGGTGTTCAACGGCGATGGAGACGCCACCCGAAGCACACCCGCAGTGCTACTCCCCCTCCTCCTCCTCCAGCTCCTCCAGCTCCTCCACCTCCTCCTCACGACCGGCAGCTCCCCTTCACTGTCTACCTGGCATGGTGACGTCGGGGGTTCTGCGTCTGTCCGCTATTCTTTGCCCCGGAAAAAAAAGAAGAAGAAGAAGAAGAAGAAGAAGAAGAAGGGAGGAAACAGAAATACCTCTGCGGGGCCCAGGTGCGCTCTGCGCTCGGTCGTGCGGTGCGCTTCGCTGTCAGTGCTGAACGCCGCTAAGCGATGGCGAGGCGGGGGCGGGACGGGGGGTGCGCGCGGAGGAGCGAGAGGCGGGGGAGGGGGGATGGGGGGGGGGGCTTTCACCACGGGGGGGCTCAGCGAACCCTGGCCAGTGTCTTCCCGGCACACACGCAGTCTCACGTCATAATATATAATATTCAGTGCTCTTGCAGTGTTTGTGGTGGTTAAGCTTGAGCCATAAATTCATGGTGACATGCATCCCTCATGTCTGTCTCAGGGAAATTGAATGCATTCAAGCTTTCGCTGCATGCAATTTACAACAAAACTATATAGAGAACACATATTACAAACAGGGACGATTTGGACATTTATGGTTGTAAATATTGTTGATTTATTTGGGGCGTGACTCCCTCTGCTCTAGTTCCTATATCTGACACATCTCTCTGTCAAACTTTTATAAATAACGTCACATGCACTTTTCTTTCCTGGTCTGCCAAGAATGTTATTGTTCAACATACTTGAAGGGTGGACATGATCATAACATGCATCTTGTTCTGATATTGTTAGATTTTGGGAGGTCATGCTGAAAGTCCAGGTGCTTGAAGGTAAAAAAAAGCATAACAGGTTTGAACTATGAGGGGCGGAGGAAATGCAGCAAATGAAGAGGCGTACAGGAGGAGTCGAAGGGCGGGAGGCAGGGAGGGTTAGGTGGGGGTATGCAGGATGGAGAGAGGAGGCGGTTGCCGTGGTGACTGAGAAAAAAACGAAAGCTCCAGGAGGAAACAACCTGTTTCTCCTTCATTTTGTCTATTTCCATCACAGACACACACACATAAGATACGCATGCGCACACAACACACACACACACACACACACACACACACACACACACACACACACACGCACACACATATTCTCATGCATAAATGCAGACAATGCATACATTCCACACGGATGCATATGCATGCACAAACATGCAAGTCAACTCCTCCTGAGTAATGTCTTCCTCTTCTTATGCTACCTTTATACACTCTGAAGTCCTTTCCTTTCTCGCTCTCTTCCTCTCCTCTGCAGTGAATGAACTGACCTGACAGTGCTCCTCCTTTGCACTGAGTGCTGTGAGTCTCTCTGAATTATTTAAAAGCTGGGACCCCCACGAGTGCTTGTCTTCCCCCTAACAACCTCTTGTGCTTCCCCCTCCCTCTCTCCGTCTTCTCTTCCCTCTGTCCCTTCCTTTTTTGCTGTCATCCTGTCTTCTGCCGCTGCAAATTTCTTCATGCGACACTTAACAACATAGAAATCTGATATATGAATCAAAGACTGTTTAATAGTGTAACGCCCTTAAGTAACAGTAAGAAATAGTTACTTTCACATAACGTTACGTTTTCACTTTCACTTTCAACTCCATCCCATTTCCTGGACAACTGTGGTAACTTTTACAAATTATCAAAGAGTTCTAAGCCTTTCACTTTGTGGTTACCGAACCAAACATTCCCTAAAACAGAATGACTCGCTCTGAAAGAATCCTTTGTCCAGCTCCTGGGGCTTGTTTTTTCTTTGTCATTTTAATTAAAAGAACATAGTGGACAAACCCCAAAGCATAAGGGTTCCCTCAGGTAATTGTAAGAAAAAAAATGTGTATATAGTATGAGAAAGAACATTTTAATAAGTTCCATGTTCGAAAAAATTCCAAAATATTTTGCAAAAAGTCATGAAATTCTTACTACAGTCATATGAGGGGGCACGATGGTGAGAAAACAAACATTTCAAAATAAACCTGTTTGATTTGTTTGCTGTTGTGTAACAATGCCATTTATGACGCACTGGGTCCATCCGTAAGTCCCAGATTAGAGATGGTTCCTCAGCCAGAGAGCCGCGTGTAAGCTTGCAGAAATAAGCTTCTGCCCTTAAGCAAGGCACATATTTGTTCTGAAGTCGACCCCTTGAAGAGGTATCATATTATCAATAGTGCCACAAAGTCGGTGTCATAAACCAAGGGGATTGTAATCCATTAATTTTACGTACTCATATATGGTACTTCTCTGTCATTGGATGTTGAGCTCTTCATTCACAAACCAAGTGGGCGCTCATTGCTACTATGACACCATGGCCACATTTATTCATAGCTCTTCTTATATTGCACGCTGTCTCTCCTCCCTCTTACTCTTCTTCTCTCCTCCCTCTCCTCATTCCCTGCAGGGATGGCCCCATCTCACTCTAACTAATCACCATGGCAACCTGGTAATCCCTGAACAGAGAAAGTCTGATTCTCTCACACACACACATTCTCTCACACACACACACACATAACATGATGGCATACATAAATGCACACATGGATGCACATTTCGCAGATTGCCACTTGCACACACACAGACAACACACACTCGACACACAATGGATACTCATGCATGCCACTACACTGGGGTTTACTGGTTAGACATATCTACCACAAACACATGCAGGGATCAGGATGAAGCTTCTCCCTGTTTTGTGAGAAGCTTCATGTGTGCGTTTCATGGTGTGTTACTAACGATGCATGTATGCATTTGTTTTGTGCAGCTCAAGTGTGTGGACATTTTTGTCTGTTTTTATTGGCCACATAGGTGTGCGCGTTCGTTTGTGAGTGCGTGCGTGTATTTGCATGCGGTTGAACGTGTGTGTAACTGGAATTGATTTCACACTACGCAGGTCAGTGGTTTTACAGCGACATGAGAAAAGCGCCCAGTGAATCTGTGTGCTCTGGTTATCCTCTCATCTCTGTTTCACTGATTTTCTTTGCTTGAACTCTGCTTTGACTTTGCTGCAGGCATGTATATTAATAACACTGTTTTACTGAAGAAAAGTCTTACAACAATAACATAAAACCCGCATCATTGGTGTGAAAGAGAAGAAATTCAGCACTAGCCAACAATCCTGTTATACACACATCCTTTATGCAAACAGTAGATACATGTCAGGTTACGTTTTCAGTTCATTTACAATAAAGTACACTTTTTAATCACAGCCTCGTTTAGATTACAGTGAAGGCACACACACACATATATATATATATATACATATATATACATATATATATGTGAATATGTACATTCACATATTCGTTGTGCACAGTTACGCACACTTAAACAAATGGCTGGGTAGAGTAAAGTTATAAGTCCCCTTCTAACTTCAACAGTTCTAGTCAATAAATCAATAAAGCTCTTTCTCTTGACAGAAAGAGTCGGCAAAGGAGCGTGATTTTCAGAATAAATCAATGGGCAAAATGACAGATGTTAGATTGGTGACTGAATTCATTCCAATCGGGTGTTTTGAACTCACAGAGCGAGTCTAAATGGTTGGTAAGGAACTAAGTCATGACGTCAACACCTCTGTCTAAGAGGTGATTACGATCCTCTCCAATGAAATCAAAAATCCAATCGGTTACACTAAGTGCAGTTCTTCACGTGCATCGTCTCAGGAATGATGGAAATCAATGATACGCATTACCAAAACAGTATCACGCCTGGAGGGCAAATGGACAAGGCAATGGGCCGAACAAATTCACCAGGCTGGGGAAGAAGGGATTGTGTTGTTGAAACTATAAATACATTCATGGCGTTTAGACTGGGAAAAAATACCACAATGTCCTCGACGGTTATTGAAATGTATGACTTACTGTAGCGCACGTAAGAGATACAAACATATCATAATGAACAGGGTACGCAGGGCAATCAGATGCTGCACATCTGCGAGTATATGTGTGTACACATGTGCTGACAAGTTAATGTGTGTGTCTTTGTGCATTAGTGCATTGAAGTGTCCCAGCGTGTGTGTGTTTGTCCTCTATGCATGCTCAGTGCGGCCTGGGCACGGCGTGCTGCAGGGTCATGTGCTCTGCTCCAGTGAAGGGCAGTCTGTGCGTGCAGTAGTGGTGGACCAGCTCGGGGATGCTGGAGAAGACACAGCTGCTTTGATCCAGTGTGAAGCCCAGACCTTTAGCGCTCTTTGTCTGCGCCACAATGATGTGCACACAACTCTGACTTGTCCTGGTGGAACAGGAGAAAACAGATTAAAAAACACACACAAAATACAGAAGTATTGTCGACAGCAGGGAGAAGACACAAATCATGAGTTACAGAACAAATGGAAACCTAGTCATGTTGTCATCTAACCTTCCCCATGTGAGGCTGTGCATTTTCACCTATTTTAGTGGATGTGTAAATGGGGTTAATGAAGTGTACTCTCATATGAAAGAGCAGCTCACAACAAATTTGCACTCAGGCGCACACGAAAGCATAATTACACCACAGGATTTGTGCCTGTATCCTGAGGACCTGTTATGGGCAAACTTTGTGTCAACGGTGCCAAAAAGTTATGACGATTGTGATGCAGCAACGTGTACGTTGACAAAGACGGCGCCATAAATGAATATATACATGCGCACACTATACAGCGGGCCTTTAGCCTGTCGGATAAACACACATTGGAATGAAACACACATCCGTGAACTCACTTCAGAGCGATGGAGTACTTGCTGGTTCCTGATTCGCTGTCCCTCACCAGGAAGCTGGCTTCCCTGCAGCGCTGCAGCTGAGCTTCCGCCTGTTGCCTGCTCACACTGCCGTGGTACCAGCTTGGAGGGGCGAGGGAAGGAAGGGGGTAGTGTGGGGGAGACGCAGAGAGAGACACAGCGGATCACTGACATGTAGTGCAGCGGCATATGGGGATGAGACAGATGTCAAGACGATGATAGGTGACGATGGTGAGGCAGAGAAAGAAAGAGTGAGAGATCGAGAGTTACAGTCTCCATCAATCAGACCAACGTTTATGGGGTACTGAATGAGTTAACAATGTGGAAGGTGAAGAGAGGGCAAAGGGATAAATAAAATGAACAAATTGAACGTCTGCGGGTGTACAGGATGTAACAAAGGCACAAGGTGGTGAGGACAGTGGCTATATGCTAGAGTCATACGTAACCTGACTGTATGTGTCCTTGATTCTTAGAAGCGAAACACATTCAGCTATAGCATGAGAGGAACAAATGCTGGGACATGCTCTGAGCATGTCCCCCACATGTCGCCTACTGGAAAAGAGATGAGGACAGATGGTTTACGGCTAAGATGAGTCGCTCTCTATTCAAGTCTTAACTCTCTCCAGCAGTTATGTTTAGCAGCTCATCACGAGGATGTGATCGAGGCCCGCTGCCGCCCAATGCTCTAACTGATAAAGAACAAATCTCACTTAAAAATGTCTTGCGGGCCAACTGTAAAATATAATTGGTTTCCGTCAAGACTGCTGTCCGTCTGTGCCGTGTTTGGCGTTGTGCCTCAGCCAGGTCTGGTGTGAGAGAAAATCTGCTTTAGGATGTTGGTATTAATTCAACCAAAGACTGTGGAGGGCGCTGTTCTTCCAGAGTTTGTCACAGCAACGCTACAGAGTAACACAGAGCAATTCACTCTGCACAGGCCATGGGACAAGGGGAGGTAATAATACACACACATGATATGAAAGCAAGCGACTGTCTCAACCCTCGTTGCATTTGTTTGATTCCTTCAACCCTCTAATCCTAAAATAAAAACAAAGTTAGACTAATTGACAGTATTTTCTAAATCACCTGACGTCTGGGAGAAAAACAGACATCGCCAAATTCGGCCTTCTTATATGGTTTTAATGTATTTCTTCGCCTTTTAATTTTGTCTCCGTCAGTGAGGTCTTTTACATCTTATACAATGATGTCATACATTAGCTTGTCATCATTTTTTGATAGCCACAACTGTTCTCGACAGAGTATCGTATCCTGAGTGTCTCCTGGAATATGATGTGATCATAGTGAAATTGATCTGTCATGTTGATGCTGATATACATATTAGTTTGGCTGATGACAAACTAATATGTTGCCCGTTTCCCTTCCTTATGAGTTATAATTCAGCATTCAAAAGCTTTCCCGTGTTTCTGTTTCCAACATTTATAAACGTTGCATTCCCTCTTCCTTCCTATGGATGAATAAGTCATCTCCTTCCTTACTTCTGCTTCTCCAGCGGCAGGCTGGGGTCCACTTTGGCTGTCTCCCCGTCCAACGGGGCACTGCTGGGGGAGATTGGAGACGGAGGGGAAAGTTTGGTGGGGCTAGAAGAGGGGGAGAGGGGGGAGAGCTTTAGGGTGGGGAAAGAGGGAGACGAGAGAGGGGAGAGTTTGAGAATGGGAGAGGAGGGAAAGGAGGAAGAGGAAGAGCCGGATGGAGTGGATGGTATTTTATGGGTCCAGTTCTTCTGCCTCAGGGTGAGTTGCTGCTGCTGGTGCTGCTGGCGGGGGGGAATAGAGCCGTTCTCTTTGGTGGGAGAACAATCCACTGCCTCGAACTGAGCTGGAGGAAGCAGGAGAGACAAAATCAACGTTTCACAATACAGTTCCATTAAAGCATGCAAGAGCTTTCAAGTAAACACATCTCTGGAAATTGATTCAGAATGACTACTTTGTTTCCTTTGCTAAAGCAAACACAACATTGTTGTGGCATCACTGAACAAGTGAAACTCACAGCATCCTTCCTCCACACCCTAAACCCCCGCCTTCCCCATCATCCCTCTGTCCCTTTCTCTACCTGACAGCGCTCTAACTATGTCCTCCTTTCTCCACTCCCAGGGCAGCTCGTACTCTCCGGCGGGGCGGACGTCAGACTCTGGCCGCGTGACAGGGATCCAGACACCCCCGCTGTCGCCTTCCAGCCCGCCTTCGTACGGTGTGTCGTAGATGTTCGGGGGCGGGTGTTTCCTCTCTTCCTCCTTCCCCTCCCTGTGGCCTCGGTCCAGCAGGACGCACACTTTCAGGAGGTCTTTGGAGCCGCGTCGGCGAACCTCTGCAGCACAGTGGTCACGCGATCAGTAAATGGAATTAGATATTCACATGAAGTCGTATGAAACAAGCTTTGAATCTAGAGGATGAATTCTCGCATTCTCTTTTTTTAGCCTAAATAGCTTCCTTAATTATTTTGACAGAACGATCAGCTACCTGAAAAAGGGCTCTTTGGCCTCAAAACATAATAAGGAAGACATTTTAAACAAAGCAGGTGGCCTTTTAGAATTCATGGATTTATGATTTTTTGGTTTTGGACTCAGCAGTTAGATATGTGTATTATAGACAAAGCAATCCTCCGATATGCCTGATCACCGTTTTAATGTTTTTTTATTTTTGGAGTATCTCCCTCTGCTTGAGTTACCACACATGCACCGACCTTCATTCATTGCATATTCAGCAACATTCACACAATTCTACAGCGAGCTCTTCCATTCCAGTTCAACCTTTCATAACACATATTGGCCTTGAAATGATTCAATCAGCTGTCAATATATTAGAACTAATCCTGCAATCTGTCCAGCATGCATAAAGGTTGCAATGTTTAGTTTTTGTTGAATCACTTCAAGAGAGATGTTGATCGCCACTTATTAATAAGTCGGGTGGACAAAATATTAAGAACACCTCTCAAAATACTACAACAACACAACAAGTTAATGGTCCCAGATAGTATTCAGAATGACTCTAAAGTTAGATCCATCCATCTTCAAAACCGCTTTTCCTGCACACAGCGGGGGCTGAAGTCTGTCCCAGCCAACTTCGGGCAAAAGACGGGGTACAGCTTGGATTGACAAACAACCATTCACACTAACATTCGCACACCCACAGGCAATTTAGAGTCAGCAATTAACCTGATCCCCAGAGCATGACTTTGGACTGTGGGAGGAAGCCGGAGTACCCGGATAGAACATGCAGACTCCACACAGAAAGGCCACTGGGTGGAGTTGAACCCAGAACCTTCTTGCTGTGAGACGACACTCTAAAGTTAGATCTCTATCTTGAAGTGCATTACCTTCACCTTCATGAAAAAACAATTTATTTTAAAGAAGCTGTTGGATAATTACTTTCGGTAAGTTGCATCGTGCAAACGGACAACTAACTATATTTTATAAAGACATTTAAAAAAAGAAATCGCCTAAATAAGCTTATAGTCTGGAATGCTCAGAATGAACGCTTGACATTATTCCATTATACGATGTTTCTATCGCACACGGATATTGGATATACATGTGCGTATCAGGTAGAGTGGAAAACATCATCATCAAGATCATTTTAAAACTGACATATGCAAAAAATAAATTAGATTATGGGGCCATCTGGATTAACCATATCTGCCTCTTTAGTGTGATCTGATCTCTTAAATTAAGTTTGTTATGACAGGTCATTCAATTATAGGGGGATTTCACATGTGTTCCTTTACTGTCTGACAGGTAGCCTCTGTGTCTGCACTATTGTGTGACCAAACAATGGGGCTACAGGAAGAAAAGGTCAACACAGCTGCTGATTGGCTGGCAAACCAGGCCACTTCCTGGCTGCCGGGAAGTGATTGGGCGAGGTCAGTGGGGGGGCGACCCGTAGGATTTGCAGAGAGTTGGTGGGGGGTCTTTCGATTCTTTTCACACGTAAGGCTTCATAAAGCATTTTGTGTCAGTGTGTGTGTGTGTGTGTGTGTGTGTTTGTTGAGGAGGAGGAGTGGGGAGGGGGCTGAAGCCAACTTCCTATCGAGAGAATGGGGCGAAGGAAACAGAGGCAGGAGACAGGAAGTTGGAAGAGGAAGCTGCACCCATTGTTCCTGCAAAACACTGTTCCTACGGCAACCGCCAGCGGGAAGGGAAGTCGCCAAAGAGGCTGAGGGTCTAGTTAAACCCTATAAGACCCATTCAAATGTAGGTGTGTATTTCTTTGGTTGCATGCCATTTGCATTACCAAAGACGACATGCAAAGAGTATCAAAATGTACAGAAATGCAATTATGTTTCCCGCAGTTCAGATGATGCCATTTTGGTTCTTCCATAATTGTAATTGCTGAGATAGATTGTGATCCTAAACTCACCTGTGATGATGACCTGGGCATCGTAAGGCTCCATGTACCCGTCATTCACCCCTGCTCTCTCAGCCTCCCTCTGCCCTTTGGTTTTCTCTGCATCAAAAGGATCTGCATAGTCCTCCAGGATGATGAGCTGTGAGCAGGCAGAAAGAAAAAAACGCTGGTCTGTTAGCATTCAGATGTTACATTTACCTGGAGACAACAGAGCTGGCAGCGTGGAGGGATCTGCTAATGTTGTGTTTGTCTGTGTAGGGTGTGTGTTTGTGTGTGTAGGGTGTGTGTGTGTGCTTGCGTGTGTAGGTGTGTGTGCAGTGTCCATGACAAATTGACAAGTAATGGAGGGACAAGCAGAAAGAGTGTTTGAGGTCAGGCCATTGTTTTGGTCTCTTTGATGTTACACAGTGAAACTTCATTGTATTCTTTTGATGGCATAGAAAGTGAATACAGGGTTAAAAACGCCACAATTGCATTGTTGTAACTGTAGTGCATTGACTTTTTATCTGCGGCTTCAGCCTCGCTTTGTTTCAGATCAGATACACATCAAAATTGCAAATAAGATGACATATTTTATACATTTAATAGTGGCACACATGTTACTCACCGTTGTTTTAATATCAGGCCTTCCTGTTTCGTTTCCCAGCTGCTTGTGTTCAGTTATCCCGTTGAGTTTCGGGGTCTTGTCTTGTTTATCCACCTTGATCATCCTGCTGATGTACGCTTGCGCCAAACTGGTGGTCCTGACCTGCCGGTTCTCATCCGACGTGCCAGCCTCGACCTTGGCGTTTTTCCGACCTTTTCCAGGTGTGAGAGTATCCCACACTGTCCCACCACAACCAGCGTTGTTGCGGCCGAATTCAACCGAATTTTTCCTATTCCTCCCTGCCAGCAACCCCCCCACTCCTCCATCTTTGCGCTGATTCCCTTTCAAGCTGTCACGAGAAAACGAGGGTTTGCTGCGACTTGGCGGACCAGATTCAGAGGCCGAGCGGACCCGTTCGTTCCCGTTCTTTAGGTTGATGGGGAAATCTCTGAACCATCTTGCCATGGCGGTCAAGTTATTAACACTAATCTTTAAAGAAAAAAAAAAAAAAAAAACCTGTTGCTCCTCTGCAGCTACTTTTGGACCCTATACGCGTCAGCTCCAACTTTACGCACAGGTGTTTTTGACGCACGCCTCGGTTGAAGTAATATGCAAAATTACAAAAATCTCCGAATTGTCGAGTTTGGACACACGTGCTGTGTGGTGAATATGATTACGAGCGTCTGAACCACGTTACGACTGCCGGTGCGTCTCGGGAGTCTTTGGCCGGTGGCCCCTGCTGTGGTGTCGCTCTGATCCTGCAGTGACAACTATCCCTGCAATTTGAAAAGTAGCCTCTGTAGAGCGTAAATGCGAAAGAACTCAAAGTTTTTCTTTGAACCCAGTAAAGTTCCCATTCCCGGAGCGTGAGGTGATGTGTTCCAGCCGGTCCAAGTGATGAGATGAAGAGGAAAGTTGTGTGCAAAGACCGTGGGGTGTCACTGGAGGTTGGGGGAGGGGCTGTGTACGGGGCGGGTTTTTTGCTGTAATCACTTCAGTGGATGAACAACTTAGAGCACCAAAGTGCAACATAAGGAGTCTAAATGCCTGCCAGTAAGGCAATGGGATCCAACATGCGAGAGTTCCAACGCAAGTTTTTTTTTAATCTACAGCGATAATATTGATTTACCAGAAATAGCAACGGATTACAAACGACAGTTAAAATGCGGCACAGATGCAACAGAAATAAAATCGCAACTAAGAATTCTGAGAAATAAAATATTGCACCATAGAAACACGCTAAATTTCCGCTTAAAACAACCCAAGAACAATTTACATGTATACATACAGGCGTTCATAAACATTTAAATAACGGTAAGGTTAACAACGGGGCATTGCATACTCGTTCAGCTGCAGTCCCACGTTATTGGATATCATGCATTTATAGCTGAGTTATATTTTTCGTCAAGGGACCTGGATGATGCTGCTGCACCACCAGATGGCGGATAGTGGCGCCATCTACAGGTAAATGGAAGACAAACATATGTGAGCACCTGTCTAGTATTTACCTTACTCCATCAATATCCCTGGACATGTTTCTCTAGATCATTTTCGGGTTATGCCTGTAGTTTGTTGTTTTGTTTATCTTAGCTTAAGGATAATACGGCCTTAAATTTTACAGTGAAAAGTGGACGGCAAATAATGAATGACTGACGTGGAGATTACACCAATAGCCAACGTAGCCAGAATCTTTAGTCCCGCCCATATTAGCCCGTTGGTCCAATCACAGGTTTTCGTCGGGAGACACTGGGCGGGCTTTTACATCCCCGACAAATGTAACAGGTTGTAGTCGTCGCATAATGAACTTGTTGCTGTGTTAATTTACGGAGGAGTCGCTATTCCACTCACTTTTCTGCGTGGACTTTGATGGGAAAAGTTTGAATCCCCGTCGAGGTAAAGGAAGCGAAGTGTTGAAAAGGGTCGAAGGAACAACCTTAACTCCTGGGGAGAAAAAAAGGTAACTTTACGTCTGTTGTTGGACCTCACGTAGCGAGACAGCTCAACCGGAGAGACACGACCTGTCGGACACTTTACTTCACTCTGCTTCGGCTGCTTTAACTTCACTCCGCGAAGCCGAAACAAGTCCGCGTTTAACTGTGTGTCGCCTGTCTCGGAGTCTCAGCGGGGCTCATGCATTTAACGTTAACGTTAGCTCGGTGGCTAACGTTAACGTTACTTCACGGCCACTCGCCTCTAACGCCTCAACGGAACAACTGGCACGCGAGAGATGTGCGCAGGTGTCTCTGTTGACCGCACAACAACTCTCATGGTCACTAAGTTACACCGTTTTAAAACGTTTTTAAAAGGTAATCTACCTGCTACCAGATAGACGTGTCTCCTCCTAATGTAAGACACAAGAGGGAACTAACTACATTCCCGTTAGGCCTGTGATCTAATTATATAGGTATGTGTGTTTGTTTATCTATATATATATTCGTTATTCTCTACAACATCTCAACGACATTTACTGGAGAGCAGGTTTGTGATTCAGAGATTCTAGTCAGTCAGGTTAAACTGATGATGCACGCGAGAAAGAGGAGCAGATTGTAGTTTTGAAGTGTGGGGAAATGGCTCATCGATTGTGTCATAAAAAGGAATAATCACAGCATTGCACTTGCTGAGCGTCGCCCGTGCTGACACAGTAACACAAAATAAAATGAATGTGTGAAAAAAAAAGGTGAACCCGATAGTTATTCTTAATTCTGGACAAAGTGATGAAGGATACAGTCTCTCTCTCTCTCTCTTCATCACTCACACACACGTCCTCTGTCTCGGCCCGTGTAAAGAGGACAGAGGGACAGTGTCTGGAATGTGGGGTAAGGGAGGGCCGTATTCATAATGGTGTCATTAGTGTACTGTTAGGTAACACTGAAGTATCTCTTTGTTATGCCAATGAACTTCTTTTGGATTTGAAAAGAGGAATAAATGGGTGTTTGTCTGAGCGAGGAAGGGGAGCGGTGGCGAGTTTAGAAAGGGACGAACCGCTCGATGAGAGGGAGGAGACCCTGAGGACAGAGTGTCTGGCTCTCCTTAAAGGACACCTAAAGCGTGTGCTACTGTTTTGTCCATTGTGGTGACTCAAATTTTCATGTGCAATCCTTGTATACCTGTAATACATGACGGGTCATTTAGCTGACTCTTTTTGTCCAGAGCGACTTACATCGCATTTTGTTTTTACCTGTGGCTTTTACATTTTTGCCCAGGGGGCAATTAAGGGTTAGGTGTCTTGCTTAGGGACATGGAGCAGCCGGGGCTCAAACCGCCAACCTCGCGGTTCCCAGAGTATACTGAAAAAAGGGACAAACTACTATTGAAAACAATTCAGCTGATTTAATTATTTAAAATAATAAAAAGATATGACCATTCACAAATCTTGTATTTGCTGCTATTCCATCCATTATATCATTGAAATATCACTGGTGCTCTCATCCTCAGCCAATATTACGGATTGAGAAACTGACATGAACAATTTTCACATTAGTAAACGCTGTGAAAAACCGTTTGTACACAATATCATATTAAATGCAGCACATACCAGTTTGGATTTAATAACCGGTATCTGTTTTAGGTCATGAGCCTGGGTCAGCAGAGGCACTTTCATGACGGTTTCATTTCTCTGCACACCTGCTCCAATCTCCTAATTATATTTTCCATTCGTCTCAGATCTTAATAACAGGGAAGCTGCTCCAATTCCATTTACTGTTGCATTACATTACATTACATGTCATTACTGTTGGCTGATTCACTTTGAGGTCAGAGGCAGAGACGCCATCCTCATAACTGCAGCGTAACACAATTGGTAGAGTTCTGCTGGCGAGGAATCCTGCAGAAGGCCTGTTGTTAAAGTCACATCCTATTAATGATACAAGTGTGGTTTGAAAGCTCGCTAAAATAATCTTATTTTTTTATTTTTAAATGATCCATTGATCCACCGAACAAGAGAACAATCTCCATTTAGTTGCTTATTGTTCTATTGATTTATAGTTTCAGCTCTAGGATAGTCGCACAATAATTTGTTCAAATAAAAGCACAAGAAGAACATACATTTTGACTGATTTCGATCCAAAGACACCAACCAAACGGATTCCTAGAAAGGTTTAGTTTTGTAAACGGAGAAGGATGTTTATATTTACGGAGATAAGACGTTTGCTCTGGGGTAGTAACCTAACACGGACAGTGTACGCAGACAGATAACGTGAAGAGCTAAACCGTGTACGGGAGGGTACGAAGGGCCGTGGGGATTGTTGGTGGCATTCTCTGAATTGCTGCCCTCATTCCCTGCCCCACATGGGCTGGACAATAGAAGCGGGACACCCTCTCGGCGCTGGGACTGCATCCCCCTCACTGACACACAAACTACAGGTAGCAAGAGATGCTTCTCTATATAGTATGTCACCGTCGAACACACCTGTCTGTGTGTCAGACTGTCGCACGCGCTCTGTACAGGTTGTTCTGGTTCAGATTATCACGAATCCGCCGTTGCCCTCGCACGGCCCGTTTGCCGGTGCTCGACCTTGCAGTGGAGTTTTCGCGCTCAACTGCACTAACGCGGTTTGACGGGTTGCTTCCTCCGTGGTTCCCAGAGGGGGGGGGATATCGACTATAGCTGTGCACGGCTGAGACGGCAGGTCTGTCTGCTCGGACGCTGCTCACGCACACGGGCATCCTGTGAGGTCGCTGTGCTTTGCCTTCTGCCACCACCGATTCTTGCTTCAAAGTTGTTTTGTATTCACCAGTTTCATGTGGATGTTTTTCTACAGCCTGATGACAGCGGAAAGGTGTGTGAAGAGAGAGAGACAAGGTCAATGTGGTAGCTTTTAGCGTGCGTTGAATGAACCGGACCAGTGTAATACACATGGGGATGAGCCCTCACAATGTGACCCAAGGCGTGATCGGTCAATGTCATGCCAGATATGTTCAGTTGAGTGCTCTACATTATGGCCGGGCGACGCTGACGGGGACTTGTCACTGGATGATAACATAGGTGTGACCTGTTGAAGTAGAAATAGTTTCTGCATGACTCATCAAGGTCTACCCGAGTAGTGGAAGAAATTACAACGTAAAAGCAGGAAACCGTCCTCTCTCTCAACTATGGTACCCGTCTCCTTCAAGCTGTCAAAGTTTTGAAGGGGGGGGGGGGGGTTTAGTATCTGGCTGAGAAGTCGGGAGTGCTTTTGTTGGTCCGTACAAGGGGGAAGGTGATATGTGGGTGTGTGCTTTCAGGTTAATGACTAATGGAAAGCACTGAGGACAAAGTCCACAAACGCAGTCAAGAGCCAGAAACTAAGTGATAGAGCTTATAAATCAGCGTGCCCGCATGTGTTCAAAGTGTTTTGTCACTTCCTGGCTGCCTGTTAATGAGTTCCTAGGTAGTCTTTATCTGATTTCCTAATATGAGGTAAACAGTGTTCTATGTTGAGCTGGTTTTTGTCTGCTTGTAGCAGCCCCCCCCCCCCCCCCCCCCCGCTTTGTCCCTGAACCTGCTATTGTGAATATAGTCCAACCGATACAACATTTATTAGGCCGAAACTGATTCTTAATCAGTATCATACTTTGTGTGCTGAATGTTTTTGTCCTTTTACAGGCTAATATGGGACAACACCAGCATATCTGCACTGAGCAAATTCTGTAGCTCAGTCCATAGCTAATGAATATCAGCCTGGTGGATTTAATTGTCCGCCTTCGATCGTATCTTTTTTAACTCGACTTTTACAACACAAATACTGCCAAATCCTGGACACGTTTGGTTAAAGAAAAGAAGGTACTTTCTCAGTTCAAGCATGCATATGCATACACAAGCATGCATGATGCATCGGTTGGATGGGTGCAGGAAAGCTCTCTTCTTACATGTGATTTAACCACAAAATTGCATCCTTTTTTTCTTCTCCTTTTTTGCCGTATTACCAGCATGAGCGTGCCGTCCTCCGGTCCAAGGACCCCGGCGGACTACGGTGTCCAGATCCGCTTCATCAATGACCCCCACGACGCTGGCGGGGGGCATCCGGGGCCCCAGCCCCGGACCAAGCCCCCAACCCCCTCCAAGTACGGCGTGGCGGTGCGGGTGCAGGGCATCGCTGGCCAGCCATATGTGATGCTGAAGGACGGCAAGAAGGGAGACTCTTATGGGGTCCAGCTCAGGACCCAGTACCCCAGTGGCTACAGCAGCCTTCCCCGCAGCAAAGAGAGAGCAGAGCCCAGAGCGCAGAGGGCAGATGTAGAAGAAGAAAGCGGAGGAGCTGGGCACGGCGGGGCACTGCGCAGGGCCCAGTCCCACGGGTCTCTGCTGGACAGGGACGGAGAGGGAGGTGCGGGCAGTGAGGACTTTCAGCTGTCCAGGCCTCCAGGGGACGGGAAGTCTGGAAGTTATGGGAATTTGGACGGAGGACTCGGAGCTAGGGGAGACGGAGAGCAGCTTCGGCGTGCCGGTAGTAGAGAGGGCGGCGTGGAGAGGAACACGTGGGATGGTTCGAACAAAACGGGGCTCAACGGGTCACTGGGGTCGGTTAGGAGCACCCAGTCCTACCATGACCCACCCCGACAAACCAATCCGAGACAAACCCCAGTCAACAGACTAATAAACAGGTTTGATGGCAGCAACACGGGAGGCCAACAGGGAGGACTCCCTGCGGAACAACAAGACCCCAGAGCTTCCTCTCCTCTCCCCAACCCATACACCTCCACTCACAGCAGCCTGCGGCGCAGCCCGGCTGCTGTCAACAAATTCCCCGAGCAGGCCCCCAGCCGGTGGACATCCCCGGGGACGTACGCCGCCGCGGAGACCCCACGTGCCGCGCTGACTGAGCCACAGGTAAGAATGAAACGATTTCATGGCTGGGCATGAGAGCAGATCTGTAGAGAGCTCCAAAAAAACCACATAGCATGCAAGATCGCGAGAGTAGTTTTCTGATCTATGTCTCAAGGTGACTCCTGACCTTTTGCTGGACCAGGGTCAGAGTGCAGAGGCGACCAGTGAGGAGGAGCAGGTCATGCAGACTATATACAACATCCTGAGACAAGGGTACGGACCTGGTTGTTATCCTCGGGTAGCACGTACACGTTGTGTTTAGTTCTTATAATACCATGGTAATGAAAGTCTGCTTATGAATTGTGTTCTTTTTAACACATTTTTACCCCTTTTACCTCTTCTCAGGACAAATGAGAGCGACGTCATCGTCAAACACAAAGTCAGGGTCATCTTTAAGAAGATTCAGAGTCTAAAGGTTTGTCCTTTTTAAAGAATTCTCTGAGGGGTTATTGCTGCAGGGGTTGAAATGTCAGGTAAATGAAACCGCTTACATTATTTCTCCGTTGGTCTTTTTCTACGACAGCCCAAAGAAAATCCTCCGGAGGAGTGGATGAGAGAGAAGAGGGAGCTTGAAATAAAGATGGCTGAACTGCAAACAGCCCTTCAAGTGGAAAGACGGGTAAATAAAATAGACAAAAGCATTCAAGAGCAAACAAAGTTCTATAACCGTAAACCTACGAGGTAATTAGCAGTGCAGAATTTTTCTCGTTCTTTCCTGACGTGTGCCAGATTTTTGGAGTTGATGACGCACCAAACCTCACTTTGACTGATTGGAACTGGCTGCTACCAGAGCAAGTTAACATTCAGAGAGGAATCTGCCACTTTTAATCCGCTTTGATTACACGGTGCACATCCAACACCGCGCATAAAGACGCCTCCAAGTCTTCCTGAAATGAGAGCAGCGGCTATCAAGTGAAGGGAAATGCTGTCAATTGATGGAGAGAAGGAAACTGTACTCTTGAGTTTTTATGTCTGTAACTAATCTTACCAGGAGCGCTGTGGGGTTTCTTGCAGTGTGCTTCAGATTAGTCCTCACATTAATCCTTAAAGCCCTCGGGCCTGGTCAAAGGTGCACTCACACAATAATCTAACTTAAATAATGGCTCATTATATGCTGGCTTAAGTAAAGTGGGCAGGTCTTAATCTCTAATAGCTCCTAAGAAGCCAAATTCGTTATGGAGATTGGTGGGCAAATGCCTGCTTTTGCTAAAAAGCCACCGGAGCGAGCCGATGTCTTGTGTCTCACTGCTCTCATTTATTCATCGTGTCTGCTTGTGCAAAGGACTCCGTGAGCAATTCCGATGCCGCTCTGAAAGCTGAGCTGGAGTGCTGTCTGGACGAAAATCTGCTGCTCCAGGAAATGCTGGACCGCCAGAAGAAAGAATTAAATGAAACACAATCCGAGTGAGGACACATACACACACACTCTGTAACACACACAGACAGAGGCAAACGGGAAGGGGCCCGGTACCATGGGTGCACGAGTAGCCCACTTTGTTATCAAGCATAAACTCCTCACAGTTCACCAAACAATCATTCCCTGTCACTTATTCACAAGAGAAAATGTAGTGCGTGCCATCCTCATTTTGTCTTCCATAGAATCATCCAGTGGTGTGTGTGTGTGTGTGTGTGTCCTCTTCTACTCGCAGGGTGACTCAGCTGCGTATGGACCGGGAGAGCGCAGAGGTGCGGGTTAGAGAAATGGAGGACCAGCTGGCTGAGCTTCAGGACGAACTGAGACGGGAGAATGGCAGCAAGACGGTATTCCAGAAACACGCTCACACAGATGCGCAGAGAAAAACAATCTCTTCTAAAAATAGACAGCACTCGATCCAGACCAAATTGCTTCTGAAGACACTTGATCACAAAGCATTCCACTGACAGGTTGATGATTCGCAAAGGCTTTAGCATCTAAAGGAAGACTGAAGTTCCTTTAAGAAAAAGCTTTACCAAACCGTACGCCGTGAGGTCAAAAGCATCAAGTCACCGTCGTGTGTTCCCTCTGTCTGCAGGACCTGATGTCCTGTCAGGCGCAGATGGTGGATGTGTGCCAGCTCAAACAGAAGCTGGAGGAGACTCTGAGGCAGCGAGAGAGGGAGCTAACGGCTCTCAAAGGCGCTCTGAAGGAAGAGGTGGCCACGCACGACAAAGAGGTCGAGGTGCTCCGAGAGCAGTACAGCGTCGACATGGAGAAGCTGCGCAGCAGCATGGAGCAGGTGTCCCAGGTGTGCACACAGAGGCCACGAGCCATCCCACTGTTGCCTACATTTGACATTAAAATGTTTTGATGTTAGAAAACCAGTTGCTCCACAATAAGAAGCGAACTGAACTAAACTTAAATGTGATCTCATCGGTTAAAACAATTCTGGTTGGTCTGTGGAAGGAGTGTTAACCAACATCGCCTCGATTGTTCGGTCCTTCTTATTTCAGTCCCACGTAGGGATCGAGGCCGAGCGGTTGCGCGTGAACGCGTCGGTTCGCTCCCTCCAGCAGCAGTTGGAAGACTGTAGAGACGAGAGCAGCCACTGGATGGAGCAGTTTCACACCACCAGAGACGAGCTTCGCACCGCCAAACAAGAGTGAGTTTGTCCTCGTACTGGAATCAGGCCTTTCCAGTGCTTACTTTGGTCACCGTCTGTTTTGGTCTGTCTTTGCACCTGCTGTGCTACTAATGCGTGTCCATCTATTCTCTCCTACGATGTTTCTCCCGCTCTCTGTCAGGGAGCCACCCAGCAGCCCTAAAACACTGTGAGAGTCACTATTTGAACTGCATTTGTGTTTAGATCTGCAGACCTGTAGATGTGGCTTGCTGTGCTAACGACCGTCTGACTGTAGATCCAAAGGCCATCCACACTTAACAGCCCTAATCCATGACTCACTGAATGATCCACGTTTAGATATGTACCAGGGAGCCTCCAAGTACAATGGGTTCAGATTGGAATATAGACCATATTTAGAACTGGGGTTAAGCAGAAATGGAAATCTGGACAAGTAAACATCTGTGTGTTTATTGTGTGCGTTCATTGTGGTGTGGATGTTCTTAGATATCTGTGTTTAGTGAAAATGTGTCGTAGACCCTTTCTTTTCTGTGAACATATCTGACTCTTATGATAAAAGGAAATGCTGATTTATTAGCTGTTTGTAGAGTGTTTAGTGATGCATCTGCTTGTTCAGTACGTGAAAGAAAATTAAGCTCACATGAATCACCTCTTCAATCAAACTGCTGCTCACCAGATGATCAAGTAGAACTTACTTAATTCTTTCACACGGATCTGAAACTGTCTCTACGATGTTTAGACTCCTGCAAGCCCGACTGGAAAAAGAGGAGTTTGAGGAGGAACTAACCGAGCTCAAGGAGAAAGTGGGCACCATGAAACGCCAGATACCCGACCCTGACCACACGCAGACTCTCAACCAGGTGAACATCACACACTGCGCTGAATTTCACAAAAACCTGGCGGTTGACAAAGAGAAACCTGTTTTTTTTTTCATCTCTCTATGTATTTCTGATATTGCGAGTGTTTCGCAAATAAGCCAAATTTTCATAAAAGTTACCAACCGTCATTTTAACCCTCTTATTCCTGACTAGGAACTTCAGCGTTACCAAGCTGACCTTCAGAAGGCCAAGTCTGAGGTGGAGAAGCATAGGACGGAGTTTGACAAGAAGGTCATGGAGGTCATCTCCATGAAGAAATCTCACCAGAACCAGGCGGCAGAACTGAGGTATGAGATTGACAGGCTGAAGGACCAATTGCAGAGGGCCAGAGACGATGTATCCAAGGCACAGGACAAAAACAAACGGGTAAGTTAATTATAGTGTGGCAATGTTTATGTGGTAGTTTGTTCCTTTTTGTTTTCTTGTGCGTTTTGTCGATCTCAGTCTCCTGACTTCTTGCCTGTAGCTCCCAGACCCGAGCATCATCTCAGAGCTGGAGCAGAAGCTCGGCGTGGCGCTCGGCGAAGCTAGCCAGCTCAAAGAGAAACTCTCATTGGCTGAGGAGGAAGTGGCGGCCAGTAAAACCCATCTCAGTAGAGCTCAGATGGACGTTAAATCGCTCCAAGATGCCCAGCAGGAACAGGAAGAGGCGACCGCACGTCTCAGAGAAAAACTCTCACGGCTGGAGGTAGGTCCCCTCCGCTCACACACTAGTGTCCCTGAAATCAGCAGTCATGTTGTAGCATAACTGGTTTCCTCAGGCTCAGCTGCAGACCAACGCAACGGAGAGCTCCGAGGCAGAGATCACCCTCCACACCGAGGTGAGAGGGTTGAGATCGGAGCTGGACGAGGCCAAGAGAAAAGCTTCTAGACTGAGTCAGGAGCACCGCGAGCTCATCCTGCGCGTGGATGATTCTGAGAAAGAGAAGGAGACACTTAAACAGACCTTCAACCAGCAGGAAGAGACCAGACAACGGCAGGAAAGAGCTCTGGAGAAACTCAACAAAGAAGTAAGACCGAGTGATCCTGTTTAAAACCTTTGGAGAAACGAATGAAAGCGTCCGCAGCATTGGACGTTGTTCGAGCAGCAGAAAAAGTGATCCTCTTGGTTTCTTTCTTCCCGTCAGTATGAGTCCCTGACCATCTCCTCCAGGGAGGAGGTGCAGACTCTAAAGGCTCAGCTGGAGGAGCAGAGAGAGAAGGCACGGAAGGAAATCCAGGAGGCACAACGGAACGGAAACGGCGCTCAGAGTGAACTGGAAAAAAGTAATTTAAATCTACGGAGGCTCGAGGAAGAGGTTTGTATTTTGAGTGCGTGTGTATGCTCACTTGTGCTTTTTAGTTTTTTCTGTTCTGAATGTTCTGAACTGGCTTAAATGGTTTCAGTAGTTCTGACACATCAAACTTATTAGCAATACGTGTTACAATATGATCAATCTACCTAGATGTCACGACAGAAGAAGGAGATTCTGCTGGTTTGCGAGGAGAGAGACAACCACCAGCTGGATAAAGAGCTTCTGACCAACAGGGTGCGCCACCTTGAGGGAGAGATGGAGGCCTTCAAAAACGGCCAAAATGAAAAAACCCGGGAGATTCGCATACTGGAGGTCAGACATGTGCAGCTGCATCGCCGTGCTTTGGGAGAATTAATGGCAGCAGTGTTCTCCGCTGTCGATAGTTCTGTGCTTTTAATAATTCTACTCTGCACACGATGTCAATGGAGCAGTCTGTATATTCAGACACCTTTCTGAACATGTATTACCTATATTTATAAATTAATTAAATACAGTATTTCTCTGCTTACATGTACAAGCTTCAGCACCATTGAATTTTCTTCCACGGCCTAATCCAATGCACACCGTCTCCTTTCTGAGCATCTTAACACGGTGGCCTCTTCTTGCCTCTGCCAGGACAAGCTGAAGCGCATGGAGTTGGAGCTGGAGGAGGAGAAGGGCGGCTCGGAGATGCTGACAGAGCGAGTGGGCAGGAGCAGAGACCAGATCGATCAGCTGCGCTCTGAGCTCATGCAGGAGAGATCCTCCAAACAGGACCTGGAGCTGGACAAGAACACCATGGAGAGACACGTACGTAACGGCAACCCGGTGTCCAGTCGGCGTGTAACAGGAAAACTCTGACTTGCCACTCTGGTGTACTTTGGGCTTGTTTGACCCGCTGTCTGTCCGCTGCAGCTGAAGGAGCTGAGGAGTCGTGTGGCCGACATGGAGGGTCAATCTCGCTCCTCGGCAGGAGTCTCCCAGCTGGAGAACAGGATCCAGGAGCTGGAAGAACTCTTACGGAGTGAGGAAAGGTACAGTGCAATGTACTAGTGTAATTCAGCATTCCTTTTATTCCCTCCATTTTATCTTTTTGTTTGAAGATAAACGATTTCCCTGAAATTTGCGGAGCAATGGTTTATTTTGCTTACATCTTGCTAATTAGATTTATTTAAGGAGAAGTGCATTTGTTTGACAACATTTGCAGATTCGGATGATTATACAAAAAAAAAACTACTAATATATTATGCGTTAATATGATGGGTTGAGTACATTTCCTTTTGCTACCATAAAAGTATTTGAATTGTTCGTTACATTACGGAATCCATGTTTTGGGCATTTCGACCGTTAACTCATGAGCATGCCCGCGTGTCTTCTGCTCGGTTTCCTCTCTCCTACATGTAAAGGGAGAAGAACTCAGTGTTGGCGTCTCAACGGCGCCTGGAGAGGAAACTGAAAGATCTCAACTTGACGTTTGACGAGGAGAAACAAACCCATACTGAACAGAGGGACCAGGTAAACGCCTTCACATCATGTGCACCTCAATATCTGAAAATACTCTGGAGACATGGTAATACATCAAGAACCAATGCATCTGCATAAAACTACACTTTTAACCTCATGCTGTGCTGCAGCTCACTCTGAGAGTGAAAGCCCTGAAGAGGCAGGTAGACGAAGGAGAGACTGAGCTGGAAAGGATCGATGGGATGAGGAGAAAGGCCCAGAGAGACATGGAGGAACAGATGGAGCTCAAAGACACCTTGCAGGCCAGAGTCACAGCACTGGAAACTGAGCTCAAGTAAGCGTTTTACTTGTTCTATGTATCCAATTTGGTCTCTCATCCAATTTGTTATTTAATGTGTGCTTATGCAAGACACTTCCTGGCAGCCACATTTTCACAGCCAGTCGTGTGAGTGAGTAAGAGAAATATCTCATCCCATCAGTGTCATAAGACTACAACTGCACATGAATGACGTTATTATGAGCAAACCCAGATTCCTTATACGTTACACACGCAATCAATAGACACCTGGTAGAGATTTACAGAGCACCCTGAGGTGCAGTATTTCACAACGCGATGTGTGTGAAACACATCAGCAATCACCCGCGTGCGAAAAGATATTTCATTACACTGAAAAAGGTCATTACTCATGTACCACGTGGGAAAGGACATGACAGCAATGCTCCCAGTAGAAAGAGAAATGCTTGTTGTTCCCTTGTGTTGCCAGCAGAGGGAGCACTATTTCCACTGAACAAGAAAGAAACTGTTGAACAAAGTGAGTTTTGAACTAGGGCTGTCAACATAAACGCATTAATCTATGCGATCAATGTGGCCGAGATTAATGCTACAAAATATTTTAACGTAGTTAACGTACGTTTATTTACCTTTTTTTTACGGAAGTAAACAAACGTAAGTCCCGGGAAGAAAAAGCGGAAGTTGACCCCAAAAACAAAGCAGCCGCTAGCTGCAGTCAGTTACATCAAGATGAAGAGAGCTTTTTGCATTGGCAGTAAAATAAAACCGAGGCAGGACATAAAGCGGAGAACTGTGCAGAGGAATTACTCTACGTGTCTAACCGAAGGGGGGTGAATGGCAAACTGACCACTTAAAGCACCTCTATGCTAAGCTAGCTGCTAGTCTGCTTCCATCTCATCTAACGTTACCCTGCGCGGCACGCAGAGGACCACAGCCATGTGTCCCTAAAAGACCGTCGTTTGAAAACGTCCTGGCTAAATGTGGGGAGATTGTTGGCACTTCAAACACAGCCGTTAAATGATGGAGAGTTGAGAGCAAAGTGCACACAAGGACAGCAGGAGGAGTCGCTAGTTCAACACGTTCCACCCAGTGGAATTCTGCCTCCCAAGATGATCAGTTTCGTGCTTCAAATAATATTAACAATAACAACATACACGCTTTCTAAAGTGATTACTCATTATTTTTAAGATTGTCTTTAGAAGGAGAACAAATATTCATTAAAAAACAAAATTGTAACGACAACATTCATTAATCGCCCTTAATCGAGATTAATTTGAAAATGTGCCATTGATTAGTTAGATTTGTTAAATCTATCGACAGCCCTAGTTTGAACCGTTAGTGGTGCCATAGATAATGGTAATGACGATTAATGTGTCACAGGAGGAAAACCCAGGCAGCGATGCGGCCAGCATTGGATTCATCAGCTCTCAGTTCAGATGATGACGACGACAGCCTGTTCGATCCCTCCACCATCACCTCCATACTTACTGAGAGCAACCTCCAGACCAGCTCCTGTTAAAACAGCACTTCAGGGGGGAGGGGGGAGAATACTGTTAAGGAAAAAATAAGGGTCATGTGGCCTTTTTGGGCTGGGAGTAAAGCCAAAAAGCAGAATGGTATTCACTACAGCCAATGAGGGGGGGCGGGGGGCTGCACTGATTTGTGATTTTAAATTACACATTGTAAAGTTTAGCAAGGAGACTGGAAGGAAGCAACTCATCTTCTGAATTTCATGGTATTTTCATCAGTCTACATGGTACTCGGCTGCACTCGACAGTACAGCTGGAGGAACTCCATCATGCAAACACGCACTACATCACAAAGACAAGTAACTGGATTACAAGAACAGAACAGAGGCTAAAAAATGTAAATCGAAATTTCCTCTTGCATGTTTTACAAATGCAAGTTCAGTCAAGGTTGAGGTTCTGGTTTAAGCACTATCAACTAAATACTCATCACCTCGCAGCGTGGAAAGGTTACCTTTCATATCATTTTTCTCTCTAGCGCACGATTCTGTACCTCGGCATGAATAAATAAGGTAGCTCTATTTACAAACATGGACCAACATTAAACTCTGATTCTCATGCTGTTTGTTGTTTAAAAAGTAAAATTTACTGTAAATGATTGGTACTGAATGAAATCTAGCTATTTAAACATGTTTTTTGAATGAGTCTTGTGTTTTTATTACAGGGCGGTACGGTACACAGTGTAGGAATTCAGAATTATAAAATGTGACGCTGATTATTTACTATAAATGTGACAGACGCCTCATGTTGGTGTGACTGGTTCTGTCAGTTGTGTCTTTATCTGCTGTATCTTTAACAATTTACTAGTAAAGATGCAACAGACCTTCTGTTTTGCTGATTTTGTAATGTTTTGTAAGTTTGAAGACATGTGTCCTTTTGTCGGAATATGAAATAATTAACTAACAAGTTTTTTTTGTTTTTCCTTTGAGTTAAAATGGCCAAAAAAAAGTCTTCCTGCCCATTAAAATGTTTGTATTTAAGCTGCACAATTTCTATGCATTCCTTTATTGCAAGTCACTGAAATATATGCTTTAAAATAATTGTTAAATAATAAGTGTTTTGTAAAATTCAACATTAACATTGTAGATTCTTTTGAGTCCGGGGCTTTGTAAACTGTTTGACGAATCAGTTGGAGTGCTAATAACTGTCTTTTGCAGTGAAACTGTAACTGGTAAAATGATTTGTTAGACTGAGGAAGCGGGTGTTGAATTTCAAAATGCTGGCATCTTCTATAAGGTTGACGAGAGAAATTCACCTTGTGTCTGTACTTCAAAATGTTGATAATATTTCTATTGCACGTAAATGTAGCTACAATAAAAGCTCAACAAGTTTAAGTTTCCATGATTATTGTCCTTAAATATACTAAACGTTAATCAGCTACTTTTACTTTTGTGCGTTTTCTCTCTGAGAGAAGAGAGAAGTCTGGTAAACTGCCGCTACACACTAAAGTGGATGAGCAGTAGAAATCCTTCATCCAGAATTTGAAAACTCTCTTGCATAGTAGCCTTTAGCAGCTTTGTTCTAAATAAACTGACTTATGTGACTATTTGATAGACAAACTACTCTCTAATTGTTCAGAATTATTGTAAGGATGTAGGCAGAAGCTCATTTGATGAATACTTATTATGCTCTCATTCCCATTTTGGAAGAGGCGTTTATGACAATGAGATAATAGCGATGCATCTCGCTGCGCTTTAAATAGTTATTAACATGGATGAAAATGACTGTGCGTCCTGTATCCGGCCTTTGTTCACATCACCTGTGTGTGCACGGGACAGTGTGATTACAGGTCTGTCTCATCGTCGCCTCAAACACAGACTGGTTACTGTGGCGCAGCAGACATTAAGACATTCAACATAGCAAACGATTCTATTATTTTCCTAGATGTATAGATTTCAAACGTGTTGACTTGGTGTTCACTGAACACGCAGCAGCCACGACTCGGTGCCAGCGTTGTTGTTTTTACCCTCTTAACTATTGTTGCAGGATCATTTCATAGATAATATGTGCGATAAGTATCATGCAGAGCAGAAATAAACAAGGCAAATGTGTTGATACAGGGGGGCCACATCCCCGTCTACGGACGCATTCCCACGTTCATGTGATTATCATACAAACCTGAAAAAATAGTTTAGGCCTCCACTTCCTCTGCCACCCGTTCCCTGCGGCACAACGAGCAACCAAGCCAAGCACAATAACACACATAATGACGACTAGGACTTTGCATTGTTTGAGAGTGAAGCACGATACCGTGTGAGTTCAATTTGCTCCACCGAGAATCCAGAGCATTAATCAACTGAGCTGGTGTATTGATAGAAGGGACCCGTGTCTCCATTTGTGGATTTATTCTCAGTTTTTCACGAGGAGAGCAACCTTTTAACGACGAGGTCGGCAGGTTCGATCCCCGGCCTACGCTGTTGGCGTTGAACCCCGAGCGGCTCCTCGTGTGCTTTACAGCAACCTGCTGCTCCTAATCCCGTCTGGGATTATTGCTGTGAGACGAGGCGGTGTGCTGCGTGTCGTGCTGCTCTGCAGGGTGAGACATGTCAGGAATGTGCAAGATGGACGGAGATCTGTGCCAGCTGGAAGCCGATATAGTTATCACACCAAATCTAATGTCAGAGAAACCTGCAGCTACTAACCCAAATAATCTCTAGATGTTAGAAAACCGTCTGTCGAATGGATCCAAACCTTTCTACGCTTCACGCCAAAACATTCCGATCACTTCAGGCGTCTTCCTACAATTGAGAAAGAGATGAAGACAATTACCAGCTCTTCGGCTGATTGTGTGTTCACATCCTATCTGGCACGCTAGCGGGATTGTGTTGGACTATTTTGAGACCACAGGGAGTCTGTCCGGGTCTTTGTGACATACTGTAATAGTACTGTACCTCCTGCTGTTGCTATTGTGTGGTTGAACTTAAAAAGACTCCGAAAACAAACTATTTTCCCAGCCACTGGTCGCCAATAATTGGAACATTTAAAGTCTTTACCTGGAACCGATATGTTGGAGTCACACCTTTAATACTCGCTGTAGAACCTGATGCAGCGTCCACGATACTACAACTGCCACCAAACCTGTCGGACAATACGCCTGTTTTGCTAGAAATTACGAGAGAACATACTTCACGAGGGTGCAATGGGGTTACCGCGCCATTATCCCAGCACAACCAGCACAACCAGCACAACCCCGAGAGCTGATTTTCCAAGAGCTGGGTGTGTGGTGTTACTAAAATCACCATGTGTTTCACCTTTTGTTATTTCCAAACAAAGTGCATTTTTGCTTAAGTTGGTAAAAGACAACAATAACACATTTATAGGTCAAACCGGATTGTGACTTGGACGCGTGTGTGTAACACACACACGGACCGCACACAGCTGTCTGTTTGGCGGATCAGCCTGTCTGAGTGCGGTCACCGCGGTGGGATACAAACACATGGTTATGACTCACATTTGGCTTCGGCAGGCGGGACACATGATGACATACTGCCGTGAGGTGCAGGTGTGTTTGTTGCATGTGAGATAACCTCATTCCACTCAATAAATCAACCATTAAACAACAACACCCTCTGGAGAGGAACCACCTAGTGAGCTATTACTTGTAGGAGGTGCTTTGAAACATCACTTCTTTCATTAGGGTCTATTAGATTTACTCTAGTCACTTTTCTCTCCATGAGAGTTGTTTCAAATTCACTTAGTGTCGTCCCTTTGTTTGCCACCGCGAGCCCTTAATGCTGTTAAGGTCCTTATTCAATTTAAGGTCTGTGTGTTGGCCCGGACCACAGTGCTGCGTCAGCGTGACCTCAGTCCACTCTGGAAATAAGCTGCCTGTCATCTGACTTTTGACAACAAATAATTAGAAACATTCACATGCCTGATTGAATTACAATGTTTTTGCTGCGTACTTTTCATTGCTAATGACGTGCATACCAAACAGTTATTTTCATTTAAACTGTCACAATGAGAAAGTCTGCATTCTTTTCTTTTTTTTTAAGTTGTATAGTTATTTATGTGGTTATATGTTTATAAGTACTGAACTGAAATGTTTCTGCTGCAGTGACCACACGACCAAAGGGCAACATGATAATAATAATAATAATGATAATAATAATAAACAGTAGCGTGATGTGCACTGTGGTGGATGAATCCTTTCTAGCGCCATCTATGTAAATCAAACTTGAAATGGTAAAAATCATTTTTTTTAAACTTGCCGGAAAAATTCTATAAACAACAAAACAAACACATATGTAATTATTCTGATTATATTGATAAGAACGGCGCGTCACACTTTTTTTTACATTTCCTGTAACAACAATCTGTTAGTCTTTTAAATCACTGGGTACCAAACGATGCAGCGTGTAACCTAAGAGGAGACTCCAACGGGTTCAGTCTCCACCTGATGAATAAATGATAGCGGCCTTTGCGTAAACCGAGCGGACCGTCTCTCGGGGTCAGAAGCGTCGCACCCCGGGAGCACCGCGCGCCCATCACGTGATCACCATCGATCGATCCAGAAGTGGGTGTAGCGCACCAGGTGAACCCCCCCTCCCCCCACCTCCCACCCAGACATTCCGCGCACACCCGGATCCCTCGGTTTTGTGGGCGTGTTGTTTTTGTGTGTCTCACTTCCACGAGTGACGTGGACAAAGTTAGAATGCGAGGAGAGGGGAGGAGACACACACACACACACACACATTCACACACACGCATATACACGCGCACACCCGCGGCAGCAGAGAGACAGAAGGAACTCGAACCCACACACGGACGGAGCCTGTTTAGAGTCCGCTTTCATTTATTTATCTATTTATCTATAGTTGTGTTTCGTTCTCCATCGAAGATGAACGGAGTGACCAGAAGCTTGTGCACCTTGGAGGACATCCGGCATCCAGAGCAAGGGGTGAGTGTCTCCACAATCACACGTTGGTTGGATGATCTATCTATCTATCTATCTATCTATCTATCTATCTATCCATCTATCCATCTATCCATCTATCCATCTATCTATCTATCTATCTATCTATCTATCCATCTATCTATCTATCTATCTATCTATCCATCTATCCATCTATCCATCTATCCATCTATCTATCTATCTATCTATCTATCTATCTATCTATCTATCTATCTATCTATCTATCTATCTATCTATCCATCTATCCATCTATCCATCTATCCATCTATCTATCTATCTATCTATCTATCTATCTATATGTATATATATTTTTCTTTTTACGATTGTGTTGGGACTTAATTTCCTCTAAGTGGTGTATTTACTCTCACGTCTCCTGCCTCGTTCTAATTAAAGCATTAGCCCGTAACCCCCAAAGTCTCAACACACACAAACATAGGCTGCCGTGTCAGATTTAGTCCAGGTAACATCTGTTCCTGTCACAGTTGCCTTCCTCCCTCATCATTTAAGGGCTTACGGTTGCACTTGTGACAGACGTCGACGCTCAGGAGACAAAGCTTCTTGTGCAGTATACGTGCACCGCCTGCGCGCGAGGAGCCTACTGAAGCCAGATTAGATACTTGTGCTGTCAATGGACGATCGGCAGCCACCCACGTCACGGTGCAGTAAATGAGCTTTATCATCCTCTGTGCAGGGCAGCGTACAGGTTTAATCATCCACCTCGGCCATCCGTAATGGGTAATGTGTGGTTTATGAGTCTGCAGAGCAACACGACGCTTTCACCTTATCAGCAGCCTCCCGCCGCGGTCGATACAGACCCACGGAGCTCGTATCGAATGGAAACCTCTAAAGAAGGCCATTACGGTGAATACTCTTCACCGCGATTATGTTAGATTAACTGGGATTAGAGTGATTAGTGCAGGATCTGACAGATTTGTATTGCCAATGGTCTAGACTTAAATGTCAGTTACCGTTGCGTAACTACACAACAAAGGTCAGAGTCCACAGAGGGAAGAGCCACACTCACACACCTAATAAACTGAATTTCTCTGGAAACGATAAGTGGAACTCGGGTTTTATCTGTAATATATGACAGCATACTTGCGTGAGCTGTAAATGGAAAACAGTGATCTTTATCAAAGTCAAATAGTCAGCCGCCAACTTATTTACATACCTGATAAAGTTATTCAGGTCAGACTAAATGAAACATTAGAAATATTTCACCTCTACGTGTAATAGTTGTTGTTGGAAAAAAAGGAACCCCTACCCTTCATCAGAGGAGGGTGAGGAGGGTGAGGAGGGGTCAGTCCGTAAGGATGCATGGGGAGAGGGAATGTGTAGCTAGGAAATGACTTCAGTGGGAGTTTTGTTGCCAACTGTGTTTCCTGGAACTGAGATCATACGATCTAAAATTAAACAGCGAGGTTTGGCGTCGACACGGATAGTTACTCTAAACTTCATAATAGCGATAAAAATCCAGCGGTTCTTTGGGAATAATTTAAAACTTGCGGCGCAGTTTTTCCTCCCTAAAACCAGAGCGCGTTGAGAAGATTCTTTTCTCTTGCGAGGGCACTTTTTGAATAATGCCACAAGCGTCCCTGCAGGCATTTGGTTCCCCTGTGACCTAACACATTCCTTCTGTCTTCCCTCACCCCGAGACATCACCTCAGTCAGGAGTGTGTGACGTTATGGGTACGAATGGAAAACGGTCCCACAGAGTTCGCACGGTACAGAGAGCAGGAAGAGACCCAGAGACAAAATAATTGATCAAACTATGATAAGAGAAATTAGTGCCTCTGTGACTCAGACCCTGGACTAAGTTTACGATCCACGTTCACCTGTTGATGTTCTCACGGGATGTTAAACACATGCAAACCTCCCAGTGCGTCGCCTCTGTTTGTGTCTGTACCCTGTAAAATGTACTGGATCTTTAGCTACATGTTTTAGGAAAACCTTCAGCTAACAATTATTTCCAATATTGATTAATCTGTTTAATCTTTTCTTAATTTATTGATTAATCATTAAGCCGAAGGAAAATAAAAGACCAACAGTCCAAAAATTCCTTGTGCGAATGGCAAACATTACAGGTCTGGGTTTGAGATGTTCCCTGCAGCTCAGGTATTCAGGCCGAGGTTTTTAATACACAATCTTTGTGGAACGCAGGTACAACACCTGTAGGCACAGCGTGTGTTGCTGTGGAATCTGCCCATGGCGTTCTTTTCCTGAAGTGGCTTTTAGCTCTGAGGGAACATTTCTTGTTTTCTTTACCTTGAAGCTCTGTCTGTTTATCAGCAACCTTGGCAGGTTTGGCGGTTTCACCTCTCAGCTAATTCAACTAGCATGATGTACAGGCCTCCTGAAGCCAAAAGTCCAACACAAAAAAAGCTGCTCACCCTTAAAGCCCGTCAGCCGGCCGTACCCCGTGATCTATTGTGCTCTTTGTCCGGCAGTGTGAATGCTGTGTGTGTGTGTGTGTGTGTGTGTGTGTGTGTGTGTGTGTGTGTGCTTGGTTTCAGGTTTCTGTCTGGTTATAAAGCCAGTGTGTCGCTGGTGTTTGTGTACTTTTATTGGGTGTATATTTGTGCGGGCATTTGCCTCTGTGTGTGTGTGTGTGTGTGTGTGTGTGTGTGTGTGTGTGTGTGTGTGTGCGTGCACACATCATCTTCCATTAGCAGATCCGGCTGGTTCCCTTTGTCTCTGTTCATTGGAAATCCAGTTTTACAGGTTTTCTTTTGAAGGTGGAATAAAAAGATTTTTTTTTTGAGTGTGTCAATATGAAAGAAAATAGGCAGAGAGACAAGTGTGTATAAAGTTGACAGCAGGATTAGCGGAGCTTTTATTCGGTTGTCTACGAACCAGAGTTGAAGTTGAACAATGATGGATTCCATCCTAACAACCCTCTCACTGTTCTCCCTTTCCCTCCCCCTCCCCTCGTCCCCCTCCTCTAATGGCTTCCGAGTGTTGTAATCTGAGAAGAGAGCACGCTGAACAAGTGGAGGATTTTTATTTTCCTTTTCTCTGAGTTTCGTTTTGAGTGGGACCACCGCTCCTGTTTCTCAGGCTCCACACAACACATGACTTTTCATAACCTCCCTCCGCTCTTTATCTCTGCGTTAAACGGCCGAACTCAGTTTTTACTTCCCCCGTCTGGCTCGTGGCCGCCGCATTCTGCGCATCACACATGGTTTCAATGCATGAGAGAAGCACGAAGCAGACATGCCGACTACCACCTAGTTAACGCCGAGCCGCCAAAACATTGGAGTTGAAGTAGGGCACTAGTACTATCTGCACGTCAGAGATGTTGTGTACAAATACAAAAAAGTAAAATAACAGAAAGAAAGTTGTAGTATTTTCTTGAACGCCGATGCAATCCCAAAAAACTTTATCTGCAGACAAAGTTTGAGTAATATGACCTAGAGCTCAGAAGACGCTACTAAATCGACATCCAGGTAAGCTTACAGTCTAAAGTTATGGACCAAAACATTGTTTTTATAATAATACTATTATTTTACACTGTTCAAAAGACTCATTATTTATTATGTTTAGGCCAGTTTAATATATCACCAATGAATGCGTTGTGTGTAACGTTGCTGCTGAGTCATCGGTTTGCACGTGTGCGTTTGTTTACGTTTTAAAGTATTTAACCACAACAGAACACTGCAGGCATTTCGTCTCTGCCTGATCCGTGTCTCCTAGTTGACATGATTCAGATTCCAGGTGGACACAGTAAACACACGAGACAAACAAAAGAAGACTTTTGGCCGACTTTTGTAATGTCCCTGACCTCCTCTCCCTCACATCCGCATACTTGTATACAAGGAGGGGGGAGTTCCCCCTAATGGAGGAGGACACACACACATCCGGCCACATTCCACTAAAGGCTCCCCCCCCCCATCAACGCGCCTCCTGGAACCAAAGAAAACAGCTGAAAAGGTGTCTTTGCTTTGCAAAGCGTTTGTTTTGTCTCTGACGAGCTCTTCCCACTCACATTGTGTGCGGGAGTTTAGTGCTACGGTGAGGTTTCTGTTTCCATGGAAACGACCCGTTCTTGCTTGACATCACATTATCCGCCCGCTTTCCCAGAAACCCAGCCGCTGCGCTGCAAGCGCCTGGAGAGATTCCCCCTGAAGTCCCTCTAACGTCCGCGGCACACAATTTAATTCAAACAATCTGTCTCTGTGCTGCCGTGAGACAAACTTTCGCTTTTTCTTTTTTTTTGGGGGGGGGGGGGCTGTTACACCCTCTTTCTTACTTGCTGCTCTCTCCCTCCTCTGTTGTTGATCCGTGAGTGTGACTCAGTCTCTCCTCCTCTTTCTTCTCCCCTCACCGCCTCAATCCGTCTCTTCCCTCACATAACGGTCCCTTTGTGGCTTCGCCCCATCGTCTCATTTCTTCGTGGCCCCTTGTTTCTCGCAGGACGGGTGCAGGCGCCTGCGGCTCACACTGCACGACCAGAGGCAGGACGCTCGCGGCGCGGAGCAGCACAGAGACAGAGACAAGGTAAGGACCGCCTGCACGCGATGGCTCGGGTTGTAACCTGGAGGGTAAACTTCAATTGAAAGGGTTGCCTGTAACAACATCCCTCCCTCCCTTTGGACAAATGATGGCTTATTGCATTAGGTTTTTATCTAAATGAACTTTTCCTCTTTAATAGACGACACTCGGACAGATTGCCTTAAAGACAGAAGACACAGTAGCACTGTTTTTTCTTTGGAGGTGCCGTTCACAGCATTTCAAGTGCACGGTTTTAACACGAACCGCCCAAAATGTCACAAGACCAAACGGTGCCAAAAGTTAGACAAAGAAAAAAACATAAATTGGACCACTGTGCTGAGTGTGTACTGAGTTACATGAGGTCTCCCCACCTCGTCCTGTGTGTCTGTGATAATGCTTTAGTCCCAACGCTGCTTCCAAAGAAGCACCAGATGTTTATGGATTTGTCTCCATGGCGATAATGACGAAATGTCCCTGCGCTGTGATTATAGAGGCTCACAGTCGGTTACACGGAAACATGAAGTATTTGCTTTGGCACCGCCGAGCGATAGTGAAGCGCAGTGACGACGTTTGCCGATGTATCACACCCATCCTGACGCAACGGAGTGCGCGCCGCGGCATCGCTAACGCCTCCGCTTTCTCACCCTCAGCCCATCGGACGCGTGCAGCCGGCCAATGACTGGACGGCTCTGAACCCCGAGCCGATCAAGTGCAAAGAGGAGCAGGTGGAGGTTATCAAGGTGGGTGTGGCTGTTGCTTTTGGAAGAAACTGACGCTGTGTGTGTATGTGTGTGTGTGTGTGTGTGTGTGTGTGTGTGTGTGTGTGTGTGTGTGTGTGTGTGTGTGTTTGCTTTAACGCTCACGTCAGTGTTTAACATCCTCCGTCCGTCCCTGTTCCAGGTTTATCTGGAAGCCCGCAAACAAGAGCAGCAGAAACACCAGGAGAGCCTGAAGATGCTGTCAGACGAGGTCTCCCAGATACAGGAGGTCAGCCAACACAAACACATTAACCGTGTTGTAATCTGAGAAGAGAGCGGGCTGAACTGAGTTTCCTTTTGACTGGGACCACCAGCTTTTAGCATATTTCCAGCCCGCTCTGCTTTCTTTTGCATCTTGTTTTCCTGAACAGATAACCAGTTACTCATAAAGTCTCTGGACAGGATCTACTGGAGCTCCGACACACATTTTAAACGCACACACAGCCTCCCAACCCTTTTCCTCTGGATGGCGTAACAATGATTATTTGCACATTCGCATGTAAATTCCTCCCAGCGGCCAGACAGGTTTCGTCTTGCGTTCACTACTTCATAGATACGCGTATTCAAATACAATTAAAGAAATGTGTCACTCACAATGTGTCTGTGTCTCACGTAGGTGAGGTATTGCCTGAAAACGCTGAGGGAGCAGATGGCAGCCAAAAACAAGGTGGGTGTATTTTAAGCGGCTTTGCCGTGCCCCGTGCCTTTGTCAACCGTACATCCTGTGTGCTTCCCTTTCTCACTCTGCCCGGGCCGACTTCCTCCTTTTCTCTTCCCAGTCGCTCACAAACGGGTGGAAAGTTGGTCTCCCTTTCAGAAAGAGCGCCTCGTCCTCGAGCACAAGGCGTACATCCGACGCACAGGTGAGCACTCAAGGCCGACAAATGATAATACGTAAAAATAAAAAAAAAAGTATTTGTGTGAAAAATTAACTTGGAAACGTGTCCTCTGAACAATGGGTGTTTCGTGTGATGCCGGTAAGGAGATCAGATGCCAGAGGCACACCGGTATAAAGTTAAATAGACGGACAAACAGATATGTCATATAGTAGAAAAGGACAGGTTTAAAATGACATCAGGACATAAATATTATATAGCACCCCAGGGTGTGTTACACAAGCGAGAGTACCAGCACACAATGTTTCTCAAAAGCAGTTATTGTGTTGAGGCCCGTCCCATTGTTCCCAGCATTCCACAGATACTTTTCCTTTAAGCGTTTTGTTGTTGTCTTTGAGCTACACACAGCACACCCACTAGTACTATCTGCACGTCAGTAACCTTGTGTACAAATACAAAACAGAGCTGTCGCCATTGTGTTTGGTTCAATAGTTTTCGCGCCAATTACAGCATTTATCTGTGACTCACGCTGCAGCTCACTCGCAGTGAGTGTTGCAGAAATTAGGCAGAGAACGCTGGTTCTGATCCGGCCGCTCCGCATGAAAGCCAAACCCACTGAGCTCCAATGGAAGCATTTATCTATCCATCTTGAATAGTTGTTTTGAGGCCATTCATGTGTACATTTTACTGTCATATTCTTTTAGAACATTGAATCCGGTCTTATTTTCAGGCAGATTAACGTAAAATGCGTTTTAATTTTCGAGATGAAAATACAAAAAAAACATAAGTATTCAATTTTGCTTGAACACAGCTCAGTAATTGTGATTTAAAAGAATTCTCGACTTGATTTGTATCGGGACACATTACATCACCTATCTGACAGCCGCACTGCGTTCTCTGTCATCCAGGAAGCAGATGAAGAAGCTGAGAGTGCCAAGCTGAGGGAGGTCAGTAAGCGCTTGTATGCACAGCTACAGGAAGCAGAGAAGAAACACCAAGAAGACAAAGAGAGGCTGCAGGTAAACACACACATATTCAGAGCTTATTTCTACGTCCATTGTGAATCATCCCAAACAATCCGCACTGCATTTCTGTAAACTAAAGCAATAAAGATTGCCCTCTCTCTTCCAGGCTGAAAGCCGCAGGCTGAAAGAGTGTCTCCTCGTCGAGGGGGAGAAGATGAGGATCACAGAAGAGGACAGCGAGAAGAAAGACGAGCGCATAGAGGAGCTCCAGAGGCTGCTGACAGGGATGCAGCAGGAGAGCACCACCCTGCGAGAGGCCATACGCAGCCGCGAGGACGAACTGGGCGAACTGCGCAAGCTGCGAGAGGAAGGCCAGGAAGGGGAGCAAAGGTCAGCCAACGCAAACACATCAACGGCATGAATGATTACGTATCAATCAGCAGGAAATCAGATCGCGTGCTGCGGGTTCTAACTCTCTGCGGGTATTTTTAGGGCCGAGCAGTTGGAGCGGGAGGTGGCTATTCTCAGGGAAAAGATACACCATCTGGACGACATGCTGAAAAGCCAGCAGAGGAAAGTCCGGCACATGATTGAACAGGTGAGGCGCGCAGGTGGGAGGCTCTGAAAAGCAAACACACTGTGTCCGCGTTCGTCTTTGTGCAGGATTTACCGAGTGTTTGACTGTGCTTCTTCTCGTCTTTAGCTCCAGAACTCTCGCATGGTGATCCAGGAGAGGGACCGCGTGATCAAAGAGCTGGAGGAGAAAGTGGCTTTCTTGGAGGCTGAGGTGAATGCTGCTTATTATCATCTCCTACATTTTTTTTAATCATGAAAAAAAGATTCATGAGTCAAATTTAGAATAAAGATTTGCAGTCGATTTCAGTTTTTAAACTGAAGAAAGGAAATAAAATAAAATATCTGCAGACAGTTAGGAGATTTGAAAGGGAAGAAGATGCAACTGTTTTGTGGCCACATTCGTTATTTGTATTTATTTACTAATGTGGACTGACCCCTGACCTTTTGTTTGTGTAGAACCGAGAAATGCATGACCAGATGGACTACTTCCTGGGAGGACAACGGTCAAATTCCTACCTTTCATCAGAGCGCAACCCCCAGATTATCTACAGGTAACTCATTTTGTTTTTCCTCTTCATGTGGTTCGTCCTACCGGGCCTGTCGTCACGCAGGAGTTTTGGGGGTATTTTTATTTAACAAATTTGGTGAAATGAGTCACAAGATACAGTTTGTGCGCACACACACATACATGAAAATAACCCCCCTATCAATCCCCTATTAGCCACTCATTTTAGCCACTTGTCAGCACAGTAATATAGTCGCATGTATTTACTGTTTTGACATACAGTCCACTCATGTCTCTTCCTCTTGTCCCCGCAGCAAACCAATCAAGCCGTCCAACTCATCCAACAAACCACTCCCTTTCATCAAAGTCATTGAGATCAAGTCATGAAGCGACTGCGCAGAAGAAATACAGCGATTGTCAGGAACCACCAAATCTTTGCAATGCGGGCTAAGGCTGAACGGCAGTTCTACGGCCCCGTCTGATCCCTTTTCAATAGGTGTGTGTGGTCTCAGCTGAGCTTCCTGGACTGAAACTGAAACACTACAACTTATGCCACCAACCCTCTTGAAGGGAACTGCTGTGCGTCCGTGCATAAAGAATGAGCGTGTGAGCTTTAGGATAGACGCATTAAGCGTACAGATGTGCATTTGTTCATGAGTATAATACTGTGTACTGTATGAAAGTGTTCCCTTATGCTGCCCGTTTGCCAAAGTAGGTTATGACATTATGAAGCTTATAGACTGCAATGTAGCAAACATAGCTAACCAAGCTAACGTTGTTTTTTTATATATCGTGGACCAGATGATCTACTTCATGTGTAATCAATACTCACTCCCCTGAGTCAACAGGAAGATGCTTAAAGTTGACTAAGGTTTGTATAAGGTCAACATCCTGTGATGTTTTTAAATAATATTTATAACCCCCATACGACGATATCGCACTTACCTAAACCTTGAAACGGCAAAGAAGCAAAAGTAAAAATGATTACTTCATAGAAGTGTCATTATTGTACAAATTCCTTGTAAAGCATTTCAGTTCTCTCGCTTTGCCTGAACCTCCAGCTTATTTTGTAAATAATTTAAATGTGATTTACGTTATGTTCTACCTAACAACTTTCTCCCTTGTATTTATTTATATATGAAAATAAACCTTTAGGCAGACTGTTATGAGTCTTTGTTTAATGAAGTACATTTTAATCTGTGACTGTATTTGTTTGTGGTTTTCCAAATAAATTACTGAAAATGAATGTAATGCCTCTTGATTTGTTACTAGAATGAAGAAGGCTGTTTTAAGAGATATATATATATATATTAAGATTACTATGAAGGAGCGCCCTCAGCTGGACACTACGCACCATAAATGACTACATTGTGCTGAAATGTAAGAACATCTCATCCGTCTGTCATTGTTTTTATTTGGATTGCAACTTAAACAACAACTACAGAAAATACAATTATTCACCTCATGGGAACCCTGAATAGCAAAGGAAACGCAGTTCAGATATCTGCAGGCATGCCTACCTTTTAAAAAGAGACTTCCCCTGGTGCAACATTCAGAATGCATTCATTTACTGGAATACTGCTCAATTGCATCACACTGGCAGAGCTAATATACAATAAAAATAGCACTTGCTCATCAAAATTCATTAAATTAAGTATGGCTTCTGTAAAACAGATGTTTAAGGCAAAAACAAGCCGTGAAATGTCACAGCTGAAATACAAGTTGTGACATACATAGATGTAAACATAAATGACATAAGCAGTGTGTGTTTTTCAAACAATCATTAGGTATCAACTATGAGCATGTTTTAATCCAGTTGGGTCATAGTAACACGTCTAAATAGGCCTTTACGTTGTGCAATAAATACTGATTGTCTTATGCCGTTGCATAACCCCATTTTGGTCAAATCAACCCTACTTACTTACTTACTTACTTACTTACAGAGCACATGCATCAATACCGGATGAATAAATGCATGGGCTACACTTAGATCAGGAGCACTGAGTCTGATATGCATTATATTGTAAACCAGGAAATACGTTTGGGTATACGAAGGCAGTGTTTTTAACGTTACTCTAAACTATCTGGTCCCCTGTCGCCCTCTGCAGGCACTTTAATCACCGACAGCTCGCCCTCGTCTTTGACCTTCCTGTTGGGACGTCTTCTCAGAACGAACTGTCCAGAGTGTTGTAGTTGTCTTTGAAGTTCTTCAGCTCCAGGAAGTTCCTGGGCCGCTTGCTGCGCTGCTGCATTGACGATGTGAGGTAGGTGGTCTGGGTCGGGGAGGATGAGGAGCTGGCGGGCTCGGTGGGGCTGGTTAGGTCTTTGGCTGCGGACTGGTGCCGCTGGGTCGGAGTGCTGCCGCCGCTCTGAGACTTGACCCTGAAGCAGCGAGCGGAGAAAAGGATTGTTGTTGCCGCCGCGTAATTAACATTCCACGCTGGGATTAGCATAAAAGGAGAGCTGTATGGGAGCGCTGTGTGGGACAGGGTGGTTTGACTCACACAGAGGCCAATTCAGTCAGAGCGCCGTGGTATTTCAAAAATTCTGCTTCACCAAAAGCCTTCAGACACAAACCGGAGCAGATGGCTGGACGTCAGACATTTGTTAGCTTTTCGTGCAATCGCATTGCACGTTACGTGATGTGAGACAGTCGCACTCAAAGACACTGACCTCTGCCCCGTGACGCGCTTTGCTGTACCCGTCCAGCACCGTGTCCACGAGGGACCTCAGGCTGTCCTGGAACATACAGTGGGAGTTTCGCAGCTGCAGAAGCCACGTCCGAAGTCTCTTACCGGTCACGGCTGCGGGCGCGCCGCCGAGTTCACGGAAAGGGAGATCTGGAGGGCAGCTGGTTTTGTAAAAGTCTGTCATGGCAACAAAACAGAGCCGCAGTAGGAGGAGTGACAGCAAAGCTTACCAGTGTCTCTGATGGCATCCAGCGCTCTCACCCTGTACACGCAGTCTTGGGTTCCTGCAACACACGCACAGATTGTTGCGCACACTTTTGCACAATCAGGAATCAGTTGTGTGTGTGTGTGTGTCTGTTTTGTGCCCCACTAACCACACAGGACACTTTGCTTTAGCCAGTCATCCTCTGGCCACAGCAGTCGAGGCTCAAAGTGGACTTTCTGGACGTGGCCCAGTTTGGCTTCAATTTCTTGTCTCAGCTCCTACAACACACACACACACACACACACACAATAATGTAACTATTAGTCAGCAAGTCTTTGAACAGCATCTCACTTCTGGTTCGTTGCAGGATTGCGTGGTACCTTAGGAGCATTGTGGCCGAGAGGGACATGTGGACCTCTACGAGACTTCATGGCAAATCGCATTATTTGTCTCTTGACGAAGATGAATAGCAGAACAAACACCTAGAGGGAAGAGTTGGGACGACGTTTTAACCCTTTATAAACATAGTGTACAGGATGCCAGTGGATGATAAACAGAGGTAACTAATAAAAGATACACAGTATTTCACATATTTTTTCATTTCAATGCAACACATTTTTTTGAGTATTTTTTCTTGAACCATATAATTTTCCTTTGACATAACGTAAAATACTATTTACCCTAAGTATTGCTACACTTTTCAAGTTGCATTTTCTTATGCAATGAGAAAAGGTAACTAGATATATTTGTTTAGAAAGCTATATTTTTTTTGCTCAGTGCTCAGCTGATATGTGGATATCTTCGACTAAGTAAAGTTATGTTGCATTGAACATTGAGGCCAAAGCAGTTTAACGTTGAATAATTCAACATGTCGCTGGAACTCAAATGTGGACTTGAGATGTTCTTACTCTGTGAGGAAGGGAAAGCGACTCACCAGACTACCGAACGCCATTACGAGCACCACGTTAACGCTCGAAAGAAGAGAATCGATGCGCATCCTCACACGGCGCGTTTCAACGTCAACGTAAAACTAACTAACCGACGCGCGCTGACTTACGCAAAGTACGTCCGTCGTGTGACACGCGAAAGGCCGACGGTTTCATTGAAGAGCTCGCTTTTAAAACGCGTGAAACCGAAGTTGTTGAACGAAAGACGGACGGACGGACGGACGGCGGCGAAGTAACCCAAGTGCATTCCGTCATAACACGTCGCCGCCCTGCCGGTTTGTTGACTTCCGTGCTGGTCAGGTGACCTGTGCTCGTGGGGCGTGACGTCAGAGCTGACGTTCCTCTGGCCTCTTCCGCCACCTGCTGTTGGCAGCGACTTCATTGTGACCCGGTCAACAAACAAACGCCGATGAAAAGAAAAGAAAAGCCGGCATCAATCATTTACAGTCCGGCTACTCAAACAAAGTTGGAGACCAGGAAATATCTCAAAGCTTTCTCTCTCTGTTGCCTGACACTGAATGGCCTGCAGGCTGCTTATATCCGCCTTTCTCGCGAGGGCCTCAGAGTCCTACACCCTAAAGAATGAATGTACTGAATCAGTGTCTCTGTGAGCAGGACAGTGGTTTGGGTCCATGCTGCAGAGACACAGGCAGCCATTCTTCTGTTTGAGAACAAGGGTTTGCCTCTGTGGAGTCGCACTGGAGCTATTTATCTCTACTCACAGACTTATCTCTTTCCCCAGAAGACCACGCGACCTACCAGCCCCGTGTCTGAATGGATAACCTCTGATTGGATCATTACGGCCCTTAGACCTGACCTAGGATTAATGTCTCTGACTCAGTTCACCCAGAGAGACTTGAAGACGTCTCTCATTTAGCATTGCAGCAGACTGATTCGGAAACCGCAGTTTCCTCTTGTCACTGAGGAAGCAGGTGCATGCAGAAAAGTAGCAGTAAGAACACGAGCCTCAACATGACAGCCACAACTGTAAGTGATTGTTAGTCATTTAAACATGTTAAATATCTGTCTGCTTCCTCAAAGGTTGTTGTTAACATTCCCCACTCTGCAAAATTCAGTTCTTGCAGGTACAATTCTTTGTATTTTGCTTCTTGTTCTTCTTGTTCCTGGGGTTTCTCCCTCTTCCTGTGTATAGATAACATCTATCACCAATCTTAGGCATTTCACTCCTTCAGTCCGCATTACAGTCCCACAGATTCTCCCTCTCTTTGATTTGTTGAATACGAGAGGTGCACCGTTCACAAAATGAACGCCTGCCGATATGTCGGGCTCCACACAAGCTCTTTGTCGTCCCCGTTTCCTATTAAAGCCGCTCTGTTATTATGTATTTTGATACCTGCTCAGCCCGGGTGATTATACTTGGGTCTGTCTTAGGGTGGGGGTGATACAATAAGCCTGTGTTGGAAAATGTCTTTCTTGTTCCGTTTCACACTATGATCTGACCTGTAACTTCTCCCCCCTGAGCTATGAAATGCTCGTGTGTGAGGTTGAGTTTGAAGTCTGCAGCGACAAAAAGGGCGTACATGTAAGCGCGTGTGTGTGTGTGTGTGTGTGTGTGTGTGTTGAGCTGTTTAGCTGGTTACTACACACTTAACTGAAGTCAGGAATGTTACCCTGTGAGAAGAACAAAAAGAGGGAGAAAACAACAATTGGAGGGGGGAGGAGAGAGAAACACAGAGAGAGAGAGAGACAAGAGGATAAACCAGTATGGCAGGTTTGCGTCACTGTACTCACTCCGTCATTTAAAGCTGATGGAAAGAGAAGAGAGACGAGTTACTGTATAGGAGCTGATGTCATTACAGAGCACTGCCTTCATTATGAAGCCGTGTCAACACAGGGTAGCTGGACAGGTACACAAGTCACGCCAGGAGAAGGTAAGGCACATGTGTTTGTGAATTTTTGATTAATAAGTTAATTTGTGAGAGACTTATGCGAGAGAATACATGTGTTGTTGTTTTTTGTCTGGGTGCAATTGTATCCGCTCGAGCGGAGTTTAATGAAAAGAGTGCCGCGTTGCCCCGGTTACCGAGTTTGTGACCTCGCAGAACAGGTGTTTCTGTAAGCCGACACTCGACTCACCTGCATCGGAAAGCACCATAGGGACTGTCGCTAACAGTTATGCGCTGTAACCTACATAAAGGACACAGGCGCAGCTTATCTGATTGTTTTTGTCCTGTTGTTCATATACAGTAAATACGGTAAATCCTGATTGGGCTCAAATCATTCAAAAGAGATGATTTAATCATAATTCTGACCTGGTTAATGATAAAGATTTCACGGTTTCACCGGCCCACGTACAGTATCTGAGTGGCTCTGTAGTCCCTGATGAGCCTGATTGTTCCCTCAGCAGGCTTTATGTAAATCAATCCTCATGTTTGTCCAATTTATCGAATAATTTCCCCTGAATACACCGTCGCAGGGTTTCGGTCGGTTCTCTCTTGTCCGAGACCGATACACGCTGCACTGATAGTGGAATTTGGATGCATTGTTTTTCTGGGTGGATTGCTGTTAGGTTGGTTCTTCCGGTTTTCGGTTCTGGTTTAGCTGAAGATGACAGGTAGTGACGAGTATGTTGCTTGTGTAAACAACCAATGCGATGTGTGTGTGCGCAACAGGGAATTGTTGAGACACACTGTGTTCTTTTAACGGGCTCATTGAGCCAGCATGAGGGGAATGTCAGAGAGCAGAGATAACATATACGAGTGAGTATGTTGTAATTGTTTTGGCTCTTTGAACCTCATGCTCCTCTGTTTCCATTTATTTTTTCTATGAATTTGATATGTCCTCCATTCACTATCTACTTTATGCTTATTCTCTGTTGTGTTCACTGTTCTCAACCGTGTCTCAACTGTGTTCCAATTTGACCACTTCGGGGAGCCAGAGCCACCGCAATGCACAAATCACAACATTCCATCCCAATCTGTTCTCAGGATAGAAATTTTGCCCATTTTTATGCTCGGCAGGCAACGGGAGCTGTTCGCTGAAGTCGTGCCGGGAAATCGAAGACTGCAAAGGGACAGCATAACAAGACATCAAGAAGAAGAAGAAGAAGAGGCATCCCTGCAAGGACACACAATAGAGAATCATCAGGAGCATTGCAGAAATATCAAACTTTTTTAATGCCGCATTTGTTTCTGTGAAAACTGATGAGGGCTGCAATTGTACCACCTTTACGGAGCTTTTTAAACACTTGCAGCTGCTGCATTCACACAAACTGCTTCCAGATTACCGTTTAAAAGACAGCTGCCTGGAATTGTTTAGAGATCCAGTCCATTCTTCCACTCGCTTTCTGGGATTTGGCCCTAGACAGCAGATCATTAACTTTGTTTACTCTCAGACGATGGACTTGTCCATGCTGCCTGCTCCAGTGAGAGAGTATGACAACCAGAGGACAGGAGAACGCTTTACTGTCCGCTCAGCTAATTCACCCTCGTACAGTCTCGCTTCCAGGCCAGGTGTTGGGAAACCATCAGGTTTTTTGGAAGACGAAAGGAAGAGTGCTGACGAGGTCGGCAAGAGAGAGAGATACAGGACGAATACTGACACAGATTTTACAACCAAAGAGGGGGATTGCACAGTCACTGGTTATCAAGCAAGGACTGGGAGTCGCAGCAGGGAAAAAGGTCACTGTGAGAAAGAGGATACGCCGGGCTATAAAATATCGACTGAGCTGAACCAGAATGGGACAGCAGCCACAACTGTCCCAGGATCTGCCACTGACATGAGTAAAAAATGTAACGCTGCGTCTGAAAGCCAGGGCCGGACACACGAGAGGAGATTCAACCGGGAAGGCAGAAGTATGAGTCTGGATCGGAGAGTTTGGCCATCGAGCCCCGATCGAGGGAGAATTGCGGACGCATTCATGTTGCAAACCAAGCGAGGCGAGGAAAAGAGAAGGACTGAATTCGAAGGCCCGAGGGGCAGGATGAAGTCTCCAATAAAGGCTTATAACCCTGCTGGTACAAGTGACGTTCAAGAAAGTAGCCCAGTGAGTCACATGAGACATACTCTGGACAGGACCAGTAAAGGTAAATCTCTCCCCACTAGGTTGAGGTCCCTGTCCGGTTCTGGCCCTGGTGTCAGAGGGACAGATTTGTTTGGGCCCGAAGGAGGTCAGAGTATAGGGGAGCGGATAGAGAAACTCTTCGGGTCGGCTGGTTTGGGAAAACCGGAGGATTGCTTCTCGACCACTGCAACGTCCCATCACAAAGAAACAAGCGCATTCTCCTCCATTTCGCCACAGCAGATGTCGTATGAGATGGCTTCAGGCGGAACCTTCCCCAGGCGTTTCTCCTCAGGAGAGAACAGAAGCGTCAGTCCATGGCACCGCAGGAAGTCCATCACCTGGACAGGGGAAGACACTACCTGTCCTGAGGCTTCCTTTGTGCCACAGACAAGCACGACCAGCGAGAGACGGTCAGGGGTACAGGGGCAAGGACCGATCCAGAGCAGGTACTCAGAGGTAGGGGGAGGTCACAGAGGGTTAGAGGAAAAGGGCTTCGGGTCCCTTGACAGAGCAAGGGGCAGAGACTCGAAAGCAGCTCAGATACGATCTGCAAGGGCTACAGCGGGAATTACTGCCCCCCCACGTTCAAACAGTTCTTCAGAAGAAGAGAGATCAGTTTCTTTGAGAGATTTGTCTGGTTCGAGGGAAGGAAAAGCAATGGGGAGTGGAAGTAAGGATCAAGGTGAGACTAATGGAACGCACGGGACACCGAGAGAAAGAACCGAACGGCTTGAAGAACAAGGGGAAAAAACAGATCACGTGACAAGTGAAATTACAGAATTAAAAATGAGCAGCTCTGATGAAGAAGTGTTTGATCCGAGCCCACAGAAAGTGACAAGAAAATCACCACAGAAGAATAAATTCTCAGCCTCGGCTGCTAGTGTGAGAAATAAGATCCATCAGTTTGAGGCTCTCACACAGAGAGCCCAGGGTTTGGCTGCAGGACAGGCTCTGATGTCCAGACGGGCCTTTTCTGTGCCGACACATTTCAGCAGGCTGAATGAAGGAGTGAAAAAGAGTGGGTCAGAGAAAGCAATAGGTGGATCGAAATACAGGTGGGAGGGATTAAAAGAGGGGGGGGAGGCAGATGATGAGACTGAAGATAAATTGAAAGGTAAAATAAGCCTTGGTTCGAATAGGTCTTTTTCCGTGGATGAGATTGGTCTAAGATCAGGGAGGGAAGAGAACAAAGGAAAAGAAATGGATAGCAATAACATTTGTGCTGATTTTGGTAAATATTCCAATCTCAAGACCACCCTCAAGATCCCGCTAAAAAGAGGCGCTCAAAGGAAACATAAAAACTTTAACAAAGACGAGATTGATTCTCACACAACCTCGAGCTGCAAGGAGCAAAGCGAGGAAACACTGTTTTCTCACCTGCCCGACTCCACTGGTGGGCAGGAAACGACAACCGCTAGGTTGACGTCACCTGTAAACGACGAAGACAAGACTCCAACAAACTCTCCGTACATCTCACCCGTTCTTACGCCTACCGCACAACCTGAAAACATCCTTCCTGGTGCTCACAGTAACAATGAAAGTACCTCAGTACTCACAGCGGCGGCCGGAATCCCCAAACAAGATTCGTGGCTTCCCCCTCGACCCCTCGCTTCTTCCTCCCACAGCAACCTCCCTGGTCTCATCTCACCGGATTTTAACACAGCCCACGCACATGAAAAGAAACAGCTGTTGGACCTGAATGCCTGGGTAGCTGGTTTGAAACCAGATATTGTGCTCTGGGATGACAACGAAGATGATTATGAGGACGATGATGAAAGTACGCAGAGGGACGAGGATTCAAACTATGATTCAGACTCCGGAGAGTCCTCGGTGACCATCACTAGTAACATGAGCCAGTCAGATCACAAGAGCTTCTGCGTCAGGTTGGTACCGTTATACGTCCCATTTCTTGTTGGAAGTATTCCTTCCAACAATTTGTCGACCTAATAAACTCATACCTCTCGTCTGTCCTCCCTGCAGTCTCGCCGACCTGCGTAACTTTGCTGGAGTTGACTGCGAGTCGGAGAATGATATCGATGAGTGGCAATCTACCGGCGGCCGCCGGACTGCCTCGCTGAGCTCGGACATGTCGGCCTTCTCCTCTGTGTCTGTGATGCCCAGCGAGGAGCTCGACAAGCTTCTGGAGGACGTCATGAGCGCGGGGGACAGCACTCAGGTTTGGTGAACGTTTTGTGGACTCGAGTCAACGATCTAAACGTCGCCACGAATGTGGTCACTTTCCCAATGCGAGGGACACCCCGGTCAATCAGTCATTCTGACCGCCTTTCCTTTTTGCAGGACTGTAACGATGTGCAGGTGGTGGTTCTCCATAAGGACGTGGGTGTAGGACTGGGCTTCAGCATGGCGGGAGGCGTGGACCAGAACAAGCCCGTCACTGTGAGAAAAACCCCCCTCCCTGATTTCTCCTGAAAAATATTTAAAAGCGTCGTCTTAAGTCTCCATCATTTGTCCTTGAATTTCTTCCCCTCAGGTTCACAAGGTGTTTCCCTCGGGTGTTGCAGCCCAGGAAGGCTCCATAAGGGAAGGGGACCTGGTCCTGTCAATCAACGGCACGACGCTGTGCAGCTACACCCACTGGGAGGCCGTGAGGGTCCTGAGGAGAGCAAAGACTCGGGAGATGGGGGTGGTGGTCTTCAGGAGGGGAGGAATGAGCAGTGTCTGTAAGAAGCCAGCGGAGACGAATACTCCGGAACAAACGCAGACTCAGTTTAACGAGACAGGTGAGAGGTGGTCCTTTACCGGAGTTCTGAGAAGACAACAGTCCCTCTGCTGCAGCAGCTTGAAAGGAGATACTTTATCCGTTTGTTTGTTTTTTTGCGTTTGCCGCTCTCAGGTCAGCATGTGTGTGTGCGCCTGGAGAAGAACACCAGGGATCTGGGCTTCAGCCTGGAGGGAGGTGTAGGCTCCAAATCTGGGAACCGACCACTCACTATACAGAAGATCTTCCAGGGTGAGAACTGAGGCGCAGTTTGTCAGATCTGCACAGAATAAAATAAATGCATGAATTGAAATTGAATTGAAATTTATTTTAAAACTCTCAAACAATTTGCAATATTGCTATTCGGCCACAATAGCATCGGTGAGGTCAGGCACAGACTCAGGCACAGACTTCGTTATTCGTTAAGTGTCACAAATTGCTGCAGCGTTAAGTTTGAGATGTCTCGTGTCAATAAAGTAAAATAAATAAAGTGATTGATTTACTCAATTGTTAAGGTTCAAAACAAATTTCACTCCTAAGTACGATTTTGCAACCCAACATGTTAGGTTTCCATATTTAGATATCATTATATACCTTTTCATCCTGTCTGCTGCGAGTTTACCTCTCTGGCTCTCAACCTGTTATTCTCCCTCTGGGAGGCGCTACAGAACAAAATAAAAGCATTTCTCTGTTCTTTATATATGTACTTTCCATCTATCCCTGTCAATACAAATCAAATTAGAAATGCAATTGAACATGACAGATGTAATGTATTTATTTGTAGATACTTTTATAATCCTCCAGTCCATTAATATTCAATCATTCACAACTTTTTTCTCTGCAGTATTTGATTTGTTTTGAAATTAGTTTGACATCCATATAAATGTTTTATTTTCAATTTCATGTTGGGTGTTGGTGCCAAGACAGCTGATTTGGATTCTTTGCTTACAGTCATGTTCATTAAATCCACCTTTTACCTTCAGGGGGTCCTGTGGACAAGGTGCGACCTGGTGATGAGGTGGAGCAGATTGAAGGAACAAGCGTGGTGGGGATGAGGCGGTTGGAGGCCTGGACTTTGATCAGAGGACTTCCCCCTGGCCCCGTGGACGTGGTGCTCCGGCGCACACCTAAACATGTGGAAACATGAGGGTCGTTGAGGTGCTTTGCGCACAGTAAAGCAACTAAAAGCCGTGCACTAGTGCCTAAGAACCAAACACGATATAAGTGAGACGTCTGCTTCTAATGACAACGTAACAAGTTGCAATTATTATAACAAATGAATGAAGGAAAATCAATTGTCATGTGACAAAGTCAAAGAAAATGTCTAACTTTATTTACAGTATTAAATCTACCTCAAAGCCTCTGATGTTTCCTTACCAGCTCATAACTAAGATCCACTCATATCTTTGTCAAATCGACTAACTTTTGTAAAATATGCTTTTCTCCGCTGTAATGTAGCACCTGTAAATAAATGTGCATGTTGTCAAATAGTATGAATGGAGTAGAAGAAAGAGTTTATATTGCTTTTTAATAAATTCAAACTTAAAGTGTCCCTTTTTATTCTTATGTCATACGAAGGGTGATAGTTATATATGATGTTATCTTTCTGATATACAGTAAATGCCCTTTGACAAATGTGAATGTGAATCTGTCCTTCTACACATTACCAAACAAAATATACTACAAATGAGATATAATAAGATAAGACGTAATTAACTATCATTCTCTATACAAACCATGTCAAAGTTTATGTTTTTGAGAGACACATTATTTTACATTAATATTTTTTTTTCCCAAACTTAAAATATAAGACCGTGAAAAGATAGAAATCAAAGCATTATCAAAAGAAGGCAAGTAGAATCCGCTCGTCAGACGTAATCTTCATATGGTATCATATAACAGTACATATTGTTTGTGTGACAGTCATCATTATCAACCTTAACCCGCTTCACTCTCACGCAGCAATTTTTTGGGTCACATAATCCATCAGGAGTCCGGAGTTCAGTAAAGAGGAGTCATAGTGACATTTTTCTTTCTGGTGACAAGAGGATCTTCCCAGTTAACTTCCTTACCCAAAAACAACAATCACCAAGAACGTTTCACCACACCGGTAGTAATATCTTTTGCATTTCATGTATTTATGGCTGTTTTTGTTACTAGAATTCCATGGAGATCATTTTCCGTTTTGATATTTTATCTTTTCAGGTGGTATTTAATTTTTTCCTTCTTGTGATTTATCCACAAATATTATATCTCTGTGTTATTTAATTAGTTTATCTAGTAGTGACAAAGCACATTAGGAAAATCTGTGTAAAATTAAAGGTGTGAACATGCAAGAATGCTAATTTACATTCCGTGGTCCATGGGCGAGTAACTAAAGCAGAATAATCGTGAATAATATGAGTAATAAAAAGTGATAATATGTAAATACAAATATGCAAAAGTAAAAAGAAAACTACTGTATTATATAACATTTCATTTTAATAAGGAATAACTACTGCACAAAGAATTGTATGCAAACTAACATTAGTAAAATATGCACCAATGATTTAACATTGGTGACTCAGTTGCATAGGTGTTGTGATCAGGGGTTCTGATAACGTAAATATGGTACTGTGTGTGTGTAAATAGATTTATATTATCTGCGTTATTATCATCTTATTATCATCAACTATTTATGGCCTCTTTCAATTTTAACCTCCAACAGGTGAGGGACACGCGCTCTGCTCCAGCCAATCCTGAAGTGTGACTACCCAATAAATAAGTAATAGTGTTTGACCAGCTGTGGATAAAGACCAGGGAGGGAAGTGGAAGAAGTAGGATGCAGAACGCAGGTCCTTAGATGCTCAGAAATTCTGACTAAAAACATTTTGCATCAGCACTGAGACCTCCAGCACTCACATCAGCGTTTTATTGTGTGGTCAGAAGACGGATTAAAGCCCACCAATGCTGAATCACCGTGTTGTGAGGGTGAAGAATGCCCTGGTGAGGGAGTGCATGGCTGAGATATTGGGAACTTTTGTCTTGCTGGTAAGTGACAATCAGGTTTTTAAGTTTGCTTTTGTATTTTGTACGTTGTTTAATTTTGTGTTCTAGTACGGTTCCCACAAACTGTATTTGGATGTTGTACACGCAGCCTCATTGTAACTTAATGCTGCTGCATAATCATGAAGGTTGTATTTCATTTGTAATGCAACATTCTAGTAGTTCTTTGTTGTGGCTATATTGGATATGAGAGTATTATTATTATAGTTATTATATTCCTTAAATGGAAATGAATCAAGCACTGAACATTGTCCCTCGAGATTATCTTTCCCCAATCTGTGCACTTCCACTGGAATTACCACAACAATGATATACTGATTAGACCATAAAAATATTGTTGATATTAACATTTTATGTCAAGGACTGTCATGAAACATTTTCTAGAATATCATTTTTATTTATATGATTCTTTATTTTTGGTCATATGAAGTTATGCATTTGAACATGTGTGTAGGTATTTATATAGTATTAATTTTAAAAAATTTAAAAAATTGGTAGCCAATTGTAATATTACAACAGTATTGTTAAAGGGGCTCCAAAGTCTGAACTGTAATGTTAATAATTAGTTTAAAAAATCCCACAAAATGGGATGGATTTTATTTTTTTATATATGTTTCCTCTACTTAATTTGAATATTTATTTTACTTATAACATTACAACCATTAATGAAGTTTCAGACTGAGACACCATGGCATTTAAATGATTTATTATGGTACCATGACTCTCTGTAATGTAACCTTGGCCTGTAATAAATATAAAATAACATTTAGCCCTCAGTTGGTCATTACGTTATATTACCTTTACTGCAGATGTGGTTTTTATGAGATGAACAGATATAATGTATGTGTGTTTGCCCCCTTTTCATGTGGGGTGTGGAGTCAGATTGGTGTTTTATGGGGCAATTTAGATAAGAAGTGGACAGTGTCATTGGAAAGTCTATGATAGCGACAGCATATTATGTTCTAAATGCTTTCGAACAAAAGCATTTTTTTCCGCGACAACTCAAATGTTCTTTTCTTATAAATAATGAATCAATCACTAAGGGAGGAATAATCACTACTGAATGTGCACATGTATTTTTTCCCTTTACGTGGAAATATTGTTTCCTGTATCCAGACTTGAGATACTTCTCTTCTTCTTTCTTCATCTCCCCTGAAGCTCTTTGGTTGCGCTGCTGGGGCTCAGGTGAAGACGAGCAGGGAATCTAAAGGCCAGTTCCTGTCGGCCAACATGGCCTTCTCTGTGGGTGTGATGTCAGCTACATACCTCACCAAGGGCATCTCAGGTAAGTTAAATCAAGTCAACAATATAACACGGCTAAACTGTCATCATTGAATGATGAACAACAGTATTCTGTCCTCGCACTCTGACCACTGGACATCACCCTAAAATCTGACGCTCTCTGAAAAGAGGCCTCGTCAATCTCGTCTTCAGTCTTCAGTCTGTGATCTACCAGTTAGTTGACACACTGTACAGCTACAAATAATCCAACATTTAATTACCTTTCCTTGGTTTTATTTCTCCGTAGGTGCTCACCTGAACCCGGCGGTGACTCTGAGTTTCTGCGTGCTGGGCCAGGTGCCGTGGGGAAAGCTGGTGCCCTACTGCCTCAGCCAGGTGCTGGGGGCCTATCTGGCATCAGCCCTCGTCTTCCTGGTCTACTATGGTTTGTGTTTCTGCCCCTTTAAACACGTTATCATTGAGCTAAAAATGGATGATTCTTTAAAGTCCCTCTGTTTTTCTTGATTTTCATTCTTTCTGTTTTTATCTCAGATGCCATAATGGAGTTTAGTGGAGGAGTATTGACTGTTTATGGCGCAAACGAGACAGCGTCTATATTTGCCACGTATCCGTCAGAGTACCTGAGTTTAGGACGAAGTTTTCTGGACCAGGTCAGTGAGTGGATTCGTAAAAACCGTGATCAGGATTTGAACGGGATCGTAATCTGCTGCTTCTGTGCTTATTGTATTAGGTAGTGGGCACTGGCATGCTGATGCTGTGCATCCTCGGTTTGGAGGAAAAGAGGAACACCCCGGCTCCCTCAAAGCTGATTGCTCCCATAGTGGCAGCGATCGTCTTGGGGATCTCCATCTCCATGTCAGCCAACTGTGGTGCTGCAATAAATCCTGCTCGGGACCTGGGACCTCGCCTCTTCACACTGACAGCAGGCTGGGGCACTGAGGTATTCACGTAAGTATCCTAGCAGGCGCACAAGCACCGAACACAAACAACTGACCAGGTATATACCTCAAGATTGCATATTTCATATCAATCATTCAAAGGCCTTACTGGCGGAGCTACATATTTAATCTGCAAACTGTTGAAACTGATAATCTAAAGGGGACATTGTTTGCACTTACAGGTCACCTTTTGTTTCTCCAAAACTCAAATATGTCAGAGGTTATAAGTGGCAGGATTTGTTGCGACCTCTGCCTGTATACTTCTGCAGCTTTAAGTACTCTTTGTGTAAAATAATATATTTAGAGCTGCATAGGTTGATTCCGGTCCAGTAGGTGGCAGATTAACTCCAAATAGTGCTGAACAAAAGGGACGAACAGCTAACGCGTTACGGCTTGCAAAGCTGTTTTGAGTAACGTCTTAGGAAATAACGGCATTCTTACAGTCCATCCATCCATCGTCAAACCTCTTATCCTGCATACAGGGTCGTGGGGAGGCTGGAGTCCATCCCAGTCAACTTTGGGCGATAGACAGGGTACACCCTGGACTGGTCGCCAGCCAATCGCAGGGCTACACAGAGACACACAACCATTCACACATCTACGGGCAATTTAAAGTCCCCAATTAACCTGATCCCCAGAGCATTCTTACCGTATAAAGCAGACAGAGAGCTGTGTTGTAATCCAATCTGTGGGGGCAAATCAATAGTCACTGGTCTTTTTATAGCAAACTGCCACCAACTGCAAAAAAAAAAATAATAATAACTGCTTGCTAATGTTGTTTGATATTAGCAAGTAGCTAGAAAGTAATATTTCTAACAGCAAATCATTAGTTTAGCCTGTAACAGAGCTGAAAACATCTGCTTCTGCCTCTGCAAGTGCAAACCCTTACCAAAACACTGAGCGAAATGAGGCTCTGTAGAGCTGCTGGTATTACTTCTCCATGTGTCTGTTTGAAATCCCGTTTAAATCACACATTCAGTGTCAATGTAGAACATTTTGATACATGATTAGATTAGATAAAAAAGCATCCTCTGAACTCCTCCCTGTCTTTTCTCCAGGTGTTACAACTACTGGTTCTGGGTACCCTTGGTGGCCCCACTTGTGGGAGGCGTAATGGGGACTTTCATGTATTTGGTCTTCATCCACTGGCATCTGCCTGACCCGGATCCCGCGGAGAGCTTCTCCTCCAGCGGGGACGTGATCAAGCAGCCCAGCATCCAGCGGGAAAACGGAGCGGAGTTAAAGGCTACACATCTCTAAGCGTCGTTAATCACAAAAACTGAAGGTTAAAGACTTGGTTGTGAATTATAGTAGAGACGGCAAAATCGGAGCTTCGCCAATGCTAAGAAGCACATACTGTATCTGTCTGTCTGTGTATGTGTTATCTATTTACTCTATGAGTAAGCTTCTTTGACACAGCCAGGAGGCGCCAGGAGAGGTATTGATTGTAGGGATGTTGATATTGATGTATTGTTTACAGTGTGGATTTTTAAATTATATGTACTTTTCATGGACTAAAGAATACCGTTATGACTTGTTGATTCAATTAAAATATACAAATGAATACATACAGTATATACACCATGCAGTCTTGATTTATTTCTGTTTCTCCTATTTCTTCTGTAGAAAAATGACATTGCATTGCTTCACCTTGGTTGATAGTGCACATGTTAATTGTTAGAGGTCTTTCCTTGTTGTTTACTCAACAGCAAGGAAAAGATGGGAGATGGTCATTTCAGGGGGCCAAAACTACACTGTGAATATGTGAGTCCACTTATCAATGATTGATTTAGATTGGTTTGGTCTCTTGCGTCCATCTGGATACACTCAACAAAAGTGCATTAAAGAGTAATGGTGGGGTGGAACCTTTGGGGCACATTTACAAAGCTCAATACTTTATTGAATTTGTTGTTTCGATCATTGACAATAATGTCACAAACCATATGACAACAATTCACAAGCATAACCGAGCAAGACTAACGGAAAACAACAACAAGACACGTCAAAGCTGTTTGGTAGCCTATTTTTCCCCAATTGTTGTTTGTAGATTTTAAATGATCTTTTATGCCTCCATCCAGACATTTGTTATCAGAGAATACTGGGGCGAAATATAATGAAATACAATGATAGCAAAGAGTGGGCATCTTTTCATCTCCCCTTCTTCTATGAACAGATGTGCAGTGGAGGCCAGTATCACACAAAGTGTATTAACATCTGTTAAAGCAGATGTGTGCGTAAAAACAGAAAACGCTTTTATTTGTTTTCAGTAAGGTTACGTTTCCAAACAATGGGCAGACGAAAAGAAACAAATAGGAAGAATACCCAGTGATGGAGATCGAATCCTCAGCGAAAATGCTTGTTCAGGTCCGAAGTGGAGAAAGAGCAGGAGGTGAAGCCACCTCCCCTTCCTCCCTCCTCTCCCGTGGCCCGAGCCGAGTCCTCCCTCACCTCGACGCGGTGCCTCCAGCGCCTCCCCGGTATCCCGTCACGGGGGGGGGGGGGTCGGTCTCCCGCCTCAAGCCCCACCGTGTCCTCGAAGAGAGAAGCGACGAGGAGGTCTCCCCCACAAAACAACGTATAAGAGAAACTCGTGAAGGTAGGTGTCTATTTCCTGCCTGCAGAAGCGGTGGTTAGCCGTCTCCATTACGCATGACCAGGCGGGATGCCGTGCAGTCCAGGACTTGATCATCTGAAAATAATATTGATGTTTCTCTCTGTTTTCCCTGTGAAGTGTTCAGCTCTTATTACTGCGTCCGGAAATGCGGGTTACATTAAAGTAAATATGTACAGTCTATACAGCTCTCTGTAGTCTGGTTGTATTCAGAACATTTCCCCAAAGTCAAAGTGAAAGTTACAGATGTCGTTGGATACTGACCCCGCGCATCACCGCGTGCTCTTTCGCGTCTAACGGGGCTTTTTACTGATTCATTCAATTAACTTCGTTGATGCACTACAGTGTGCTTTTCCCCAAAGTTGATACAGCGACCAATAGTGAACTAATAGTTCATTTTAAAATGAGTTCAATATAACAACCCAAATGTATTTGCATCTCCTGGCAGTATAAAGCAGGATTAAAAATCCAGGAAACACACAACTTTTAAAGTAATGATTTCATTTTGATAAGAGTCTTTTGTTGTTTAAATTTATTGATTGGCTTTTATTTTGATTGTAGCAAAGTTCATGTTTAGATATCATCAAGAAGCAAATATTTGTGCATATGTAAAGAACCCAGATACCTTTATTAAACGTATTATCACATGATGACTTACCCTCAATCAATTGACCCCCCTGTATATCATACACAGTTTGTGTATGTTTGTTTTTTGTCATGTTTAAGATGTGAAGCTGAGCTTGAATGTTGCTGTGCACACATTTCATCAAAGATTTTTGCTGCTCCGAATTTTCCCCCAACGTCCGCCCGTCTCCGGTGACACGAGGGAATTCTCCACAGAGGGCAAATAAAGCGCTCAGACATCATTGTCTCCCTCGTTTATTTCATAAGGGCACTGCAGCACTAAAGGGTTATACGAGAGCAGGACACGGGACACCTTGAAGACCGGAGTGGCGAGAGAAAACTGCAGACTCTCATTCTACCACCTCTGATAGATTCACAAAGAGGTGCCACGTTCAAAGTGAGGGGGGCACAGAGAGGAGTGCATGGCCGGGCATGAGGCACCGCTGGAAACTGGAGCTGAAAGCTGATCAGCACAACTCACATGGAGAGAGGCAGGGCGCTCTTCCTCGGGAGTATTGATCGGAGGTTCGCCGCCTCGAGCCCCCCGTCTGCCATTCTGGTGGTACCTGCTTCAGCTCGCTTTACAAACCAGGGGCCGGGGATGTTGAAAGCATCGCCTCGGGCCCACCTCATGTTCTTCCATTAGTTGGCCGAGATAAAAAACTAGTGACTGAAAAGCAGTCGCGATGTGCCGTATGAACAGCTCAGCGTGTGGGGGGAAAGTGGAGAAGTTGAGAGTGCTGGGAAGAATCCGGCTCCGTTACCCTTTATGATCCACCGTGGGAGGAGACTGACAGTGGATCTGGCCCCAGCCACCAGTCCCCTGACACTAAGTGGGCCACAGAGACAGATGCAGCTCTCTGCTGAATGTCATTTCCTCATTATGGCCGACCAGAGATCCTCTGGTGTGTGTGTGTGTGTGTGTGTGTGTGTGTGTGTGTGTGTGTGATTGCGTGTGTCATGGGTTTTTAATGCCTGATTGACTTTGCACTTTTTCTCTTCTATGAGAATGTGTTTCACACCCTGAAGACAAAAATGAAATAGAGTGCATCACCTGAATACGTGCATGTGAGTCAGAAAGAAACCAGTGTGTTTTTTTATGCTTACCACTTAATTTGTTTGCTGCTTCTCATCTTCATTCCCTGTCTTCTCCCTCTGCAGACAATCCCATGGGCCATTGCAGAAAGAGAGCAGCAGAGTGGAGATGTTCAGGAAGAAGCCTCCTCCAGGTCAGTAGCGGACTCAACACACTCATCACTTGTGCATTCAGGGGAGCTACAGCTGGGGTTTGATAATGGTGAATGATCTGAAGAAAACGCACAGTCGACTTCTACTTGGTGTAAACAAGTGACGTAGTGACTGGATTGTCGTCAGATAAGCACTTAAATGCACACAGGATGTACAGTGGATAGATTGTAATTAAATTTCCCAAACTAGGTGTTCAGCAATGCATTAGGAGTATGCTGAGCAGGCGATACCTATTATAGAGGAACATCTGTATACGTCCAGATACACAGCGTCCTCTCTGGTGATGACTGAAAACACTGAATTTTGTTTGCATTCTTACGCACGTGAGTGTTTATTTGACATGAGACGCTCTTATAAGATGTCAGATGTAAATGTAACCTTGAAATACCCACAGTCAGTTTAGATATTGCCTACTGCAAATGGGACCACGGTAATATGGTTATGGTCCTTTAACCCACGCAGGGTTTGAAGACAAAGCCTCCGAGATCAAAGCATCAGTGACATTTTAAAATGTGAAGTTTAATTGTAAAGTTGGTGTCATCTCTATTTACGTTTTTGGAGTGAAGCTGATACACAGGTTGTAGTTCCGGGGTGCATAAGAGTCCTGATGAAGCATGCGGTCCACTCACAACGATCGTGCCTGTTCTCTCTAAATACATTTTCAGTTTCATCACACTATATTGGTCTATCACTGCCTGCGTGGGTGTATATGTCAGTGTATGTCAGTATGACTAAGAAATAAATAAGGTTAATTTTCTTGCCCGGTGAGTTAAAATTAGAATTTGTTTCGCTAAACCCTAATTGTGATACATTGAAGCCACATGGGCTATTCATAATTTCTGCCCCTGTTTGTGTGACATTATGTGGGGGCGGTGTAAGGTCCAAACAGGTAGTTGACTCCGCCACACACGAGGAGAGGAAAAGTACTGATGGTAGTTTTTATTATAGGGACGCACAATTGAATTGCATCGTTACAGGCAACTGTGAATGTATTTTCAACTAGGAATGAAAGCATATTCATGAAAATGTAAAGAAATAGGAAAATGTGCATATCGTTTCTGTTACAGAAATATATCATTCGTTTGTGTGTTCTTCAAAATATTTGAATCCTACATAAACAAAAAAACGGGTAATGTATTTAAAAGTATCTGCGATGTATCTGCACGAGGCTCGCCTTGCAGCACATGCACAGGCACCTGCCTGCCCGCGTCCACTGCAGTGCACCTTCTCCTTCATGACGTGCAGGAAACTGTGCAAACTGCACCAGCCACTTGGGCTCCCAACGCCACGGCAGCTCTGCAATGTGCTCGTACTTTAATGTCCGGAATGCCGGCGACTCGCTCATCTGCGAAGTCCTTGCAGAGACGGTTAGCTGACGTCATTACCCAAACTCGTGTGGTGACGTAACGCTCGCAGCGGGCGGTGTTTATGTTGTGGATGAGACTTGAACGCTGACGGTGCAGACTTTGCACATTGGTGCGTCGGTGAATTGATGAGCCTGCTGTGCAGCAGAATTGCTAAAAAAATAAAATAATAAAAAACACTTTTAATTTACGTGTGTACGTCATCGACACGAAAGTTGTCTACATTACCCTATTACCCAAACACGTCTACAACCTTCGTGTTTTACAATCGCAGAACTCATGCTGGCGAACAGCGACGAATCCGAATGTGACGTTGCAGAAAAATAAATGACATCAGTGTTTCTGCGGCAGGAGAGAGAGAATAGGGAACAAATGACTGAGCGTGCGTGTGCGCATGCGTGCCCGAGGAGGCGAGAGAGGAATCCACGCAGAGGCGAGGATGGGACGGCGAGCGGTTCATCCAACTTGACCGAAGTTGTTACTGTGGAGCCCGTGTCTTTGCGGCGATGCGACGGTCATTGAAATAGCGCACGTCGTATTTACAGCCGTCCAGCTGCGGACTGCTGGAAAAAGTCAAGATGACAATACCAGCCGAAATCCCGGAGAAATGGTTTCCACTCGTTCTTCCCCTTAAAAGAAAGAAACAGAAAGGACTAAATGGAGCAAAATCGAAAAAGAAGGGGGCAGGTACGAGTTTGTGTGACAGTTAAGCCTGCATTTGATTCAGCTTAGTTATTATTATTATTATTATTATTATTATTATTATTAGTCTTCACTGTCGTTGTCATCATCATGATCATTAGGAGGCTGTTGATTGCACAAACTGCATCTGAAACATATTCCTCCTCCTCATCCCAACTGAACTTTCATTGCGTGTACACTGTAGCTTTAACCTCATTATAATACGTATCATCACATCTTACAGACTTAATATTATAGGTCTAAGGCATATTTAGCTTTTGTGCTGTGTTTTTTAAACATCAGCCCCTGACATTAGTCAATTAATTATAGTAATTCTCATTCTTCATCTTCATACTTAGTGTCTTAATGTCTCCTACTGTTTGTGATTCTTCTTATTTTTCAGTTTCATATCCCAATATTAAGAGACGCCCTGTACAATGTGCCTCAACGTCGTCGCTCCGTTTTAGCTGTTTCCCTGCAGTTTAGTGCTGGTTATGTTTGTGTGTAAACAAAACTGGGTCCATCTGAATGTGATTTGTGCCTCAATAACTAGAGTGATATCCTTGTTGTCTCTGCTGTCTGACGCACTGATCAATCATCCAGGCGCCAGCCTCTGCGATCTCATCGCTGTCCTCATCTGTATCCCGATTCCTTCGCTTAACTATCACAGCTGTGCACCTTGATTTGACCTCCAGCCCACCACTCTGTCACAATTTCACCCACATTGTTTCCCAACTAATTAGATCATCGTGTGTGTGTGTATATGTGTGTGTATATGTGTGCGCATGCACGCGCATGACTGCAGAAAATTCTGCCATCCCATCCTCATCTAATTAAATGACACACAGCGAGTGATGATCTCGTCTGCGCTGGATCCGATCCTACCTTCAGCCACGGCAGTGACTACAGCATTTCCCATAGCTCGGACAGCTCTTTGGTCATTACTGTCATGACTTCAGCCTCTGTTCGCTGTGCTGTTGTGCTGCCGCTCATGGAGACATAAGGAGGTCGTGCGCTGTGGCACGTGTCGTCCAGCCATAGGGGGAAGAGTGTTAAAGAGACAGTTATGGAAGAAAAAGAGACAGTTCGTCATTCTATGTCCGACGGTGTGCTATTAAGTCATTTGTTTTGAATCAATATTGATGTACTACCTTGTGTCCCAGCTGATTATGGAAAGCCTGCAACTGAAAGTTCCACAGTAATGGAGCTTTATAGATTGATGCAGACTTGCTGTGTAGCATCTACTCTGCAGTGCCCTTGAAGCTGTCAGAGACATTAAACACTTAATGGGCGTCCTGCTAAAGATGCTCGTGCATTCTGCTGGGGTTGGTCAGCTGGCACAGTTGGGACAAACACCGCGCGGTCCTGACATCAGGTGCTCGGAAGCCTCGGTGTCTGCGTGCTGACCTCGCACAAGCACCTCGGCCTCCCCGTGGAGGCTTCCAGGTCTCTCCGCTGCCTGTCAGACAGATCTGTCTGATGAACACTTTCCCCTAGAAGGCGTAAGATAACATCACAACCTTCAGGTAGTTTGGAGAGGTGCCAGAGGGAAAAGGAAAGAGCACGGACAGAATTGATTGATTCTTTTTCTGTGTAATCAGCATGGTGGTTATGTCAAACAACTTTATGGTAATTCATCAATAAACGTCTTCTCATTACAAAATGAGTAAATATCCACTAAATGTCTATTCATGTAAATACATAATTATATGACAGTAACCAGAAATACATAATATTACAATATTCCTATGTTAACACTGTGGATTTTGTCCACTAATTGAGGTATTCTTGTCATCAATTGAAACAAGGCCAGAAATAATTTGTGTTTTGTGAAATGACCAATCCACTTTGACAACAGCTGAGCCTTCCGGAGTGAAAACTCCTGTAAACAACAAAGAGGAACTCAGCTCATCTCTTTAAGAGGCCAGTTTATTTGGTAAAGCACGAACCGATACGGGCTTCACAGTGCTGCAGAAACAGGAAACCACATGGTCTTTGTTTATTGTTATGCATTTGATTATGGGGCCTCTGTTGCGTGATGTCCCTTCCTTTGGCGCCTCTTTGCCTCTCTGTCAAAGGACTTTGTGGTTTCACAGCTACAGTAAGTCTTTGCAAAAGGTGTGTGTGTGTGCGTTTGTGCTTGTGAACTGTGTACATCTCTCTGCAAAACAGGCCAGTCATTTATTTTAAAAAGCAGTCTCGTCCATATTAGAGGAGGCAGGCCTGGTGGAGGAGGAGGGGAACTCCCAAACTGCCTTACTTCAGCATAAATAGAAACCTTAAAACAGCAAGAGGATGAAGAGCTGCGGCTCAGGAGGGATTTTGCTCTTTTGCTTCCATTCTCTACGGATTTAGTTCATACGGGTTGTCGATGTTGTTCCTCATCTGTGACTATCTGTGATGGGTGTCAATACTCTTCTTGAGGTATACAGATGCACATCTGTGGCTGCGTGTTGCGTTTGTGCAGATTAGAAAGAGACGGAAGCAGCAGATGATTAAAGATCAGAGATAATCGGTGTGTGTGAGACAGAATGATTGTGTGTGAGTCAATACTAAGAAAACAACTTCTAGCAGACAACTCCAGCTTCATTGGTTTATAAATACATGCACAAACATGGCGGACCTTTGGTCTCTTCAACTGTCTAGGTCGCCAGAGTCTTTCACTGGGATGGAAACTCTGAAGGATTAACAATGGTCTTTTTATCCACTTTGACGCACAGACATTTCTGTATACTTTAGTGTTGATTTTATCCTTGGATGAATTATTTCGTGCCTTGTGTCTTTAGAGGAGGAGAGACGGGTCAGAGCCAATGACAGAGAGTACAATGAGAAGTTCCAGTATGCGGTAAGAACATTTTCTCCTTTCCGTATTGTAAATAATGTTCATAATAGTATAGATGACATTTTCATCTTTGAAGCTATTCACTGAAATTGCTAGTCCATATGATGAATCCCCCTCTGCTTCTCCAGAGTAACTGCATTATGACATCCAAGTACAACATCGTCACCTTTCTGCCCGTCAACTTGTTCGAGCAGTTCCAGGAAGTAGCCAATACCTACTTCCTTTTCTTGCTCATACTTCAGGTAAGTGAAGGTCAGAGAGGGACAAAAGCATGACTTTCCTGGAATAAACACATCCCATTTCGCCTTTCACAGCCAACTCATCGTTCACAAGCTCCAAAATGGTTTCACAGTTATCATCCGACTTTTGGGATTTACCACTTTACTGCTCGCTGAGCGATCTGTGCAGTTTGGGTCAGATGTATTTGTCTCTGAATTGCACACTGCCTTTATGTCCTTTTACAAAAGTAATCTGCAGACCAACCTTCTCTGTCTCTGTATAGCTAATACCTCAGATCTCCTCCCTCTCCTGGTTCACTACCATTGTGCCTTTAGCTTTGGTGCTGAGCATCACTGCAGTGAAGGATGCAACAGATGACTATGTGAGCATGATTCCCTAATCACCTCATACTCAAATCATTTTGTGAAATCACAGTAAAATGTAGGACAGAGGCACCTGCCATTTCTGGGAGAAACTTACAAGGAGGTTCTCCAGCATGATACGCTTGACTCGGTTCTTGAAAAGCTCACAATGATCTTTGTGTCCGGCAGTTTCGTCACAAAAGTGACAACCAAGTGAACAATCGGCAGTCTCAGGTCCTCATCCGTGGCTTGTGAGTTCCCTGTCATCCATTTGCACCTCAGTAAAGTTTTCTCTGCAAGGTTTCCTAAATCCCAACACCTGCTCAGCTTCTCTAACTCACTATTTTTACTTTGTTTCTCTGTTTCAGGCTACAGAATGAAAAGTGGATGAACGTCCGAGTGGGGGATATCATCAAACTGGAAAATAAGCAGTTTGTGGCAGTGAGTCTGTGTCCACATCTACATATTTTACATGCACAAACACACACTCACAGGAATGAGTATTCTGGGTAGGCCCATTTGAAATCAAAACTTCATCCCCCAACCGATTAGTATCCTTAAAAGTCTTAATTTACATGCATGGTGGTTATTGCTACTGTAAAGCAAAAAGCCCGTTGCTTCCATCATCGCTGTGCCACCTGGGGCTCACTAGTTCTGTTCCTGTGCCATCAGATCACGCAATCGATGTTCTAATAACGTGTGTAATTACAGGCTGACCTGCTGCTGCTGTCCAGCAGCGAACCTCATGGGCTCTGTTACATTGAGACGGCCGAGCTGGACGGGTCAGAAGAAACACCACAGTTTACCTATCGACTCAAAGTACCTCACCATCTGCAGAAGGAACAGGACACGAGACATCTAACGGCTGCGTGCGTTATTGTCTTGCAGAGAGACCAACATGAAGGTTCGTCAGTCCGTCTCAGTGACAAATGAACTCGCGGACCAGAACAACTTGGCTTCATTCGATGGTGAGTTCCTGAGGAAAAACTCCTCCCCCTATTTTGATTTATGGTCTGGCTCTCCTTCTCTTCTTGATAATATATAGGTCAACCGGTTGCAGTGTAGAACACAAACATTATCCACCTTCACACCCTCGCACATGAACACCGAAAACACCCACAATCTGCACACGCGCACACACTTTCTTTCTGCCGTCTCCTGCCAGCATTTAACAACAGCCCGTCCTCACCCGCCCACTGGTTTCACACAGCACAATCCTTTTATGTGCGCACAGCACAGCAGCACGCACAGAAAATGCCTCACTGCAGCCTGATGATTAAGTCAACACTATATCGTAGTGGTGGTGCCATTGGATTTGGTGTACATCTATGATATGGCATTTGATTTGTGTGTGTGTGTTTGAAGGTGAAGTAGTGTGCGAGCCCCCCAACAACAAGCTGGATCGTTTCTGCGGGACTCTGTACTGGAGAGACAAGAAATACACCCTTACGAACCAGAACATGCTGCTACGAGGATGCGTCCTCCGCAACACGGAGACCTGCTACGGCCTGGTTATCTTCGCAGGTCCTGTGTGTGTCCGACAGTATCTGTGTGTGAAAGTACGTATCTGGTGTGAGCAAGAGGTCTAACTTTCCCCGTTACTTTCCTCAGGCCCAGACACCAAGCTAATGCAGAACAGCGGTAGCACCAAGTTTAAGCGGACCAGCATCGACCGGCTTATGAACACTCTGGTCCTCTGGGTAGGACCCCCCCAAAACCCCTCGTTTTTACGGCTCAAACAGCCACTATTGACTGGCTAAGAGATCCGAATGTTCGGTATGAGGGTGCTTTTTCTGACGCTTGATCGTTAAGTCTCTGCATCTGCGTATTTCTGTCAGATCTTTGGCTTCCTGGTGTGTATGGGTGTGATCCTGGCGGTGGGTAACGCGGTGTGGGAGAGAGAGGTGGGCTCCCTGTTTCAGAGCTATCTTCCCTGGGACCCCTCTGTGGACAACTTCCTGTTCTCGGCCTTCCTCTCCTTCTGGTCTTACGTCATCATTTTAAACACCGTGGTACCAATCTCTCTGTATGTGAGGTGAGGAGAAGTCCAAGACGTACTTAGAAAAATACAAAGCGTATGTAGAGGAGTGATGAAAGACAATAGGTCACAGAAAAGGGCATTTTTAGCGGACAGTTGTGTTCATCACACTGTTTTACATTACTCTTTGTATTAGACATTTTTATTATTATTGTTTCCTCTCCTCCCCTCATTTCTAAACCATCACTTTTTGTTCTGCGTGGGAATTTTTGTCGTCCTCTCTCTGACCTCTAAAGGCTCACTTCACTGTTGTAATCATGTCCCTTGGTCACCTGTCCTGTGTACCAGTGTGGAGGTGATCAGGCTGGGTCACAGCTACTTCATTAACTGGGACCAGGAGATGTTCTGCTCACAGTGTAACACAGCGGCGGAAGCCCGGACCACCACTCTGAATGAGGAACTAGGCCAGGTGGGCATCAATACTGCCAATGCATTGTGTGCGTGTGATGTTGTTATTACACGCTTGTTTGACTCACATTCATAGTTTTGACAAAGCTTTAATCTTACTTTAAGGATTTAGATCAACTAATGTGTGTCCCTTAGGTTGAATACATCTTCAGTGACAAGACTGGAACTTTAACTCAGAACATCATGACCTTCAATAAGTGCTCCATCAATGGACAGACTTACGGTTAGTGCACACACACACACACACACACACATGCATCTATGCACTTGGTGGCTGCTTCAGCTGTTATGGACTAAATTATATTTTTTCCATTTACATACATTGGAGCTTGAATATGGAAATGCCTCGATAGATACTGCAGTCCAGTACAACACCATCACTTAACAAATACTTATATACACCATTAAAATCACACCTCTATGACATCGTCAACAAAACCATTTCAGCTATCATAAACCTTTTGATTGCGTTAGATTGTACAGGTGTGCCTGTAAAGTGGCCAGTGTGTGTAATCACCAACGTGTGTGTCGCTGACAGGTGAAGGGCCAGACCCGTTGGAACCTCGGCCAAAGGTAAGCAGCCGCTCATGTTGCGTTTTGCCGAAACACTCGTTCATACACGTGCATAAGAGTCTACTGCTAGTTTATGACACGTCACCAAAGTCCTTCGCTCGCCGTTTTATCTTCAGAGACTGGACTTCACTCCCTTCAACCCCCTGGCGGACCCAGACTTCTGTTTCTACGACGACACCCTGCTGGAATCGGTGAAAGTGGGAGACGCACACACGCACAAGTTTTTCCGCCTGCTCTCCCTCTGTCACACCGTCATGAGTGAGGAGAAGAGCGAGGGTAAGCCGGGGGAGGGGGGGTATGTAGACGGTCAAATGGAGGCAAACATTGACACCCAACACACCATGTGGAGGTTATTCCTTTGGGCCATTATTCATCATCGTGTTCTTTGTCCGTCTATAGGAGAGCTGGTCTACAAGGCGCAGTCGCCAGACGAGGGGGCTCTAGTGACCGCAGCCCGAAACTTTGGCTTTGTGTTTCGCTCCCGAACACCGGGGACGATCACCACGACGGAGATGGGGCGGCCTGTCACCTACACCCTTCTTGCCATATTGGATTTTAATAACATACGCAAAAGGATGTCTGTTATAGGTGTGCAGGGATCATCATGTTCACTTTACAAAAATAAAGAATCAGGTGTTTGTTTTTAGTAAAGAAAAAATAGGACATTTTTATTTATATTAAAAAGCTGAAAAAAGATTTAAAGAATGCTCTCTGCAATTTCCCACATACTATATAGTCGGACTCTCACTTAAAGTGTGTTTTCCTCCTATGATTCTCATAATGCATGTATGCATGAAACATTATTACCTATTCACAATAGTTATAGTTATTATAACTATGAGCATATACCATAACATCAAGAGAACAGGCTTTGATTGCAGCAGCACATGATATGTTGAAATTGTTATAAATCAAGCAGACAGGAGATTAGCCATGTTTATGTTTATACCTCATCAAAGATTAACTTGTTGCTGGAAAAACGCCCAGAAATAGCCGGTCATAAATCCACTCCATGCACGGATGACATGAGAAAGAGGAGGGTCTGAATAGTGCTACAGTTTGAAGGCGATGGAAGAGTTGTATGGATTTCTTGAAGTATTTTCTCTTCATTTTACCTAGTGCGTGACCCAGAGGGCCGGATCTGTCTGTACTGTAAAGGAGCTGACACCGTGCTGCTGGAGAGACTCCACCCCTGTGAACAGGAACTGATGAACGTCACCTCCGACCACCTCCATGTGAGTAGACTCAGGAGGATGGGTGCAATTTTACTGCCATCTAGCGTCTGTATTCTTTGCAAAAGGTAAGCAAGTATCTCATAATTTTCCCAGATAAGGTAAATCAACTTGGCCTGTGGCAGACAGATATATTTGGACTGTTTCAATAGTGAAATAGAGTTCTGTTGACCATTGTGTTTTCCTTCATGTCAAAATGTTTGCATATTTCTACGCTTGTGCACGCCTGTGTGTATAATGTGTGTTCTGTTTCCAGGAGTATGCAGCCGATGGCTTGCGGACGCTGGCCCTGGCCTACAGGGACCTGTCAGAGGACGAGTGGGAAGCCTGGTCAGAGAGCTACTGCTGCGCTGACAAGGCCACCAGCTGCAGAGAGGACCGACTGGCAGCCGCTTATGAGCACATAGAACAGGACATGATGGTTCGTTACTTGGCTTGACAGTGTGTGCATCCATGTGTGTGTGTGTGTGTGTGTGTGAGTGACCTTCATTTTCTATCTGGAACATTAAGTCATTTGTTTTTCATACCATTTATGCAAACTTCTCACTGCAGACGAAATGAAAATGCACTGAAATTTGTCTCCTTAACTGGAGCGGAACATGATATTTTCTTAGTGAAGTATTTTAATTCACTGATTGTCAAGTTAATGAATGGATATGAAAGTAAGCCGTTAAATGTTAAATGTTCTGCTCGCATGGTAACTGGAATTAATGTGTGTGTCTAGCTGCTGGGTGCCACAGCTATAGAGGACAAGCTGCAAGAAGGCGTCCCAGAAACCATTGCAGTCCTCTCTCTGGCTAACATTAAGATTTGGGTTCTCACTGGAGACAAGCAGGGTGAGACACGTCCACTTTTACACACACTTACAAGCCTCAATTTGCACACCGTTGTTTAAATAAAAATGATAATTCGCAAAAGGGTAACTCCAAAAATAAAGTATAGTAAATAAAACCAGATAAACTGGCAGAGGGAACGATGAGATTCTACATCAATTTTCTCCAGCATGCATCTTAATGTTTAATTTGCATTAGCATTATTAGCATTTTCAAGTAGACTTATGTTCACCATAACTGTAAATCTGGCTTTGTCTTAAATCCACAACATGATTGGCTGTTAACTGCACTTGAGTTACCTACTCTGTTCCTCACAGAGACGGCTGTCAACATAGGCTACTCCTGCAAGATGCTGACAGACGACATGCCCGAGGTGTTCATCATCAGTGGAAACACTGTCCACAGCGTACGTCAGGAGCTCAGGTTAGTCTGTTTGTCTGCGTCTCTCTACACTCTAGGATAGACACAAATGAGAAAAGGCCATAGAATCAGAAAATAACTAAGAAGTGTATGCACGAGAGAGCAGGTGGCGTAGCAGTTTGCCAACTACTTAACATGTCTTACTAACGTATTTACCTAAGCTTTCATTTAGCCACTGCAGTCTTCATTCACATGTCAGCTTTTGGCTCGTCTTTCTGTCCAAAATGAGCCACGTTAATGTCGGGTTTGTTTGTGTTCATCTCCAGGAGGGCGAGGGAGAGGATGATTGAGTTGTCAAGGACCAGAGAAGGAGGGAAGGAGGAGGGAATAGAGGGATGTTTTATGGGTAACGGGTTCAGAGAAGGAGAAGGTTTGGGAGGAGCAGGAGGGAAACAGCTGCAGTGTCCTCCTCCTCCTCCGTCCAACCTCATGGACAACATCTCTGGGGAGTTTGCCCTGGTTATCAACGGACACAGTCTGGTAAGACTGACACGCCCCCAAACTCACTGATAAAAAACAAGAATTCATCTTTTAGCACTTGAGTCCACAAACCATATTCATCTCAAAGAACTTTTCTTGCGCCGCTACAACTCAGACCTTTTACCGTTCGGCTGTAAAACCTGTCGACCCTCTCTGGTTCTCTGCAGGCCCACGCGCTGGAAGCAGACATGGAGACGGAGTTTGTGTCGACAGCGTGCGCCTGCAAAGCAGTGATCTGCTGCCGAGTCACTCCGCTGCAGAAAGCTCAGGTGGTGGAGCTCATCAAGAAACACAAGAAGGCCGTCACTTTGGCTATAGGAGACGGAGCTAATGACGTTAGCATGATAAAAAGTAGGTGGTGCAGTCACGGAGGATAAGGGAGAAGTGGGGTTTAACTACGGGGGCTGCTAGTGTCTACCGTTAGGAAACGAAAAGCCTCAGCAGAAATCTGGAACAAATATTTGATCTAAATGTTTTATCTACTAGTAGTGATGACTAGTAGAATGTGGTGTGGAAATGTGTCTTACTTTAGCATCGATGAACTCATCTGTGCAAAGGGAACATTGTATTTAGCTTCTCAATTATCAAACCCAACAAATATGTCAAACTTAACTTGGGAAAATGTGTTTTGAATTCTAAACTTGAGACTTGAATAATTACATTTAATGAAATTAAAAGAGCCGCAACAAGTAGAATGGTCATAAGATGTTTTCTAACATGAAAGCTGCTTCAAAGGGAAAGGTTCTGCTTCTCTAAGTGCGTTTGTAATAGTCTGTGTTATGAAAGTGTTGCATCACCTCGTGTGTTCGCCTGTGGATGTATTTCATGTCAACATGTACATGTGCATGTTTCTTCAACTGGATTTATGCAAGTCAAAATTTATGCAAGCGATGGGTGGGGTTGGTTCACATCCTGTGATTTATGCTCTTTAAATCTCATAACGAGCATCTGAATACAATGTATGAAAGGTGTTTTTGTCTTCCCAGTGCTAAACAATATTCTCACTGGGGTGAAATGTTTCTTGAAGTAACACTTTATACCAAGATTTTACAAACGTATTCAGGTCTCTGTCCAAAAATGTTTGTAAAGTCAACCCTGATGCATGTAGGTGAAGGAGCTTTTATTGTGTAAACTAAACTTGCCTTTGGCTTGTGATAATGTGAGCTAACATGCTTTCTCCTGTAATTTCTAATAGTTGCTTGTCCCTTCAAGTGGATACAATTCACCATCAAAAAAAATAAACAATCCAGTTGTTTTTTTGTCAATGATTTTTAACTTTTCAATCTCTCTGTGTCCTCTCTCCAATCCATCAGGTGCTCACATCGGAGTAGGAATCTCAGGTCAGGAGGGCATCCAGGCCGTGCTGGCCAGTGACTACTCCTTCTCCCAGTTCCGCTTCCTTCAGCGCCTCCTGTTGGTGCACGGCCGCTGGTCCTACCTGCGCATGTGCCGTTTCCTCTGCTACTTCTTCTACAAGAACTTTGCATTCACCATGGTGCATTTCTGGTTTGGCTTCTTCTGTGGCTTCTCTGCACAGGTCTGACAGTAGGGCTCATAAAGACATCAACCATCTCAACCATCTGGTAACTGTGGTCATGATTTTCTTTTTGCCTGTGTCCATTTCCTCTTTCTTGTAGACGGTGTATGATCAGTACTTCATCACTCTCTACAACATTGTCTACACATCCCTCCCTGTGCTGGCCATGGGGATATTTGACCAGGTCTGTTCAAGCATACTGCGCATGCTGTATTCTTTCCATTAAATTGAAGAGAACCACACGAACAGTATGTAAGTGAATCCAGAGGATGAAGTGTATTGACTTAAAAGAATGTCTGACTATGAATGTCTATAACTGCTCCTGTAGTGCTGAAATAAGGTTCACAATTGGAAAAAACTTGGATTGCAATGAATTAAATTATGATATTCAGAATATTGTGATTATTTAATCTTTCCTCTGTAGGATGTTCCTGACCAGAGAAGTTTAGAGTATCCCAAACTGTACGAGCCCGGGCAGCTCAACCTCCTTTTCAACAAGAGAGAGTTCTTCATCTGCATCGCTCAGGGCATCTACACGTCAGTGGTGCTGTTTTTTGTCCCCTGTGCTGTCCTGTCCGACGCCACTCAGAGCACCGGAGAGCCCCTCGCCGACTACCAGACCTTTGCGGTCACCACGGCAACCGCCCTGGTCATTGTGGTCAGTGTACAGGTGAGAGAGTCCAGTGTGGCTTTGATCACAGCGCGCAACCTGAATGTTTAGCTATCGCCTGCACCAGCATTCTGTTTTATCTCTGCATGTGTGTCTGTGTCCGATGGTGTAGATCGCTCTTGACACAGGCTTCTGGACTGTTATCAACCACGTGTTTGTGTGGGGGTCTCTGGGCTCCTACTTCTCCATCATGCTCGCTCTGCACAGTCAGACCCTGTTCCTGATCTTTCCCAATCAGTTCCACTTTGTAGGTCGGTCCCCTCTTCTTGTTGTAACAGACAGACACATTGACTGATTCTCAAATGTCAAAGCTAAAATTAAGTTTGGTTTATACAGTTATAGAAACTTGATAATAATAATTAAAAAATGAAATATTAAGATCATCATGTAAAGATGTCTAGTCACTGTGCATTCTTAGTATATGTTAAATGCTGTAAAATCCGGACACGCATTTGCTAATGTGTGTGTTTGTGTGCGTGCGATTGTGAGTGCAGGTAGTGCTCAGAGTACATTGTTGCAACCAGTCGTGTGGTTAACGATCGCACTGGCGACAACAATATGCATAGTTCCAGTTTTGGCATTCCGCTTCCTTAAGGTGGACCTCAAACCTCAGCTCTCAGACACGGTGAGACAACACACACAAACACAACATCTCTAACACTGATGTTGCAAATCTTCTTTGCAACATGTGTCTCATCTTCTAAACAGTTTCAGTTTGAAATGCCAAACTGAAACTGGTCTTGGTCCCAGACAATGATTAACTGCACACGTACCGAACATGTATCCGTGAGTGTGTGTGTGTGTGTGTGTCTGAAGAAGAGTTCAGGCTTACCGTGCACTAAAAGCACTCTGCAAATATTGACTTAATCAGTGTACCCTAATAAATCAAGGTACTTCATAGTATACAAGCTCTGCGTGCGGCTCTTTGTCTCAAGCCATCAGAACTAATTAGCAGAATCTCTTCTATAATCTCTTATTAAACATCTGTATCTGCGATTCTGTCTATTTAAAATATAATGTAGCAAGAAAGGATCGCATACAGCTGTTTGTGAACCCCAAACGCGTTTATTTGGTCTAATTTATCAACTGATATACATGCTGATACTTACTATGAACTGAGTGTTCATGTTCCTCCTCCAGGTGCGCTACACTCAGCTGGTGCGGCAGAAGAAGCGCAAGCCGATAGATTGCAGCGGCGAAGGTGGGAGACGTGGGCTGGGCAGTGTGTCAGACGGCCGTCTGGGTGCTCGCGGCGGTTCGAGGAGGTCGGGCTACGCCTTTGCCCACCAGGAAGGGTTTGGAGAGCTGATCACTTCCGGAAAGAACATGCGTCTCTCTTCCCTGGCCTTGGCCAGCTTCGCGTCCAGACACAGCTCCGGCTGGATCGACACGCTGCGCAGGAAGAAACCTACGCACGTCCAAACTCCTCCCAGCGCCTCCGGGGAGAGCAGCCCAGCCCCCAGCTGCGTGTCCGGGTCAGTGCCGCCACTTTCAAACTCCTCCTCTGTTCTGGGCGGCTCGCAAGACACGACCATCGAGGAGGAGACGGGCGCAACGCCTGCCCAAAACGCACAGACTGCTCCTGCACAAAGCCTGGCAGCTGCTTTGGCGGCGGCGCCTCGGGGTTCAGCCCAGGCCGCCAATGCTGAAGGCCTCGCCCGCGCGGCCCGGAGGTCCCAGGGGGGAGACTCGCCTGGAGGCTGGTCAAGCACTCTGGGCGCCGTGCAGGTGAGTTTCAGTGATTGTATTTTCACGTTTCATCAATAACGGCACGTCTAAAGTAATACACGTCGACGCCTCCCTTCTTCTCTCCAACAGGAGGCTCTGTTCCGTTGGAGGGCTCGGGCTGCTGCATCCAACAGCCCCCGCCCGCCCTCTGTTCCTATGGAAACCAGACAGAATGAGGGAACCTTTTAGAATACATAGGGAAATACATTTTCCACTGTTGTCCACTTACATGTATGCACACAAATGGGATGTGTTGCGCGCTTTCCTGGAGAGACACTGAGACACGAAGAGCAGACTGTTCAAAGACTGTCATTCCTCTCTGTTTCCCAACTGAAGCTTGTATAATAATATAGGGAAAAGTGACATTTCCTAATCTGCAACTATGAATTGGGATTTAGAGGCGGTACATGTGTTCCCATGGTATGAGATTGCTGTTCATGAATGACTAGAACATAACAATATGTACAGTATTTAACTGAAGAAAAGCAGCAGGTGCAGGAAAAGGTAACATCCTGTTAATGATGTTAATGATTATTTCCACTTTTTCTTTGTTTCAAGTCAGGGCTCGCTCACAATCAAGCTTCCTTCAATATCAAAAAAAAGCAATAGGTTGAGTGAATGTGCAGACTAACAACCTTCAATAAGTGAAGTTCAGGCCTTCTTTTTAAAAGTGTTTTGTTCCTTATAGTTCTCAGTGAGAACGGTGCTTTACTTTACAGAACACTGCACAAAATGTTTCAGCTCCCATTAGTTTTGTCTCACTTGTAACTTCACATCGAACGTTTTCCTTTCTTTTTGCATCATATTGATGTGTTTTATGATGTTCTAGTTGAGTTGCCCTTAAAGGATGCTCTCAGTGCTTTTTTTCTCCTTTTTGAAGCTGTGTTGTTTTCATCTGGAAAAAGGCACAAATCATGTTGACAAAGTGCCAGAAGCTGACTTGAGGTCACACATGGGCAAAAGGTGAATGGTCAAACCGCTATTTCAAGTGCTTTAAATTTGTCCGTGCATAAAGGGAATGTGTTTTGGGATAATGATGCCTTAAATATGTCACCATTTAGGTCCCCTGAAGCTACTATGTTCCCTGATCCATCAACGCACAACATTCCACCTGTGTTGCAAATGCTGCTGTCAATTATGGATTCTTACTCAAGTAGGGTTGATATTATACGTGAGCGTCCAAAAGGCCCGAAATGAATGTACTGTCGAACGGTGGTCAATAAACTCGTCATCTTTCGTTCAAATGAGAGGATCAAACTGTGTCCATGAAAATGTTATTTTAAGTAGCAACCTGAGTGTGAGGTAGAAATGACCACACTGCTGTGGGGCATAAAATGAAATTAGGTTAATATTACCCGGCAACTTTGTGTTAAAACAGAAAGTAAAACACACATATGTGGTATTTTATGTGACAAAAGAACTCTTTAGTCGTCTCGTTTGTCACTGTGTAGTCTACACTCTTTTGCATGCACACGCATGTTGTTGTCGCCAGTGCAATCATTAACCACGCGACTGGTTGCAACAATGTGCTCTGAGCACTACCTGCACTCCCGATCGCACGCACACAGACACACACATTAGCAAATGCGTGTCTGGATTTTACAGCATTTCACAAGAACTAACAATACACCGTGACTAGACATCTTTACATGATGATCTCAATGGTAGCAAAAGGAATTCAGCAGGCAACTACACAAAACATTATTAAGATATTGTCTTATATCAATAGTCAATATATTGTCGTATTGGGGCTTGTCACGTATATAACCGGTGGTAATGTATAAATGTGTTATTGGCTGCGTTGTAATTTAAGTTAATAACTTCACTGATTAAGATTGCTATTGTCATGTCTGTTTAATTACATTATGTAGACATATTTTGAATGGTTTATTGATATTACTAAATCATCAACCTGTGTGCAATCTATTACAATTCACTTGAAAGATGTGGAGCATCCTTAAAAAGTTTTTATAATTTTATATACTGAATCACTAAAGGCCTGATAGTCGGCGAGGACAGCACAGGGGACAAAAAACAACACCTGTGCGATGCAGATGAAGAACTCTCTTGTTGAAAAGGAGGTTGCAGCGGGGTGACTCGGCAGCAGATCACTGCTTTGCAGGCGCACGCTGTCGACACAAACTCCGTCTCCATGTCTGCTTCCAGCGCGTGGGCCTGCAGAGAACCAGAGAGGGTCGACAGGTTTTACAGCCGAACGGTAAAAGGTCTGAGTTGTAGCGGCGCAAGAAAAGTTCTTTGAAATGAATATGGTTTGTGGACTCAAGTGCTAAAAGATAAATTCTTGTTTTTTATCAGTGAGTTTGGGGGCGTGTCAGTCTTACCAGACTGTGTCCGTTGATAACCAGGGCAAACTCCCCAGAGATGTTGTCCATGAGGTTGGACGGAGGAGGAGGAGGACACTGCAGCTGTTTCCCTCCTGCTCCTCCCAAACCTTCTCCTTCTCTGAACCCGTTACCCATAAAACATCCCTCTATTCCCTCCTCCTTCCCTCCTTCTCTGGTCCTTGACAAATTAACGTGGCTCATTTTGGACAGAAAGACGAGCCAAAAGCCGACATGTGAATGAAGACGAAACGAGGGACAACGGGGAAACAGACACAGCTGAGAAAAGAAAAAACAGAAACACAAAGAAAAACAAAAGCTCTTCCCCTGATGATGTGATGTGATGCAACACTTACAAAACACAGGCCATTACAAACACACTTTTGAAGCCGCTTTAATGTTAGAAAACATCTAAGGATCATTATGTGTCCCCTTGTTGCTGCTCTTAATGAAGCTAAATAAATCAAAATATTGTGTTACGAAATGTAATTGAAAAAAAGTTTAAATATCTTGGTCGAAAAAGTTTTTGAAAAAAAGGTCAAAATATATTGAGACAAAAAATCTTTTGAAAAACAAGCACAAAAAGAATCATGTCGAAATATCTCATAAACAAAACATCAAAACAAATTTGGCCGAAGAAAGTTGTGGTAAACAAAATGTCACAATATGCTAGGTCGAAAAATGTCATCGAAAAAAGTTGAAATATATTTGTTCAAAAAATAAAGTCAGAATATATTGGGACAAAGAAATGTGTTTTATTTGTTTAAATGTCATGGAAAAAAGTTGGGTCGAAAATTTGATGGAAAGAAATGTTGGGGGTGAAAAATGTTTTTTTAAGTTGGAAAAAATTGTGTCCAAAAATAATAATAAAACAATAAATGCTATTTTATTTTCAACTCAACGATACAGGCAACACAATAATGACAAAAAGAATCAAGACATAAATAGAAGCAAAGTTGAGCATAACAGACTTCCTGTATCACCAGTTTTAATTATTGATATATTAATAGCACGTCCATTTTAAGCTGTAACAAGGTTTTTATTTTGGCGCAGGGAGAGATTTCCTGTTTAAACGACCTAAAAAACGGGAAGAGCGCTTAGATTTCACAATAACGGGTCTTCCTGACAGCAGGCTGCTGCAACCAGAGGAAGCTACTAACTGCTCACACAGCCCCGTCTGGGTTTTGCTTTCATTGGGAGGAGACGATGAGAGCCACAACACTCGAACCTGTAAGTGATGGTGTGAGGACCCGGTGAGGGGAGACTCGTGTGCAAACATGCGGGTTTTTCTCCCTTTGCTGTGCGTTCTGTGTGCGGCACGTGTCCAAGGCATTTTCGACGGAACCTGTCCCAGAAAAGGTAACAATAATCTTTGTGAAGACGGTGTTTTAAAAACGTGTAGTGTGTTCTGACTTACTTTTAACTTACTACCTCGTAAGCAAATGCAAGGTGTTAAGTAAAAAGAGTTATTCAGATAGATCAAGCACTGCGCTGTGTGAGCGCACAGTCATTGTTTAACTTTAAAGATCAATCTTTCTAAGAAGCTCTTTTTTTTTTTTCATTGATTGTTGAAACTTTTTTAATCACTTTATATATTTATGCACACGTTGTAATTTCTTCTTAATGGGGACGAAGTTCCTTTTACTTGCATGTCAAAATGTGTGCACTTTGCCCAAAATTATACATGTAGGTCAATCAAATGATGTGTACACTGTTTCAGGCCAATTCCAATGTTACAATATCTGTAAATGTATTAAAACCAGTATTAAACCAGAATCCTGTCCACACACACCAGCAGATGTGTGGAAAATAAACAGGGAACTGGAATATGGGAGTCCGGGGGAGAAAGAACTTGCGGGCAATAGACAGGAGGGTGTCTACACTTCTCAAGTCATCACTTATGGAGTTTTGAGATTAACCAGAAAATCTGTCTCACTATGGCACGTCAAGAATGTAAATAAGTGGGAGATAACAAAGAGAGGGAATGATTTAACAGAGAAAAAGAAACATTAAATGGAAAAGATGCCTCATAAAAGAGAAATATAAAAAGGACTTTTGGTTATGTTGCACTACATGGTCAACAAGAAAAAATAACTTGTCATTTGGTGCAAAATAACTGTCTGAAGGTACACACATTTCCAACATACACACAAACACAAAAACAGCTGCCTGTTGGTTTAAGCTTACAACGGATGTTTGTCTTTCTGCCCAGACTCTCCCCCCGGCGTGTTGGTTGTACCTCCGGGCAGTAAGTTGCTGTTGACCTGCAGCGGCCGCGTGGAGGTGGACGGAGTGAAGGTCAGCGTTCACAAGAACAGTTCAAACAACAGAAGAGGGAGTTCTTCAAATGTCACCCCGTCCAGCGCAAACATTACAAGCACAGCTGGAGTTTTGACGAAAGGCCCAAAACGCGCTGCGAAGGAGACCGTAAGTGAGGAACCCCGGTGGAACTCCACCTCGGCAGCGGGACGCAGAAGCCTCGGACTTGGTCCCGGTGCAGAACACGCAGCTTCCGCCACCAGTCCGAGCACGCCGCTGGAGGACGAACCCGACTGGGAGGCGAAGGCGATGGATGGAGCCGGCGATTATGAGGAGGGAGAGGAGGGAGCGGAGGGAGCAGGGAGCAGAGTCACTAGGGGCGTAACGTCCAGGCTGCAGTGGAAGTGGAAGTGGAACGGTAGGACGGTGGGAAAGGAGGGCAGAGACCAGGGGGCGATCACGTTGGACAGGAGAGGGGCCTCGCTGTCTCTGTCCTCGGTGGGACTGACGGACTCTGGGAGGTACGCGTGTTATCACAGAGGCAGAGAGAGGTTCTCCTTGAAGGTGAATGTTGCAGGTGAGTCCAACAGCTCGGGACGTTGGTCCTTGGCGCTTTCATTCGTCCCAACATGACTTAAACGGAAAAAAAGGTTTAGCTTTTAGTTTTAGCGGTGGGTAAATGTGGTTTTAGTAAAAGGTGGCAAAGTGCACAATAATGGTCTGAATGAAGATGTAAAGCATCAGTGTGACGATGAACTACTGAGTAATGATGCAATCACATGATCACATATTCACAAAGGCCTTAATGTGATTTATTGTTTATTGTATACATGCTGGTGGTGGGTTGGTGTCCCAACTTTCTCTGTTTTACGTCATTGTCAATTAAAGATGTTTCTGTTTTAAATATGTAGGTTGGACAAAACAAACATTTCAAAATGTCAAAAAAAAACATAACGGCCATGTTTTATGATTATCAATAACTGTACCCTACCAGTGATTGGTTGGCGGTTGATACACACATTGTGTCTTCTATACGTTAGACCCTCCAGAGAATCCCAGACTGTCCTGCTACAAAAGCTCCCCCAGCAGTAAGATTCGCTGTGAGTGGGCACCTCAGACGCCCGTCACGATATCGCCTACCTGTTACCTCTTGCTCAATAAAAGGTACGGACAGGTACTGATACTACAACTAACTAACTAACTAAAGCATGAACTTCTACATGTTCGTTGAGGCAGTAAATAACACTTTAAATGGAAAACATCACAAACTATCGAATCGAGATGCGGTTTCTTCTTGTTCCGTGTCGCAACTGACCTGTCGATCACATGAGACCTGTTGGGTTGAATGTTTCAGAAGCAAAATTCAAAAGTCGACCAGAAATGATGACATTTTAAGAAGAACACTGTTTTGCAGTTCAGACTTTGGAGTTAGTTGATGTTTCAGAGAAAGCATTTAATTGGGTTAGTTAATTGGTTGACCAGAGTTGAGGATTTAGTAGAACGTCTAAGCTTTTATTAAATATTTGACAGGTCACTCCTGATGAGGTCAACCCGGAAAAAATACACACGTGGCTTTGAAAAAGCAAATACAACTCCCGCTCCCATTATCTCACCCGTGTTTCCTCTATCGTCCCTCCTCTCAGCCCGACCGACGTATTCCATCGATCGGCGTGTTCATACTCGCCGCGGCGCTCTCGCTGCTGGTGCGCCCTGGGCCACAACGAGGACGAGCAGAGAACCGTCCACACGGTCTACCTGTGTGTCACCAGCATCGCGGGGAACGCCACCAGCGCCCCGCTGCACTTCATACCTCTGGGCATTTGTAAGTTCTGCGTTCACGCGGCGCGTTAGTTGGATCCGTTAGATGGCGCTCACCACGCTCCCTCCTGCGTCCCCAGTGAAGCCCGAACCTCCTTCGGACGTGGCGGTGCGACAGGAGGAGGGGCGGGAGAAGTGGATGACCGCTACCTGGGGTTTGCCGAACTCCTGGAAGTCTCAAGACCGCTATTACGAGCTGATCTACGAGATCAAATACCGGCCTCTCAAGTCCACGTTATCTCACGGGCAGGTGGGTGCTGCTGGACAAACACGTTCTGCGTTTTACTCTTGTCTCCGGGGCTTTTCGGGCCTGAACCTGTTCGTGTCCCATGTAGAGGCACACGACGAAGCAGCGCTCGTACACTATTGTTGACGCGATGCCCGGTGTCGAGTACTTGATTCAACTGCGAAGCAGGGAGGAGTACGACGGTCTGTGGAGTGACTGGAGTACGCCGGTCTACGCCAGCAGCTCGGCAACAGGTGGGCACGCGTGCACACGCTCACACATGTAGACAAGAAATGTAGTAAATCATTTCAAGCGTTTTGACGTGCATTTAGTTGAAGCTGTTTGTTCTATATTAGTTTTTTTTTCTTGCTCTAGCAGCAGGAACCAAAAGGGTCTTATGGGTTTTAGAGACACGGGAGTAATTTCGATTACGTGGACCTGTAAATCATTGAGCTTTATCACTTGCTCCCTGGAAGCCAACAAAGGTTGCCAATGACGACCAAACGAGGAAGGTCTCCTGTTTCCTTCCCGTCTGATTAGGTTTTCCAAATTCCAAATAACCGGTTGATAATGACCTTCTCGCTTCTCTTAACTCTGAATAAGTTGTTAACTCATTGCAGGTACATCATGAATACATGCAACAATCTGAATGTATAATAATGCCAAACAAAAACTCGCTACATCACATGTCACAGCTATATTGCGAAAGCAATTATGAGCAGAATATTTTTTCACTTTAAATAACATGACACAATCTTCAAAGCATTTTATGTCTTGATGTGCCTTGAATCCAAAAGTAACACACCATGTTATCTATGTAGGTCAGAAGCTCGCACATTTTTTAGCATTTGATGAAATACTTAAGAGTTTAAAATGATTTTGCTCAGCAGAAATAGTTCTTCTTCCCAACCAAGAACTCATCTTTGTACTTTTCATACATTCTTTACTAAATGAAGGGGCTTCCTTTCCGTTAAAGTTGTTGATAACACGTCATCTGCATGGATTTCTCTCTCCTCAGCCAAAGGGCCAATCGAGTCGTCGGAGGATGATCTCTCTGCACCAACGGTGAGACTCAAAGAGACGTTAGTGTCGCTGCTGCAGTAGTCGTTGTTGTCCTGACTCCAGTTCATCACGCCGTATCTTCTCTCCCTGCAGTTTCCAGTATATCCAGATGTTGAGGGCAGCTCTGGTACAGATGACAATGTGATTGTTGGTAAGATAGCTATCAGAATGTGTACAACTTTGGTCAATATGGTGTGTGTGTGTGTGTGTGTGTGTGTGTGTGTGTGTGTGTGTGTGTGTGTGTGTGTGTGTGTGTGTGTGATAGGAAGGGAAAACGGACGAGCGAAAGGGAACCTTCAGATGTTGTTTGTGCTGAAAAACCCCCCTCTGCTCCACTGGTTTTCAACAGGAAGCCATGTCTTCATAGTAACTGAGGCGTAACAACGAAACAAGCCACAGGAAACATGGCTCAACACACACACACACACACACACACACCCGTACACGTTCTTGCATTTATGTGTTTCATCTCCATTAGGAATTCAGAGTCTCCTCCTGTCTTTACTGCAGCTCCTGAGCCAGTCCAAAGTGGTACCGAGGTGTTACATGTCATTTGGATCTCCGTTTCATTATCCTTCTTGTCGGTCATTTTGGTTGCCTACATATTGAGGTATATTATATATTTTATATGTACAGTATACATATATAGAAAAGTGATTTTCCTGCTGTGCAACAAACACGGATACATTCATTTATAGTATAAAGTGTAAATAGTTCAGTTATAGTCAGCAGAACGATATCCCAATTTTCAAATCCCCAAACTATTTGAGTCCACTTCTTCATTTTCATTTCAGACACAAGGACAGACTTATGCCAAAGCTCCGGAGTCAGGGACTCGTCGTCATACAGCGTGCTGACTCTGCGCCGCCTCCGCCTCCCACCCCAACACCTCCAGAAGGGCAGGTTCAGGTGACCTTTAGGCCTCCGGGTTACAACAAAACCCCGCAGAGCGACGTGGAAGAAGAGGAAGAAGAAAATGAAGAACAGCTCCTGAAGGAGACTGCAGAAGCCGTCCACTTGAACAACGCAAGTTATTTTTTTCTGCATAGGGACTGATGAGCAAGCAGAAAAGGGAATATATTTCTCCTTTCCTTTTCGGAAAAGACGGATAAAGGATACTGGACACAATTGTTATTTGTTCTCCTTTAAGCTTCGGGTGGAAACAAACTCAGGAACTGGTCGTGATCTGTCTCTCACTCGCTACTGTATCTTCAACAAAATACCTCTCAAATATGTTTTGCTCAAGAGCGGCCTTTACTCTCTGTCTCCTGTCTGTGCCCAGTTAATGTGTGTTAATAAACTGTATACTTTTTGCCTCATTATACACCTGTGTCGAGCATTAAAATGCATTTTCTGTTTGTTTTGCATTACTATTGAGGATTAGCAGATAAATAATACATATTCTTTACAAGGATTGACAAGTTCATGACAAAAGCACTGGATGATATTCCGCTGTTTTAGGCTGGGCTCGTTGTCCTGTTTAGCGTTCTGTTGTGGCCCCTGAACTCGATTTGACACAGGTCTTCAGTTGGGTCCTGCTTCATTATCCCATCCCGAGCCTCGTTTTAAAGTTATTTTATATGTAGCATATTCCCTAAATTAATTTAGGGATATGCAATTACATTAATTACGTTTTTTTAGAGACTCTAAGCAGACAAGACACTAGTGTTTACCTATCTCCTGAATTTCTTAAAAATAATCAGTAAATAAATACTGGGAACCGTTTCCCGCTCTTCTGCTGCCACCTGGCGGACGCAGCCGGTCATGGCTGCAGGTCGTTTCCATAGCAACCCCTTAAACCGCACGAGCCAACGAGTGGCCCGTGTTTGCTCGTAATATTGAACCCTCTCTCAAACGTGTCCCACCTGCGGACTGTGGTTCGGTGAAAGCAGCGGGAGGAGAGGAGGAGATGGCCGGAAGTGGAGGATCGGGGAACCCGGAGGTCGGAGGACTGAGTGCGGAGCAGCAGGAGAAGCTGCAGCACTTTAAGGTAACGAAACACGAGCGGACGACGGCAACAGGCCGCGGCTCCGCGATCCTCCCATCCACTCAACTCGCTTGTTATCGGCAGGTCCAATTGAGGAACGACAACGAGCGGTATTTGAAATCGCATCCGGAACTGGACGTAATGGTTGGGGACTTTTTAGGGTGAGTTTAGATCAACTTCTCTTTCTTTTAGGTAAATCAATGCTCGCACTGTGCGTTTTTTACCCTTACGTTATGATTCTGAGAAAGTAAATGGACCCCGCAGCAAACCAGCTTTTATAGACACATGCAAATCCTTGTTTGTTGGCGTCCATAGACTATTATGTGATTTAATAGTTTTCTGATCAAATAAATAATATTGAAAACCTAAAGAGAATTGCACATAGTAACAGTATTGCTGTATTTAAATTAGAACTAAGTGTGATAAAGAGGATTTTCCCTTTGAGGATTTATCTTATAAATATCTCATTTACAAATAAAACAAGACTACAGCATCTAGACATCTCAAACTAAATATGAAGTAGGCTGAAAAAAATAAAGGTTTATCGTATGTGTTAAAAGAATGGTAAACTCATGCTAACACTTTCATAGTTATCTTAACAAAGCTTTCGGAATGAGCTCTTCAGACGTTTTCTGTTAAACATGAACTTTCTTTTTCTTTCTAATATTTTCAAGGATAATTAAGGGTCTCGGCTGCTCTTGAAATCGTATTCTAGATGTGTGGTTACTATTTGATTTTCTGTCTTCTCGTAGAAATGTGCTTCTTAAAAGGCCCACTGACATCCATGAGTTTGCTGCAGGTGAGTTGTACACACTCACTCGCACTTCTAACATTTAATATCATTTATTGTTCTGTCTCATGAAAATACAACATCCAAGGATCTCAATTTGTTAGTTACATTTAAAAAAAAAAGTTTACTAAATATTTATTTAGTAAACATTTTTATTGCATTACATTTCCCAGCCTTTTCTGGGTGTTTTTAAAGTTTAGTGTTTTAAAGTCGGCGTCTGTGTGCCGCCGACAGGGTACGGACATCAGTACGAGAGATACGAGAGACAAAGGTGTTGTTAGTTTTTGTTTATTGGTGGAATTTTTTGACAAGAATAAACACAAAACTATACCAGCTGTATTCCTTTAAATGGATCCCAGGACCAGTAGTTTTTGCCATGTTAATAAAGATCCAAATGAACAATACTGATAAAACACACAAGCTTTCGCCCACTAACAAGTGTGGATGTTTTGTTTTTTAGACTACTTCTCCAACCCGAATCTTCCAGTGGTTATTGCCTCCAAAATGAAAGGAAACATGGAATGAAACAAAGCCAACAGCAACACAAGGGGGAAGCCTTTGTTAAAAAATAACTTGGACACGTGTATTAATTAATTACATTCGTTTCAGGCACTAATTGTTCAGTTTATATTACTTTATTGTCTTAGATGCAAGATACTAACGATTATTCCTAATGAGTGTGATTTTTATTGCCTTTTATTGTCGTAATACTTGAAGAACAGTGAACATAAAGCTTGTTCTATGTGGTGAAAAGGATCTTCCATTGTTATTTTTTGACTAGATATTTGATTGGCATAATAATAATAATTATATTATAATACGGCTCTTTGGTGTGTTGATTTCATCAGCCCATCCGTCTGTCCTTGCTCTTCATTCAGATTAATTTAGTAGTGATCATAGGGTGATTGGAATGACGTCACACACACACACACGCGCGCGCGCGGTGTGTTTAAATACGATGCACCTATTTTGACTGTGTTGACTCCGGGTAATCACCTCAGTTGTGAGGGAGCATCAAAGGAACAACACGCACATCTTCACATCTCTGCTTTAAATTGCATTGTTTGAAGAATCTACCTGGTGGCGCACGCAGATCACGTAAGTAAAAACACATTTAGACATAAATCAATGCTTTTTTGTGTTTCCCTTTTCAGTCTATGTGTTGAAAATTGTAGTTATGTCATTTTGTCGAACCCCTTACGTTGCTTAAATACACATGTATGAATGTGTTTTTGTGTTTCTAATAATGTTTTTTTTTTTATTAAAACCTTATTAATCACATGTTATTTCTACACTTCCATTTCTCAATGGAGAGCAAACAAATTGAGTGAAAGCAAAGAAACATGCAAATGTTGAGGCATCTCTGTTATGCGAGAGGCAATGTCGAATTCAAAGTTTGTGTTTATGTAAAAGTGACGGAGGAAGCAGCACATCGTGTACCTCCAGACATGTTGTTCACGGCATGTTATGTTCTAAACTCCGTGGAGCTGGATGGGTAACAAGGGAGGTAACTATCACAACCCCCCCCCAGAGGAGGAAGCATAAAACTGGAGGTAGATTGCACGGAGACCGGCTCCATAACAACTAGACCTCATAACAAAACGTAATAACTTTCCGTTATGTTACAGAAAAGTACAGCATTACAAAAGGCAAAGTACGCGGGTCAAATGACTTCTTTTAACTCATCTTCAACAGACAGACTTTCCCACATGGCCCCAAAAGGAGGAACGTTTTCCTTTCTGCTCGTTGTGGGCTGTTCGGCCTTTGGTAAGCGTTTCCCACAGACATGATGTTAATGGAAACATTTGCATAAATGTGTGACTTTTCACAATTATCCACAATTACCTGTTCAGCTGCACCACCAGACGGGATGCCTCGAAATAAATGTGACTTCAAAGGCGTTGCAGAGAAAATGGTACGTAATTTCTTGAAGGAGATTCTTATTTTTTCGTCCAACTAAGTAAAACTTTCACTATCAAAGAGAGGATATTTATACAGTAACAATAATGATTTACAGAGCTCATACAGATTAAGTATCCTTAACGGTGACCCTAATGTTATCTGTGTCTTTTTTCCATTAGATGAAGAAGTGCCAGACTAAGGGTGAGGGTCTCTCTCTCTCTCTCTCTCTCTATCGACACACTAAAGACACACTAAAGTACTGACAACAGTCCTGATGTTGTGTTACCGTGCAACATCTAAATGTGGAGAGTTTCTCTGCTGCAGGGTACCCCGAGCCTGAGATGATGCAGCTGGGAACCTTCTTCAATAACACGTATGTTCCTATTCTGTCTGGTTCATTTCCCGAAGAGGCAGAAAATATACACGCAAGATGTATGAATAGGAAGCAAAGTATTCGTAATAAAAAGTCAGACATTGTTTAGGGAATGAACACTTTACGTTTAAACCCGTCTCCAATGAGTGACCATTTCTTTCCACTCTTGATCCTCTCTAAGTGACTTTCTTATGGCAGCGAGAAACTCTGAGCAATCCGGCAGCTTCATGTCCACTTTCCTCAATGTCCTGTATTCTGTTACTCCTGACGGGGTCAACGAAAGGGTGCGAATACACACACAAACACACAAACTGTAAACTGTAAATAAATATTCATAATGCTTAAATGCATCTTTCTTAGCCAGAATAATTTTGTTGACTATTTTCCATCTATCTTGCTTAGAAAAACAAGACGTGGAATTTCAGGAATCTTGCCAGCATGCTCCGGCTGATGGAGAACTCCTCTGTCAGTACTCCACTAACATGGCCAGCAAATAAAACGTAAACCATTAGCCGATGCAGCTTACCGGCCTTCTGATTCCTCACACGTCACATCTCGTTCTCTCAGGAGGCCTCCGCGTGTTACATGCAGGCCTTTGTGGCGCCTCTGTGCTGGAAGACTTTGACCACACAGAACGACGACAACATGACGGCAGACGAGTATGACGCGCTGCTCCGGGCTGCCAAACCTGCTCTGCAGAATATGCTTTTTACTGGAATGGACCTTCCCACTGATATAGGAAGAGGCCGAAACCTGGAAAAGATGTGAGGGCGCCATGATGTAATCACTTCCTCCACAGTCTCTCAGCAGCTTTTCTTATAAGTGTTGGTGATCGGTGGTGTATCGCAGAATGGAGATGCTGATGGAGGTGTATGATGCCATGTCTGAAGACCAAAGGACTCAGGTGGTGAGATGGGTGAAGGAGCAGATCACACAGAAGTACTTCAACTGTACAACCAGGCCTCCGTCTGAGCCGAGATCAAGTAAGAAATTGGTTTGAGACCAGCAGAAGCCATTTTCTATGATAAAGTCAAGACGAAATCCGACACACTGACCAGTCATCAGTTAATATTCACTATTAAACCTTAAACTAAATATTACCCCTCGGTCCTTAATGGGGCATTGTGACACTTCCTGTTATCGCTTTTCTGTCGACTATGAATGTGACTTGTAACTATTTTACTCCGTAGTGCTGATGGAGAGCTGCAAACTTTCACTGAAATGGCTCAACTCGGAGGCGTTGACCATGATGGGACCTTTCGTCTCCTGTTTAGCGACTGAAGACGTCAATTCTTCTCCCAACAAACAGGTCAGACGGCCTTCGAAGAAGGACGAAGAGCCAATGAGCCCTCCGGCAAATGTCATGATTTTTATTTGTAGTGCTGTTTCCCTTTATTTTCTCCTCTAGCTGTGTGGATTTTTCCACTCAGCCCAGTTCCAATCCACTATGAGTAACATCTCTAATATCAATCCAAGCCTGGGCGAGACGTTTCTCCAAAGGTTTCAAGAGTGCTTCAGTGGAGAGCAGGAGTTTGCTGAGAATGTGGACAAGTGTGTATTACTTGTGAATGTGCTTTACAGTTAAAAACCATTGATTAACTTACCTAAAAATAACCTATTTTTCAGATATATTTAGCTTTTTCTGATTTTCCCATGTCATGAAATGTCTTATTATGATCATTATCTGATAGATATGAATGTACTCAACATTATAGAGAGCCGATTCAATTCCAAGCGTTAAATAATGACTACATTTCCACTTCCTCACCAGGCTCGGCATACTGGCCTGTTATTTCTCCCCTGCTGCAGACTTGACCCCCGACCTTAGCGGGAAGCTCCTCTCCGAGCTCAACAGCTGTGATGATTTCAGCAACCCCAAGATTACAAAGGTGTCGATCGCTTACTGACCCTCACCCAAACGTCTCCCCTTATCCCCCTCAGCCAGAAAAGAAGTAAACCTTTTATTCATTTGTCTTCTTACCCTCGACTAAAGCTGAAGAAGCGTCTGGTCAAGTCTTTGATGTCCGATACAAACGTCACCAAAGCACTGGGCAGGCTGGGCAGAAGTCTCGCCTTCCTGTCTCCCAAACAGCTGTCTGAGATTCCCGACAATCAACTCAAGGGATTCCTCAAAAACATGGGAGCCGACGTCCAATGGACGAAGGGCCAGCAGCGCGCCGTGGTCGACAAGCTGCTCTGCAGCAAGGTGAGCCTGCAGGGCCGCTGGAGGGCCGGCTCTGCGCGTGCACTCGCTCTAATCTGGTCTCACATCTGGTCTTCCCCTCAGTGTGTCGACGTGCCCATTGAGGAGCTCGTGGACCTTCAGGCGTTTGCAGGTGGTTTGCCGGCCAGTGCGCTCAAGCGCGTCAAGAGCCTGCCGCCGTTTCAAGAGGGCCTGAAGAACTTGACCATGCGGATGAAGAAGGGGCAGCTGGTGGCCATGCTGCAGGGGGTGTGTATGCAGCGAGCGGCGCGATGAGCACCGCGGCCGTCGTCAGCAGAGCTAATTGAACGTCTCCCCGTAGTTGCTCGGGGAAATGGGCCTTTCGGAGCTGGTGCAGAAGTTGTCCGGTCCTTTGCTTCGCAGGCTTCCTCTAAGCAAACTGGAGGAAGCCGACGTCCTTTCCTTCCTCTCCTTGGACACAGTGAGCGAGAAAATGTGGTCGATGCCACAGGTAATCTCCCTGAACACAGCGTCCACAACACTGACCTATGACCCTGTTCCATAATAACAAACTATGGAACATATGCGCATACATGTCTTTGCCATGTTTTGAATTATATGTTCTTGATAAATTCTCTTTAAACAAATGTGGATTACAGTTACTCTCACTGTGTATCTCGTCAGTCAGTTAAGTATTGAGGAGCATACGCTAAATTGGTGCAATGTTTCCGACTTGCAGGCGGCTTTCCTGGCAAAACAGATGCATGAACAAAAGAAGTTTCGATGGTAAGATATACAGCAGTGAACAAAAAAGCACATATAATCCATGAAATGCAATATGATAATAAGGTCTGTCTAAGTCCTATATATATAATAAGTTCTTCTTTTAGGACTAGCAGAGGCGTTAATTCCAACTGATGGTCAAATTCAAGATCATTAAAGCAAATAAAAACAGAATATTGTTCACCACATGATCAAGTAACATCCTTGAACTTTTACAACATATTTAATTATTGTATAATACAAATATTACATGAAGTAAGTAAAAACTGTGTTTCATATTGATAGAAAATTACACTTGAATAATAACATTTAATGGATTATTGTTGTTATGTTGTTACATATGTTGTTTTTACTTTTACTGTGTGCATTTCTGCTGTTTGCCTGACATGTTTACATTTTGAAATGTCATCGTCCGGGACAGGAGGCCGTATTCATTCCTTCGGGGAGTCACCTGTGAGATGATCGACAATGTAGCAGACAAGGATATGCAAGACATGGCTGAGGCCATGAACCAGACTTCACTGTTGCTCTCCAAAGGGCAGGTATGTACACACACACACACACACACACACACACACACACACACACACACACGTGGCTCTTTTGAGTCTACCAATTGACATAAAAATTAACCTTTTTCAGGCGGGATGTGCAGCCAGAAAGCTCTTTGCCACGAAGGAGAAAGAGCGAGCCGACTATTTCCAAACCATCACTGAGGAGGAGATGAACAATATTTCGACATACCTACTTCTTCACCTGCCGTAAAGAGCCTTTCCTCCAACTCTCTCTCACTGTCTTTAAAACTAACCGATACTGACGTGTGACGGCTCTCCATAATCACTCCCACCGTCCCAGGCCACTGAAGCTGAGGAATTTGCCCGCCTCTGTGTGCCCTGCCTTCCTCAACAAGATGCAAGAGGCTGACCTGAGCTCGTTGCCTCCTCGTTCGCCGTCCCGCCCCGCACTGACCCAGAGGGCCCTGCGCTGCCTGGTCCAGGTACACAGAATAAAGGAAAAGCTAACGCAAACTACTCACGTTAAGGTTTGGGCCCATCGCCAGCTGTTGGAGCAGCAAAATTGGTTCAGATGGTCCAAGTCCCTGAACGCCAAAATGAAAATATATTATATTTGATGACGGTGGCGGAGAATGTCTCAACCCTTTGGTCCAAGATATGTTCAATTGGGGTGAGACGTGGCGGCTAGAAGGTCACGTACGCAATCCATCAACCGCTTCCCTGCATGGAATCCTCATTCGTTATTGTTCCACTTGTTTCTCCTTCACTTTTTCCTTTAAATTGTCACCCGCTTGTACCTGCTGCTCCTACACCCACTATTATAACAGCACGATGTTATTGACCCTGCGTTTGCAGCGTCCAGGCGTGTCTGCACTGACAGGGGAAGATGTGCGAAGGCTCGGCCCGCTTCTATGTGAGCTTCAGCCTTCCCAGCTGCTCCTCGTGGCCCCAGATGTCCTCAACTCCAGCCTCCGGCAGATGGCTTCCTGCCAGCACATTCCTCAAGGCCACACGGCAGATGTGATCCGGCTGGTCACGCAGACGTTCGGGTAGGACAGTGTCCCTGTGGGCGCCTCAGTAACTGTAGAGAGAGCAAGCGTCTTGATGATGTTTGTAAAAAAAAAAAACGTTTGCAGGGATCCATCGTATTGGTCAGCTGAGACGATGGAAGCAGTTGGTCCTCTTCTCCTTCTGGATGACGACGCCACGTTCGCCCTGCCCTACAAGGTGTCCATCTTTTGTCTTAACCATCACATGTCCTCTGAACGCCGGCGCAGCTCATAATGTTTCTTTATCAATACATCACTACCAGATCAAGTTCTGCACTGTTCAAAATACTGTTTCTTTTTATTTTCCCCCTCTCCGTCTGTCAGTCGTGGATGAAGGACGTTCTGTATTCCCTGAAGTCGGGCATGCACCACCCCTCCAATGCCCTTAGAAGAAAACTATTTGATCTCATCACCACCACCACCAACACGTCAAATGCAGGAGGTGAATTCAAATGGTGATGCATTGCTCCGTCGTGCTTCTCTACCTCTTACCTGCCATTGTGCCTCTCTCTTCTCTCTCTCAGTCACCAGTAGTGATGGTAAAGAAATAACCGTGGACCTGATTGAAGAACTGGGAATGGACAACGTCTACTGGACATACACACAGCTTGCTCTGATGTCAAACGAAACCTTCCTCGATGCTTTAGAAACACTCGGCGCCGTCTCTGACTACAAGTCGGATCAACTGGCCGTGCTTAGTAGAAGAGTGACTGAGGTACGACGGAGGCACTGATCCCGGTTCTGTATGTAGTCAGTGAGCAGAGGACTCCTCCAGTGCATCAATAAAGGGGCAAAGTTAATTTATTATCATTTATTTGGTCTAACATTTCTGGGTATGTCGCCACAATGGGGGCAGAATGTAGGAATGCTACTTTGGAGGGTGGCTGAACCTAAAAAAATAGTCTGAATGGATCTTCCGTTTGAAAAGAAACACTTTGACCCTCTCTTTTGGCAAAAGAAAAACAGAACACAGTCCAAAAGTTTAAAAAAAAACAGTATTTTAATGACAAAAACATTTCATGGATCCAAATGAAAAAAGAAATTGAAATGTTGTTGCATTAATACAGTTAATCATTTTAGGTTTAAAAGCTGGATTCGTTTCTGTGCGTCTGCAGGCTTTTGGCCCCGTGTCACAGATGACGGAGAGCGTGGTGATGCAGATGGGATGCATAACTCGGGGCTTCTCCAATGCGGACCTGCAGAAGCTCCCCTTCTCGCTGGACGCTCTGGAGGAAATTGCTAAATGTGGCTGGAATGATTCACAGGTGAAGAAGAAAACCAGCCAAATTCACTGAATGAATGAAGAGAACAGGAAGCTGCAGTCAAAGAGGCCGATGGAGCAGCATCCTCTCGTTTCCTTTCAGTCTGCGTCCCAGCTCCTGGTCAAACCTCGTTCACAAGCTCATTCACGTGAACTGAGGAAAGAAAATACATCTAGATTTTGCTGCTGGCGCATTTTAGGCGCTAGTTATTTAATTAGGGACATTTCAAATGTTTTTTACTAGAAAAATAACTTAATTCACATCCATCTTTTTCCAAATATGTCTATAAGTATTTTTGGGCCCCCCGGCTTCATGTGACTCACCCAGAAGATCGCGGTGACGCTCACTAACCAAGATAACGCGTCTCAACAGATGGAGCCGGTGTGGAGGGGGGTTTCTGCATACAACAACCTGACGGCGCAGCGTCTGGGCGCTGCAGAGATGGTCGCTCTGAGCCAGTTCATCTGCGGCCTGAGCTCCACGGAGCTCCAACAGCTCAGCGTGGACGCCTTCAAGTCCGTGCACCATACAGGACGCGACACTAGTAACCTTAGATCGGTCAAGAGGGAGTGAAAAAAACGTATTGTGCAATTATGTGTGTGACAGGGACGCTGTGGGCTCAATGGATGGTGTTCAATGCTCCTCTGAGGTCACACAGCAGATGAGAAGTATTGCTGTGTCAGCCTTTGGAAACCCAAACACCTGGACGGAAGCACAGGTGTCGGAGCTGGGCAACATCATTGGTTAGACAACCCCCCCCCTCTCTGCTCAGTGTTCTCTGCACACAACACCCACGTGTATTATTCCCAAGTACTGTAAGTTGATGGCTGGTGCAGAAACTAGTTTTAATTCAGCTGTTTCCGTCTCCCTCAGCTGGGTTGGATTCAACCGAGTTGTCTTCTTTAGACCCGGCTGTCTTCTCTTTTATCAGCAAGTCCTGCGTCCCGCTCTTACAACATTTACACGTAAGAAGATGTCTAGAATACTTGTTATCGATTTCTAACGTCTTTCAGCTTAAAGCTAAATCTAGTTATTAAGTTTGATCATTTTATCAAGTACACTGACTCTTGGACTTCTAATATTCTTAATTTTTTATGATTATTTATGACATAATGTATTTTACGACATACTCCGATAACTTTTCTTTTACTATTATATGACCATACAATGTCAAAGCAGGTTGTGTTGCTTTGTAAATAAAACAAATCCTGCTTTCTTACGTATATTTCTGTGCGCATGAAGACTTTTGATGCTTTTGTCCTGCAGGCACTCTCTGCGGTTCAGGTTGAGGCTCTCGGACCCGACAACGCTGCCATGGTTACCAGTGAACAGCGAGCCGCGCTGAGTGACGAGCAGCTGGCCGCTCTTGAAAGGGCAGTGACGGGGTCACCTGAGCAAACACAGAGATCCGGCCAGTCAGGTGAGAACACGCTGTAAATTCACCCAATGGGAGAAAATACTTTTATACAAGACTCATAGTAAGAAACATGATTAAAATAAGTGAAGTTCTTTGCGCTCAAAAAAAAACGTCACTCTCGTTCAGGTACTCCATCGCTGAATGTTGAGGCAATCTCGGCTTTCGTGAAGCCCTTCCTGTTACTCCTCACGGCGTTCCTGCTGCTGTGAGAAAAACTCACAGGTGCTTTATAATCACACACCCAGCCGGGTTAACATTAGGTACACTTGTGACATGTGATTCTTCCACTTTGCTATTTGTAATGGAGACATGTTTCTCATAGAGAAGCAGAAGCAGAGAAACGGGCCTATTATTCCCACATGACCTATGACCTGATAAACTGTGTAAGGAATCGCTAGAACTGCTTTTAAATATTCTGTCAACAGCATGAAGAGGAACATTTGTCTATGTGGTATATCTTTATTTTACAGTGTGCTGACAAAAAGGAAAGTGAAAATGACATGTGATCAAAGTCAATAAAGAATATTCATATACGTATTTGGTTACTGTTGAAATGGTATTTGATCTAAGGCAAAAACATAAATAAGTGCTACTTAATGACACATCCCTGTATCCTCCGGTACGTGAGTACGGTATTTCAAACTCTCACCTCTTACTCTCAGATCTATTTAAGTCAACCAATCGTTTTTTTGTAACTGTTAAATGAAACGGATTTCCCATCCTTCTTTGTTCACATGTCAGCAAGGCAAAAATAGAAAAAACCTGCTGCTCAGTGAGTCGTGCTGCCACGTCTGATTTGTTTTTTCAGTACAAAAACAAATTACATTTTCAAGGACTGACATGGTCGTTGATCTGATGTTTACGCTGTACCATTCATTCAGTTTTACTCCATTAACTAGTAATTATTTTAAATTATTGCTGAGCATTTTCCAAAGCAAAATATTGAAATTGTATACTTTTATTGGTAGATTTTTATTTCATTAAAATATAAATATACGTAGGCTTCAAACCTGCTGAGACATGTTATCAACACAAGAACATAATTAATGGGTTCACATTTTTTTTTTTCAATTTAGCCTCAAGACATTACCGACATCACACTAAATGCATTGAAAGTCTTTGGTCAGCGTGACAATGGCAGTGTGGACGTTCCTTCACAGTATAGATGTACTACAGGGGAGAAAATCCAACGATAATTCCATTGAAAAATATATACTTCAAAATATACTTTCAGCCGTATGAGTTTGATTAAATCAAGCAGGTCCGAAATTTGTATTTTTGTTGCAAAATATAATCTTTGCATCGATGCCAGAGTTGGGAATCCTTATGAAACATTATTATACATTTCTGAAAATGGCCATAAAAAAGGTCAACATTCTAAACCGCTGCAATGCTTATTGTAGAATATATAGAAAAACAAACACAAAGAAACATACCTCGGTTGCCGTTCATACGGCTCCTCGGTAGGATGAAAATATTGAAATCAGACACAATACATTGCAAACTATCAACAGCCAAGAAAACAGTTATCACAACTACAGTCGGATCGTAACTCTCTAGGGCACATTAGGGGACAGAAAAGTAGCCGTAATCGTTTAACTCGTCACTACTGAGCACAGAAATGCTGCTTCAGATCCGGAGTGTCAAAGGTCACCGGTTAAAAATCCCATTTAATGTTCACATGAGAACTGTGTTGAATCAGCTTCTTTGGGTGGATTCTTAAAAAAAAAAAAAAAAGGTGCGCTAACCCACTCTGTGATATTAAGTAAACGGCATATAAAAAAGGCACAAATATTCTGTCATCGCCAACCAACAGTGCTCCTAACCGGGTATCCTAGGGAGCCTTCCCGACGTTCCTCGCGCTAATGAACGCCATCCCGTGAGTTCTGAAGTGCGTGGTCAGGTCGGTTGCCTTTTCAAACTGTCTGTCACACACCTTGCAGGCCAGTGCGCCCTCCTCTTCCTTCCCCTGCGATACGGAGGACAGAGAGGCGGGGGACGCTGGCGCCGAGCCGTCCTGCGAGCTCTTGCACTCGTGTTTCCTGTTGGCACCGGGGGATCCGACGGACTGCTGGTGATCAGCGTCTCTCACTTTGTGGGTGATGAAGCGGTGGCGGGACAGCGCGGAGACGGAGGTGAAGCAGGCGCCACACTGCAGACACTGCTGACCGCCGCCCTCCGCCCCTCCTCGCCGGTGCTGCCCGATGTGCTCCAGGAACAGCGCGTGGTCCGCTGAGGCGAAGCCGCAGGGGGAGCAGCGGAACCCAGACTCAGGGGGGCAGATGGGGGCGGAGGAGGAGCGCATCTTCTTCACTGGACCAGCTCCATCTGTGGGCTCTTCGTCCTGCTCCGTCTTCAAAGTCCCCGAACTACTGTCCTGTTCTGAGGAACTGCCGGCCTCGTCGTCGCCGCCGCCCTGCGACCACAGGAAAACGAGGGCAGCTGCAGTTAACACCTTAGTGAAAATGGTTCATTGTTGGATTTCTTGATAAAAAGACTAGAATGTCTTACTATCGGAGTGTTCTGGCTTCCTTGCTCCAAGCTGTGTCTTTGCTGCACGTGTCTCTCCAACATCGCTCTGCTGCTAAACGTTTTCTTCCCCTCATTACAGAACCTGTAAATGTAAATGCACTTCATTATGATTCTGTCACTGCGATTACCTTTGGATTTTTTGGGATTTCAGGAATCAGCTGAAATAAGGCCGACCCGAATCAACAGCCAAATCCTAATTTGAGTCTTGTTTTTGTTTTTTCAATTATTAAATTTATTTACTTTATTACTATTACCTCAATTCCAAATAGTTCATAGTTTAACAAAAATAATAATAATACTCAAGAGATGGCAAGTATAGTTTAGTACGTCAAAAACATTTCAGAAAGTCACAATAAAGTATCCAGTAAAACGTAATCTAATGAAATACAAAAAGTATCACATAAATTGGTACCAGAAAGAGGAATAGCTCATTTGTGATACTTACTGGCATCGAAAGCAGCGGTTCGCGGCTTTGTGTTTGTCTCTGATGTGCCGTCTCATACTGGACGTGGTGGTGAAGGAGCTCTCACACTTGTTACAAGGAAACTTCTTCAGACTCTATACAACAAAAAGACACCAAAACCTTTAGCTACATCGATCCATTTATGGCTGTATCCAAAAACTAAACGTGTGGTGGACGTCCCTGACCTTGCTATGCTGTTCAGCCATGTGGGTAATGTAGTCTTCCCTGTCCGTGTAGCGTGCGTGGCAAGGCGCGCACTTCCAGCCGGAGGGGGTCTTCAGCTTCTCCGGCTTCACTTTCTCTTCGCGCCCCGACTCGTCTCCCTTCGAGCTCTCCGACTTCACCGACGGCCTCGAACGAGGGGAAGCCGCAGGAGGTGAAGGCAACTCTTGTTTTGGGATGGAAGTCTTATGGGTCTGATGAACAAGGGGGGGGTGAAATTATAAAAGGCTGTTTCAGCACTAACTAGACTAAATGAGACCCTACGTGAGCACTTCATGTACCTTGAAATGATCCAGAAGAGAATTCCGCTGAGAAAACAACTTGGGGCACTCAGGGCATTTAAACACGTGCACCTTTTGATTGGTCAAGTGGGTTTCAAAGTGGATGTGCAGCAGAGACTTGTTTGTAAAAACGGTGTCACACATGACGCATTTATATATTAACCTGTGAAAGGAAAAATAAATGGGTTAATTGATTGATTAAAATGTTGTCATTTCCATGAATTGTAATAAATATATATTATACATATACATACATGGTCTGTCGTTCAGTGAGCGTTGGATGTTGCCCACTGATGTGGCTCTGTATGCTCGGAGCAGATTTGAAAGCCATGGGACAGCTGGGGCATTTGTGGAACATATCACAGTGGGCCTGTTGGATGTGAGACTTCACCGAGTTCAGCCCGCCGAACACCACCAGGCAACTGGAACACCTGCGCGGTGGAGAAAGAGTTGTGAACGCGAGCGCACGCACACACGGAACTCACGTGGCTGCAGCGACGACATCACACCTGTATCCAATGCGTCGGGCAAAGTGCAGACAGGCCTCGTCGAGGTGCGCTCGGAATAGCGACTGCTTGGCCGTGCCGCCGCACTCTGGGCAGACGCGTGGCGGACTGCTCTGGTGTACGCGGTGATGGGCTGCGGCACTGCAGCCGTTGGGCAGGAGCATTGGAGGGGAACACTCTGTGCATGACTGCAGAACAACAACGTAATTAGGTTCATGTTTGTATCAGTGGAAAACAAATTAGAAGAAAAGTCCGTCCACCAAAAGGGGACTCACAGAGGTTTGTGCTGGTTTGATTTCTTGGAAATGCTCGGCAACTTCTTCTTTGCTATGAAACTGAGCCTGGCACTCGGGACATCTGTTACCCGTGTAGTGCACGGCCTCGGCCTTCTTCTTGGATACCACTTGACGCGTCGCGGCTGCTGGGGCGGCCTGGCCTGCAAAGGACGATGATGATGATGAGGGTCCTGAACAGAATGACAAAAAACGGACAACCCAAGTAATCGATGAGGAGCATACGCAGAGAGATAAAATCACACGTATGAATAACATAGTCCGAACAGTTAAGCTACGGGGGCTGAGACGGATCTATGCCAACCGACCAGTTGCAGCGGGTTCCTGGTGGCCGATCATCTGCTCCACCGGAACAGGCTTCATGACCAAGTGCGAACACTGCATGATCAGGCCTCTCTCCTTGTGTTCTCTGGCGTGCAACAGCAGGCTGCACTTGTTGTAGAAGGCCAAGCGTTTGGCGCAGTGATTACAGGTCACCTCGATCCTCAGCGAGCGGCGGTCGTAGTGACGTGCCAGGCTCTGATTCAAGGCGAAGGCGTCGCCGCACTCCAAACAGCGGTAACCCTGGACGGGATCAGACATTCACCTTCTTAGACATTGACAGTAATGTTGAATAGTGAAACAATGCTGTGGGCTTCACGTTAGGACCGATTCAGCCTCGTTCTGTTGGAGGATTGCAGTCAGAAAAGAACATTTAATTTTATAAATGAAAAGTGAACTTTTATCTTTCATAGTTGGGCCGCTCTTCATGATCAGATTTAACTTTGAGTGTTAACAAAACCACCGGATCCACTTGATGACCTGTTATAGGTTTATGAGGGAACCCTAGCTGCAGTTTACACAGTATGTAAGGGGATTACCGATTAAACTACAAATTGTTTCTTTAATGAATCAATTTCTTGTTCTGTTTCTAAAATATCAGAAAATGGGAAAATGTCCATCATATTTTCCAGAGCTCAGTGACAGATAGCTATTGACTATTAAGTCAATTAAAATGTCATAATAAATAATTGACAACATTAAATGAGTGACAGCTGACCTGTGCAGGCAGCGGAAGGCCCCACTCTGCAGGGAGAGGAGAGCTCAGGTCTGGTTTATAACTGGGCAGGAGGTTCTTGTTGTTGAGGATCTTGTTGAACGCTTCCACCAGGTTGGTCTGGGTCTTGGATATGATCGCCCCGGTGCTGTTAACTATGGAGGCCGGCCTGCTGCTGATTTGAGGCGTAAGCAGAGGGGACGGCGCAGGAAGAGCCGCTGCACTGTTCACCGCTTTAGGAGCCAGGCTGCGAGGGTTGATCACACCCGGGCTGGTTCTCGGAGCGGACGCCGAGATGGTGGGCAGGGCTGCGCTTTTGGTGATGCTAACGGCTGTCGGGGAAACTTTGAGCTTGGCGTCCGCTGCGGCTTTGTCTTTGCCCGCGCCGGCGCCGTCCAGCGTCGCGGCGCAGGCGTCCTGGAGCATCGCCATCGCAGGCGTCGGAGACGCCTCTGGTAGCTCCCTCTTGGATCTGGCGCCCTGACGTTCTGCTGAAGCTTTTGAACTATTCACGCCCTTGGGAATGGCTCTTTTTTTAGGGGCAGCACCAGTCACGGTCCTTGTGATGCTACCCGTAGGCATTTTGATTTTAACTTTGAGGGGATGCGACTGAGAGGGAAGTAGTTTCGCCGCGCTCGCAGACCCAGAACCCTCAGCGCCGGCAGCGCAGCTCTTCTCGTTTAAATGTTCCTTATCCCCAGCCCCTTTTTCACTCAACTTCTCACTCTCGCCCGGTCTTTCCTCTTCCTCAAGCTCCTCTTTGTGAGCAAAGTCCTCGTTGTTTGCCGTTGCTTGGGCCGAATCCGGGCTGCTGCATTCCTTGGGGACTAGGAGACCCGTCTCGCTTGGCGGCGGGCTCTCGGGTGAGTCCCTTTCATCGATCACATGCTCTGGGTATTTGTCTTCTTGGACTGATGCGAAGCCCGTGTTGAGAGAGGCGAGGCAGTCCTGGGGGCTCTGTGGCTGAGGGGCTGTGGAGGCGCCACTGAGGGCTGTAGGTTGCACGTGCTCCTCAAGCTTGGGTTTAGGTTTTGCAGGTGCCAGAGAGGGCAGAGGTCGATGGGGGACAAGACGCGGATGGTACTCAGGAGGCCCAAGAATGTCAGACTGTAGTTTTGCTTGATATTGAAATTTGGGAGGGGAGGACATCACGGATTCCGGGCTCTCCTGGATCACCAGTGGACTTCCTAAGTCAGGCTCGGAGTCCTCTTCATCCGAGTGCATGGCATGTTTAACTCCAGCCTTAAAACTCCCATTTTGTGATAAGGGGGAGGATGATGGATCGCTGAGGAGGCACGTTTCATCCTTCTCGGGGGAGAGACGAGGAAGGTGAGGGCTCACTAAGTGGGAGGAGGGAGCCGTTGAGGGGTGAGGACCAGTCCTAATGGAAGACTGGAGGACCGGGAGGGGTTTTAAACTATTTAGGACATCGGTTGCGTGTGGGACCAATCCAACTGCAGCTCCTTTAGGGCTTTTACCCGCGGTAAAATCCAGTGTGGACCTCAATGGTGAACAAGGGTGCCAATGCTGTGTTTTGGGCTGTCCCTGAGCCCGGGGGATGGATCCCTGAAAGCCATTGGCGATCTGCGGCTCCACGGCGTCATCGGGTGGCAGCTTTGCATGAAGTTGTGAGGGCAGCTCACCCACCAAGACGGTTGTATGGGTGTGAGATGGCTCCTCTTCTTCCAAGGACTCAGATCGTACGGTGTTCTTCACAATAACACTACTATGTGAGGCGGGGGGACAGGGGAAGCATGGAGGTGACGCACTCTCTCCCTTGTCGGAGTTGGTCCCCATCTCATCCCGTTCCTCCTCCGGACTTGACTGAATGGCTTCTTTTGCGTCAATGTCAGGAATGTCAAAAGCTGCCAACAGGTCATCAAAATCAGGGGTCTTCATGTCCCCCATCGCCGGCACAATCGTCGAAACCTATCGGGGCAACACGACGACGTTGCATATTAGCCGCGACACCATAATGCGTCGACACATTTGGACTACGACAGTTATACATGCTGATTGTAATAAACATGTGACGGGTGGGATTATTACAGAATCGGGATTGTCTGGTTACGTAAAAAAACTAATAATCGTCTTAGTCCAATAATAGTGTTGTTATACAGGCGGAAAGAAGCAAGAACGTCAAACTTAACTGTGGAGCAGCAACAAGTGGGTCCTTCTGCTAACAGCTAACGTTAGCTGAATGTTAGCATTTAACCTAGCTGGCCGTGCTAACGACAAACGGCCAACTTTCCTCACGTAACCTTCGTCAAAACCTATAATTAGCCAGTTCAGTGTAACATTCAGCTAAAATAGTCCTGGTGTGTGTTACCCGCGGCGTGTTGCGTTTGCTGTAGCTTAAGCTAACATCGGCTCACGCTTGTGTTTAATTTGAATTACCTGCTAACGTCAGTTGGCAAAGTTGGTTCCTGACTTCGCACTCGGACGCATAAATTACTCGTCAGTAAATTGTGCGACAGCGACTTCCGAGGTGCCTCAAACATTGAAGAGGTGTAATGCAAAAACTCTGCTAAACATTGACATTTAAAACCTATTTATAGACTATACGTTCTGCAATTTATAAAGATGCTTTGACTTTTGGCCAGTGGTGGAAGGAAGTCTCACGATATTTTATCAAGTAAAAGTATCGATTAAGTAGAATCGCACTTTTTTGTAATAATTGTTGTACTACTGTTTATCACTACTGTATTTACGATTATATGTTGTAATCTTAATCCAAGAGAACCAGTTGGTCAAACATATGGCTCTGAGATGCAACCATTCGAAAAATAAAGTGACAGAAAATACAATTACTGCAGAACAGGTACCGAAATTATTCCACTGAAACACAGATTGTGTTTTATCATTGCTGGTTTTCGTACTATGGATCCATAAATATATAACCTTGTATAACGCAATATTATGAAAGATTAGTAAAATTATATAATCTCATTCTACAAAAGCATTTCAAATTAAATCATTTAGCAAGAAAAGTAACTAGATAAAAACCCAACCAACGGTGTCATCTGCCTTTTAAAGTCACAGTGATGATACTAGAATGATGATGTTGAAAACAGATGAGCATTAAAAATCAAAGGTCTTATTAGGTCTCTCCTCTACTTGGCTTGTATATATGATGCAGGTTTCTCCTACAAGAACTCCCAGTCATAATAATTATACAAGTTGCTAATAATACACATGATTACATTGATAGCTACAAACATTTATTTATAAATATCAATGCAACATAATTTAATACATTTAATTGATTGAAAAGGAGTGAACATTAAATTGTAAATAAAAGTGCCACCTTGCATTATTTAATCTGTTAACCCTTCCTATCTCAGAATAGTTATATTACAAATGACTCAAAAGTAAGTATTTTGCCTTCTCGACACAAAAATAACATTCGAATACACCCAAAGTTGAAAAAAATAAAAAACATGTTTACAGTTGAAATATCCTCAACATACATGAAGAAAAAAAAGGAAAACAAGTGCCTGTATAGAGGAGGGTAATGTTACTGTAAATAACATGCGCTGCAATGGTCTAGTTTTTTTTAATTATCATATACAAAGTTCTTCTTTTGGTATTCATTTCTTTTTCTCCTCATCCTTCTTGTTATCAGATTTAGAGCCCGTCTGGGAGGCCAGAGAGCCCATGGCGTTACGGATGGCCTCGTTGTTGGGGTCGACTCCAGGAAGGTTTTCCAGGACGCTCTGAAGAAACTCTGGATCCTGCATAACATCGTAATCCTCTTCATCCTGGAGGAGACGATGACATGTTATGCGTTTACCACGCACATTGCGATCTGCTGGAAGACACAAATGGGATATAAGAAAGGCTTGAGCTCACCTTAGCTTTGCTAGAGTCCGTGTCCATGTCTCCTGTGTCCATGTCCTCAGCTCCCAACTCTGCAAGATAAATGGAACAGAAATGTGGTTTTGAGTAGGAAACATGGATGCACAATTGTGCATCCACTACAACGTGCCATGAACCTGATTTTATACTGTTGATACGATGCCTACTGAATTCAACCTTGTATTTGAGGTTATTCATTTTTTGACTGAAAGAGTGAAATTCTGAAAAGTTTTTTTTTCGTTTTTGACCTGCGCCTTCTGCTTGCATGGACATCTGCAAAGCGTAGGCGATCTGTTCATCCTCGGTCATGCGGCTGAAGTCTGGTAGAGAAGGTGTGGACGACACTGTGTTTGGAACAGACATCTTCAACAGGGCATCATCAGATTCTGCAACAGAAAGATCACATCAAAATTCATCATCCGCTGAAGGGACTAGCATCTATGATGTCAAATCGAGTCGCTGGACATTGTTCACACCATCTGCAGCAGGAGAGGGGATACCGGCATCAGCAGCCGATACGACAGAGGCTCTGCGAGCTTCATCCTCCTGTCGTTGTCTCTGCTCCTCCATGGACACTCTCAGGGCCTAGAGATAAGAGGAAGCAATCAACAAGTAGCATAATGCCCCACACAGATGTGAGAAATGTGGTCTATAAGATAGTGGTGGAAAAACAACAACATTGATGGAATATACAAAAGATTTCATTGTCAAAAAGCAAGATACGCTGCGAGTTGAATAAACTACACAAACCAAACACACCACAGTGACCCTTTGAATCCAGTTCTGCCTGCTCTCTTACCAAGGCCAGCTCTGGGTCTGCACTGGGGTCCACCCCGAACTCAAAGTCCCCGGCACCCAGGCCCAACACGGCTCCTCCCTCTCCAGCCAGGATGGGTGAGGACAGCAGGGCATCGGCCAGACTGGGGCCCGGAGGAACAGTGACCAGGTGGGAGCCTGCTCCCTCTTTGCCATTCAGCGTATTGATGAAGGTCGTCAGCTTCTCCGTGTTCATCTCCTGCAGTGGTCACGAGGAGCGAAGGTGAGCAAATGGATCAGATGACAGGTTCATGGAGTTGAGAAGAGTGTGTCAAGCACTGATCGAAAAATACCTCCTCCCCAAAGTTAATGACATCCACGTTGACTTTTTCCTTCTTTAAACGTTTCGCCATTTTCACCAGCTAAAAGAAAACAAGAATAATTCAGTGACAGATCTTCTGTCTGTTATACAAAATCTGTTTGTTTAAAAAGTTAGCAGTGTTTAAAGTTCACTTGGTAAGAATATAGTGACTATACTCCCTGGTTAACAATACATTAAAAACATAAACACAAATAACATTTAAACACATTGACTTATGCCAGAATGTAGCTCACTTCTTTTTCGTTGTCCTCCACTGGGCTGCCAACAAATGCAATGATGCGCATCTTGTGGTTTTTGCCCTGTCTGTGCTTCAGTGCCAACTACAGAGAGAAACAGTTAGGCCAGACAGAACAAGAGATATAGAGTCTTTGCCATACTACGGATTGCAAAGGCCCAGGAAGAGATAGTGTAGGGACACTGGCAGTGGGGAAAAGGTCTCGTGTGTGTGTGTGTGTGTGTGTGTGTGTGTGTGTGTGTGGGCACTGTGAGACAGAAGGGGGGGGGGGCGCTATCATCAACATAGCAGAAAGGTGGAACTAGTGAAGGACGAGGGGGGGGGGGCAAATAGTGACAGTGTTAAGACAGAGGGGGAGGGTTTCGCTCAATCAGAAAAACCTGAAAGTCTACACTTCAACGTAACACTGAATGCTTCAGTTTAAATAATTTGCGTAAAGAGAAAACGTTGTGAGTGAATTGTATAGATGCTTACGGCCCTGACTATATGTCGTGTTGTTCCTAAATTTCACTCAATTTATAATTCTGGTTTCCCTGCAGGACGAGCGGGATAAGACTCACTGTGTTATGAAAGTCACAAACTCACATGTGCAACCCTGATGCCGGTGCAGAAGCTGATATTCCCACGGGGCTGCACAAGGTGAAGCTTGGATAGTATCCTGCCGGTGTCCGGAGTGAGCGTGGTCAGAACCTCACAGTTGCTGCAAAGCGTAACAACACGCGTGTTATTATCCGAAAGCGCTTCAGATGTCAGTACTCTCATCCAAATACATGGTCACTTACTTTGCCATGGTGATGAGGCCCACGTTGTTCTCAGGGTTGGTCCGGGTCTTGGAATGGCAAACAATGTTAACTGCGTCCTGCTGAGCCTGCAGCCTGGTGGGCAGAAAGTCTCCATTGCGCATGTACTCACTATTGTCCACACTAAGAAAAAATCAAAAGCAGTGTTTAGAGAGTGTAGACAATGCAAATTACAATGATTGGACAAATATAGGTTTAGCAAATCGGAACCTCTTAGAGGAATCAATTCCTAATATAATTAAATATACATATATATATATATATAATATAAATACACTTCTTTGAGAAGGTGCAAAAGGCATTCATAATTTTTTCTGAAATTTAATACAAAATAAAATAACGTTATATAAAATCGTTAATGACAGCTAATTGGTTATATCCAGCTAACACAATAACCTGATTTTATATAATGTAACGTTGGTGGAAACCAATGCAAGAGTACTGCACTACTGATTCTTCAGAAAAACAATTGTTTAACCAACAGAAGGTAATTAATGTTGTTTTCTCCCTCCTAATGGATCCAAAATTCAAATTGTGATAGATGACTTTTGTTTGCTAGCTGACGCTAACGTCTCAAACAAGAGACATATCACCTCAACTTGAGCGGAACTATTGACTTAACATCCACGTTTTTGAAACGTAAAAGAGCAACATCACTTTGGCCAGAGTTAGTGATCATACAACTTATTAAATGTCCATGACGTGACTAAAATCCCTTTGTTAGCGGTGCGCTGGAGGCTCCTACTGGCTAACGTTAGCTAGCTAATGGAGTGACTCAGTGAATAGCTTCAGCATCTTTACTACCAGACGAAACAACATAAATATGAACAAACATTTCCGCTGAGATGCATACTTTGTTTATCAAACGGCAGCTTATTTTGAATAAAGTTGCCCATCGCCATATTCATCTTTAAACATATTTCTCATTCCTTACCAGACCATAGTACTTTCAAGCCCCATCTTGACGTCCGTGGTTTACAACGTCATCGTGGGGCTTATGGGTAATGGAGTTTTCTCATCATACAATGACCGTACAACGTTCTGATCAAATGTTACGATGATTAACCATTGAAAAAAGTCAGATAAAATAAGCTCCTCAAGTTTAATTAATGCACAATTATAACGACTAGTCTATATAAACATTATCCGCTATTTTTCTTTGTCTATGAGGAATTTGATTTGATGAATTGGTGCAATATAAGAATAAAATAGTAAAGTAAAATACGATAAAAATATACAAGCAAAAGTTAAAACAATATAAACAGAAAAGTAGATTAAAACACGTATGTCCATATGTTTCCATGGTTCCATAGCAAAAAGTGTTTCTGTGGCGAGAGGTCTTCGTCCTGATTTACCGCAGCCTCCTTCCAGAAGGGGCTCAAGGAATCAGTGGCATGCTCTGTCAGAGGCAATACGCAAAATTGTAAAAAGGGTTTCTACTGAGCTGTGCCTACAACAAATTATATCAATGAGAATAATAGATAACAAAAGACACGCGCATGCATATGTGTACAAATTGATAGCACAGGTGAGCACATGTGAGTGATACCGTAAATTACAGAAAGAATACAGACCACAAAAGGTTCCCCCTTGATTAATATCCCGCTTTTAGATTAGTCCACCGTTCTCCATGATAAAAGCAGATCTAACATCCTGTCGCACAAATCGAAGCCGGTCAGAAATCTTAAAAGTGGGGCATCCAGGCTAAAGGTCACAAACTAAAGGAATAGCAAAACATCTCAGACCTAAAAGTTCCAGCTTCTGCAGAACATTTGCATTTACCGATGCTTTTCTGTTCCTCACAACTACAATTTTTCTCCTTCATTTTCATATTTGGTTCATGCATCACACAATATCTTAGTCAAAGTAGTCTTTATTCTTGCTTCGTCTTCTCTGAGAAAGTTCCCTGGTTAGCATTTTAACTTGTGCAGGTTGACCAGCTCACTTCCCCGAGCAGAACAACATAGATCACATGAAACTTCTGACACAAGTTTTGGCTCCATGACCCGGTGACAAGTTGTTTCACAAGAATTGTTTCATTCTCATTTTGAGAACCGTTTGCCCCAGTTTTTCACAGCGATTCAAAACAGATGTTCCCAGAAGTGATTTCTATTTTTTCAATTTGCCTCCTCCCACACATAGAGATGACTGTCCTCAATGAGATTAATCCAGAGGAAGTCATCAGAAAGGTTGATCGGAAAGGGGAAGCACTCGACCGCAGGGCGACCACGAAAAGAGTCATCCAATCTGGGCCAATTACCGGAACACCCACCAAAAACCGGGGCCCAAGAGCGCCACTCCTTTGGGTTTGAATGGGAATCATTCATTCATCTGTATGATTACTCAAGCCCACGTTTAGAGTAGGTCTACATTTTGATATCAAAAGCTATGTGGATGACGTACACTTAGCAACAGCGCAGCGAATGAACAAAGGTTTTGGTGGACGAGGAGCCTGAACTTATCGAACACAGCGCAATAAATGGAATCACTCATTAGCTAAACTCATTATACTGTATAGAGAAAACTAAAATATACTTTTATGATGATTTTTGTAAGCATGCACTGATATGCAACTATGCCTGCTGTTTGGGTTTTGTGACTAAAACATTGACAAATAGACTGATTTAGAAAATATGTTTAATCCTTCAAAACCAAACATGAAAACATCACCACCACATAACTGAAACATGGCAGGAGACAGGCAGCACGTATTGCATGAGAAGGCATTTCCGTGACTCCTATGTACATATACACATTTTATACACAGTAGAAATATAGCGATTGAAGCATTATAAGACAACGGGCAATGTCGTCGTAAGCGCTCAGAAACATTCACGTAAAAAAAGTTTGGGAGATTAAGAGCCCAGAATCGTTGTGGCGCAAATATATTCATCATATAACATTCTGAACCTTAAAATATAAAAAAGTAAAATAGTCAATAGTCTGCCATCACAGGAAATACACACTATAAAGTTTCAGACATCCTTCAGTCAGCTTACAGTAATCGTACAATCTACAAAGGTAACGAATCAAACTGTCATCATTCCACCCCGCAGCCACCACATTAATAAATATACTTCTTAGAAATGAAATGTGGCGACGCTTGTGTTTTGTTTGCGTACGTGTACATTGCATTACATTATAGTGTCCACACTGACTGCACCGCCCGTTAAGCACCGTAGGAGGTTTCTATTTCAGCCATGGTGAGGTACAGAACTGCACCACAACTGGTCTGCATCAGTCCGTTACACACCACAGCACCCATCAAAATAAACTACACCACCCATCTAAAGAAATTAAAACAGAAAAAAGTGAGATGTCACATAACATGATCTTAAAATTAGCTGGAGTTGTTTTTCTTTGGTGGCTGTCGACCAACTAATTAAAACTTGAAATTGAGCTGTTTGAAAGCAAAGACGTTACACTTCAGCATAGTATGAGAAACAATACATTTCAAGTACTTTGTCCCAATCACACAAAGGGCTACTAGTAGGAAGTGAACAAAAGGAATGTGGGGTTGAATCTTGAAATGTCTCGGGCCAAAAGGAAACGGATTCTTGATAAAGAAACAATACGTTGTTGTCAGATACGAGCAATTGTTTTGCAAAAATAACTTCCAGTTCAAGAATCAATCCAAAAAGAGGTCAAACCAGTGTGATTGCCGCATAGTCAGTCAGTCAATGCGGGGGTCGAGTGTCTGATTTCATTTTCACGCCAACTGCACAGGATCTGGAAACATTGTAGACGCTTTTCTTTGGTGCCTCGACTTGCTTATGATACAAAAGACTCCGTCCTAAATCCTCAGCTGAACACGAGCTGCTTTCTTTTCTTCTATATTCAAACCTCACATTTCCCCCTCTCCCTCTCTGCTGCATAGACCAGATGTGCCTACAAAACATAAATAGTAATACCTTGAATGAGATGATGTCCAGATCTTAAGTGTTGCTACAGTCACATTGTAGTGATTCAAATTTCTGCATCAGAAATATGTGGTGGGGTTAAAAGTGCTCTGCAGCCTTGTGCCTTGAGAAAACACATCATCAAAAACAAAAAACAAAGCACGGTTGTTATGAAGAGCAGAGGAAAAGCGGAGATCGACCACATTAAAAAAATACAAATAGTTATACACATAGCTATTAATCTTGGTCCAAAAGTGGATGTGGGCGGAAGTCACTTCTGTAACCAGCAGAAATGAATATGAAAGGGATCGACATCCTGACTGTCCCACGTGGGGGGAGGAGACAGGATTAGCTGAGCTGATGCATTCACATATTCAAACCAGGCGGTATTAGTGTTTTGCACTCAAATCGGAAAACTATTTTAAGCACTGACTGTTGGTCCAGACACACAAAAAGCAGTTTGACAACTTCTGCTGTAGTAATAAGGCAGGTTTCTCGGTTTAACCACAGCACTAACCACCAGAAACTGACCTTACAGTCACTTCACATCACACATTAGGAAAGCGAAAAACATGTAAATAAAAATAAAAAAGGCACAGACATGACAGACAAATGACCTGGACATTATTCATTTTCTACGAGTTGATGTCACGACGCCCATCAGCAGCATCTCCTGGGCAGCGATGCAGCGCTTCTCCGTATACATATACAGCATACTTGGTCACATAAGAGAGGGAGATTTTCAGGGTTGTACAAATGTGGTCTGTTAAGTTAAGACACATTTTATATATGAAAACATTGTGACGAACATTCAGCAGTGGAAAGATCCCCGTTGGATCTTTTGCCAGCAGAATAACTTAAAACCAAATGACCTCATCCGCGGGGTTGAATCCGTTCCTCCACCGTTCTCAAACAAATACTGTACATCCGTTAAAAAGAAATGCATATGCGACTGCAGGGTCCACAGCTGCCGGGCTCGACTCAAACCAGGACTGCTGGTAGCTCAGCGCGCCCCTGCACGTGGGGGTCCGAGGGGGGAATGGAAGTGTGGTAGCGGATCACAAAAACGTGAACCCACTCAAGGCTCCGCATGAACACACAGTCCAGGCGATGTCCTCTATGTGCTCTTAAAGTGTTCCCACTGAAATGCTGTCTGTGTCGTCCATCGGACACAATGTCTCTATGGGTAAGGGCTTTTAACTATATACAACTAATTATTGTTTCTTTTTGTCAGGTAACATTTTTTGAGATGAGCGGGAGATCCAGGGCCATTGGCCTTTTTTCGCCCATGTGTGTATGAGGACAGTGGGGCTTGACAGGGGGTGTTGATGGCTGGGAAAACAAAAGCCTTCCACATAGCCTCTTCTCCTTGATCTTCCCCATAACTATTTCCTTCATTCGTCAATCCCTGCATATACTGTTTGGGTGAGAAAACAGCAGCGGCGCAACGGAGGGTCCATGTTGGATGGGTGACTTTTGCTTTCTTCATCTTCATCCGACCTCGTCCAGAGACACCTCTTCTTCAAACATCCGTTGAGTTTTCTTTTTACTGTGAAGATAAAATACGTAAGAAATGTAAAACTGATTCTGTTCCTGGTTTTAAATAATATGCATTATCGGAATCTAGTGTGTCAGCGATTAGACTCACAAAAGAAATGTTGGTTTCGGGGATGATGTCCGAGAGTGAAATTACGTCTTCGTTCCCAGCGAGGTTGCCTGAACTATCAACCTCAGCTTCTGCATCCAAACTGGAACAGAGAAAAGGGAATTGATGCAAAACTAACATAAGCACTTTATTTTTCACAAGATGTGGCGGCATTGCTTTCTGTACCTGTGACGGTCGAGGTCTGTGTTTGCCGATTTGTGCACCTCTACCCCTACAGACCTACGGGGGGAAAAGGTCGGAGCAAAGACAATCAACATCAACACAGCGCGAAAGTAAAGTGGAGGAGCAAAGCCATGGCGCTGCTTTACCGTATGGGAGGAGAGGTGGCGCCGACCCCGGTGCTGCCCAGTGACGAGGTGGACAGGTTGGCCTCGTAGTCAGAAGGGTTTTCTCCAACCGGCGGGGTCCTTGGAACGAGATCCGGTCTGCCCAACTGCACACCTGAGGAGGGAGCAGCATTAAGGAAGCGAATGTGAACACCAGCAGCTACGACGTCCGCAGTAGAGCTGCTGAATGTGTTCTTGTCACGTTGCCCGTGACGCCGCTGTTCTCACCACTGTCTGCTTCTGAATCGGTGCTTTTAAAGTGGCTGTGGTGGACTTGTCTCCCGTCTGCAGCTGACTGTCCTGTTGATTGGGAGAGCGCGGTGGGGGCTCCCAGGGTGGGGGCCCTCCTGAGACCTCCCTGACCTCCGCCACGACTCTTCTTAGATGGAGATAGTTTCACTGCACGGGGTGGAGAACATGAAGGTGGCAATGATCGATACAGGCAAAGTTCTCACACGTGGGATTTCTATGCTGTTAATACTCCATCCAACTGCATTTAAAAATAAAAATAAGACATGCACACGTACGTGGAATTCTTTTGAACACAGTATTGCACATGAATTGCTGAAAACGATCTGCATAGAAGCCGGGTCTGTGAACTGAAACCGTGTCCTAAAGTGGGAAAAGAGGAACATAGACACGGGATACTCAAATTAAAACGCAGCAGCAATATCTGTATTTCTGAGTTTGTTTATTAACAATTCCGGATAGGTTGGTCTATTCCATTTAGTTGTTCAAAGCAATAGTTTGTCCTACAGGGACCTACAGGGAAATTGTCTCATTTCTTGACTCATCTTACCTGTCAAACAATTGATGATTAGGCACTCCAGTTCTGTATTGTTTATTGAAATTACAGATACAAAATATATAGATGTATAGTACTCTACGTCATGCTGTTTCTCTGTTCAACAACACTTTGTTTAGATTGGTCGAGCATTAAGTGTAGCCGCTTACCCCGTCGTGGACCAAGGCCTTCCAGGAGTGCTCCAACTTCTTAATAAACCTATATAATAAGACACGATGAAACAAAGTAGTGGAAGTTACAGAAACAGGGGTGATGTGTGTGGGAAGCCTGTATTGGCAACAAAGAACAAATGTTAAAACATGGAAGCGATTGGGCTGCTCTGACAAACCTGTAAGACTGGAGGATGTCAATGATGCCGATGTAAATCAGCAGCCTCTCCCCTTTAGCATTGCGCGATGGAATACCCCCCATGCTGAAAGGATGGGAACACAGCGGATCATTTATCCGTCAAGTCACGCTCGTAAACCACAAGACAAACACCAGTAACCATTCAGCTGAGCGTTAAGACTCACTGGTCCTCTGAATCCAAAGCTCCCTTCCCTCGAGCCTCCCCCTGAATGGACTCCATGGCTGTACAGTATAGACTTTTCTGCACTTGTGGCCTTCGCTGATCTGGGGTCACCGCTCCCTCCGAACCCCCGCTGTCTCCGGAGTTTCCCCTGCTACGTTCACGCGCTCGGCTGGCCTGGTCCATGTTGTGGATTCCCATCAGCAGACTGTAATCCATGATCTTGAAACTCTGCAACAGCTACAGAACGCATAGAAACACAATAAATGGAGTTGAGGTGACCATGGGCATTCACACAAGCAGTTAAATTTACGAACCACAGCAGCAGCGAGTTGGGTTGAAAAAGGGCTCTGCAGGTACAATAATAGAGAAACTGCAGCAAAACCTCATTCAAAACTGGGCTGCCACATCATTCATTAATGGCTTATTTTGCATGTTGATGGGCAGTAAATAGGTGCATTTACCCTATTATACATTTTCTGTATTTTTTCATGATAATGTGGTGGGGTACAATTTAAGCTTATTTAGGAATTTACACTTGTGCATCTTATAACAATGTGCACAAACGTATCCTGTGACCCCGTGCGGGCCGGGAGGCTGGAATGAAAATGCCGTAAATGACTCACCAAGCAGTCCCTCTGAATGGTCTTGCACAGGGCGTTGTAGTTGTCTGCTTCCAGCAGCAGACCGTCAGGCAAGTCCTCGATAAAGTCCAGGTCCTTGTGAATGGGAACGGCCTTTTCTCTCTCTTTAGGGGAAGCTCGTCTCTTATAGGTGGAGCCCTTGAGGTCGTATTTGAGGTGCATGGGGATGATCCGAGGCAGAAGATTGTTCATCACTACAATGCGGATGTTCTTGCCCCCCGCCTGAACGCAATACAGCCCGTAGAACTTGGGCAGCAGGGTGCGCTTGTTTTGGTTTATGTTCTGGAAGGGATGAGAAATGTGGGAACAGATATTGGACACACTTTCATTTCAAATAAATGATTAGTACTCTTATAGTGACTAGAGTTAATGCAATAACATTCACTCATATTGAACATGCATACTAATCACACAGGCTCACCATGAAGTATCCAGGCAGGAGTTTCTGGAGGAACTCCGCCTCTTTGTGTTGAACAGTCTTGATGATGAACTCATCATCGCTGGAGACGTAGAAGAGGGACCCGCTGGCTCCAGGATTGGACAACTCGATCAGTGAGTCGTTGCACAGAGAATACTGTAAGAAGAAGCGGAGTCCGCGTTAGTATCCGGTTGAAACACAGCAAATATGTTGGTATATCCGGAGCTCTAATTTCACTAAGCCAGTGGATATTAAATGAGGGTTGAGTTTCCTTTCTAAATGGCTTTTAGTGGTCCTGCCTATAGGCCACTTCTTATGAACAACGACAGACATCTGACAGCGGCTTGTGATTGCTTCATTTACTTTGTTGGCATAATTAGTCTCCAGAAAAAGCCGTCATGAGGTCGCCCTCATATAATTGTAGGGGAAACACTGTACACATTGAAGTACGGTTATCACGACTAAATTACAACCTTGTCCGTTGAGTTACAGTGTGCTGTATTGGTATTAGAAATGAACCTCACGTCAAAAGAATACTACTACTCGTGCTATCACGATGGTCTCTAAAGGGAAAGATCCACACGCCTAATTGCAGGTATTATTCGATGGCAAAACCGGGAGCTCACAATTTAGGTGACATCCTCAGAAAGGGACAAAAGAAAGATTGGAACCGTGATTAATGAAAACTAAAAAGTAAATCTGGCCGTGTGAGTTACTGACCAGGTAGTCGTCTGGACGGATCCCGAAGAGTTCTCTGAAGTAACGAAAGGCAATAGGAGCGTAGGTCTTAAAACGAAAGTCACTGTAGTGGTGAGCCGGAGTGAGGTTACTGCCTTCACTGAAAACACATTAGAGAGAGAATTTATTAGACTACATGAAATCAAAAAACAGAAAACCAGAACGTTTTTAAAACAACAGCTTTAGTTATTCACCTGGGGAAGAAGATGCTTTCGACCACCACAAAGTCCTGCATGAGAACATCCCTCTCCGCCTTTTGGCTTAAGCTGCCAACTGTGTGAGTGATGCCCAGCTGGATGGCACCTTTAAGGGCCGATGACGTGGTCTAGAGGGGTCAGACGGGAAAAAGGCAGTAAGCGCTGCAACAAACACTATTCTATCCCCTCTCTAGCTGTTTCCTTCACTATCGGTGGGTCACCGAGTGATGTAATCCCCACACTCATTTTAGACCATTAACACCCGACACTGGTGTCATCAACCCCCACCCCGTTCTAACCTTTTTATAGGTTGTTTCTCCTGTGGTGGTCTCGACCCCCCGGTGTCCAATGGTCTTCTTCATACTCTGGGTTGTGCCTGAAGAGCCGGGCATCTGAGGAGAGGAAGAAGAAGTAAATATGGTGCGTGTTTGTGAACACAGAAGACAGAGATAGACTTTACGGAACAACTGAAACACATTTACAGTAAATAGGTGGGTCAGCTTGATGACAGACTGTGGAGTCAGATGGTCTGGCTCGGTCTATGTGTGAATAACACATTTATGTCTACTATACTTAAACAAGTTCCAAAGACATTAACTTTTATTTTTCATTGTTGTCCCTCTCCCCAACATTTCTGACATCCTTACCTCTGAAGGGCCCATTTTTCGAATGCCACTGGTCCCTTAAGAGATAGAAACAGGTTTAGGATTTGCAATGCGTGAAATACAGTGAATCTTCAGAACACAAATGGAAAAAAACAAACACAAAAGCCTTACAGAACTGCTCAAGCTCTCAAACGGACTCAACCTCACAAAACCCAACCAGGCCTAATTGTCAACCCATGCAGTCAGTTTGCATTGACTAACTATGAACATGGAAACATTTGTTAAAGACTGTCTGCTGGTTAATTAGCCAGGGCTATTTGCAGGACTGACTGATGCTGGCCTCAATACACCAGCTGTGTGTGAACTGGAGCTACTTCTCCCCGGAGCCGGCTGCTCCAGATTCACCTGGTCCCCGAAGAGGAGCGTCTTCAGGCACAACCTCCCTCCACAAAGCTACAGTGTAACGCTCCTTTTTGCAAGACAACATATGCTCCAATCAGAAAACTTAACTGACCGGTGTAACAGTAGAGTCTCGTAGGTGAGGTAAACAAATTAAAGATGCCATAACCAAGTAAAGACTTCTGCTGTGTGTGTGTGTGTGTGTGTGTGTGTGTGTGTGTGTGTGTGTGTGTGTGTGTGGAATGCAATGGTTTGATAACCTAAGATAAGTGAAATAGTAATGCGTGACCCAGACATTCGGTTCTGTCCTCCTGGGGTTAAGCACCGTAACACCCACATCGCACAGTAGTTTTGTAAAAAAATGAAGAAAAAAAGAAAAAAAGAAAAAAAAGGCACACAGTTGAAAAACCCCCAAAACAACCTCGACAGGATTTCCCTTACATAAACTTGTTGTTTAAACTCGCCCACTCAGCAGGCACCTCTAGTCTGTAACCAATGGCAACATGTACTTCAATGCTGCAGTACCAGAGGTCAATATACACATGAAGGATGTTGCGGGAGGATGTACCTTCAGTAACAATCCTGTGTGTGGAAACCAAGCGTCGCCCGGTTAATTAGTTCCAGAATATGCACAAAGATGGTCACTTCAGCCCAAGAAAGGTGGTAGTGTTGATAATGAGGCAGCCTCTCTGAATGCCATGCATTTCTTCTCTGTTAACGGGGACACGCGGCAATCCTCTGGGAAACAATGACCATCATTCCTCCCACATTCTCCACTCTGTCGTTATGTAGAACAACACACTATATCATCACTACTCATGCAGTTTATGCTCACTTACAAAGACACACACACACCCATGCGAGTACCTCGCTGAAATTTTCTCCTCCAGAACTGAGTCCTAATATCTGTGCAGAAGGAAATGTTCAGCCCAAACGAACTGCTGTGCTCAATAAGCAACACTGACCACATTTGCTGACCGGGTACGCGTAAGAGAACATGTCGTTCCTGTAGAGCTGAAGGGATCCATCAACTCAAAGAGAATCATTCGAAAACAATTCTTTGGCCTCTGAGGAATTTCTAATTGGCTCTAATTTTTTTGCCATTTCAAAAGGAAAAAAAAAAACGCTAATTGATGGATAAAGGGAATGACAAAGAGAATGATCATAAACCGCATTACTCACTTCATCATATTGAAGAAAACATCTCAAGAGCCAAAGTGGAAACAGAAAATGAACATAAACGGCAGCAGCTTCTGGCAAGAAATAACCCAACCCAACCAAATTTCTTAAGAATGACTTTAGCTGGTCGGTGACGAGCCTTACAACAGGCAAGCCATCTGTTCCTCTCTGTATACCAAACAACTCCCTGCCAACCACATCCGTTTGCAGCCTGCAGCCTACACAAGGCAATAATATGGGACACGCGCACCCTCCTAACATCACTTTACCAAGACTCCATAAATGTACTGGTTCTCGCCCCGATGAGCAGACAAGGCTAACACAGGAGAAGACATTATGTTACCGTCACTCAGCTGTCTGTGTATTTGACGGATGTCAGCCACGTGAGGGCCGCTATGCGAAGTCCCTATTTTTAATTCACTGATTCAGACTGGGCGGTTACAGCAACACCTCTCCTCACAAGGAAGCCAATAGCTGGCACACAACTTAATGGATTAGCGGGATGCAATCTCTCTCATTATCTGTCCTGTCTGGAATGGAAGACAAATCTGAAAGCACTTGAGCAGCCCGTGTGTGTGTGTGTGTGTGTGTGTGTGTGTGTGAGAGAGAAACTGAGAAGGGTCAGTTCATGGGCGACTCCCCACACACACATCATCTGAAAATAGATCCCAGACAAACAGAGATGTCGGTTTAAGCCTATTTATTATCTGGATAAGGATGACAAGCCCGTGCGATTGGTTTAAAGAATGTAGGAAATCCACCTAAATGTCTTAATAGTAATGAAACACTTCGACCGCGACAGCTTGGAAAGTAAACGAACTGACGCAGTGCTGGTGTAAAAAAAAAAAAAGGTACGAAATGGAAAATTGGATTTATTTTGCCAGCTTCACCTCAAACCTGAACCTTTAACGCTGGAAAGGGGTTTAACGGGGTTACGCTAGTTTTCCCCGAGACTCGTTTCAAACCGCAGCCACTTGCAGCGTTGGTTTGTGAAACAATGGACAGGTAACGGTAATTAGTTGTATCCTCATCCCCCTGCGTCTAGCTAACTCATTAGCATACAAACAACAACGGAATTGCTGGCTCGCCCGACGTGGTCCGGGAATATCTGCTTTTAAAACACGTTATTCATCCCAATATACAATTTGATGTAAATACTAAAGCTGCATGTGACGATACCGACGCCGACCACCAACAATGTAGCTAAACAAGCTAACCGTCGCTTTATTCATTTGTTAGGCTGAAAGCCTCGATGCTAATTGGCTAACTGGCTAACGGGGACGTGAGAATGTGCTGACAGCGAGTCGGGACGAGATCGTCGCTAACAAACGTCACATCGTTTTGTTCGTACGTTCGCTTCAAGGCAATAGAGGAGGAAGATATATCGACTAGATACCTGTCGGGGCTGTTGATCCACAGTCTGCTGTCCCAGCAGTCGCCATTACGATTTGACTGTTCTCATCACGGACTCGCCGCAGAGTTGCGTTCTGGTGCTTGTGTGTTGCAGCAGCGCCACAGCGCCCCCGGTGGACTAAAGGGGAAACTGCGTCGGTTTCAGTTTAACTGGAATTTCTTTTTTACACTATATTTAAATGTACATTAAACATAAAATATCTGGAATATATAATGTATGCTTCATTTCACCAAATAAGGTAATTTAAAATGTGTTTATTCTGTGTTAAGCTTCAGTTAAATATTATGTACAGCATTTGTCTTTGTATTTCTAGTCATTCTTTGCATTCCATTGTCCTATGATGGATTGAAGGAGTGTCCACTGTATCCTGTTCACGTGAAAGATCAAAACATATGATTTATACCTTTCATCTAATGTCACTAGGCAGACGTTAAAAACTGTTTATTGTGGAGTTGCAATCTCACAAAGACAATGAAGGTTATGAGTGCCATCTCAAACAAAATGTACATATAACTGAAAAAAATAATGATTGGGTTTGAATGATTATTTTTGGAAATCTATTCAAGTGATATTTTGACCTCTGGCCACCTGAAAGAGAACCAGTCAGTCCACATTTTGTCCCCTTACATGTGTCAGCTCATTGTAGCCTACCAGGCACACCTGTGCTGGTGAAACCAACAACATAAGCGTGCTTGTAAGAAGACAGGAAACAACACAGCAGCTACATTTAAGAATGCTTTTTATCAGAACTGTTGTAGATATGACTAAAGTTACACAGACAAATGCCTGTTTTACAAAGTAAGCATTTAAAAATATCTGTTTTCATTATAAGTATTCTTGTGATAACAATGCTTTTAATGTGATTCCAGATAATAGAAAGCAAATAACATGGCAGTTAGAAGCAAGGTCAACTATGCTGCTAGCTGGCCGGTGCCAGTAGGGTCAGCGGCAAAGGTTCAAAAACGTTTAAGAGGGCATCTCTTCCTTTTCTTTTGGCGTGAGACATTAGTCGCTTTGGAGATGGCATCCATGAGAATTTTGGAGAAACATTGTACCGACTCCGGTGAAGAGGTGCTGCAACAGCGACGGACAGCTTGGTGAGAGGTCCTCCTAGATGAACACATCTCTGATACCTTCGCAAGCTGATTTCATAAGGAAAGAACGAGATGACAAACAAATGAGTAATGGCGTTAGACAAAAACTTCTCACACCAAACTTTGTCTTCGGATTTGTCCACTTGAATTGTTGCGCAGTCTCACCTTCTGCTGAATGCAAGCAGACTTGTTTTCTTCAGACAGGTGGCAGCATTGGTTCACAAAGCTCGTAAGAGGAAACCCAGCAGGGAGCCTGAAGCAAAACAACATTGTTTCTAATGATCTAACTTTGTGCACAGATTGTGACCATGTGTTAAAATCCACAACGATTTGGATAACACAGACAACACTGGGGATGAGTGCTGTCTGCACATTTAATTAGTAGATATTACGTCTTACTTCTTACTGAGTATCTTAGGAATGTCACAGATCTTGTGAAGGGAGAGCTCTTCAGGGGCAGAGGTCATGTTGTAATGTCGGTCGGGAGAAACCTCTTGGAAACAGTTGTACCGATCATCTGACACGTCGCTCAAACAACAGCGAAAATCCACACGTCCACCGTCCTTGTCCACACAGTACTTGTCGAGCTCCTCGCGCCACTGAAACGCAAAAGGACAAACATGGGAAAAGCCACATAAACGACTTAATCGGGTTAAATGCGTAAGTCTGTAGGTTTTCCCTTACCTTCTGATCAGCGCAGTCAAGCGCAGCCTGCTTCCTTTTGCAGCAATGTTTGAATCCCGTTTCAATTCGATTAATGGTCTTTGCCTGACGAGCCAGATGTTCGTGTCTAGCACCCATCGGGCAATTGGTCTTATATAGGGGGCGCCGTTTGTGGTTGCGACACAGCGCTTCAATTGTGTCAGAGGTGGGTCGTCCGGGAGGAAAGCTCATGTCAACCTTCTGGGGAGCTGCAGATGCTTTCATCTCCGTCGCTCTAGTCTGTCCTTGGACACTCTGCAGAGTCATCTCTGTCCTGTAAAACATGAGGCATTCGGTCAAAGGGATAAAGTTGGGCTTACATTTGTCTCAGGTTGCATTTGAAGAACCTCAAGCCCTGTGTACGAAAGAATGCTGCCCTATATTCATCTACAAAAAGGACCACTCCACTGACGCAGCTTGCTCACGCAAAAAAAATTCCCAGGTCAAAAAAGAAAGGTCAGTCAAATCCTTCCTCCCTAAATCATTACATTGGTTTTGAGTTGTGTTGTCGGATTTCATTATTTAATTGGCAATTGTAGAAAACACAATACTTTCTGATTTCCCCGCAATTTCAGTCCTGTTCCAAACTGAAGAAGTGACTGTTAACTGTAACTGGTAATGAAAGCTGGGCAGAGCAGGTATTAGCAAATGTTAGTCAGAGAAGGGTGTAATGTGCATTTATACAGATTAACATTTACAGATCCAGGACACTAGTCGTGATGAAGAAAAATGTCACCAAGTGCAATAGTGTGGCCCGTTGACACGTTTAATGGACAAAAAAAAAGTGTGTCAGAATGAATAGTATAGACTAGACTAGGGCTCATCCGACACACCTCCATGCATATAGACTACCTCAGGCACGTGCTAGGGTCAAAGGGGAAGACGCCTGTAGAGGGGAGCGGTGGAACCGGTAGCTCCTCCGTTGCCTCGTAGTTTGGGTTCGGAGCGTCATTTTGGAAACAAGCCAGCTCGTCGTTGCCGCTCAGTTTGCAGCAATGATAGAGACGGTCCTTTATCGACGACGCTTCCTCACAGAAGGATTGGATGTACAGCTCCCACTGAAGATGGCACACAGCAACCACACGGACACAGATGTGCTTTAAATCATTAGGAGGTTCGTATGAAAGTCTGCATGTTGATTGTTGAGCCCGGGCTGCTCTGACATGTCACGCCGGGCCGCATACAAAGAGACAAAGGCCTTGAACTTTGTTCCAAACGGGCAAGTACCATCACATCAGCGATGTGAAGAATGTTTCACGCCCTCTTTATGTTTGAGGTAATATAAAACAAGCAAAACACACACATGCATATATATAGTTTGACTTAGCGTATATGACACAAGTCTTGCAACTCTACAGAATGGGGAAGTTAAAATAGTTTAAATATTACCTCATAGCTGTTGTATTATTGTAATGTATTGTTTCAGCAAAGATTGAGCAAGAATTCCCATAATGTCACATCATCATTTTAGATGGAAAAGGGATGAATTGGCCAAAGGAAGGAAACTCACCGCCTGAGTGGCGCAACACAGCGTCACTTCCGTCCCCCACGTCTGGTTTCCTTGGCAACATGTGCTGAACCAGGACTCGGCTTTATTCACAGCACTGGCTTTCCGCTTCTGCTGGCCAAAGCCGGAGGCAGGAAAGTAAGATTCCGGGTAGCTGGGACGGCGGTCTCCGTTGACACAGATGGCTCGGAGATTGTCGGAGGTTGGGCGCCCGAGTGGGAACTGAACTTCGTAGTCCAGAATGGGAGGACCACCAAAAGAACGGGGCCCAAACCTTAGACGACCTGAGGCGTAAAAAACCCCCAAAAAACCCAGGAACCTGACTGTTATTACATACTATACTTTTAAAATAGCTGTAAAGATAAAAAGTTCTCGACAACTCAAAGAAGGACAAAAACAGATACGAACTTCTTCCAGGTTTCAAGACACCCGGTAAATGGATGAATGGATGCTTACCTTTGTCGTTTATGCGTTCAAAACGTTCTGGTGGGGACACCACCGGGGAATCGTCTGGGAACCCTGTGAAACGAAAAAAACTATGTGACAAATGTGTAATGTGGACCTGCGGCCACGTCGCTTGGAACATGAGAATAGGTATGAACAGTACCGTTTGGGAAGAGCTCTGCAAAAGTTATTTCTCTCTGCAACATGGGATGTTGTTGTTCCATCTCTGAAAGACACATGGATTTTTATGACAATTATTATTATAGTCTACAGTCACCACAGATGGAATTACTTCTAGTCATGCATACCACAATCGTATCTTAACCTTTAGGGAACATGTAGTGATTTAGTAAGTCACTCAAGAGCCACAGAATACATCACGCAGACTTTCCAAAAAAGTGAAGTAGTCCTTGTGACAATAAAACTGAACTTCATGCCTAAAATTAGAAGGATTTTCCTTAAACTTCTAAAACTGTTAAGAGATGGTTTAAATGTCCCTCAGAACATCTCAGGTTCTAGTTGCTCCTTACAGAGATAATGCACTAGCACGGCAATACGCGCACCTTGCATGATTTTGTCGAAGGTGACCTCACGCTGCTCCAAGTTGTGCTCATCTGGAAAATTGTACACACACAAAAAGAGAAGGAAAGAGAAGGGCAGAAGTCTTTTAACCCACTTTTCATACGGAGTATTCCTTCACTTAAGTAATGTGTATTAATACACTCGGTTACAACTCAATTTAAAATTGTGTAAAATGTGTAATTATTATCAGATGTGCTCACAGTATTACCAATATATGACTTACACTATATTACTTTTAACGACTTTAATGAGGATCATTTTTTTATTGTCCATTAGCGTTAGTGTAAAGCATATGTAACTAACGAATGAGACAAGTTGCCTTTGAAATGCACTGAAGTAGAAATACCATCAAATAGAAATATTTCAGCCAAGTGTCGTTGCACCTCGGCAGCGAGGCAGTAAGCGCAAACTCCTTTAAACTCAATGCCGGCGGGGCCGAATACACGCGCTTCGTCTCGGGTCGAACAAAAATGGAGCCATGCGGCTCATCAGCACGAGCCCACTTCCCACATGCACCAAAAACAACACAACGAAGGGATCACAACAACAGCACAAACCCCGTTCGGAGGCCGAACTCAGCAACGCCAAGACCACCGCGGTGCAGCAGAACAGAGCCGCGGACGAGCCCATCGCGGAGCCGCTGGTGTCCGTCCCGCGGACGCTGCTTACCGGACCGGCGCACTGAACGGAGGCCGCCCGGGGGAACGCGCTCGGCGGGGAGGCGCGCAGACGGGTCCCGGTACAACTGGGTCCGACGGAGGCTGCTGTTGCTGTCGCGTCCGTGTGCGTTTGCGTGTGTGTGTGCGTGTGTGTGAGAGAGATACACGGGTTTTATGGTTGTTGTGGGGTTTGCAGGCGGGATGAGGCGGAGTGAGGGAAAAGAGGGAGGGAGTTCTTTCTCACGGGCGACCTGTTGGGATCCGACGCGCTGGAGAAAATGACGGGAAATTATGAAATCGCTGCTGTTTGGAACATAAGGGAACAGGAGTCTCACTTCAATCTGCTTAGTTCAGCTGTTGGCTGTCAAGCAATTATCTTGTCACCCGTTACTCTTCTATTAAGCCCAATTATTGTCAAGTAAGTAATTATTGGACTAGTTGTAGAATGTAGTGAGTTATTATTATTAGTAGTAGCAGTAGTGATAGTTTAAATATTTCTTGGGGCTGACAATAGATTTTTTTTAAACTAACGAATTAATCGCACATTTTGAAATTCATTCATCTCGATTAATGAATGTTGTTGTTGTTGTTGTTGTTACAATGTTTTTTCTAATGAATGTTTGTTTTTCTTCTAAAGACTAAATCTTAAAAATGATGAGTAATCACTTTAGCGTATTTTAGACACTGTTGTTAATGATATTTTAAACACAAAACTACACACACATTTGATCACCTTGGAGGTGGAACATGTAATTCCTCTGCACAGTTCTCCGCTGTATGTTGCGCCCCTGTTTTGTTTTAGTTCAAATGCAAAACGCTTCTTCCATCTTGATGTAACTGCCGATGTTAAAATATTTTGTTGCATTAATCGCGGGCCACATTAATCGCATGGATTAATGCGTTTATTTTGACAGCCCTATAGTTTACAGGCTGATACGCCCTGCCAAGCATAAGTCAACATAAGACAGGATTCAACGTTGGCCTCATTGCAACACAGCAGTCTGTTACGTTGGACCTCCTTTCCTGGTAAATGCTCATGTCTTTCAATAACCACTTATTCAAAAATTGGAGTATTCCCATCTGAGCAAGCTTTGATTTTTTTTAGTACCAAGACTTAAAACTGGATTTGCAAAATCAGAACAGTGCTCTCTTAAACACATGAAACGAACTATAGGTTTTATTATGACACTATAAAATATACCAGCAACAAGATAATTCTGATATGTCATTTCAATCTGAATTTTGTCTCACACTGTGTTTGTGAGTTACTGTTGGCTCAGATATCAAAGTCCTTAAATTCCTGTTGTTGTCCCACACACTGAGTTTGAGTTTGGGTCACCGGGACCTTGTAGATTCCAGTCTAAAAGACTGACAGTAACCTCGTCCTTATCTCTCCCACCATGTCCTCGTTGAAAAAAGAGAGAACAGAGAAGTCCTCCCTGTTCAGTTTAGGACTGTAATTTAGCTTGTTTCTGCAGTTTTCTTTTATAAGACTCTGTTTAAACTGGAGAGATTATCATGCCTTTGCTGATCTCCCCACAGCTGTTTCATTTCCTGCCATAAACAGTTGATATTACGATAAAAGTCTGCTGTTTGTTGTGGTGAGTCAGTACCAAAGTGTTTGTCCATGCTAAAAAACTAAACAGACTCTCCCACTTGCACCGCAAAGACCGTTCTGTTTTCTTATTACTTCCAGAAGCATCAGGTCTTGTTTATTTATATGGCTCAATTACATGCAATGTCTCAAAGGAGTAAACAGGTCTTGAGCAACTAAAGTATTTTAGCACATTAGAGGGGGAGGACATTTCGGCAGAATTACTGAAAGTGAAATACGAGTGGGAAACTGGTAAGTAAATAAAGATAAAGTTGTGATGGTTCTCCAATAAGAGAGACAAGAACATCACAACACGTAGCATTTACGTCCTTCCAAACCAAAATATGAAAACAAAAATCACAGAATTCAGAAAATTCACTTTTAGCAAACACTCTCACACAGAAGAGAAGAAAGCTTTCTAATGTAACAACACATTGACAATAAGTCTTTGTGAAAATAGGGTTTTTACCGAGAATATTTGACTCAGTCTTTTAATTGGCTTCCTCTTTACTTTTAGCCACAGTTATGACAAACCGGTAACTTTCCACTGCCAGGCTGCTGGAGGGTCACCAGCAATGACTAATACTTCCTTTGTTTTCTATGCAACAGCAACAACTCTACAGTAAGGCACCGCAACTATGCTACGATCCTATATTCCATTCATAGATGTAAACGCTATTTTTCTTATCATCCCACAACAGGATCCTTCTTTCTTTCTTGCATGTCTTAGCCTTAACACAACTATTTATACTGCACAATCAAGTTCCCAAATAGGCCCGGTATCAAAGCCTCAGTCGTTGATTATCCGATTTACATTATAAATATGTTCACTATAAACTCAGCCATCCTGGCAACAGACAGGAATACATCTGAACATACAGTACTTAATGCTGAAGCATCTCATCATTTTATTCAAAGATATGTTAAGAAAGCAAAACATAAGCAAGTTAAAATGGAAAAAAGGGACAATTATGCTCATGGATGAAGAGATTTCTACGGTATCGCTCATATTTTAAATTACATTTTTAGTTTTAATGCAACATATTTCAAAGCTTAATAGACATAACAGTCTGTGAGGATATTTTCAAACACAGAGGATAACATGAAGAGGTACAGCTGCTTTGTAGGATTGGTTAGTCAATCTGACAGAATCAACCTGAGGAGACATTTCTCAAGCAAGCAGGTTGTCTATTGCTGTCTGGATGTGTTTATTTGAACACTGTTGTTCTGAGGAGAATACTTGTTATGAAGAGATACTGCACTCTTAAATGTGTCTGTTTGAGCTGTAAACTACATAAAAAGCGTCAGCTAAATGACATGTAATATGACAGTATACTGCAATGAAACACATAAATACTGCTTTTAATATTGACATTTCTTACAAAATTTGTAAAAATTGCTCAAAACGCCCTGTTTTGTTTTCAACCAGCCCTGGATCTTAAAAAGCCAAAGCTGTTTACAGGGAATGTCACTAAGCAACTCCTGCAACACACATCCACCTCGCCCCCCTTCACATTTTAAGTTTCTGTTGACAACAAAAAGCATATTTTTCTTTCTGTATCCAAGCACACTGTGTCACACATTTACTGTGACTCACATTAGCACGTGTCCTGAGAAAACGAATGGCTCACGGACAAAGAGCTGCTAAACAACAACAAAATGCATCTTTCCCTGGAATAATAGAAATAGATTTAAGCTATCAAAATATAGAAATATACGTTTGACACCATCTACCAAAAAGCTCGTTCTTTATATATTTTAATCGTTAGAAAAATAGATTCTGTCAGGAAACAACGAGGAGACAATAAAATAATAAGTGAGTGCACGGCTCTGCGTAAACTGGGTGATCATCACTGGGTGGTGCCGGGCAGCAGCTCCGCCTCAGAGGCGAAGAGCTCCTTGTAGAGCGGAGGGAAGAGAGAGTGAGCAGTGAGCGGGTAACGCTGACTGAAGACGCGCAGCTTCTCCATGTGCAGACTGCAGAGCGAACGCAACACTGACATCCTCTGGTGCAGCTGCAGGGAAAACACAAACAATGTCAGAAACACGCCGCCGACTGCAGCAAAGAACGCGCAGGTCGAGGAATAGTAGATCTCGACCTTGTACATTAGACTCTCTTGGTTGTCTCGGCGTAGAATGTGTGTGAGTCCAGACTCAACGCTTTTTTGTACTTGCTGAACTCTGCCTCTGTCCTCCAGACAAGGACGATCTGCAGCGAAGGACAGACAAAGAAACAAGTTTATTTAAAAACCCCATCAGATTCTGATCTTTTTACGGTATTGTGAATAGCTGTGAGGCTTGTTCTATTACATTGTCGACCTCTGGGAGAGGCTAATTCTGCCGAAATAAATAAATTAATAAAATGTGATGAGCACTGCCTGTTACATGTTGCTTGTCCTGAGGCTAATCTACTCTTGCATAGAGTTTTCCCACTTGTTTATGTTAAGGAATAACACGCAATACGATTGAGGCACAGGGGAGTTGATCTTACCCGTGTTGATCAGCACGAGAGCACTGAAGAGAGCAATCTGCGGCTCCGTGAGCTTGAGATCACACATACCGTGGGCAAAGTCAAACACTGCCGTGATTAGATCACCGCACGCTGCAAGACAACAAACCAGAGCGCACTGGTGAACCACCATACTTTTGTGTTAACGGCAGCAATAGTTTCAGAACTGCCTTTGCGCGTACAGAACTCCTTACCCAAAGACTTGAAGACTTCCACTCCAGCAAATTTCCCGTCAAAGAAGACCGTGCTGTTCTCTGTGTTGAAGAAGCGACTCATCCTGACCAGAACCACCTCCATGGAGCCTGAGGGCGGAGGGGGGAGGGGAGGGGGGAGACTGTGTTAAGAGAAGGTAAAACGGAGGATAAAGAAGCGTTTTAGACTATGGTTGACGGGGGACAGCGGAGCTCACCGGTCTTCAGGAGAGCGATCTGGTCGTTCTGGCTGAGCAAGCGGAAACCTGGGATGTGTTTTGCAAACTCCACCACATACTGCACGGCATCCGTAAGCCGGATGGCACAGTACTGCCACATCTCATCCACCGACTGGGAGAGAGAGAGAGAGAGAGAGAGAGAGCGAGAGCATGGTGAATTTATTTAAACGAATGAATCAACACAAATAGAGACTCCACTTCTTTAATTACATCACATAAACTCATCCTCACTTTCTTGACGTTTAAACAGGCTGTTTCCTTATTGTAGATCTTTATTAAATGTAAATACATTAAATATTACATGTGCTGCTGAAAAGCAGCTTCATATGCGTTCAGAAAGAACCGTGTCTGTTTTTATCAACCAAAACTTGCCCTCCAGCCTATTTTAAGTAGCGTGTTTTGTTTTCCCAAATGTGAGATGGAATCTTAAAACCCCCCCTTAAAGAGTCGTCAGGTTTGTATACTTTGCTCTGGTAGGCCTGGATCTCCTCTCTGCTGAGGAGCTTCCATCTGAGGGCCAGCAGCTCCTCCACTCTGTACTGGCTGGTTTCCCTGTGGGAACGCACTATGCTGGCGCACAGCTCATCTGGAAATAGAAAATAAATAGTTGTAAGTACTAAACTAAAGCCCTTTTTATTCATGTTAGCCCACTGTGCTGCTGGCTCACCTGTATTCCTCAGAGAGTGAGGATAGAGGCTGAAAGGATCCTCCAGAGGGTTGTAGGGGTGAATTCCTGCGAGATCATGCGACGGCTGCCTGGATTCGTACCCTGTCGGGAGGAATAAAGAAAAACAAATGAGAAATAGCAGAAAAGGACACAATGGTGACGTGTTCACACGCACACACAAAAGGCCTCACCTCTTATGTCAAGGTGTGCACCGTTGTCCAACCTGGCCAGGGATCTCGATGTGGGAGGCCCACCGGAGCCTCGGTAGATCATACCCGACACCTGCGACTCGCTCGGGGAGCACACCAGGCAAGGGTGGACATCGGCGGTGTAGGACAGCAGCTCGGCCTCCCTGGTGAAGGAGTAGGCGGAGGCCACGGAATGAAGGAGCTGTGGCGAGCGGTCTTGACGGACCTTGGAAGGTAAGGATAAGAGAGACTGGGCGTCTCCCTGACATTGCTGCTGCTGCTGCTGCTGCTGCTGCTGCTGCTGTTGCCGATGTCGCTCCACCTCTGCATTTAGAGAGTCCCGCTGACGTTTAGACATTCGTCCGAACTTCACAGCTGACAAGGTCGAAAAACACACAAACACAAAATGAACGAAGAATGAGATGCTGTGAGAGTGAGAGTACATATTCTGTCCGGGCCGGGACTCACCATCTCTGCTCATGCCCTTCATCAAGCACTTCTGCAGACGGCAGTGTTGGCAGCGGTTGCGGCTGGCCCGGTCGATGGGACAGTTGCTCTGCCTGGAGCAGGAGTAGGACACGGTGGGTAGCTGACTGCGCCGGAAAAATCCCTAAGGGCGGGTTGATGTGGCGTGGTTAACAAAGCCCAGACAGGCCAGTTTTTGAACTCCTATGTCTCCTCTTGATGGCATTTTTACTCTTTGTCTCAGACAAAGGGGACTTTATATTTTATATCAAGACCGTCACTTGCTTTCTTTGGGTGTTGTTATGGGAATGGGGATCTTTCACATTAACTTAAGGGGGGCTATGGCCCGTGCGACTCAAACTAGTCTGGTCCTGGTCTTGACTTGGTCACAACCCCCAAACCAGCGAAATATTGAAATGCTCCTTTAATACAGACAGGTCTTGTGTGTGTGTGTGTTCATTGGATGCTGTCATCTCACCTTGCAGCCCTCACAGGTGATGACTCCATAATGCACCCCAGAAGACTTGTCACCGCAGATCTTACACGGGATGACCTCAATCTCGGCTGTGCAAACACAGGAGCAAGAGCAGTGTTAACGTTTTCAAGTGCATTTCTACTTTCCCCATGCGTCGCGCTCACTTCACACTCCCTCAGACAGCACTCCGGGAGGGGCAACGCAACCGCGGCAACTCGTCAGTATCTGAATCTCTGCACGCAGCAGCTGAGCAGCATATGAATAGCTACAATTTCTCAATTAAATTAAATAGTGCAATAGTTTATGTTCTTTGAATATCCTTAAACCTTTTAATGCCGCACACACAGATCATAACATCTGTCTGAACTGCTGTCGTGCACAGTCGAAGTAACACAAGCCAACAAGCGTCACGACGACAACGTATGTTTTCAGACAAAGAAGTGATCAAAGCAATTCCCACTCTGCGAAAGTATGTGTAAGTGTACTTCCCCCTCAAACATGTATCAGATGCTGTGTGACCAGAGTGAACCAAAGGTATTTTCCTCTCCAACACCTCCTGCCTTAATGTGATAGTGAACAAAAAAACATCAAATACGACAAAGAGAGGAGGCTTCTAAGGGAAGTGGAATATTTGCAAATGGAGTAAGGCGAAGCAGACGGAGGTGTCAACCTCAGAGGCCTTTCAAGTGGTTAACTGGCTTCTCTTTCAATGTGACTGTCCCTCTTTCATGTCTTCCTTTCTTTCTTTGTGAATCCATCTCTGTCTCGCTCATAAAGGACACAGCTGCCAGTAATGCACTCTCTCTCTTTACCTTCATCACTGCCAGTAATGGCCCACCCCCCCGCCCCCCTCCCTCAGTGATCCTGACCTCTAGGAGCTATCGAATCCATCAAACCTTTGCTTAGTGGTGAATCGGATGTTAATTGATGCATTGAAATACCAGAGAAGTCCAAAAGCTGTATTGGCAACAGAAGGGGGGAACAGTTTTATAGCACGATAATTGTGTGGATATTTATGTTATGTATTGAATTTATAGAAATATAGAATGACACACAGCCGGGAAGCAGAGTATATTTCAGTGTCATTCCTCACTACATAATCTCCATTAATCTATTCCTGTCTGCAATTAAGCTGTGTGATTTTTTTTTTTTTTGCGATACGAGCTTGTACGTCTGATACCGAAGGATCCGCGCTTCCGTGCAAAACTGTGTCAGATTTCCTGGCGAGTGTGTGTTAGTGTGTCAGTCTGTGCCCTCTTTTTCTTATGCCACCGGGTTACCTGGCGGCTCCTGAGCAGGACGGACCTTCCTGAACGTTTTAATTTGCACACGCCATGAAGCACGGAACACTCACAAGATGAGATTTCTGCTTCTACCAAAGGAGCTGATTCATCTACCTCAAGATACACCGTGATAAGAATTACAGTATTTCAGAAATACACCAAGCTCCAGACACTCCATCATGTCTTGGTGATTTGGTTTAAATAAACACAGCACAAGCATTTCCCTGCAAGCCAAACAACATATGCTGCATTTAATAAAATATCATGTAACGGTAATTATGGTTTTATATCTATCTGTAGTGGGGGAAATGTGCAGAGAACATGAGCGGTCTCAGTCTTTTCTCGCTATTTCACTTCTGATTGACATCAACAACAGGAAATCCACCTTGACCCACAACCTCTCACTGATCACACATTTACTCACGCACACACATTCTGCTTCACACTGCTGCGCAATAGTTTGGATAATTCTTAAATCGTCAACCTTACTGCTGTGTAGTAAGGTTATCATGTTAAATCACGCCTTCTGTTTTGTATATTTATACTTAGAACAACACCTGCAAAAAAGAGAATCTGCAAGAATAGGGTAGCATCTTTAAGTGCAAATTAAATGAAGGAGGACGCCACTGTGCCGCACTTCTTATCTCCAGCCGAATGGTTGGACAAATAACAACCAACAGATAGAGATAATTTACTGATAAAGAACTAAACCACCTTCATTTCCTCCCTCGAGTGTCTTTGTCAGTGACAGAGAAAGGCAATTGAGTTGAGCAGCTGAGATCATACGAATACATATTCAAAATAAATGTTTACTGGAAAATGAACAGCAGATATTAGTTTACCCTCATGTGGCATTTCTGCTTAACTGCTGTATAATGATCAAATTAATAAGGTCAGACATGTAAACCTACTATAGGTATAATGTGTATTATATGTACTTAATCCCTAATCAAGATTCATTTTGCTTTCCAGTATACTTTATCCAAGAAACGCTTTTTACTTGTGTTGTATCATGACTTACAATGTGACGCCGGATGTTTCCACTGAGTTCCAGTAACAACGTACAGTATGAACACAAACATACAAACATGCATTTACATATTCATCCTGAAGTTAGATCAACTAAACAAGCACTCCAATCAATTTAAATCCTAAAATGTTTGACTTGCCAAGAAGTTGAAGATGTTTGAACACACTGGAAAGTGGTGGAAATATTCTGGTTTGTCTGTCAAAATGAAATAGTGTCGCCTATTATCTCCGATTCTTCCACATCCAAAATGCCACTAACTGATTTGTGTCTTTTGATCAAGATTCAGAGTTATCGATGGCTCAAAAAGTAGATTTATAAGTGCCGTCGTACATACAGCCGGAGCTTCCGTGCAAAACAGAAAATAAGTATTGAGAAACAATCACACGTTTTTGTGTAATGACTTCCTGCTGAATGTGGACAATAACTGAAATACACATAAATTACAATTACGATTCCATTACAATATACTAAAAAAGGGCGAGGAGAAAAGGAAGCTCTTAAGGAAAGTTTTGGCTTTCAAAACTTTTGAAAGTTTTAGGATTTCAACCTAGAAAGAGTATTTTTCAGTACTGTGTTTGTGGGGTGTGTGTGTGTGTGTGTGTGTGTGTGTGTGTGTACTGGCGGGGTGCCGAGGTAGTGGGAGGACGATACACATTCACACTCTCAACTCTTTGTACTCAAAATCATCCCGTCAGCAAGTCTGTAAACGGACAAAACTATCAGAAAAAACTTTCCTCTGACGGAAGCTTTGCCACATTTGCGAGCAAGAGTGCAAACAAAGTTTGTGTACACACCTCACACGCGCACACACCTCACACGCACTCACACACCGATTGTGTGTTTGTGTGAGGTGTGTTGATGATCGTATCTAAAATGCGTTCTGTTACGTGCAAAGCAGAAGAGGATCGCTGTGACACAAAACAAATTCATTTTAAAAGGCCACCAATTATGAACATCTAACATCTGTATTTAATTCTCTTTAACAACACTTTAAAAACACGTTGATGTAATTCATCACAACTTGGGGTATTAAATATTTTGTTAACTTAACATTTCTGATCACAATTGCTGGAATGCTGACTCCAGACAGGAGTTAAAATATCTTGATGCTCCAAACTGTGTTGGTTCTTAGACTTACGTGAGAATTAACGAGTTTCATTAATTATTTGAAAAGTCAAAACAAGCACCTCATCTGAGAAAATGAAAAATATTAAATCTAGTCTGAACGTCAATTATCACCAGGTTAACTGTACTTACTTTGAAGTGCCGGCTGAATTTGGGGGTGTTTGAGAGAAGTAACGCTCTGACAGTAGCAAAAGTGTGTGAATGACTTATCAAGCGTTTTCTTTACCATATTTTGGGGGGAATGTGTCACCTGCGATTTTGATGTTTTTGAGCTTTGATCTAAAGCCAACCGCTTCTGCCGCTCTGGAAGCGCTGCACGGAGGCACAAGGAAATCCTTTCACACAAAGAAAGGGTATGTAAAATCTACACAGGAATCCCCCAAACACCAAAGAAAAAGCCTATTGAAATGTGTGTGTGTCTGTGTGTGTGTGTGTAACCACCAGGAATTAGATGAATAAATGTTTATTTAAGTGCAGAAACAAAAGTCCTGTTTTGGGAAATGGAAATCTCTCGTTCGTACACACATTATCCACAAACAGCTGCAGGGAGGAGATGTGCGATATCTATGCGCCATCTAAAAAGCAGCTGCGGATCTGCGTGTACCTGTGCATCTTTTGTGTGTGTGTGTGTGTGTGTGTGTGTGCATGTTGCAAGAGAAAGCAAGTGTATGAGCAACTTGCATGGAAATTGTGCTGTGTGTTTTTATTTTATTAGTTTGGAATGCATAACTTTGCATAAGGAATACCCTTTTTTATCATTTCATTTTCAGATTTTGATTATAATATCAGCATTTCCTTTGCAACCTGTCTACTGTATGTGTGAGAGGTGAGTCCATTCGAACTGATGCACTGCGGTTGTGAAGCATCCTGTTTTCCTGTCTCTTTCGTTTTTACTTTGGTTACAATACGGCGAAAGTGTTTGCGAACGGGTTTGTAAAATTTAAAATGTCATTTAAGAATCTGGTTCCTTGGGCCTTAATATGTTTAATTTGTAATGACGTTACTTACAATGAAACTACGATGAGTCTAAACAAAATGTGTTTTACTGTAAATTTAAAATGCATGTGATTTGTTTCAAAAAGCAGACATTTGAACTTATTGCATTCTGGTTCTCAACGTCTTAAGTCTGCTCAGCTTTGTGTCTGTGGGAGGGGGGGGGGGGGTGAAGAAATATCTGAGACATGATTCAAATCTTCAATCCATCAAAGGAAGCGCAACATTGAGTCATGTTACCAAACCCTACAACTGAAACACATATATTAATGTGAACATACACAACGGCACGCCAATAAAGAACTTTGGAGACACCAAATTAAGTTCATGTTTTCAGTTTCACGCTTTCTTTAGGGAACTTTAAACAAGCTGAAACATCAAACTAAGAAATACAACTAGTTGGATTTAAGCGTAGAATTATAAAACTTAAAGCAACTTTCCCTGTTTGACCCGGCGAAGCCAGAGCTAAAAATGCTGTAAATCTAACGATTACGTAATTAATTGTCCCGATAACAACATGTAGCATCAGCAGCATAATTTTACAGTCATGTATTCACTTTCAAAAAACTCTGGATCTGGATTAATGAAGAGAAACGTATAACTAATAGCATGCAAATTATCTAATTGATACAAATATATTTTATTGGATCGTCCACACCCGTAATAACACACTAACAGACACACACACACACACACACACACACACACACACATTCACACCCACACACACACACCAAGAAACTTCATCCCTACCTCGCATAATCCTCACTCCTCCGCTTGCCTCGGATGTTTGTGCCACTTTTACAAAGTCACTCGTCCTCTCACTTTGTCTAACGACGGTCTCTCGTTGACACGCGTCCTTCCAGCCTCTCTTCTGTCTTTCTGTCCTTCCTTCAGGAAGCCGTGTCAGGTGCTCACTGCAGCTTTAGCAGACCTATTCAGACTTTTGATTGACAGTCACAGCCTCACCTTCCGTGTTTTAGAGCGTGTCTGTTTGTGTGTTTGTGTGTGAGAGAGAGAGAGAAAAGGGGAGGGGGGGACTGTCCCCTATTATTGCTTTTTTGTCAGGGTACTTTTTCCTTAAACCTTTGTTGTTATCCTTCACCCCCTCACTCTGCACCACAAGTTAAAAGACCAATTCTCTCCCTCAGACTTTAAACTAAAGTATTTCCAAAAGGAACAATCAAAGTAAAGTACAACAGTATTTCACTAATGCAACGCTATATATTCACACATTAATTAAATATTATATATATATTTCTTAGTTATAGGTTTTCTTGTTAATACTTGGGATGTACACGGTTGTTTATTTACACTGACGGAAATAAAATATTTAAAAGAATATTGAGATTAGCAGAAATGCCAATTTTTTACATTACTCTTTTATGAGAGATATTTCAAAATCAAAATATATAGTTAAAGTACATTTTGCAAAATGTGCTTAATGGGTGCAAAGTGGAAGGAATGGCCGCCATGAGGAGATTGTGTCACATTACTGGATTATTATCAATTCTGCATTAAGTGGTCAGCAGCACTGTTATGTTTCAGATGGTCAAGGTGGATTTAAACTACACTGAATGCTATTCTGTAGTTTATTCTGTAACAGTGCATCAGACTTTATAAGGTGATCATCTGTTTCTATGTCAATCAAAGATTCCCTGTTAAATGTAGTGGAGTTGAAAAATAAAGCGTCATAAAATGTGAAACACTCAGGTGGAGTAGAGCAGCCTCTTGAGTAATATACAAAGCACCGGACTGATGAACAACACGAGACTACCGTGGCTATCTTCAATACACACACATGTTTATCATCACTTAACAAAGTGGTTGGTGTGTGTGTGCAGCGCGGCAATCTCGATGTTCGATAACACGCACAGGTGTGCAAAAGTTGTGGCAGAAAGGGTTCAACCAAAGAAGTTAAAAACAGACGATACGTTCGTTATCTGTCATCTGCATTCGGATGCCAAAGCCCTAGAAGTTGATATTTTCATCACTGTGTGTGTGTGCAGCCTGTGTCGTGTGTGTGTGTGTGAGGGGGGCAGCACAGGTGCAACACACAGCACACACACCGCGGTGCTAATGCAACGACACTACGCAGGGTTTGCGTGCGTTTGTGTGTGGTGTCGTGCTGTACAGGTGTGCTGTTGTATGTTCACTAACTACGAAATACCGCAATGCATGCACAATTATCTAGCACAAACACAACCAATGTCATTACCACACTCAGAGCCACACACATGCTAACGCGCCATATTTCAAAAAGCACTTACTCAGATGAGTCTTGGACACGACTCCTCCTGAGGCAGAAGAAATGTTGTTAGTGATTCAGAACCAAACAGCATTTACTGTGAATGTGAGTTTCACCAAAGGTCGCACAGAATATGAGCAACTGGGTTGATTTGTTGGAGAAAAAAACCGTTGATTTACGGACCAAAACCATGGGTGAAATCCACAATTCAACCCAGCTAGATAATAGCTGAGTACATTTACTAAAATACAGTTTTAATTATAGTTTATACATTCAAATGTATCAAACCATCCAAGCACCACCAACTACATCATGAAAGTCCTGTTAATTTAAAGCTCTTAGTATCAGAGTTCAGCAACAACAGTACTTTAATTTTTGAAGTATATTTTGTTGTCGTTATATCTGCAATTGAAGTCAAATTTTAAATACAATATTTTTTTTAAATCATTGCGAGAAGTATTAAATCCACAACTGTGTGAAGTCCTGAGGCTTACAGGGTTGGCTTTCAATCAGCTTAATGGATCATTCAATTAAATCAGGCATTAAATGTGGCAGAAACCAACCCGGGATTCAAGTTACAGATTCAGCTGTGATAAACTCCTGGTTGCTGAATCCTCAGACTTCTTTAGTATTTCTTTTTCAGTAAGTACAAACACCCCATGGTCAGATAAGACGCCTTTCTGATTAAATTAGAGGACTGCTATTCACAATGCTGTGCGTCTGTGTTGTGTTTGTGCGACTCTTTGGCAACCGTACCCACTTTAACACACACACGCACACAGACGCAGACGCAGCAGATGAAGGCAGAGGAGGTGGGTGTCTGTGAAGCAACAGGTCCTCTTTCTCTCTGCCTGTTTGACCGCAATTGTGAGAAAGTCTGAATTGCCGTGAGTGCGAGTAAACGGGCTGAGGGCAGTTCTGAAAAACGGGTCGGCGGGGGGTATTTTTGGGGCTGTGTGTTCTTAAGTGTGCCTGTGTGTGTGTTTGTGACAGTGTGTGTGAGACAGAGAGGTTTGAAGGCAGGGGAGATAAGTGTCAATGGCAGACGCAGAGCTAGCCGGTGTTTGTCTGACAGCAGATCGGGCCCTCTGTGGTTTCCACTGTTTTCCTCCCCTCGTCAAATCAGTTTTGCTTCATAAGCAGAAAGCATGGAAGGAAAGCAGAGCAGTTTGCACGCTAGGGGGTAAATGTAAAGAAAGATGAACACGAACTGCAGGTGGTTGAAGGGGATTGCAAAAGAAATTGTGTTAGACTAAAAGAAACTTTTCAAGGTAAATATAAGCTTAATTTTCACATCAAAAGCGATACATTTATTTATTTTCCTTGATTACAAAGTTAAAATGCTGAGTGTATATAGGCGTTGTGTTTCAAAGGAGCTTAAGGAGCGAATGTTGTGGAACATTTTTACAAAAGATACTTATTAGACAAAAGACAAACGATATTTATTATCATATGTTTACAAAATCACCGAACCAACACTTGAAACAAAGCCATTGGTTGGATGTTTTACTGTATTTACTACAATGACCTACTTGTTCAGGTTTAATGTTATATTTGTTAACACAGTTTCGGTGGGGTATTGGAGGATGTTTGCTCTGTTGACAACAAATAAAAGCCAGTGAGCGTTATGTGAGAAAACGGTTTATGGTTTTATCAACAGAATTGAATTAGTGAAGATGCGCTAACGGGGGTGAACAGTCCACCAACATCGATCTCTGTACAAACTAAATGTGACAGAGGCTGCACACGTTTAGCAAGACAAACCAGTCATGAACCCACCAGCAGGTCCACACACACACACACACACACACACACACACGCAAAATACATGATCACATGACTACAGAGGCACACACCTATCATCATCGAGCCCTCATCATTCAAAATCTCACGTCTTTACACTCTGACATGCAAGCTGACGACTGAAGTGACAGTTGCTGCGTGACATAACAAGACCCCTGAACACAGAGGAGAGGGCCGAATGCCAAACTCTGAGACATAGAGGACAGGAAGAATACAAAATGTGCAAATATATATATAAGTCAGATTAGCTACTTTATTGCTCCTCAACATTCATAACCACAATTTGAAAGCCCCCAAAAAATCTTTTCTGTATGATGTTAACATCTTGTCCTATAAGTGACTGACTGAATGTTTAAAATTGACCCTGAGGAGTTAAAGGGCCAAAAGGGATTTGATGTTTCAACTGAAAATTTTGATTTATTGCGAAAAATCGGCTCGCTTGATATCAATTTAGTTCACGGATACCACTGGCTGACGCTATTATGACAATAGACACCAATATTATATCAATAAAGGATAATGTTTAGAGAAGTAAATCCGATCCCTGTTGGATGCAAGCGACAGCTTCTGATCCAATAAAGAACCGAGAGAGGTTTTACTCGGAAAAGGCCGGAGGAAATGCAATGTGGAGCAGCACGAGAGACTCAAACAAAGCGCTCAAGAACGATAAAGAGACACCCACAGCCGCCACTAAAACCAAGACATTCGTCACCCTAAGAAGGGCCATCTCAGCACTATGAAAAACTGTACAACCACACCGAAACTCACTCAAACCAGACTGAAATGCCAATGCAGCAGTTCCAGGTGCTGATAAGCTGATGCTGATGGTGTAAAAAAAACATACCTTACCCCCTTTAATTGCGCAAAAGCAATGATGTCATTATTATAAATTCAATATACAGTCGCATTTATAGTTAAATCGAAGGATATCATGTTTGGTTTGGACCATGTGTAACACATGTAAGAGAAATCCATGATTGCTGTTTTTGCTTGATCTCCTTATCTTTGTACTCCAGTACCACTAGAGGCAAAAGTCATTACGTAATTACTATAAACTGTCCGCAGACTGCTGACACTGGTAAACTCTAAGTTTATATATATATATGTTTATATAACATTTTAAAAGGAGGGCCTTCTTTTGGACGCATCATTAAACTGTGGGCCTACTGTTGTTACGTCATTAAAGGGTATCGATGCGGTTTCACTTTGGTCACAATAAAAGCAACGTTCTTTTCTTCACTCTGCACTTTACACCCATTAGTGAAGCAGTGCATGTAGCATCACAGGTGCGTGGTGGGTTGTGGCAGAAAAACAAAGTGTCTTATCGTCTCAAGTGACGGCCGACAGTTTGATCGTAGCCTGGCTGAGGCTTTGAATAGTAAAGCATTGACCAAAAACAGAAGCAAGAAGAACTAATCCTCAAGGATTACTCCGGCTTACTTCCATCCTTACCCACTCACAGCACCTTCACCACACTCCATGGAAGGGATCAGGGGGGGTTAATGGGGTAAAGATGGATGAGAGTGGAGGGAAAGGAGGTAATAGTGAACGCCGTGACGTGGGCCAGTGAAGGAAAGGTGAGCGTTGAATAGAGGACGTAAAGACTAGAAACAAAAAAAGGCAACAGAGAAAAAATGAACTGTAAACACGCCAAGTTGCATCCAACAACAGTTCGAACGGCCCCAAAGGGATAAAAGCTCACGGGTGGATCCTCTTACCTCTTTTGAGGGGGCTGCCAGCGGGGGGCACGTCGTGCTCCTCATACTCCATTACTCTCCCGTCAAAGCAGCGGGTGGCCTACAGACAAAAAGGCACACACGCACGCGCACACACGCACTGTCAAATGACCCGCGGTGCTGGAGGGCCTGCCGCCGTGGGGCTCGAGCTCGCGGACCTGTTTGGCTCCGTGCAGGCGTTTGAAAACGTGCGCGTGCGCCATCTCGTCCGACTCGTGTCCTTACCGAGGGGCCCGAAACCCCGGTCTCCGTCTCACGCCCCCCATTTGTCCGAGTGCCTCCTTATGTCGGGTTGTTTTGAAAAAGAATTGACCCCCCCCCCCCCCCCACACACCTTCCCCCTCCCCTCCATCCCCCTCCGAGGCAGCAGCAGCAGAGTGCAGCTCTAGCGGCCCGCTACCCTCCCACTCCCCCCCCCCCCCCCCCCGTCGGGCGCTCTCTGTGCGCGCGCGGACCGTCCCGGGCTGGAGGGAGTTACGTCACCGGCACTTGTTACGTAACGGCAGCGGATCGGGTTTTGGCTTCGTACTAGTGCTCCGTCGGCGAACGTAATCCGCGTGTTGCTGCCACGCTAATCGACAAAGTGCACGATGCACGAGGGGAGACAATCCCACAGCGGGTTATATTTCACATCATTATTTTATTCAACCAAACTGCTTCCACAAAAGCTCTCTGGTGCTCAGGTAGGATTCCTGTGGTGGGTCGAAAGCACCTGCAGGCCTCCGTGCGTGCAGTGTAGGATGGGGATAGTTCTAATAATGGTATGTAACACCTCGTTTTATCAGGAGGGAGGAACACAACTGCACACACACACAGACACACAGACACACACACAAAGAAAACGATAAATAATCGATTCGTCTTCTCAGGTTACCGCTCCACTAAGACAAGGTGGTGACACCGGGTCCAGACACACACATGCTGAAGAGTCACTGGTGTTGGGCTTACTTAGATACAACGTTGTGGTATTCTTATTTTACTTCATACTTCTCACCCCCTTTATTTAGCAGGAGTGAGAGACACAATAGGACACACACCAAGTACCTGCAATCTGTTCCACCTCAACATTAGATTAGGTTATATGTGTATGCAAACTGTTACAGTGTGTAACATAACAGCTACTGCAACATTTGAGTTAAGTAAGTTAATAAGTGGTAATGCTAGTTTACAAAAAAGATCTTTCTGTAAAGATAGCTGTTTGTGATGCATTAAATCCTCATCATCATCAGAGCGACGAAGAGGAAATGTTTGGTATCTTTATACTCAATAGACTGGACATGAATTTTCTGTCAAAAAATTCACTCATGGACACACGTGTCGACACAATGTAGCTTGTTTTGAAGATATTTACCTATAGTAATATGTACTTCTGGTTGCCAATATGAAACCGTCAAATAGATAATAAAACGGTAAAAGAAGCTTTCCATCACTATCTGAAGTCAAATCAGTTCTGGATACAGTGGACAGAGTACACTGCGGGTGGTTTTAACTGAAAGCAGAAAACAACTGCACCCCCAACCCGCCTCCCCCCACCCACTTCCTCAAACCCAACTTGACCACATGAGCCTTCGGGGGGAGAAGAAACTGCTGGTGTTAATTTGTCCACATACAAACGCACGCACACACACACACTTTAGAAACTAAGGTAGCATTTCCATCTGCACTTGTACTGAGGTTAAAGATGCGAGGGGCCCTCAGAAGACCACCGGATCTCTACTGTCATGAGCCCATACACTCCGAAACCACACATCAAACAAACACGCCGTTAGAACTTCACCTAACGCGCGCACGGTTAAGTACACTCGATTTAATGAAAACTCACGCAGCAGCACCGGCTAGTAAGCATCTCCTTTTTAAATGGACGCAATAGGAATTTGAGACAAATTAATTTCAGGATTATTCAGAGCATATTCGTCATTAAAAATATCAATATTAGCCAATGCCAGAGATTGTGTCAAAAACAACAACGATTTTTTAAAAGTTAATTTCACGCCGTGAGAGACAACAGGAAACAGAAATATAACTGATGCATTTCAAGCTGCTTTGTACATTTTACTAGAATGATGCACACGCTTGATGAACATCAACATTCAATGCGAATTGCAACTGAAGACCCTTTACGGGACAAACTAAGGTCAGATAAGAAAAAAGTGTGACGTTAAATCGGCATAATGAAACAACTCTTTCTCACGGAAATACTTTTGGATTATGAAATCGTTCCACGGCTAGTGTGCAAGTTGTTTGATCCTCCCCCAACATGTCAAGCTCAATGTCAGACACGGACCCAACGTTCACATTTACATTTTTGATACAAAATTGAAACATATTAACAACCCAGTGTACAAGCCCAAATAGTGCCGTTTATGTTTTCAAGGTCGTCACAGGCCCATGCTGTCAGCCTCGCGGTCTGCAGAAGCTGCCAGAGCAGCACAGATCTCTGTGATGTGGAAAGATTTGACTTTTTTAGCATATTATGGGACACCTCAGTAATTTGTGATAGAAATGCTGTAAGTGTCAAGAGTCTAGAGACACACAGCCTGTGAACAAGTCGACAACCGCTACGCTTTTGGAACCTCTGCATCTCCATTTGAAGTCATAATATTCTCATGGCATGTAAATTTACACCCCGTAGTCAAATATAACCACATCCACCACATGGTGGGGTAACAGTTAACAACCCACACCTGAAAATCTAAATTGAGACCAGTAAGTAAGAAGTCGGAAAGTCTGGTTTGGTGAAATGTAGAAAAGTAGATCGCTTTGATTGCATCAAAGTTTCAAACTGAAAGCTCAAAATCAGTTTAAAATAGACAAGTTTGATCAGAAGATTAATTCAAAAACATTTACAATAATATGGCCAATATAAAATAAAAAACTTGAATAAGACTCAGAACCATTTATGGCCTTGTATGTTAGGTATTTGTTACGGCGGGTGGTACATACATTGGACAGTAAGACAAATGTACACAGTGCAAGAAATATGGATATGAACATAAATTTATGAGTAAGTTTAAGTGTTCTTGAAAACTTTAAAAGTGCAACACACCCGACTCCGAGGCAAAGACCATTATTTTGCAGACATTTAAACTTGTTCACAAACAAATAAACATTCTTTACATAAAATAGTACCATTAAGGCTTTTTTGGAGGATATAAATGATCACGTCACTACATTGAGTAATAATCTCACAATCAATGCAACACTAAAATACACCAATAATGTATAAGTTAACATCAATAATGCCTAAAATGTACTTGAATTCATAATACTTAGTACTGGGTTAGTATCACTAAGCAGAGGCAGTAAAGTAAAGGGTGTTTAATCAAACTGTACAGTACTTATTGATAACATATTGCCAGGCAGCTGGTGTGTAAGTGTTATAATGTATCTCTTATGTAACCGTCAAAATAAGAGCAGAAAATACTCCAAACCAACATCACGCACGCGCACACACACACACACAGCCGTTGTGGCCTCTGGTTGCGGTCAGCGTTCAGGGAGGTGGTTGCCTGATGTGTTTGTGTCACGATCCCAGTAGAAGTTGGCTGACCTTGATTGACACAAATAGTGCTGCAGAAGAGGCATGAAAGACAACAGGACAAGGTCAATAAAGACGGTTTGTCGAGCAGAAACGTGACCAGCCGCGTTCTTTCACACCGGCACGACTCTGCAGGCAGGTTGTGCACGTGAAAAATGTACCTGTCGAGTCCGTGTGCAGCTTGGAGCCGTCGCTGCTGGTCATTTTGCATGTGACAAATACCTTCTTGCCTTCCTTCTTATCCACAGAGGATTCTAGCAACACTGTGTTTCCCAGTGGGATGGGCCTGGGAACAGGAAAAGCGTTTGTCAGGGCAAACTGACCCTAAACGAGAGTGGTCGATCAAAAACACGCCCACATATGGGTGAAAGGACACACAGGGCCAGACCGCTCGTCCCAAGAACACAGTAATGCTGTAGCATGGAGCATGGATGTTCTAGAAACAAGAGGTCTTTCAAATGTACAATAATATATATGATGTCTGTCATTACAAAAACAGTTGGATAGGAAGCATATTGACACAAACATACAGACTTCTGGAACATATGTGACATACGTGTCTGAAAACATGTTCTTTCTGTACCTGCGGTAGTTGATGTTGAGGTTGGCGGTCAAAACTGGTCCACATGCTATGGTAGCATGAGTCCCTATCACAGTGTCAATCATAGTGGCTATTGCCCCCCCGTGGACATGCCTGGAAATACATGTCGTTTTTATTAAGACACCAAATACAAAGTCTAAAAAGTGCAGTTTTGTAAGGTCTGAAGATGTGATTAAAAGGTGTTGCATCATCACTGGAAAGCTGATAATATAGACGCAGACAGGAACATGTGGGGAGAGAGTGAGACAGATGATAAGCAACAAAAGGCCTGTGGCTTGAAGGGGGCCACCGTGGGGCCCCACAGCAGCACATTTCAGGCAAAAGGACAAGGAAATGTGCAAACACATCTAACATGGTATCATTGCGTTGTTTGGAGTACAGTTAAGCATGAACAGTATGTAAACATACAAAATACACATTCATTCATAAACAACCAACATAAACAGCCATCTCACCCTGGCGGCCCCTCCAGCAGATGTCCGGCCTGGAAGACGCCCACGCACTTGTCCTCCTCACTATTAAAAAATAAAACATACTCAAATGTAGCCCCCTGGTCTCTGTTGTTCCGGGTAAAAAGACGAGCTTTTTTGTGGATCATCCTGCTGAGATAAACTCCACCTAATGGGGAAACACACAAGTGAACTGTCAGCAGCTTACGGTGCACCTCAGGGAGAAAAAAACGTTTCTATTTATTGTATAATCTACATATCATTCAAGCGTTCATGTCAGCGCATACGTACTTCAAATCTTTCGACAAGTTGTACAAATACATGAAATGTAGGTCGCAGTCTCGGTTACCTGTCGCGTACTTGAGGAAGCGATTGTAGCTGGGCAGCCTCTTCCACGGTCCCTCCCGGTTCTCTCCTCCTTCCGTCTCCTCCCCACACTGGCTGTTGTATTGCTCGTACAACCGCATCATCTCCGGTCCCCACGAGGAGTTCGGCAGGCTGAAGTCCCGGGGCTTGGAGAAGAAGGCCGACGGCAGCCCCTGCGGAGCCGAGAAGGGGGGGGGGGGGGGGGGGGGCTTTAGAATCATCGTATATAAACACACAACTGGATTTGGGGGCTCGTAAGCTTCGGCCGGTCAGTGGTAAGATGCTCCGGGTCATATGATGTTTGTCATACGCTGGAGTTGTGGTTTGAAAAGAATTATCTAGCCGAGCCCCACGTCTTCTCCAGTAAAGTTCTGATATGTGGCTTGAAACACTTAGTAGTTATACTTGAAGAATTCTTGCCTCACCTATTTTGAACATTAAATATATATCTTGTGTGTTCAAATGTTGTATTTAATGCTTAACCTACATATTACTGTCTCATTTTTTGTTTAAGACCTTTGTAGATAAAGTTCCCCTCTGTTTGTGTGTACCTGAACGCACCAGTGCTTTACATTGAATTGCAGCCTAACTGAACTGAAATGAGAAACATCTGGAAGGCCCGATCAACCCCCCCACATCAGACCAGTCCTTTAAAGCACGTTCATCGTAACAGATCATCCTACTAATGTCACCTACCAGCATGTCCCTTGAGTCGGTCCTGAATGAGACGCAGGAGGACGGGCGGCCGAGTTGAGACTGCATCGACGAGACTGAGCCGAGCCGCTGGAGGGCTTTGCACATTCGGCCGAGGCTCCTTGCCATTAGCGCACTTTTTTTTTAAAGGGACGAGTGGCGGTGGGAGAGTTGCAGAGAAAGTGACGCAGAGCGTTGCCGTATCCTGAGCTAACGTTAAGTTAGCGCTGGGCGACGAGACTGGGACGCGTTTTGCTAGCTAACCTTGATAGCAGCGGTGACAAAGTATTATCGCTACAAACGGTGAGACATCGCGTGAGAATGTGCTGTGAGATCTACCTTTAACATGGTGAGGGCGTGAGGAACGAATAAGGACGCGGTGTTTTACCGGTGACTTTCACGTGTCATAACAGAGACGCTAACGCGATGACAGCTTCCGGCGTGAGAGTAGGTCACGTGGTGCACACTCTGCGCTACAACGAGCAACTCTTCACAAACTCTGCGTTACATCCGCTTGTAACTACAGGAATTCTCACAAAGACTTGAACTACCTCAGCTATACAGTTTTTAAAATGTAGATGCATTAATTAATTTCATAATTTCCCCCTGATAGTTTGAATTCATCTTTGTTTAAATGTATATATTTACCCTTGGCGATATTGTGTATATTTTCTTAGTATATCTTTAACACTTTGGGTGTATGTTTACTTTGCTGGTTATCTTTAATCAGTAAAGCACACAAATAAAGATTGGCTATTCAGTAGAAGTGGGTTTGCATGGAAAACAGATGACTTTGTTTATCTAGTCATTTCTTAAAGCGGAGTTTACTACACTACAGGCATCACAATAGGGGGACTCAAAATGACCACATATTGCACGAGGAACAATTTTCCTCAAAACTACATGTTTCTTTTTTTCCTTTGTTAACTTCATTGGCCTTTATGAGGTGTTAAAACGGATGTCACAACAGATAAAAATGAATGTGAAGTGTCATTTACTTCTCAACCCACTTGAGCAACATTGTGCTATTTCCCAGAGGAAGTTGTTTACCATTTGATTGCACTCTGAAGGCCTTACTCGAGTGCTCCGACCCGGACCGGCTGCACCTAAACTGAATGTGGGTTGAGATGAAGCGATACGACAGGAAGTGGAAGATACACTGTGCACATTACTTTGGTTTTATCATGACTAAATATGACAGTAGGACTGTCAGTATGATCCTTGTTCCTGCACTAGGTGGGATAGAGCGACATGCGACAAGTTTTCTGATGAACATATAATGTGCCATGGATTCATGCACATTGCATCTATTTTCCCCTAATCCAACTTAAAATAAAAAAAAATGATTCTGAGAGAGCATTTTAAATCAACAGAGTTTTACATCCAACGTGCGTTTTGTATTTCTACGTGTAGGATAACTTATTGTAAAACTCCAGGGTGTGTATATTTGGTAAACAAATTCACATAGGCTTAGCACTTTTTTTTTTTTACGGCGGCTGGTAATCATTAACGTTTCTTGAGCGGTAAAGAAATACCGTGTGCCTCAGACTGGCTGGGTCAGGTGCTACCCAATGTAGATTTACCGGTTACAGAGAGAAAAATACATATATCTAACCAACACAATCATTTGAAAAATTGTACAAAATTATGCAAAATATTTATGGATGAACGGATTTACAAACAGCATTTTATTGAAATCAACACAGGTTTTACTTTCTTATGAGGAACAAAAAAAGCGCCATACTTGCATCTGTGATGGTAAAAAAAAATATATTGTCATTGGCATGTCTTGCTTCTATTATTACACGGTAATTCAACGCTCAGTCAACTTTATTTTTCAGCGCCTTCGATTCCACACAGCTTCCTGCGAAATGGAGAAAAAAAAACAAATTTTACTTTGCTGTCCAGAGGTCTGATGTACCATGGCTCCACTATGTGGTTCTGCTCTGTAATGATATACAGTCGAACCTCTGATGTTCTGGAACATGCTGTTAGTCTAAAAGAGGCAGGTAAGCATTTGTGTTCTCACCTGACTTCGTCCTTGGTTGTGTCTGCAAACCCACAAATGGCTGTGTCTCTTTCCAAAATCTGCTTTTTCAAGGCCTGAACGTCCGCTTCGGCTTTCTGTTTAGCCGCCTCGTGATCCGCTAAGGAAATGTATATAGATCAACAGTGAGAATAAAAGGTGAAATAGGTCTGTATTCCACATAAAACAAAGAAGTAAAATGGGAGCTGCTACTTTTCCTGAGCTCGGTGCCTGAAACTAAGGGTGTGACTCAAAGCCTGTAGCTTCTGGTAGTTCCAATAGTCAGCTGAGATAGACGTGATTGACAGATCTCAAAAGCTGCAATCGGATCCCTCTGGGCCAATAGAAGGGCCCATAGACACATTATGGATTATCACATTCTCTTATCTGGCTCAATTTAGACTTTTCTAGAGCTGAAACTAGAGCAGAAACACAATTACCTTTGAGTTTAACGATGGCCACTTCCTTTTCCGCCTTCTTCTTCTGATAATCTTCCTGATAAAAGGCAAAAGTGTTTGTCAACAGCCTTCCAGTCAATAATAGTATTAATGTAGTGCATAAATAATTGATAAATAATGTCCCTTACCATTTCCTTGTTACATTTCTGCAGCCCGTCAGCGGAGTCCACTTTTAATTTGTTGCTTTCTTCCTTCTTTTTCTTCAGCTCATCGATATTCGTGTTGACAGACAACGCCGTCGCCTTCATGTCCTTGATTTTGGTTTGCAATTCGATAATGGACTCCTCTTTCTTCCTGACCTCAACCACGTTCATCAGCATGCGGGATTTCAAATGATAAATTTTGAGCTCCTGGCGCACGGCTTGGTAGACCATGAAACACATTGCAGCCACACTGAGGCTGCACAAGACGACCACCAACTTCATCCTGGGAGAGACGCGGAAATGATCCAATACGCGACGGGGAGAAAGCGGATGGTTAGTCTTTGTTCATTTCACGTGCCTGTTCGAACTGCGTGTCCCGCAGCTCCTTCCTTTTGTGTGGCAGCGCTCCTACCTGCTCCACCTGCGCCACCTGCTCAACAGGTTGGGCCGCGGCGACGCGCCTTCACTCCCTGCAGCGCGTGACACCAACGCTTTGGAATCACGCCACGAACACATTGCTTCCGGATACGATATCACACGAATATGTAAATGATAAGGAGACACACTGTGCTTATTGACTCGATCTCGTCCGTAAATACTGATAGATAGATACGTGCGCATGTTATGTTTCGTTAGTATAACGAGGTGATCTTTTGAGAAGCTCTAAACTGCGATGGAAACGTTACTTGAAAACAAGCTTAAGATGCATGCCGTGCGTATCTTTCCTTTAATAGTGTAGGTTACTTTTCACTGGATGCGTCATACTCTTTTAAAATGACGCATTGCAATGCACTAATCCCTACGGTGGCTCTGAAGTGCAAAACACAACGACACATAAGAAAACAACAGCAAATAGAAAAACATAACGACAAATAATAAAACACAACGAAATGAACTTCTTGCGGAGAGGGTAGGGCCTTATAGCAGATAGCGGAGGACGGACCCTTCTGATTGGACAGACGGACTGTCTGTCTTTTAACGCTCTTAATCCGAAGCCTTTCGCCGGCGACGGAAAGTGACACTGAGGATTCAAACTTCCGTAAGAAGTTAATTTCGTTGTGTTTTCCTATTTACCGTTGTGTTTTGCACTTCAGAGCCAAACGTAGTAATCCACCTAACAGTACACAAAACACTTGCCCAGCTGCGATGACGTAACCGAAGAGGGTGTGTCTCTATTCATACACGGGGGCGAAGTGCCCAGCTAAGATCCGCCTCACCTTCATGGCCGCGCGCACAGCGCAGGTGAGTCAAGCACCTTGGTTGGTTGATTTCGGTTCACGCGCACGGGAGAGAAATGTCACCGGGACGACACGGATAGCAGCGTGGTGTTTGCTTGAGATTGAGCGTCGTTTTTCCATCATCAAGTATAAACGGCGGACACACACACACACACGCACACACACACACACACACAGCTATGAAGGCCTCACATGTGCTACCCGTGACACTTCTCATTTCGACCGCTTTGGTGGGGATCACTAAAATACGCGAAATGAACCAGGACAAAGACAAAAGACAGCACGTCTTCCAGGACATCAAGCTGCGCGTGACCTACGATGTGCTGCAGGACTATCAGAGCACGCTGGAAGAGACGAGAACTTTACTGGAGAAGACCCAGAGTGCGCAGAAAGCGCTGGAGGAGGAAGTGAAGTTGCTTCAGGTCAAAGCGAATCGGGCTAAGGGTGATGTGGACGTCTGCGTGGCAGGCAAGGTGAGGAGAACCCAATAAATGCAAGCAGAGAGAGAGAGAGAGAGTCATTTTTGTTGCTCGTAGAGATCCACACTGTGTCATTCTTGAGTTGAAAGAGGAATATGTGCAGCAGAGGTTAAAGAAACTGAAAACCAACATGCAAAAAGTTCCTCTGTAACCTTTTTGAAATGTATCTCCTGGCTCTGTTTTTCCACTGTAATATTAGTTGCAATGTAAGTTACGAGTAACGATCCCACAGAACCGGTTGTACCAGGTCAAAGAAGAACATACCAAACACCACCCAATTCCCGGCTTGTCGTGTAGCCCAAATAGTGCACTTTGCCCGACATTACTGTTTAATTTAAGCCATTTATTGTTTGTGTGTATTGTGAAATGTGGGAGGAATAATCCTTAAACGTGACGTCACCAAACTTCTTTCAGGCACAGGCTGTATCCTTATCGACCGGTCGGTCATTTAACACTAATAAATATATGCAAGTCTGTTGAATGAAGATCCGGTATTTGCTACAGTTAAATGTTTACACTGGAAGTCACAAGGATGTGGCTGCAATGTTAAAGATGTGATTATAGAGGCAGGATGTTGGTCTGTGTAGAAAGAAAGCAAAAGTGTATGTGTGTGTGTTGTGACATCTTTGTTCCCACTTTCAGAAACCTGCAAACGATGAGCTGGTATCGGTAGAGATAGAATTAAAAAATCTCGAAGGTAGGTGCTGATTAATGTGTGTCAATGGGTCATATTCAATTTCTGAGAGAGGACCACCTTTCCCTCTTTTACTGTGCCAGCAGGCGCTGATTCAAATGCATTTAAATGTATTCAAATGTATTCTAAAAAAGTAACTTCAAGCAATGGTCCTAATTCCTTTCATTTGTGTTCATGTGATAACACCTGCAGCTGAACACAAAAAGGTGATGAGCGCCTTAGGAACAGAATTGGAAAATCAGAAAAAGCAACTAGCAGCACGTAGCGCGGTGTGTGGCTTCTTGAAACCAGGATCACAACCACCAAGGTATCGTTCATAACAATACAGCACAAAACATTACAAAACAAATTCTATTATATTGGTCATCCATAATGGAATCCACCGTGTGCATTCACTGCATCTTGTATTGTTATTTCTTTTTTAAAGCCAGCTGTGTAGCAAGGAAGGGATCGTAGAGGGCCCTAAAGAGGAAGCACCAAAGGCAGAGGCCCCCAAACCAGAGGAACCAAAGGCAGAGGCCCCTAAACCAGAGGAACCAAAGGCAGAGGCCCCCAAACCAGAGGAACCAAAGGCAGAGCCCCCTAAACCAGAGGAACCAAAGGCAGAGCCCCCTAAACCAGAGGAACCAAAGGCAGAGGCCCCCAAACCAGAGGAACCAAAGGCAGAGGCCCCCAAACCAGAGGAACCAAAGGCAGAGGCCCCCAAACCAGAGGAACCAAAGGCAGAGGCCCCCAAACCAGAGGAACCAAAGGCAGAGGCCCCCAAACCAGAGAAACCAAAGGCAGAGGCCCCCAAACCAGAGGAACCAAAGGCAGAGGCCCCCAAACCAGAGGAACCAAAGGCAGAGGCCCCCAAACCAGAGGAACCAAAGGCAGAGGCCCCCAAACCAGAGGAACCAAAGGCAGAGGCCCCCAAACCAGAGGAACCAAAGGCAGAGGCCCCCAAACCAGAGGCTCCAAAGGCAGAGGCCCCCAAACCAGAGGCTCCAAAGGCAGAGGCCCCCAAACCAGAGGCTCCAAAGGCAGAAGCCCCCAAACCAGAGGCTCCAAAGGCAGAGGCCCCCAAACCAGAGGCTCCAAAGGCAGAGGCCCCCAAACCAGAGGCTCCAAAGGCAGAGGCCCCCAAACCAGAGGCTCCAAAGGCAGAGGCCCCCAAACCAGAGGCACCAAAGGTAGAGGCCCCCAAACCAGAGGAACCAAAGGCAGAGGCCCCTAAACAGGAAGTACCTCAAGCAAATGCTCCTAAGAAGAGATGAGAAATGACAACCTGCTTTTTTGTAATTTACCTTTCAAAAACACAACAAGATTCCAGCACATTGCTTCAGTGGGCCAGTTTTTATCAGAGCCACAAGGATGACTACCTGGTACAGGACTGTGGTGTTCAGAGATATTCTTTTTTTTTTTATGTAACAAAATTATTATTTAAGCTACATTTTGAGGTGGACATACTTTTTTGTTTCTGCGATGGGGCAAAATGTTTTTTTAATCAGCGGCTTGTGCAGGTGTGGCTCGAGGGTTCTCTTAACATTTTTTGTAAGTGAAATGCAATGTAATATATAATTGACTAAAAAGAAGATTTGATTTATAGTTTCTTTTCTTCATGTCGTCAGTTACTGGATATCTCTTCCGTTGGTTGTCTTCCGTAATTCCGTTGGTATTTATGGCACAAATAAAATAACTGAGTTAGTATTGTTCATAAAGGTGACACGTATACAGTCATTTTTCATTGATTTTCATTCATTTCAATGTACCCTTTTTCAGTTGAACTTCGAAATCTGCTATCAGTAGATATGTTGTGGTTTTGTAGTTAGGATATTTAGAAAAAAAGAGTAAAACACAATTATTCGTTCATAGGGAACTAATCACTAATCGAGATCGCCAACTTCAAAGAGCAACGTTTTGTTCCTTGAACACTAGCAGTGCACATGCACTTTTTTGTTGCAGGATCAGTATGTCAAACTGCTTCTCTTCTGAATATACAAACCGTAATGTGAAAAGTTTAGGACTTAACAAATAGGAAGTTGTCAAATGGTTGACCACTAAAATTTGTATTTTGGTCACAACTCATTTTATTTAGAAATGCTGTGTGTGTTTGTGTGAGACAAAAGCTAAACACATATGTGAGGTCTAGTATCTTTATCACCACAAAAACAAATGCAGATCTGTGTGCTCTGTTATTTGACTGAATGTAAATTGGGAACTCTGGAAAGAAACCAAGAAGTTGAAACCAGGAAGAGAAAAAGCAAGTTAAACATTCTCCCTCTCTCTGTTTATCTTGCGTAGCAGCTTTTGTTGCTGTACATTACACTTTTATAGCTTTTTAACCTTAACATTTTCCACTATATGTTAGATAACTACCCCAATGCTGAAAACACATAAATAGGTATTGAATAATCGTTGTTAACCTTGTCTGACTCTCTCTTTCTTAGTGACCCTGCCTCAGGGTGTGTGTGTGTGTGTGTGTGTGTGTGTCAGACCAAAGCACCGACCAATCCGAGAACACGAAGCCTTTGTCTGTCTCCCTCTATAAACTTCACTCTGTTATCCCGGTGATAACAGCTCCATGTAGTTTGTATTTGGCTGATCCTAAACCTTCACTATGTATTTATTCTAGAGCTTCCAATAATATGTTGCACATTGTTTCTTTTTGAATTATATTTTAAACCATATAGAACAAATACTCAAAAGGGCATTTTTTTCGTTTGTGGATTAATACTAGAACAGCTGTTTGGAAAGATGCTAAATCATCCAGATTTTGCATCTTTCTATCATTCTGGAACATTTTCAACAAAACATCAACTATACAGGGTTCATGATATTAAAGCCACAACATTCTGTTTTGTGTTGATTATTGCTGTTGCTCTCTGCTCTGTTCTGTTCTGTTCTGTTGGACTGGTTCTTCAGGTTTTTCCCCATTTTATTGTGTGCGTTGTAAACTTTCCATGGTATTTTTTGTACACTCAGTCGTGACAATACTAACTTGACAGTGTGGTGTTTCCTGTTTTTAGCTCTATTCATTCTCACTGCATTGTGCATCGCCTGAACATCTCATTTTGTGGTGATTATGGTATTTGTCCTGGAGAAAAGCGCAGGTGTTTGGGTCCTGAATTCTGCCGTGACTTCCCTGCCTCTGATTCGTCCCGGGTGGCTGCAGGCTGGATGCGGCAGAGGAGCCGCATCTGGCTGCACTGAATGTCTGTTTTTGTATTTGTGCTTATTTGTGGTACGTTTTGTAATGCAACCTTATGGTGTAATGATCTCATGCCCTGTTGTCATCAGTCATCAGTGCCCTTGTTTCTATCAAGATCAAGACCTCTATCGCACCAAAATGTTCCAATCCTCATCTTCTACCTTTTCTTTATAACAAAGTGGGTGTACTTTTTAATACACTGTACAATAATGTACTTTACAATCACCTCATCTTCCCACCACGTGAGAAAATTAGTGACTTTTGTACTTTGTTTGCTTCAAAGTTCATAAAGTTGATGTTGTAATGCTGTATCGTTTCAAGCAATTGGATATAAAAACACTTGATTAATACATAAGCTGAATATAGAATATACATTTGCATTGAATCCTGCCCCAATAACTTTATATTCTCAAACTGAAACTAGCTTTTGATTGCTGCAGATTTTAATCATTGGACCTTAAACGTGAGTGAAAAATAAAGTTTGTGCTGATAGGGGGAAATTATTTTGCCCCGCTTATTTCAGACTGTTGAAAGACTTACGTGTTCATTATTTCACTGAATTGTAAAACTTCTCGTCTTTTCAACCATTTTCCCTTTTCATCTCTCACTTTGCCTCACACTAGCATTCCATCTGTTGGAGATTAAAATACTACCCCCCCCCCCCCGGGCTCCCAATTAGACAATCGGAGGGGCTATCATTCCGCCCCAATAGGCTCACAAGGTCAGTTCACAACAGGAGAGGATACAGAGACGTCATAAAACACAGCATGCAAAGTAGGACTGTGTTAATGACGGGCTGGAAAATAGATGCCGTTGTTGTTTTTTCAAGACATTTTAAACAGTTAAACACTGAATGATATACTGCAGTCTGGATACACAATCAAATCCTAGTCTCACAACGGACTTATTATTACTTATCAGCTCCGCGGCCGCTCCTCTCCCAGACTCCTCCACGAGGGAAAGTGTCTCCATTAACCAGCACATGTTACAGACGATGTGAAGTCAGCACGTGTCCCATACTCCCCCCATCAAAAACATACACATGAAGTGATAACAGTGGTAAACCAGACCACCAGAGGTTATCCTGACATCCAGAGGTCGACCGCCCTGCCCATATTTACACACATTTCCCATTACTTTTAATTGAGGAAGTTAGAGATACTGTTTACATAAAAGTCCAAATTCTTCACCTCGACCAATTTGAAACACCACGTAGAAACACACAATTTGAGTACCCAAAAATAAAGGGACAGCTGATGCTGAAACAGGATGGCATTCATATTTAAGTTTTTTGATGTTTTTTTATCTTCACGCTGCTACACAAACAACTGTAATTACACTTGATACGTGCGCCGCATCACTTTATAAAGGTAATCTTTTGCGAAATCAGCCACATAATAGTGACAAGATACAACTGATGACAATGAAGTGACCGTCGTGTCCTCCCCTAGAGGCAATAACCGAAAGTTATTTGACTTTGCGTTCCGGGGTCGTGTGTGTGTGTGCGTTTGTGCGTCTGTGGGAGCTTACAGCAGGATGAACATCACATGTATTGATCAGGCTAATGTGGGGAGGAAAGGCCTCAGGCCTCACTAGCTGATCAATATACCTCTAATTACATGGGGCACTCAGTGTGTGTCCCTCCCACGGTTGTATATAAATGCTGTTTGACTGAGAAATAACTCATACACACAGATCGTAGCTCACACACACAGTTAGCCGTGGATCATTTTTTACCACCTTTTCTTAATAACACGCAGGCTTAAAGTAATCACATTCTTTTACTTGTTTTACTGAGACTTTTTACTGACAGCACACAGGGGTGTTGTCTATGCATTTAGGAAATTGGTAAGTATCCTCATATTTGTATTTGTGTGTGAGTTTACCTCTACTTTGTTTCCCCTGAATCTGATCTTTCCCAAAACCAGTGAGCAGAGATCACTAGTTTGTGATGCCAAACAGAATCTCTCGTTACTGTTGTTTGTGACTCGCTCCCTCAAGGCCTTCCCTCCGTCATAACCCTCTTGTGTTGGACTGGTTCTTCAGGTTTGGTCCATTTTATTGTTCTCATTGAACATTTTTAAAGGCATTTTTTGTGACATACTGACTGACGGTTTGGTGTTTCTTTATTTTCTGTGACATTCCCTCATTCATTCTCACTGCATTGCCTGCAGACTCCTCCAGCCGGTTGAGGCGGCGACTGGCTAGAAGCTGTGTGATATGTTTGATATTCGGTTGTTCTTGTGCTTCGTCGTGTCAACTAAATATCAGACATATTCCTACAGAGTCTGGCATTGACTTCTGACCCGCGTTGGGCCAACAAAAAAAGATCCAAGTGAAGATGTTCAGGTGAACGGTTATTGATGGTAAATGTTATTCTTTTATATTGCTACTTACTCTAGAATATAATTTCTGTATAATATCTTTGAAGAAAGCTTGAAAGTACTAGAATGTCAGAATTGTGCTTTAGATAAATGAGAAAAAAAGTACTGTTATTTACTATATATTAACGTTCTTGTTATGTTCTCGAAAAAAGTTTTTAAAAAAATGTCCCCTAAGTACAATGTTTTTGTATTCTTTTATCCGGCTTTCAAACACAGTCATGTAGACGACCATGAGAGCGGACACAATGGGTGTAGTCCTGCTTTGTGAGGAAACAGGCATTTTCCTGCCACAACAAAGACATCAGACAGAGCTAACTGACAATAGCCGGTTATCACATGTTAGTTCAGTCCTGATTTATTCCGCCTGCAGTCTTTTATTAGCAACAACATCAAATTTGTATTCTCTTACTGCTAATGGATGGTACTTTTTTTCTTCCTTGTCAGTTATTTTTGTCATCATGCAATGAAGATATAAATAAAGCTTGATTGCATGTTCATTTTGTCTGTATTGATTCATTACTGGCTCCACATCTCGAATTCACGCCTTATTGCATCGGGCATAGCAAAAAAAATGCTTCAGATACTATTTTTATACCTAAATTAACTGAGAGAATGTGTTTTTTGACTTTTGGTTAAATGTCCTCCTTCAAGGGGCATTTTATTGTGTAATAATCCAATTTTCTAAGGTACCGTAACAAGCAACATCCTAATGTGCAGAAGCCATTGAGGCCATTAAGAGTGCTGCCTGGAAAGATCAGTGACAGCGATAATATATTTTTAAAACAAATTAGAGCATAAGAGTACATTTAAGAAGCAGCCAACAAGCGCTATCACATATTTCCTAAACTGCATTGCAATGTGAAGAACAGGCCATTGAAGGCTTGTGTCCTGCAATATCATTCTTAAAATAAAACCTATTCTGGCAAAAATGATTACAACTGGAAGGATAGTTTAAAGTGCACAGAAGACATCTGAGGCAAAACACATCGATGCATCACAAAAGGACAAAGAAAGGAAGATGGAGGACGTTTATGATTCATCCCTGTGTGTGCACTGCCACTCATCTGATCTGCAGGATTTTAAAGCTCCTTTTTGGTCTGTGCATGTAATGTTTAAACAACTATAAGCACAAAGACATTCATCCATTTTCTTTGAATGCCACAATAAAATACGTACACATGTGCCTGAATGTTGAACATGGGTCAAAGCGCCACGCTGTGTGGGACAATAGGCCAGTGGCAGGTTGTGCTATGGATGTTGTCATGGATGGGGAGATGTCCTGATAAGGTCAAATGGCCCCACATGAGACAAATGTTATCTGAAAGAGTGCACACTGTATACTCTAGGGCAATTTCTGTGCAGCACCACAAGAGGGAATGACGAACATTGTCGCAATGTTTGTGTGCAGCGTTTGTGTGTCTGTACACTGAATGTCTGCGTGCTGATAGAAGGTAATTAATGAGTGTGTGGAGGGATAAAGAGGGGGGGGGGGGGGGTTGACAATGGCAATGAAGGAAGTATAGATAAAGACTTGCTGGTTCAGTATAAATATCTGAGCCCACAAGGAGGCAGAGCATCCTCTCAAGAGGGACATCAAAGAGGAGAAGAGGGCTGAAAGGGGAAAATACAGAAATTAGAAGAAAAAATTAGAGGGTTAATAAAAGCTAGAGGAACCGAGGAAGGAGAAGGAGAACCGAGGGAAGGTTTTTATTATTATATATATTTTATATTACATTGTTGGATCTTTGAAATAGGTGAGACCAAAGATGTGGCATTCTTTCATCGGGTTATTACTTTTTTGTGTGTATATTTTTTACCCTGTGCGCTGCTTCTTTTCAGAAATGACAGACACAGCAGGAGGAATACTTCTGGCTTTGCTCTTGTTCCTGAGTGCCAGTGTGCCATGTTTCTCTGACAATAACAGGGGCGAGTGCTTCTTCAACACTAAAGGTGCAGTAGGTGTATGTAAACGTGTGGACGTGATGATTCCTATTGGCTTATATGTGTACAATTCGCCAAGTAGAAATAGAAAATTCTATGTCAAAAACATAAGAAATGTTTTTGAGGTGAACATACTTTACTTTTGTGCTACTTTATGCCTCTTCACTATATTTCAAAGTCAATCATTGTACTTTATATTTGTATGGTACAATTACATTTTTCCAGAACATATTATAAGCCTAGGAAATGCAATGCAAATTTGAATTATTAAGTACTCAACCTAGTTTGACTGCACCGATCTGGTGCAAAATTGAAATCCATCATTTTCATCAAATAATGTACTTCTAACTCTACTATAATCTAGGACTATTACTGTCAATTTGTGTATTTTACATTGTATTTATTTTTTGTTCAAGTAAATCCATTGCTCTATATGTCATAATAGCTGATATGTTTAAATTTAGGAAGCTGTGAACACATGGGAAAGTTGTACGGAATAGGAGAGACCTGGATAACCGATGACTGTTTCCAGTGTGTCTGCATGGAACCTTTTGGAGTAGGATGCTGTGACCAGTGAGTTTGTTTTGAATAACTATATAATAATAACCAATTTAGACGTGTCATAGATTTAACTCATCTTCCCAACAGTGGATCGGAACCTGTGGACTATCCATACTGGTGTGATGTCATCCGTAGACCCGACTCTTGCAAAAGCGTTGTAGTGATGAAAGTCAATCACAAACTACCGTGTCTCTGGGGAAGAGGACGTCTCAGACCGGCTGCAGGTCAACCTTGGAAATCTGACAATGATCCTTTTTTTTAAATTCAGCAATTAATGAAAAATCGCAATGAGGCAATGTTTGACGTTCATTTTGGATTCAATAATAATTATCTCAGGGTTAGTGAGGGACTAAACTCTGTTTATTATTTTTAAATCTGCAAATAATTACCATGGGAATTATGGGTTGACTGTGTTCTATTCTAATTTCACAATATCTTTGTTGTTGATGTCTGAATGTCTTGATTATAGTTCATGAAAATAAAAAATGTACTTATTATCTAATTACAACTTTGTCAAATTCCTGGTTTTGCGTAATATTGGTATATGTTATTTATAAAATGACTACTAAGTATAATTTGTTTGATTACTCACTTACTCAACAATTAAGTAATTAAAAACATTCATACTTTCATATACATTCTCCTGCTTCCCAAAAAATTATGTCTGTTCAATAAATATCTGCAAACATTGTAACAAATAGAGCACACGCGAGTAAAACATCTGTATCCTCAGAAATGTATAATATTACTTTAAATAGAAAAAATAATTTGGGTTTGTAATGAATTTACTTGCAGTTGATGAATGAGGGTTAATACTTTTATTTTGAAAAGAGAGCAGCGGCGCAGAGTTTGTACGTCACACCGAAGCGCGCTGAGTGTGTCCACCTTCGACTGATTACTGAAAATGTCGACTTACCGCTGACTTATTAGTAGTTTGCATACAATTAAAGACAGCAAGAAGCAATACAATGTGGATACTGACCCCCCTGGAGCCCGGAGGTAACGTTCTGTGTTAGCTTAACGTTAGCTGGCGGGAGAATGTAGCTGTGTCATTAACGTTTCTAATGCCACTAAAAACGTATCAATTCTCCTCTTCGGGTTGTGTAGTAATCGTCTTTTGATTTGCCGACTAGCTCATTTTATTCATATCTATTACTCCGGAAAGGTTTTTCCCAGTGAAAAAGTGCGATGTGCTAAATGCAGTATCCTTTCAACCACCGTCAGGTTGTCAGTTTCTGGTTCCCCCGTTAGAAGGTCCATGACCGGCCTCCTTTCCCTCACAGGTGAGACCCACTATCTCGTCTCCTGCAAAGAGTATGTTGTGGGGCGCAAAAACTGCGACATCCTCCTGCCCAATGACCAGTCCATCAGCAGAGCTCATGCTTGTCTCACTGCTGCAGACCAAGTAAGAAAGAGAATCATCATCATCATCATCATTCATCACCTAATGGACTCAATGTGTTCAAGATAATCTCTCAAAAGCCTTAAAACAATTCACTGAGCAATTGACATTGCAAAGATAATTGGCCATTTGATGCCAGTGTTTGCACTCTGTTAACAGCAGAAAAAAAAGGTTGCTCAAAGCCGTGCAGCAACATAATTCCGTGCTCTGTTGTTGATCTACATGCATATCCATCCATCTATACGCTGAACGTGGTTTGCTGCGTTATCATGCCGGTCTGTACAATAATGACTCGTGTTGCAGTGCATTCAGTTTCTACAGTATTTTCCTAAAAGTGTGACTACTTTGCAGGATTATTAATCCATGATCAATCCATTATTGGTACATATGGCTTCTAGTCTGTTAATACTCAAAAGGATTACATTTTTAAAAGCATGTTAATGGAGCTGCATGTCGTCTCCACTTTTCCTCACAGTTCAGGTTGAATAGATTTTTCATGCTTGGGATCCGTTCAAAACATTTGAGACGTGAACAATTGATCATATTTGATTAACAACTTTACGAGTGCCTTTGTGAATTCTTTTCCTAGACGCTGACTTTAAAAGACACGTCCAAGTATGGTTCATTTGTCAACAGCCAGCGATCCCCAGAGAACACGCCAGTGGGTTTAAAGTCAGGAGACAATGTTACATTTGGGGTTTTTCAACACAAATTCAGGTAAGTTAGTGATACAAGACCAAGTTAGTTATATTTCACATCACTGATCACCTTTCACTTTTGATTGCGCTCACAATGCTCATGAATTTTATGTTGCACGACAAATTTGTCGTCCTTTGTCTCAGCGTGGAGCACCAGAAGCCAGTGGTGTGTTCGTCCTGTTTGGACAATGATGGCAAGGCATCGATCTCTCAGGCCCTGCTGGCTTTGGGTGGGAAGCTGGTCAACAACTGGACTGATGATTGCACCCACCTGGCGATGCCCTCTGCTAAAGTCACGATCAAGGTTCTTGTTTTCTCATTGGGTGGTTGAATGGGATGTGTTTAAATATGAGTTTGATGTGCTTATTCTGTTCTCTTATTTAGACCATTTCCGCCCTCCTGTGCTGTCGTCCCATTGTGAAGCCGGACTTCTTCACAGAGTTCTGCGAAGCCGCTCGGCAAAAATCACCTCCCCCTAAAGCTGAGCGGTACGAAACAGTCCATCTTTATTTATTCTCATTTATGCTGAGAGTAAACCGAGTCCACGCAGGAGCAAACATTATCTAACTATGTGCCGTACGTTGTCGTAAAGGTTCATCCCGGAGATCGACGAGCCCAGCTTGAGGAACGACGATGTCAATCTTGCGGCGATTCCAGTTCGCAGACAGCTTTTCAGCGGAAAGACCTTCATATTCCTCAATGCCAAACAAGTGTGTCTACTTCGTTCTTTGTGATGATCTCATGTTGGTTTAGCGACATTCTCCTTGGATTTGTTTCCATCTACTGTTTTAGAGAACAGGGTGATTTGATAACAGAACACACAACAGTTATAGAACGAATCGCTCCAGGAGAGATCACAGGTTATAGAAGAGCTGCAACTGATGGTTGTTTTCACTGTTGATGGGAGGATCTAGATTATATAATGTAGAAGAAGAAGAAGATATCTACATCACTTTTTATTCTCTGACCCAATAATGTCCGTTATCGCCAAATAAGTATGTATTTAATAAGAAGGAAAGCAGAGAAATCTTTTAATCAAACACACAGTCCATTGTCTCATCGCTGCTCTTTTGTGGTTTGCAGCTCAGGCGCCTGAGTACAGCGGTGAGCTTCGGACGCGGCGAGAGCCGGCTGCTTGAGGAGGGCTCTTTGCCCCGAGACCTGCTGGAGTCTCCACACAGCTGTGTGATCGACGTAATGACGGCCAGCTCCCAAACCCTTCCTTTCTCTACCACAGAGTGGGTGAACTCTGTGAAGAACATCGTTCAAAGGTTGGCACCAACTCCTCTTCAAAAGCCCTCGAGGGTGTGTTTTGGCGATTTATTTGTCAAAGTGCGATGATTTGTGAACACTTTAAAACGCTCTCTTTGGCACAGAAAAGGCCTCAGAGTCATCACAGAATCGGAAATTGGTTTGGCTGCCATCTATGCTTCCTGTAATAAGTACTGCAATCCATCTTGTCTGACACCAGACTCAGGTGGGTGAAGGGACCAAAAGGCACTGAATGCTGCGATTGTCTTTTTTTAGGTTTTCATCATTTCCGACATTTTCATTTCTTAATAATTCTTCTTATATTCGTTTCCGTCCTTGTTTACTGTTTTTTTTAGAGTCTGCACCAGAAGTGGCCCCCAGAATCCCCACCTCTTCGCTGTCGCAGAGCGCGGCCGTGGACGAGACCGCGTTACCTGCAGCGTCTCAGAACATCACGGCTTATGCGGCCAACACGGAGCCATCACAAGGGTACCAGCAAGCACGGCTCAGAGCACGCGTCACTTTTGATCTCAAGTGGTCCACAAACTTTCCGTTTTTTAAATCTGTGCAATTATACTTGTTTATCAGGAAAGACGCGTGTGAAGGTACGAGGGTGATGGCAGTCGGGGAGACTCCTGAGGAGACGCAAAACCAGAACAGCAGTCAGGCCGGCGGATTCAGACCTTTTGCTAAGAAGACGTTCACTCAGTGCGTTGTGCCCGATACGATGAGCTCATCATTCAACTCTGCAGAGAGCACGCACTCGCAGATGAAGAAGCCAGAGTCTAAAACAACAGGTGGATGCACAGTTTTTTTTTATTTTTTAGATTTGTATTTGTGTTATTCAGCGATTCGCTTTTTCCAGTCAAAATGATTAGCGAAGCTTGCACAACATGAGTTGTTTCAATCTCCTAATCTACCTCTCAGCACTCGCTTCATTCCATTTAGTGCTTTAACCCTTCAATGAATGTTTTTGCAGTTTCAGGTGCAGGCAGTAGTGGAATTAGGTCCCGGACAGCCCTTCCCAGGAGCAACGTGTCCCGCTCTGCACAAGGCTCCCCACAGAAACAATTAACTCTAACCACGTTCTTCCAAAATGCCAACAAGAAAAGGTAAACATATGCTCTTTGAAATAGGTAAGAATGTAGCGCGCTAACCAAGCAAGTGAATCGTCTAATGTCGATGGATTGGCAACGATACAAGATGAAAGTCTTTGTCTCCATGTCATTGAGGCCTTTGGAGGAAGAGCTCTTCTCCGTCACGTCGGAGCCAAAACGTTCCGCGCTGGAATCATCCATCAGCATGCAGACGCCAAACGCTTCAGCCAAGTCCAAAGAAACATCCTCGCGCTCAGTCAGAGCCCCTGTGGCAAAGTCCCAGGCTGCACTGCGGCCAGCAGCTAATCTCCTCGCAGGGCGGCCGGAGGCTCAATCGGACCGCGCTGCCCAGGAGGAGCCACGTAGTAGAAAGAGGAAGGAGATGGAGGAAGAGATAGAAATGGATGAGCTGGAGTCTCTTATGTCTGAGGACTTCTTTGATGATCAACCGACAGTGAATCAAGGTTGGCAAGCTCCGCCTACAACCCTCGGTTCAACCGAACCGAAACAGAGATTAGATAGTGAGGAGGCTTCTTCTTCAAGCAAGAGGCAACGGGTCCACCTAGAAGAAAATGTGAAGAGCCAGAGGCCGCAAGTGGGCCTGGAAAAAAATAAGGAGCAAAGATCTGACCAGGATGTCTTCACCATCAAGACTGAGCAGGTTCATCCTTTAGAGTACGAGACTGATGTAAAGTCCAGCGTGCGTCCAGAGGTTTCATCTGCCAGTACAAGCAAAGACCTACTTCCTTTTGAAGATGATGACGAGTCGTTCATTGAGGTGAGGATTTACTTTGTGTTCTTTCATCCAGTAATTCAGAGAAAAGAAAATTACAACTTGAACTGATTTAGCACACATTTTTGTTCAGCATTTAATATTACGAGACATTTACAACCTTTTATTCCTGCAGGATTTAGAACTACTCCAAGTGGATATTTGTCCACCTAAGGAAGAGCCAACGACCCCTCTGAAATCAGTTTCAATAAAACCAGAGGTCAAAGTAAGTTCTGTTGTTGTTGTGCATTATTCTTTTAACAATTTTAGAATTCCGTTTTCCACGCTTTGATAATCATTGGGAACTACGCAGGATTTACAGGGGATACTTTATAAACTGCATGTTATATTTGTAAAATCTGAAGTCCTTTTAGTTGTCTTAAATTGTTTTTCATATTCTATATCAATTAAAACAAATAATATTAACGCTCATTCTGATAAAAGTGACATATTAATGTGCTGTTTTGCAGGAGACAAAGATTGATGAGGATCTACCTAACAGGCTGGTGTTAGTGGAGTTCAGATCGCTCACTGTGACCGCTCCTCCCAGAACCAGACCCCCCAGGATGCAGAACAAGGGCCACGCAAAGAACTTCAAATGCTTTCAGAAGGTCAGATTAAAAACAATGCGATTCACACAACAGATGCAAGGAGCCGTGCGAAGGATATTTGGGGCGTCTAGTTGTGAGATTTGAGGTTACTCAATTAGAACTATAAACCTTTTAGCTACCTGAAGCATGTTTCTAAAGGAGATGCTGCTAGTGGTTTTCTATTTTGAACATATCCGTATCCTTTAAGAAATTATCTTTTATGCCACATACATTATTTTCCACATGCACCAGATTAAATATGTTTTTCATAAAAACTTGCTTGCGACAGATCTACGTGACCAGTGCACAGCGCTCCCCCCACATCATCGGAGGATCTGATCTACTGGTTCACAGCAGGGGGAAAAACTCTGATCTGGATGAGTTCTTGAAAGATGCAGTTGAGGTACGATTGTCTCTGGGTCTCTATTGTCCGCCTGTGATCCGTGGACTTGGCTTCTTGATTCGAGCCTGTGTTTGTTTCAGGAGGAGCGTCAGAGCAGACGGGACGAGAGCGTTGGAGATGACCTCTTCAGGTGAGATTTCATCATCAGAGACGTGTAGTGACTTTGTTGAATCTAGATTGTGACTGCAACCAAACCAATTAATCTTGCCTCTGTTTTGTCATTAGACGTAAAACAGGCTCATTCTGCTGCTTTTATTGATCATTGGTAATGATGTGCTGCTTTACTTCCAAGAAGGTGACTGAGAACAAACCAAACTGCAATTAATAAACAACAGTCGAAAAGTGGCAACATCATGATAGTGTCAAAAGAAAAGTTGGAAATTCAAAGTAATGTGAATAATAATGGGTTTATTGACAAAAAAAAAAGACCGTAATTCTCTAACCAATTTATCCTAAATAGTATGAAGGACTGTACATACAGGGGATCTACTGTTGCCCCCCTTTAGTGTTCATTGTTTGGCTCGAAAGGTACAGGTTCTTGTCTCTTTGTCAAAAGCACCTTTTTCTATTTAGACCTCATCGCAACTACGATATGACCTGTTGTGCTTTGTTTCTCTTTGACATAAAAATGCACCGCGTGTCTCTTGTGGTCGACCTGCTCGATTCCAGTAAACATTCTAAACCTTCAGTCATTATAATCAGGAGGAGACGCTATATGATTAAATGCAAACCATCCACCTGTTGCCACTGTAGCTTCACTTTATCCAATCAGGACATGGGGAGTCTTTCGTCACAGCGGTTGCCAAGTAACGGAGGTTTTGTAAGCTGTCGCTGACGTCTTTTCTTTGACTAAGCAGAAATGAGAGTGTCTGAGATAGATTGTGTGTGTGTGTGTGTGTGTGTGTGTGTGTGTGTCGAGGCTGAATTGTTTGATCACTGATTCATGCTCAGTCAGTCGTGCGGTCAAGGGAACACACTCTGCTGCTAAGCAAACAATTCACGATTATCTTTTTTCTGGTAGGTCTAAACGAAGTTTCCAGACGTGGCTCACAGGAAGCCTGTTTGCTCTAAGCTGTTCAAACACTCTCCTCGGTTTATAGTGCCTCATTTGGGAGCTTTTATGATTTGTTCAAAATGGAACATCGAGGAATGATCAATGGGGAATGTTAAAAGCCCATCCTGACCAGGACGGACCTTTAAGATCAAATCTTTTGTGTGTCTTTAGGTACAACCCCACCAAACAAACCAGGAGGAGATGAGATGCCTTCGGAGTGAATTGCTTTCAAAGACACAGGAAATATCATCAAAGTAAAAGAAAAGATTCCAGAAAACAAATGAACGATTAATCTTTATCTGTATTTCAACTATAACTGCTAAATTGATCAGAAATGTTTTCCAGTATTTGGTATAACCGTTGTTCTTGTTCTTTCTATCTCTGAATGTAAGTAATGAAGCCACTGACAGCCAACAATGTAACAAAACACACATCTTCAGAGATTTCTCTCAAAGTTTTATTTGTCAATGATAATAAAAACGCGCCATACAAAACATTAGAAACTCTTCGGTTGTACAAGAGAGCATTAAAACTCTGCATGCTGAAAGCAGCCGTCACTTTGTTTTAGAAGTGGAGACCAGTTGCGTTTCCCTGGTTCTGGCTGAAGTTTAAAGAGGTGCTTGTTGGACTGTCGTACGTGAGCCAACAGGAACTTTTACAGATCTATAAACTGTTTGGATAAATGTCGTTGTCATGCCAGAATCTCTACAGGCCTGGTGGGTGGAAGCCCACCTGTCTATTCCTGTTCAGGGAAAGTGCCACGAATGTAGATGAACACACAACAAACCTGTTGGTTCTCCATTAAGTGAGCAGAAAGCTCTTAGTTGAAAGTGCTCTACAGAAGTGTCCAAACAGGATTCCATCTTTTACATCTACAGCCGATTTAAATCTGTAATCATTCATTGTTTTAAAGGGTTATCTCCACTTCTGAGTTGCACAATTTCTTGATTCCTTAAATGCACTTCTGTCTTTTGCTTACAGCAACTGCTGCAAGGCAATATTTCATGCCTGCATGCATATATTTAATATTCATATAGAAACAATATACAAGATTCAACAATGTTTGGTATACAGTTGAAATGTAATATTTAACACAGGAAAAAACATGATCACTAGTTGACTGTTATGATCAGCAAAACTTATTCAGTAAAACTACTAACTTTGTTAGTGGAAAAAGTAATGTGACTACAGTAACAAATTATTTATCTAATACATTAACCCCACTCGCACACGCACACACACACATGCACTGAGTAGCATGTTGCATTTAAGAAAATAATCTAGGTGTTGCATCACAATAGAAAAGCAATGGGCAGGAGACGAACAGACGATGCTTGCTGCATAGGAAGGGAGGAGACCATCTTGGAAAGGAAGAATATTTTGCTACTGCTTCTGCTCACAACCGGTCAAAGGTTAAAAGTTTTTTTGACAATTGGCAAAACAATGTCTGTTTGTTTTGAAGGTGTACTTAACAAATAGAAGAAGCATTTGCTATAAGATGCATGTAGGGTTGGTTATTATCACAAAACTTATATGGAGTTTAGCTTTTAGCCAAAAATGGCTCAACATAATCATGAGAATACAAAGAGGATGCGGAGACTTGGCTTTCTAAAACCATTAAAGGTAAATCATTTATTTGATATGGTTCTTGAAATCAAGTGTGCCATTTTTTTTGTTTACTTTTCTCTCCTTGTGCATCTATATTGTTTCAGATGAGCTGCCACTAATTAGCCAAAGTCTAAAAGAAGAAAATGTGCATAACATGATTGTTGCATTTAGAGAAATGGAATATGAAGGCAAGAACTATACCTTCATTAAAAGGTTTTAGTCATGAATTATTGTTAATTGTTCATTTCCATTTTTCTAATATTTCTATATAGAACCCTCTCATAAGAACACCATTCCCATCTTTACTTTGCTTAATTAATCTTTGTCGTGTGACACAATTAAAGGAGTGTCTTCATTTGATGAGAAGTTTCCATGTCTCTGAATTCAAAGTACGCTTTCTGAAGAAGATGATGCGCATTCAGTTGTATTTTGTGCGACAAGGTTTGTTTTTGTCCTGAGTGTAAATCTAAAAATAATTCATTTTTAAATGCCGGGATATACATTGTTCAACGGAGTACCATTTGAAGATTGCATATTGTATAGAATAAAATAAAATAAATATGTTTAACACCAGAGTGATCCTTTGAAGATCATCTTTTTGCGAAGATATTTGATGTGTTTGTGCAAGAATACAGTCCGATCCGCAAGTGAAATTATTTGCATAGACAGCTTCAGTAGCACTATAACCGCAGCGACACTTTATTATTAGACCTTTTAGAACTATTTTTAGGTGTATGGCTTCAAATACCAACAACGCTAAACAAAGAATCTTCTGAAGTTAAAGGGTAGGCTCAGAATAATCAGGAACATTTAAGATTGCTAATAAGCCTGTTTGGCCACAACATGCTCTCAGTTAAAGCTTGTGTACTATTGCAATTACTCACCACTACAGTTTGTCTTGGAGTTCGGATTAAGGTAACTTTGTCGGCGAGACCACAGATAGAGCAGCGAGTTTCTGTCACTCACACAATACAAGCTGCATGGATGATGAGCGTTACAGCCTCAACTTTTAACTGCCATTAATAAATGCAGCGAAAGACACATGGTGAACTAATAAATAACCCTGATGAAGAAAAGATCCCATTCAGTCTTGGGGTTACTTATTAACTAGAAAACATTGGCACATGGTAGCTTGGACTACTGGCCTTCTTGTGAAGTCAGACGACACTCTGGTAACCGGTCTTTTCTCCACCGCGTTTTCAAATGAAGTCGTTCCCTCCGTCGCCGATGAGCGTCCCCTTCTGCTTGAGCCTCTTCAGCAGACACGAGGCGATGCCCAGAGCACCACCCTTCAAAAAGCGAACAAAGTTGTCTCCCACCAACGGGCCCATGGCGAACAGGCCCGGCTCCCTGGTACACTCAAAGGTGTAGGGGTGGATGTCAATGGGGTTCTGCGTGCAGGAGATGGGTTTTGTGGGATCCTGACCCAAGTACTGGCCCTGGCCCTTCAGGAAAAACAAGTTGGGGTTTGTCCCGATCAGCACGAGGGCCATGGAGATCTTGAATGCCTTGAGGGAGTTGTTCCCCTGCAGCAAACACCTCCTGTCGGACTGGAAGGAAACCAAGCAGTGTTCGGGGAAGCTGGTGTAGTCGGGAAACAGGTCGACACCGGCGTTACCGGCCACACTACCCGCGGCGAGCTGGGGCTTCGGGCACATCTTGGCACACACTGAGGAGGCAATACTTGCTGCCTGAGGTCCGTTTAAAGCAGAGGAGGGAGCCGTGTTGGTGTAGCTTTGAGAGCACATCATGTTGTAGACTTTGTGGTACTCTGGGTACAGGGTCTTGGGCAGCTGTTTGAAGATGAGGTCAGAGTCGCCGACGTTCTTACGAAAGACATGCAGCACTCTTACGTGGCTGTTACAAGCGCACAGAACTGCATCCGCAGCGCTCAAACCGGCACCGACAATCAAGACCGGATCAGAGTTCACGTCCAGTTTTCTCTGGCTCACGGCCAAACCCAGGTCTGAGATGCTGTGGAATACAAACGGAAGGTCCTCGCCCTCCGCGCCTAATCGGACCGGCGAGTCGGATGCACCCGTGGCCAGAACAACATTCTCCGCAAATAGAGAGAAGGGCACATGGGTGTCATTTTGCACCTGCTGGTATCCCCTCACTTCCCAGAGAGCCCCCCCTGCTCCGTTATTTAGACACTCAACTCCATTTCCCACATCTCCCAACCCTCCACCTCCCTGACCACTGTGCCTTTTTTCCAGGCCTTCCTCCTCGTGCTCCCGACACAGTTTCTGGATAGAAGTCACGTAGGTGTTGTCAACGAAATTCTTTTGCAGGCCCTTTAACTTGACATAGTCGCGGTAATAGGAGGAGATCTCCTCTGGGGTGGCTCGGTCACTGGTTACATCCCTGAGAAGAAGAGATAGATGATGAGCGGTAACAGCGGAATAAAACCCAGGCTTAAGCCGCGTTTTTACGGTCAACCCCCCTTTCGGTACCTGTGTTTCCCGTTGGTCAGGTCCCTGTAGTTGACCCCGGGAAGCTCCATCCAGATGCCCAGACTGATGGTCAGCATGGAACCCTCCATCGCCTGAGGGAAAAGAAGAGAGAATGCAATGTCAGAGGACAAAACAACGGATTGATAGGTGCAAGACTTGCAGCGGACTAAACGTTGCATCTCACATGCCAGGCGCCTCCAGGCGTTGCCCTCCCCAGCACCAGATGTGGGATGTGTTGCTGCTTGTCCCTCCTCCACTGAAGGACAGGGGGCAACTCGTAGCCAAAGTCAGCGTTGGGGTGCAGCAGCGTGTCAAAAAGCACAGCTACAGGGTTCCTTGACCTCCCCTCGAGACCTTCACTCAAATATTCCAGATCCTTCAAGAAACAGGGCATGATAATGACACGGCTGAGTGACTGTGATCATACAGGAACACTCTTCTTCTAGTGGTTTTACCTGCTCAGTAATCGATAGGTGCTTGCTCTCCTGCAGCTTCCTGTACAGTATTGGGTTTGGGTGGACAGTTGCTGTATCTAGGTAAGGCTTGTGTCCGCTCAGCAGGTAGGACAAACAAATACCCGAAGGGCCGTTGCCTGAAAACAAATAACAGGTTTAGGAAGGATCCGACACAATGAGTGACACAAGTTCAAAAAGAAAGAATGCTTCTGGTGTTTTACGGGAGCGAGATTAAACTTAAAGCATGGCATGCTTAAAGGTCCAAAGGTCAAGCGCAAGATGTTTACCTATGATAACCACAGGGACAGTGGGTGGGTGCTCTTGGGGCATAGTGGTCTCTTCCAGTAGAGGCATGGCTGCAGCCTGGGCCGGCGCCGGCACTGCGGAGGAATGGTAGAAATGAAAAGAAAGTTCCGGGCATTTCTGTAGCCCTCTATTTAGTGCCCTACTAAACGCAGAGGCCCCTTTGTGCGCTGAACACACTCAAACGGGCTTTCTGTCTTTGTTGTCTGCCAATGCTGTTGTCGTTGTCTCACGTTAGCTCGGATCCTGCATCCGTCCACCATCCATCAGCTGACGCACACGCCAGAAAAAAAGCGTTATTCATCCTGTTATTGTCCTGCCACACAGCTATGACCCTCCCTGTCTGGGCCTTCAAACACATGGAAACGCCCCGCCACAACACAACGTGCCCCCTCCACCCCCTTTTTTTTCTCTTTGCCATCCCGCCAACGTCCACACCCCCCCCCCCTTGTCCTATCAAACGTGGCCGGCGGCGAGACTAGCCGCTGTAAACCCCGGTGCCGCTTCCCAAACAAAAGGGACTTCTAATCAGATTTATATAGGCCTGTGTCTGTTGGTAAAACGTTGCCATTGAGCATGTGTAGTGCGTGTTTGTGTGTTACGCGACTGTGCCATTGTGCGCCCGCCGGGCGGCAAATCCCCTCTGATCACTCCTCCGAGTGGGCCCTAATCCCACCGGGCATGTTTATGTCTTTACCGCCCATTTCCACAGCAGCAGGGTGAGAATGTGGTCCTGGCAGGTTGACAGAGCTCCTCCTCCTGTCATACCCATCTACCACTACCACACTACACACACAACACACACATACACAGGCAATCCCGCCAAAACATTACCCACCCACCCCGGCAAACAGTGCCCCCCTGCACCCAGCTCCAAAGTTCCTACTAACCAAAACTTGGCACGCTGCCGGTGGTATTTCCACTCCACTGGTCCATTTGACGAACCCGACAGTGTTTACAGTTTTCTAACAATTTCAATTACACACCAAAATTAGAGTCTCGCACTGTCGGTGGGTTTCAGGAGATCCCATATAATCCAAAGGAATGTATTCTAATTTGCATTTAGATTGTTATTTGTCAACATCTCCACCAGTAAACAGTATGGAAAGAATATGTATCATAAGACAATCGCAGTTTAAATGTTCATTTACTGGCTTCGGGAGTTTTCAATTGTATATTTTGTCTTATTCAACAAAGGAAACCAGATCAGTTGTATATTCAGCGCCCCTCCATTAGCCTGAGTGGGATTCTTACTCTGTGCATCATTTTATTTCTCTGAGTGATGATAATGATACACAATGCAGTTAACTCTTCATACTGCTGTGGCACCATGTTGTTAAAAGTAAGATTGTATAAAATGAGATGATGGGAACGGATGCGGGAGAAATTGATAAGCGAAATGTATGTTTTAATACCAAAGTAATCCACAGTTTCATTTCATTTCAAGCTGCTTGGGAGGAAAACCCCCACATTCATAGCAAAACATGTGAGATTACTAGAAATGTTGACTTGATTATGTTGCACGTATTTTGGTTTGTTGGCCTACTGACCTTCGAGTGTCTACATGGCCTCATTGTGAAGCCTGTGTGCAGACGATACACTACACTTTTCTAGAACATAGAGTGATGTGCGTTTAGCCTAACAGCTGCAGTAGATAGACAAAATATGAAACTAAATGTTATTAAAACACCTGTCTTTTATTCGGAAACCGGCTTTAAAATGTCCATGCATTTCAATTTCGTTTTTTTGTTGTTGTATTTTTCTTAGTAACTGTTTAAAAGGTGTGCTCGGCCCTTTGCAACTTGTGCCCATTCGCATTGAGCACCCGGTCAGTTACAAAACTTCCAACCAGCTTGATATGAGGTGAATACAACAATCTACCCGTGTGTGGTTCTTACTGCAGCACAATGTAGCAGTGCGTTACGGAGCAATGCGCATCGATCGAATGGGTTAAAACCTCCCACCGTATCCGCTCGACTCCTCGCATCCTGCATCCATCGAGGCACCACGGAGCACATGCGACATGCGGCTCTGTGCAACATCATTGCGCAATTTAGGTCAAACTCACACCTCCGCAGAACCCGTCCTAGAACAACGATCTCTCACCTCGTTGTGATGCAGCTCTCTTTGTCCCAGTTGCGTCCAGTTATCACGACCCCCGCCTGCGTTTGTATAAATACACAGATACAGGTGGGAGGTCCAGCCTCTATCATGACATAATAAGCCAACCTCTCTCTCTCTCTCTCTCTCTCTCTCTCTCTCTCACACACACACACACACACTCACACACGCGCGCGCACGCAGACACACGCATAGACGCGCGCGCATTTACCTCCGTGCAGTTGGATGACGTGCAGACGACGGTAGCCTCGGAGGTGGATCTCCTCTGCGCCTTGACGGCAGAGGGCGAGTGAGAGAGAAACCGCGTGTTCTGGCCGCCTCACGTGCGCATCTCTGCACCGGCAGGCGTGTGCGCGTTCACGGAGAAAAGAGGGAAGATGAAGAGCATCCTCGCAGCATCCTCACTGCGCCGCCGACCTGCTGCTCGAGGAGTGGGCTTTGTTATGAAATGTTTGCCCGAATCTCAGTAATGCCCTTGGACAGCATTGTTTCTGACGTACCTTTAAGCCCATATGCATGGAAGCAAAATAAAGATCCTGTAAGTCATTATAATGACAACATTTCTCATAATAATGCCTTAATGAAGCTAAAGACATGTTTCCACATTTAACCATTAAGTGTGCAACTAACTTAACATTTGAATTATGCTCTTGAGTTAATTTGGACGGATATAGAAGCGCTACAAACTAACATTTTAGTAAAACTCTTAACTCAGGGTTCCAGCAGCTGTCACACACTCTTACGAAGTCCCGCCTCCTCGCGCTATATCCAATGAAATTAGAGGAATGCACCGCTTCCGGTCCTTCATACAAACACATGTCGACAAGCCGTTAGCTCGATCAAAAACATACAAATCAAAGGCGAAAAACGCCACTAACGATGGTCCAGTTGAGTAGAATCTGCTTCCGGAAAGTAAGTAGCGAAGCAGTCATCATTTTAATCTCAGGGAAACGATTCAAAACTGTCTGTTTATTAACCACCGCAGCAGTGACATTGGCTGACAAGCTAACTGCTAGCTGGTGAAAACATCAACACTCACTCGCTGTTTGAGCCTCAGCTCGAATATTGTTAATACGATAAAACCCATCCGGGACTGAATGGGATAGTAGGAACTAGTTAGCTGACAGATTAATGTTTGTGGCACTCTTAATGTGCTTAATTTGATGTACAGTTAAAGCACAAAGAATTTTTAATAATTATTATGAATTACAAATATTTGCTGAAACAATACACTTACCAGCTTTTTATCCTGAGCTTGCTGGCGTCATTTTGTTGATCCATGTTCTGAAAATAATTTTCTCTTTTCAAAACAAAAATACTCAAACAGCAAAAAACAAGTTGTAAGAATGTCATACTCATTGCTAAGTTAACACATCTAAATGTCCCATAAAACCTACCTTTGGTTTTAAGGAATATTGTGACTGTATTAAATGCAATGTTTATATTTAACTATAAGCCACAGTTATCCAATGTGGTCATGTCTCTTCCTCCCGTTCTTCTTCCTCCATCACTAATCAGTCTTTTCTGCCTCCTGCAGTACGGTGACTTTGTGGACAACCTGCGCGTGTACGTCCGTGGAGGCGGCGGCGGCATGGGTCTACCCCGCCTGGGGGGGAAAGGAGGGGACGGGGGAGATGTTTGGGTGGTGGCTACAAAGAACATGACCTTAAAGAGGATAAAGGACAAGTATCCCGAGAAGCGCTTCGTAGCCGGAGCAGGAGCCAACAGCAGGTTTGTCTTTGCAACGGTCATCGTCAGTGACGTGAGTTGATGTTTATGACTTTGTCTCATTTTGTACAACAAGTATGTGTGCGTTTTCTACATCCGCAGTGTGCGCGCCCTGAAAGGCGAGAGGGGGAAGGACAAAGAGATCTTGGCTCCTGTCGGTATCACGGTCACCGGTGACAATGGCAAAATAGTTGGTGTGCTGAGCTTCTTTTGAAATACCTCCACCATTCGGTCAGCATATTCCGTGCTACGATGTTACCGTTTATTTCTACTTACTTTAGTCACTTAGGATATCTATAATGAAATGTCTGTAGCAAAGGGGTGTTGCAGGATACACTGAAGTATGTTTAACCCCCTCTCCCTCCAAGGTGACCTGAATACTGACGGTGATCGGCTGATGGTGGTGAAAGGAGGAGCAGGAGGCTCCTTCCACTCTGCGTTTCAGCCCAGTAAGGGCCAGACGAAGCACATAAGGCTCGACCTCAAACTCATTGCTGACCTGGGCCTTGTCGGGTGAGTGCAGAAAACACACACACACAGACATTATTGATCATTTCAAATTGGCACAAAAATGAAAACGCTTATTTTTTTTGTTGTTGTGCTGACGATCAGGTTCCCAAATGCAGGGAAGTCCTCCCTTCTGACTGCCATGTCGAACGCCACGCCTCAGATCGCCAGCTATGCGTGTGAGTACGCAACACAACGCACATCTACAGACTTTTTGAATCTTTTCTTTCTTTTTTTAAATTAGTGACATTTTTTATTTCACAGTCACAACTTTGAGGCCGCAGATCGGCAAACTGATGTATGAAGATTACAAGCAGGTATTGGGATACATTGTACTGTATTGTCCTTTTAACTGGCCCTTTTATTAAGAGTTTTTACTTTCGATAGATTTCTGTTGCTGATCTGCCCGGCCTGATCGAGGGAGCTCATGTGAACAAAGGCATGGGTCACAAGTTTCTAAAACACGTTGAGAGGACCAAGCAGCTCCTGTTTGTGGTACGTAGTGGCAGAAAGTACATAAGCTGAAACCAACCATGTGTGTTTGATTGTAGTCTGAATAACTAGGTGATCATGATAGTTTGATCTGGTTGTGCTTTGCCTGCAGGTAGATGTTTGCGGTTTCCAGCTGGCAAGCAAAACGCCGTTTCGGTCGCCCTTTGAAGCCGTTCAGCTTCTCACTAAGGTGATACTGCAAAAGTCTTGTGGTTTTTACCCCCAAAAGGTTGAATTTGAGCTAGTCATACTCAAACCTGGCTCCATCCAACTCATGCACAACATTGATTCGCCTGCATCTCATCTTCTCTCATTGTGGCCTCAAGGAATTGGAATTGTACAAAGAGGAGCTCGTATCAAAACCTGCTTTACTGGTGGTGAATAAAATGGACCTGCCTGACGCTGAGGACAAACTAGCAGAGCTGAAGCAGCAACTTCAGAACCCAGATGGTAAAATCTAATAGATTCTTCAAAATGTTATTCATTACCTTTTTATGAGTTCCCTCTTACCTACTATGCAAATTCATGAATAGAGCTGTAGTTAAGCAAAAGCTTTCTCATCAGTAAACTTATTCACGAGGTCAAATGGACGGCAAGCTTTTGCCTCGTGTTGGACTTTGTCACTTTTTCTTTCTTTTTTTTGCATTTTTATGAACTAATATTCTTGGATTGTTATGGATTTTTATGACACTGTATACTACGACTATGTCCTTAACAGATGTGCACTGCCTGCGACGTGCTAAAGTGCAGTAACACACACTGGGCTTTTGTTTTCCTTCCTGCAGAATTCTCGCATCTGTTGCCCGATGACATGATGCCAAAGAGCTGCATGACCTTCAGACACATTGTTCCCGTCTCGGCCACCACCGGGTTTGGTGTGGACCGTTTGAAAAGGTGCATCCGAGAATCGCTCGACGACGACGCAGCGACGGCAACCAACGACATCCACCAAGACAGACTGCAAGCTTTGAGGCGGCAATCACATGAGCACTTGCGATGAACACACTCAATGCGACACATTTCTTCGGGACACACAGCCTACGATGATGGATCGCGCAACATGAAAGCTGGTTTAACTTTGGTATAAAAGCAGCTGTCCGTTGAGGTTAATGGAGGAGGATTTTATCACTGACTTTCACCTCCAACGTTACGACGCTCAACAAGTTGATCTGTGCTGCAGAAAGTCACTTCTGGTCACAAGAAGGGTTGCTGTCAAATTCTTGGCCACAGTTACTAAGGTCCATCTTTAGAGAGAAAAGAAACATTGCGGATTAATATGCTTATGAAATTATGTAAGACAAGCAAATGCAAGTAAAGCACTGAAATGATACAGAATGCAACGATCAGCCAGAAAGGTGAAATGTTACCTGACAATAATTCTGTTTCATCCGATTGCACTCTTTTTTGCAATATCCGTTTCAGGGATGTAACAATTGCAATGTTTTGGAATGTCACCAGTGTCGTCTCTTTGCAGAGTTTAAAATCTCTGAACTAGTTTTTATTTAACGTGACATGGGGCCAGGGATTATTTCAATTTAATACACAAAGAAAGGCCAATATCAAGAAAATCACCCTTTGTCATAAAACTGTTGAGATACAAAACTGACTCTTGATTTTCAAAATGATATTTTGTTATTACAAACCTATTTATAATTCAAAGCACAATACATACAGGATCAGAAAATATTTGTCCATCAAAAAAAACAAGGAGGGACTTTACCAGTAAACCGGTTTACCATTGTGTTTCCTAGAAAGTCAAAATGGAGGTTATTACAAATTCAAGCATAGACGAATGTGTTGATGAAAGTTTTATTTTATATTAAATATATTACAATACTGAATGATTAAGAGGAAAAAATATGGGGATTGATTTTTGCATCAGTCTGTACAACATTCAGGCAAAATTAAAAAATAAAGATTAAAAAAGACAGCAAGTATTTAGTTTTGAACTAGTTTTTCAGCTCCTGCAGCAGAGAACCGACGTGTCTGGCAGAATGGGACCATGTGGTTGAGACTGGGTGGTACATGAATACATTCAAGTCTCTGGCCAGATGGAGACAGACAACTCATCCGAGGGGACGTTTTTTGACACAGAGCGGTCCTGTTACGCGCAGGCCGACACAGCAGATCCGCTCGGAGAATCGAGTGCGGTCCAAGTGGTCCCATCCGGAGTCCTCAGAATGTCTTATAGTGCAAAGTCCGTAACACCGGGAGAGATTTTTTTTGTTTTTTGTTTGCACAGTATTCTGATGTTAAAAACATTACTCGCGGCTGAGCCGACGCCCTCGGGGAGCCTCGGTGTCCAGGAAGGTGACTGGGCCACCAGACACTGACGAAAGCGTAGAAGAAAGCGCTGGTAGAAGGCAAATCATGAGCCAATATGGAACTCATATACAACATTACGTGTGTCCAAACCCTACGTGATACAGAGTAGCACATGCCAGAGGAACGACTGCTTCTATGTGGCCCCGGGACAAAAAAACGGTCTCCATTCAAACTCACCAACCCACATAATTACAATAATGCACTTAATTACTGTTTGAATCGTTGCTGTACATAACGCTGAGAACAAAGTGAACGTTACAAAGGTACTTAATAATAAGAAAAGATTCTAACTGCAACAATAGTCCAATACTGCAAAGATCTTGCTAACTATACAGTCTTAACGCATACATGAATTACAAATGAATAAGTGGCCACACCAGAACAAAAACAGTCAATTACAAACCGCAGTGCCTCGAGGCAACAGTTTCCACACAATGCAGAACAATGAGTTGCAAGTGTACAAAGGACTTGCTTTTGGAGAGTGTGATGGGAGTAGTTTCAAAGAAAATGAACCTTAATAGTAGATAGTTACACCGGCATTACGTCAGCACTGGCGCTTTGACGAGGAGCAGTAGAGTCGGTGGTGCACGATACTTCCCTCAGTCATCGCCTCGTGAATAGAAAAATGAAACCGTTTAATTATAGAGCTGTCATGCTGTTGGTCTTCACAAAGCTCAAACAGCAAGCACTGTACAGCATAGTTAATCATTTGCAAGGCTAAATATCTCAATCGTTACGCTAAATCCAAAATGCACATTTCCACCGCAGTCCAGGTTCCTCGTCCAGGTGAGGTCACCTGCTCTCACGTTAACTCTTATTCTAACATTCATCCATTCAAATTTACTCGCTGCCACAGTGAATGTGAGAGCAAACTGCTCAAAAGTAGAATTAAGGGGGAACTAAGATCTTAATATGATCAATTTTTAAAATGTCCAAAAACCTACAGGTACAGCAAACACATCCCTGATATTTCCCTCCGGAAAAGCACATAAAACTATTGGAATTTTTCTAAACAATACTCAACGACAGCCTCCAGCAGCTTTCTCAATGTGCCACAATCCACATTCATATCGATACTTCCCTCAGTCATTACCGGATGTCTTTGTATTTCTCCCAGAGATGGATGGAAATCAGTGTTAAGATAATATAAAAACAATTTTACATTCGGCTGTGGATGGAAAATAAGCTAAAGAGGTCGCGGTCACACAGGAAAGAGGCCAGTGGGAGGCAAAAGGATTTGGACAGAAAGACTAGAAACACAGACAGAAGAACGAGTGCGGGGGTCTCCTAAGCTCGTCTACGGGAACCCGCTTCTGTCCACGACACAACACAGCGGGAGGAGACGTCTCACTCGTGTCCCCCTTCAAAGTAAAAGCCAGACCATACTTTGTGTGTATTATTACTGTACATATTTACACACGCGCAACTGAAGGTCGGGTCGGGTCCCTGTCATGGGTAATAACTAGTGATACAATATGGGTTACCTATAGTAGAGAGAAAGCATCTAAGCCTACAGAAGGTATTAAAATCACTGCCCCGTAGCATGCTCTCTTCTCAGATCGGACCACTGTCTCGTCCTCTCAGCCGGAGGACGCTGCCGACGATCAGGGTTGACTCATGCATACGGTGCCGGAGTTTCTACAGTGATTTGCGTGCGTCAAAATGATCCCACAAATCCAGAGATGCAGCGTGATACGGCGACCTGCTCCTGGCTCCACGGTTTCTTCTTGCTAGAAACGAGCAAAGGGAGGGTGGGTGGGGTTATGAAGTCTTGTGAGTAATGTGTGCGGACAGGTTAAAGGGTAAGAGGGGGGTTTCCAGTCCGGTAGTTGGGGCCTGAGCAGACGGGGACAGCTCAGTCTCAGCTCCAGCTGGTCTGGAGTGATTGTGGAGGTGGTTTCTCTCCGCCGGCTCTCTGCATCGTCCTGCAGAGGTCCACTGAATGACGGCGCCTGGCAGGACGGCCTCCGAGATGCTTGGACACAGTCACTCACATACACGCCTTTACTTTTGGGGGAGAGGGGAGGGGGGGGATCTCTCGCTTTGTTTCTCTTCAATCGCTTAGAGTCAATTTTGTTTCATTTTTATGTTTTTCATCCATAGAAAAGGAGAGACGGGTGTATTTCCGTGAGAACTGGGCGGGTAAGAAGGCTTATATTGAAGTCTCCCACAGCTGAGGGGACGGAGAAGAGCAAAACAAAGACAGGAGAAAGGATCAGGCAAGAAAACACTTTTTATGAACATTTTCTTTGATTCTGTAAATCAGGATCTTCATTGGCAGTATTTCAGTAACCTTCAGTGTTCATAGTTTTGAATCCATAAAGCCATCCAACACACTACAAAAGTCTTTCAGATAAGACGTTAAAAGCCTGATAATGGCGCGACCGTACAGATGAGGGACGTGAAAGTGGTCAATTTAATCTCATTAATGTGTCTTAGCGTCGGACAACTGATGCACCATCTGGGCAACCGGTTGCTAATCTCTAATGCGGTTGATACTTGCCTTGGCGCTCTGCCTGCTGGCCTTCCTCTGGTCATCGGGCAGAGGGGGCATGGGGTACGGGTACCTCCTGCTCGATGCAATGGACCCTGTAGAGGAAGTGGGGGACTTGGCGGGGGAAAGCGTCCTGAGGAAATTGGGGAGGTGACGTTATTATAAAAAAATCTGAAGGGTTTCAGATTCAGCCAAAGCCACAGATGGTGAAGATCAGGAGCTTCTTTTAGATCTGTGACTTTGAGCAACATCCTCTTTGAGCTGCTGAAATGATTCAGCGAGGCTGATCTTAAAAGGCTGCTTTCTTTCGGAGATGTTCCTTTAAATGTCAAAATTGTTGCTTGTAACCTTGACTTCTTTTTCACAACAGCACTAAATCCTAAATCCTCTACTTATATGCACATCCCACTACAATGTTCCTCAACCTCACAATATGAACGACGGGCCAGAAAGAACTCACTCTGTGGAGTTGGAGCGAGCGCGGAACTTCTTTCCTTTCAGCTTCTTGCGATTACCGCTCAGATTTCCTGCACATAAAAACAGAACATAGATCTTAAACAAAGTAAAACATGAATTGCGTTCGAGAGTACAAGTATAAGTAGGACTGCAATGGAGGAATTACTCCTGTGGTGAATTTGTACGTTACCTTGCCAGGAGTTGCTCCTCGGTCGCCCGTTTTCACAGATATCAGAGATGTGTTTGGCATCTGGGATTCTCTCGCTCCACGAGTGGGAGAGTCCGTTGGATCTACACGCACACGGAAGCACAACGGGCGGAATGTCATCAGCTTATTGTCCTTTAAAAGCTGCCGCAATGCTTTTCTGATCCCGTCGCATTAGTGGAGGAGTGAGAAACATTGAAGCATTGTAGCAGATTGTTAACGTTACTCGCTTTAAAAAAATACTACGGCAGTTGAATGAGACACGACATGAGAAATGAAATATACTTTCTGCTTGATTATCTACTGGCAAAACATTTTGATTCAACTTCAAAATGCTCACAGAAAGCGATAGAGAACGTAAGCTACAATAGAAAGAAATCAAGACATGAACTCTCCAGTGATGTAGAGAACCCAACAAACACACGCCCACACACACACACACACACACACACACACACACACACACACACGCACGCACACTATTGCCAGTGGATGAATGAGTGTGGATGAGATGGCACACCTGAAGCCAAACAGTGAGATGTTCTGAGAAATAGATGGGAAGGAGGGAGTGAAGGACAGCGTGCAAATCTGCAGATGCGACAGGCAGGCTGACCTCTTCTTGGAGCTGCAGCCAGAGTTCGTACTGACACCTGGAGGCATGTCGCTGTAAAATGAGTCTGCGTCCCCAGGCTTTGTTACATAGTCACCTGGGGGCATTTGCCTGGAAACACAGAAGAATGCTTTTTAGATACAAAGTCCTGGGGAAAATGGGAGAAAATAATCCAAAAGATCTTAGAAAGTTATTAATCAAAATTCTATAATATTCAACTAATCCATTTTGTTCTCCTTATTTGTTGTTATGAAGGTCTACTACAGTTTCACATTTTCCAGAACAAGTTCAGTGAAACTGCTCCTGCAGTTTAACCGCAGTGGCAATGTGTGATGATGAACGTAATTATGTACATCTACTGAAGTACTGCAACTTTAATTTTACTCCAAATACATTTTGGAGTGATATATTATACTCTTCTATTTGAATAAACGTGACCGATGTCAGTGACAGTAAAAAATAAACTGCCCCACAGAATATACAAACTTTAACTCAACAAATACTTTTGATACACAAATCTATAATTTATGATAGAATTCTAATAAGGTAATTTAGATAATAGTAGTAATAATATCTTGATAGATAGATATATACTGTTTATATCCATATAGATAAGCCGTCACACTTTGTTTTATGCTAAAATAGTGTTTAAAATGAGCAAACCGGCAGAATCTTCGATGGACTTCAGACTCCACATAGCATCTCTGTTTGTAGCTCCTGTGAAGAGAAGTACCAGCATCCTCAGTCCAACAACAATATCACTTTTACTCCAATTCATTTCATAATCAAAGCAGTCATCTTCCAACCCCCGTGAAATAAAGCGATATCTACTTGCTCCCTTTCTTGATTACTGTGGAATAAAGAGGGGGAATGAGAGAAGCGTGGCTGCAGGGACACTCACTTGTAACCCCAGGCCGTAGCAGCAAGGATGAGGGCGAGCAGGAGGATGGAGCCTGCGATGGCCCCGATGATGATGTTGGTGCTGCGGATACCTGAGACGGTGGGAGAGAGCAGAGTGGGGAGTGTTAAATGAATGTGTGTCTCTTGTTTCGTGTGGGGGACACACTAACCACACAACACTACAGCGGAACACAAAAAAAACACAGTACACCGAACAAGGAAAGTGTAAGCAGAGAACAAAGGGAGGTGGGGGACAAGAGAGACACCAAACTGCTGTCAGCCCTCAGCATCACTCTGGGGTGTGGGGTAGGGGGAGGGGAGGGCGTCCCATTCAGGATAACATTACAAACTGCTTCATTCTTACTGAATGAAGGTCTCATTTAGCCGAAATTGAGGTGTGAGAGAGGAAGTGGACCAGGAAATGACATCAAGGACGTGACAAGTACAATGAAAAGGAACTCAAATCTGACCTCCAGTCACTGCGTCAAAGACATCGGCCTGTCGACAAAGAATGAGTGTGAAAATAACCACAAACGAAAAGAGTGACGTGCATGATTCAGTGAATACGAATGCAGCTGGTTTTAATGAGAAGACACGGAATCCGACATGCCAAAAGAAAAAAAATTTCAACGGAAGAAGTGAAATAGATGAAGTGGGCGAAGCAGAGAGCAGCAGATGGAGGCAGAGGCCTAGAAATGAGAGAAGAAGCAAGGAGTTGGTCACCATTAACCGTCAACTTCTCGTACCTGAGACTGAAGCAGTGGGTCCGACCACGAGGTAACTGAGGGGCGACGTGGAGTTACAGTACTCTCCGGCCCATCCCAGGTAACACACACACTTCAGCTCGCTGCTGCACACCTGCAGCAAACAAGAGAAGAGTTCAAACACAAAGGATTTGGGCGCTCCGATGATGTGCAGTTACTTATTATATTACTCCTGACCAACTGCAGCTGGAGGTTTTAGGAAATAATGCTGATAAATTGGGTATAGCATATATTTAAGAAGTACAATTATTTGTCAAAACAGCTGAATGTGCACACGGATCGTGTTTTGTTATCAAATTAAACCAAAGAACAGCGTTGAGCTTCTTAACACTCTGGAATATAAAGTACCACAATTTAATCGACTTAAGTTCACACAACAACACTCTGAATGAATGAATGGTTGCACACGCGTGTGCCCGTGTGTGCGTGTTCACCCCGTGTCCAGAGCAGACAATCTTGTCGGTGGTCCCGGGACAGGTGCTGAAGTTGAACTGTTGGATGGGGAGACATTTTTGATCAAAACAAATGCTGTCCGTCCCGCAGGCGGTCCCGTCCTCGACGTATCCCAAGTCCGTGTCTCCATCGATCAGCACGTGAGCTCCGCTGCACAACGAAACACAAACCCAGTCACTCACACTTGGACTTTAGGGAGACTGTAAATGTTGCGTTTGCTGTGCACAGTATCTTCAACAGCAGGACATGCGCTTTGAGCATTTAAAGATGTGTGCCCCCTCCCCAATGTGTACCTGCAGTCCAGAGAAGCGCTGTGCCGGGCTACTGAGAAGGAGGTCAGCCCTCCCTGCAGCTCTCCCAGCCGCGGGGCAGGCGAGATGTTGGAGCACAGCAGGTACCCGCAATGGATGTCTCTGGAACACGGAGATGCAACCAAACGTCACCGAGAGCAAAACGCTCGGGAGGATTCAGTCACAGAGAGGATTCACTCACTGTTTGTTACACTGGATCCAGGTGTCCTTGTCCTTCCCACAGTTGCCTTTCTCGGTGCCTTCAATGTTCAACTTCTCGTAACAGAACTTGTCGGCCGCCGTTGCCTCTGAGGGAGACGCAGCACGAGGAACATTAATATTCAAGGTTTCAGGAGTTTAAATAGAGATGCATTTGGCCTTTGTGCTGATTTGTTAAGACACAATTCAATTAGCACATAGTAATATTCGACTTACTCTCTCCCCAAATGTACTTGCACTGTCTGTCTTTGGTTTTGCACCTTCCATTGAAGCAGCGACCCTGCAGAGAGGAAAATAGGGTCAGAGAAGTCAACTCTGCAGAGGCAAAGAGACAAAACGTAAAGTATCTCAAAATCTCACCTGGTCCTTTTCACATGTGTAGCCATCCATTTTATGCACATTTGGTGGACACTGCAAACCACAAAGGGAGCCTCAGAGATACTGCGATGCACTGTTTAGTGCACTGTATGAGTTTATAGTGGCAATTGCAGAACACCTGGAGGGAAGCTCTTGCTCACCTGGCTGGAATTGCCTGTGCAGTTTTCTGGGATGTCGCAGTCGTTGACTGAATCCCTGCACACGACTCCCATGAACTCCATCTATAAGAGGATACAATCAAGATCAAACTGATTCAAAGTATTTGTAGAGAGGTTTCTGGGTCAAGATCAGAGCTGAAACTTATTGTCTGGTGGCCTACTTTTAAAGTACTGTTTGTCAGTTTTATGTTACCAGAGTTGACCAGCAGGACCAAAAAAAGGGGGGTTACTACTCAGGCGCTCCTCCTTCAGCTTGCTGCCATGACTAGATAACACCTCCATTAATCACCCGAGTGGGCGATGGTTGGGAGCCGTTTTGTACCTGGCATTTGTTGCAGCAGAGTCCGTTGCTACACTTGGACCCTTGGGTCAGAGTGCACTTGTCGCAGCAGGCCTCCCCCTCTCTGGCACACTCCTAAACAGACGGACAGACGGACAGACAGAAAGTGCTCTCAGCTGCCTTCTTTTGATTGGAAGTCGGTTGCTTCAGGTAACACGTTGTCGCATCTAACAGTTTAATGCATTCAAACAGAAGTCTCTCTGTAATTGTGTGATAACTATTATCACTGACGCCTTGATTTCTCCAGTGACATTACTTCATTGCTTTCAATTACCTCTTATTAGACTGACACAGAAGGTGGCCTTGTTGTTGGGTAATTAGCTCCCTCCCCCCCACACACACTTTGACCTGAGATGATTACCAAGTTAACCATTTAGGCCAGCAAATGTCATGTCTTACCAGTGGGCTGCCACAGTCACACTCCTCTCCCGGCTCCACGAAGCCATTTCCACACACCGGAGGGTCCAAAAGCTAAAGGGAAGACGGCCAGAACTCATTTTTCGAGCTACAAAGAGGACAGATGCAACCAAAATAAGAATGGATGAACATTGATCCATGTACGCGAGCGTGACGTACCTTCAGAGGTTTGTTGAACAGACACGCTCCTCCTCCGCTGTTCAGAAAGTTGTGGTACTCCTCCACGTTGCATTCGGAGAACCTCTTGGGCAGGTAGAAACTGTTCAAGACAACCGCAGCACATTATTCTGTTACCGTGGATACAGCACATACAGCATCTTCAGAGAATACCGGTACAGACGGGGGTTTGTTCCCCAAACACAAATTACAGGACGAAACACTGGGAAAAGTATTGTTTTAAAGATTTCTGCCCACATTTAATTCTAGTGCAACATACAATGCCATGTCAGGTCTGTATTTCTTACCCTACACCATGAATATTTCAGATTTTACCGCAGATTTACCATACTCACAGTTCAGAGGAGATCCTTACTACAACAGTGGAGCTAAGATCGTGAGGATCACATAGAGATATGGGGAATGGATTCTAAAATGCATCTATGAATTTTGCAGGGAAATGGACTATTCTGAATAACTCAGAGAGACACATATTATTGCATTATCATGTGACACTAAAATGATTGCATCATTATATTATATAGAAATACACAGAATAGAAATCAAGCCTTTTAACTGTTCAATGCTCATCGTAATCGCATTGATTCAGTTACAGTAAAACTATTTTTAAAAATCCAACTAGATGACAGATTCACCAGAAGCCCACACACCTTTGGGACTAACTGACTGACTAACTTGTCACAGTCCAGTGTGATTTTTCCATTCGGATGCTTTTTATGACATCGACCCAAACGTAGGCAGTGTATAGACATCATCTCACTGCTGCACCATCAGTCACTCGTGTTTAGCTCGAGGGCCTCTGGTGGTTCGGCTCATCGAGACTGGCAGACAGCAGACAGCAGACAATGCAATAACGGAGGCTCTGGTTGTTGGGTATGAGATGTGGATGAATGGAGCCACGTACAGCGAAAACGGTTCTATAAGGAGCCAGTACTGACACTTGGATGACGGGTGAAGCGCACTACAATATTTCAGGTAGAATTAATCGGGTTGAAGTTGTGCCAACTGTCACTGAGATTTGCATCTTTGAATTTAAAATTTCGCACAAGCGCTTCTTCTCATGGAAATCTTGTAGTGTTTCTCCCCTTTTTAAAAAGTGATAAGGGGTAAAACAAATGATGAAACGTGCTTGAATGATTTATCGGTCACGAGGAGAAGTACAATCGTTGCCATGGGGACCAACATCATAACATAAGTCAATAATTAATAGTCTCTTCAACCTCACAATACAATACTTAACAGATAGTTTGTGCTTTAACACAACTGTGCCGTACTCTGATTTACTCTGGCTTTACGCTGCTTTTATCTATACTAGACATTTAAACTAATACTCAACAATATTAGTGTTCACATTTTTCATCGTTAATAAAAAATGTTGTTATGTTTGTTAGGTTTTTGGATTTCTTTTCACAAAGCACAATCTTGTTTCCAAAAACAATATTGATAGTAAATTCATTCATTCATTACTCAGTCAGTTTATCACCTCCTAGTGGCGTTTAGGGGGCAAAGCAGTGTCTGAATCACACTGAACCGCAACCAATTACTCGATTGTATCTGTTTATTATGGACTATTCTTTTTCAACATTACTCTTTATAATCATATTTCATTTAGGTTTCTTAGTGGCAAAAATCTCATGAGCGGATAACAGGAAAGCATATTTAAGTGGAAAACATGTATCTCCAACATAATTCTTACAAACATATGAAAACATGTACAGACACACACTCACACTTGCAAACACACGCGCACGCACACACACACACACACACACACACACACACACACACACACACACACACACACACACACACACACACACACACCAACAAAACCCTGTCAGAAAGGTGAGAACAGTTAGTATAGTAGTCAGGTTCGGTCGATCAGACATGCAGGTGCTGAGGAATAAAAAGAGACGTCCATCAATGGACACACGACCGAGTGTTTTTCATTGAATACAAGTGTCTGAAATACCATTGAGTTCATTTTAGTGAATACAGATCTGGGCCCGGTCCATTAACAGGTGACAGTCTCATAAGAGCGCAGTCACCTGTCCCATTGTAGCAGCATCATTACGATTACCACTAGAGCAGAACCTGGACGGGGCGGTTAGTTAGTGCACTGCCGTTACAGTGGAATGAGGAAATATTGGCCTAAGATGAGAATGACATTGCAGACTGTTTCAATCGGTTAGAGATGGACAAAAATAACTGATGGAAAGTCCTGACTTTCAAAGCGCAGGAGGGAGAAGGAGAATAAATTCTAAAATTAGAATAAATAAAATAAAAAAATGTTCTTGACTAATTAGACGGTTACATCCAAAAGCTGAAGAATACACATGACGTACATGTGAAATTGTACAAAATGAGCATGAAAAATACAGCCGGTGTACAATAAAGGGCCATCCAACTGTATTTTTTCACATCATTTGAATAAAAAGGAGAAGCCGGGGCCACAGCAGCTGCCGTTGGATGAGATGGGAAAGGTTGTGATGACTGACAACCCCTCCAAGGCAGCCGGTTGGTTCAAAACAGCACAGGCAACGTTCTAGCCAAGCTTCAGCTCACCTGCTGTCCCATTCGGGATAGAGGGGGAACGCGAGAAGTATTTAAGAAGAGGGGTATATGTATATATACATCTTCAAACACACACACACACACACACACACACACACACACACACACAGGTAGCAGAGGCTTTTACAGACACAACAGTCACGTCCGTATGCTCAGTAAGCCTCCACAGTCCACTGCTGATTTACACTGAGACGAACACATGTCGCGAAGTACGAACCATGCAGAGGCTGATCTATCACCTCGTTTCTAATCTCAGCAAGCAGTGGATTCTATAACACACATGTAGAAAGTTCACGTAGGCTTTTACACTTTTATGGTGAATCGTCAAACTAGAATGTCACTCCAGCGGAGGGAAATATTACATATCGGCATATTTACAGTAGACTATTTAAGTGATCTAGATCTGCGCTGTTTGTCTGTCGTACACGTGTTACTGACGCGTCTGTGGTTTGATCTTAGAAAAAGTTGCTCATCTTCACTGTGTGTATGTTTAAACTGTCACGTTGAAAAAGGGTCTGAAGATGAAAATGAGCATTAAGCGAACGCTGGTACGATACAATAAATGCTGATTCAAGTCTTTACCAACAAAATATGCAATATTCTTTTCAGTAAGTTGTAATATTTGCATTATAGCCGATGTACAACATATCGATATCCGACTCTAAAGTTGTGATTAAAATATATTGTAAAAACTCAAATACACAGTTAAACTGTTTGTTTCTGTCGAGCCGTTGAGGTTTTAAATTGATTAAGGACTTTTCTGTAAAGTCACTTACCCAACATCATCCATGATGCAGCCCGACCAACGGTCGTCACACTTGCACTCGCCTGGAAATGAAAGACAACACACATCAACATCCTTCCATCGCATTGGAACGACCCTGAATAAATAAACGTGTGCTAGATAAGTAAGAAATAGAGGGTTCATTAGGGTCTGGCTGCGTACCGTTGAGGATCCTCTTCTTGTCAGAGAAGATGCCGATGTTCTGTCCCAGAGACTGAGCGAGGGTGATGGCCATCTCATCCGTCTTCCCGTACTGATGAAGAGACAGGCAGACCCAGGAAGAGAGACAACGAGAAGAGAAATTAATTCTGATTTAATGCAAGAAAGCATGCTGGTGTGGAGAAAATAGTTCATGATTGTGATCCCTGTTGCTACAATGTGTATGTAGCTGCCTGTAAACTGACTGTGAATTTACAAGTTAAACACACAAGTTTAAATATGTAATTTGTTGTTCGCGGCCCACCTCATTGACCCCCCCTCCTTTGGTCAGGGAGCAGACTCCTCCCATATAGGAAGCTCCTCCCCAGCTGCTATGGAAACGATTCCCCCTGTTAAGAAAATAAAGTTAATAAAGAATCCGAGTGCACAAGAACATGATTTCTAGGAATTCAGACTTACGAAAAGAGGTGAACAGAGTCGCATTTCTCCTTGATGAAGTCTTTTCGATACTTCATGAACTCCTTCAGCGTCACCATGGGGTCGTCGTCGATGTTGAACTTGTTGTCAGCGGACCATGTTTCCATGGCGACCAGCACAATCCTTGTATTAAGCTGTTCCTTGAAAATCTGGAGAATTAATAGTAGATTTAATATAGGTACGTTATCCCTTGAAAATACTGACATGGGGCGAAATTGAAAGTTATTATGACTTATTCACATCTTCAAATGTCTGCTGTAAAAGCACCGTGTGAACAGTCTCCCGCCACCAGACTGCAGCACATTACAGGCAGCTAGACAAAGTCAATACGACTAACAGTCTGAGGGACATACTGCAGAGGGAGCCAGCTGGCAAATAATAATGTTTGCTTTCATAAAATAGAAATCTATTGGTGCAAAGGACCAGTCAAACAGTGAAGGAGCCAAGAGCAAAGCATCTTTGTTTAGGCTGAATAGCAGTAAGATCACAATCATGCAGATCCAGTCAATCCAGTAATTGCAATCTGCCACAACTGGTTGATTCTGTATATTTATACCCACAGTAAATCTAAACAGGGCTGTGAATGTGGCCTCAGTACACTGGGGGGGAAAAAGGCACCAATGCGTGGAAATCAATCTGTACGTCCAAAAGTCTGTACAGCTCTGTATGATCTCCTTCAAGGACACGACATGAAAAGCGTGACCTCTCCCCAGCTCCCACAGCCGATCAGCTTACAGGCGTGACCTGGTGGCCGGTCGGATTTCAGTACCGCAGCAAACAAACATGGCTACAAATAATGACATTAAAATATCTGCCTCGCCGTTGTTGGAATAACGCTGCTGTTTCAGTGCTGTGAAAAGTCATCACCGGCTGGTTAATTCCTGCACGCAGCATATTACGGGCCGGGAGAGGTTTTAAATGCTGCGAGTGAGGTTGGTAAGTGAGAAATCAGTTCAATGTGCGCTCAGCTAAAATAGTGGGAAGTGCTTGTGGCATGCTTTCCAAGAAGTGGATCAATACAATTCTTACCATGTCAGCCATATTGACCACTGACTTAGCATAGTTATTTGTGTGTCCAACGGAAAGCCGATGCTTCTTGTACTGAAGAGAGAGACAGAGACAGAGAGGAAACAATTCATTTTATACCATTTAAATGTATGGAAGGAGCTGTAAATATCACCTTTATTCTGTGTAAAACATTTCACTCAGGGGATTTTAGTCAGGGACATTTGAATCAAAACTGTCTAGATTATGCACAATGGAGGTATTATTTGGAGTTATAGAAATAATTATTTTACGGTATACAGTCCATCATAATTGTACAACCATACCATATCTACTTACCATTAAATGGTCATTGATCACCATCAATTCAATGTATTTGTTCTCATCCTCCGTGTTGCGTGACAAATACGGAGCCTGAGAAGAAAAAACACATTTTGTCAGTTTCACCATGAAAACCGACAGTAACACTTTACTCAGTTTTCTTCAACCAAGAGGTTTCTACACGGAAGACCATTTCAGAGCAACACACACAGTAAACGCAAAGATCAACTCTTGTCTCATGCGATTGAATCAAAATGGTTGAACTTTGCAAAGCTAAGCCAGGTTCATCTTTCTTCCAAATAAAGAAGAGAGCAGCTCTGAGGGCAGCAGATGCAAACATCTGATGGTGTCTGAGAAAAGACGAGGGAGCAGCATACCCGCAAGGTAAATATTTCATGAAAAAAAAGAAGGAACATGAGAGAGAGGTGGGGAGCAGATGCGTGGGAGGAAACAGCGCTCTGTTTATTTATATGAACTTATATAAAACATAGGCAGGGCAACAGCATGAGAATCAGGTTTGGACAAACAGTATATAGAGCATCATTTTTTCCGTATCTAACACTCACATGAACAAACATACTGAAGTAAAGTGCAGTCAAGGTGAGTCATTCATTGTCCATCTGCTAATGATGAGGATTTTCTCACAAATATGCCATCATACCTGTCTCTTTTTTCTCCTGTGAATAACTCTTGACCCAGGAAATGGAGGACTGGGGAAAGGCGGCTCGGGAAAATCACCTAAAAAACAGAAACATCAATAAAATGAAAAGATTTTTGACTCATTTTTATGAATATTGATCACACATTACATTCCTTCTTATGACTTTAGTCATCATCTTACCATTGATGAGATCATTAAATCCCTCTTGGCCTGCAGATTTGTATATCATGTGAATGCGGACATCTCCCTGCAACACACAGAAATATCACAGATCACACCCTGATTTGGAGGTGAAGCAACCAGGTTCCAGTTCAGTGTATATACTTTTATCTTGAATATTTTATGTCACAATTTATCAACCCTGTGTTCTGCACGCATGCGCATTGCAAAAACGACCTGTAAGACAACGCTGAGGGAATTAGGACTCCTCCTCAGCGAGAAGCGTCGGATGTGAGTTTGAACCGAAGAAACGGGGCTGAAATGAAGCTGCCTTCAACCTAAACGGGACCTAACTGCTGGAAATAAAAGGTATTTGTATATTTTTAACGTAGTAGTCGAGTTTTACCTTTACAATGAGGAATTCCTGAAGCAACAAGTTGTTGTAATGCTAACTTGTTAGCTACTAGCTAGCAAGGCTGCTAAGTTAGTTAGCGTTATCTCATTTAGCCTATTCGTAAACATTCTGTCGTTATTAACTATGCCAGTTAATATGTCGACGTTGGATGGCAGTGGACAATTGCTGATGTATGCGGCTGTTAATCCGGTCGTAACATTAACATAAGTGTCTCTAGTTAATTAGAGATAACATTAACCTAACGTTAAATCAACGGGCTAAAATGCTAACGTTAACATTAGCTAACTTAACTTTTACGTTAGCATTATAAGAAGTAACCAGCTAGAAGGGCGTCTTCTGGCATGTATGACTTCTGGAATATTGATCTCAACATTTGATTCCAGTATAATAACAGGTGTTGGTGTGACTAATGTCATGGTCTTAATCAGTGTATTACCACACTGCTATATCGGGATGACGCCGTCATCGTCGTTAAGTTACCACGGTGACTGCATTGAAAAAGTAAAAAATAACAGAATTTAACATAATCAAGATGAAAACCTTCAACAGACTCCATTACTAATGATTACTTGTCAAGAGAAGCCCGGACAGTGGTGATGAGTGTCTCAATACACAGTTTTCATACAGCCATGGTCTGTCACTGTTTAAGAGACTTAATTTAGCTGCTCATTGTTGAGCTGCACAGCCGATGGGATCCACTGCAGCATAGACACACTTGCTCTGCAACCACAGCTTCCAAGTCATTCCCACTTTGTTTGCTAATGAAATGAGAGCATTGTTTCTCGGGGACAGGAGATATTAGGTCAACTACGCTGTGGTGCATACAGGGGGGGGGGTGCCCATAGCTAGGGCAGTTTGTGGCACAGTTAGCATACTTCAGAAGTAATGGGGCCATTAGGAGAAGCTTGTATAACTCTGCATTTTTCCTCCGATCTGTGTAAAGAGACACATTATGACTCCATTGTATTCACTGGTCACTTCTCTCTGGCAGACTTCCCCTCCTTTTCTATTCAAACAGGAACTCCCCCCGTGAGCTCAGTTCCTGACGGCACCACCATGTCGTGCCGGGACATCCACGCCACCAACGCTTTCGCCTTCATCCTTGCCTTTGTGTCAGTGGGGGGGATTGCTGTGGCAGCATTAATCCCGCAGTGGCGCATAACGAGACTCGTCACTTTCAATCGTAATGCCAAGAATGTCAGCGTGTACGACGGGCTGTGGGCTAAATGCGTGAAACAGGACGGCTATTCAGGATGTTACTACTATGATGCAGAGGTACTACTTTGATGTATTGGCTCTCTTATTGTCATTCATTTTTTACTTTGTTATAATGATCCTAACCAAAATTGTTTTCTCATGTTTCCAGTGGTACGCTAAAGTCGACCAGCTGGACCTGCGGCTTCTGCAGTTCTGTCTGCCTGCAGGCCTGCTGTTTGGCTCTCTGGCCTTGCTGCTGTGCATGGCGGGAATGTGTAAAACCTGCTGCTGCTCGGACAAGCCGGAACCGGACATTAAGACCATCAGATTCCTGGTCAACAATGCAGGCTGTCACCTGGTGGCAGGGACGTTCTTGTTCCTAGGCGGAGCTATCGCCATCGCACCCTCGGTGTGGTTCCTGTTCCGCACCAAGGAGATGAACATCAGATACGATAACATTTTCTCCGACGGCTTTGCTGTGTATGTTGCTATAGGCTGCTCTGGAGGACTTATGCTGGCCGCCCTGCTGATGTTCATGTGGTACTGTATGTGTAAGAAGTTGCCTTCACCCTTCTGGTTGCCGCTGCCCTCCATGCCTAACTCTCTGTCCACCCAGGCTCTTACTGCCAACGGATATCCTCCTTCCCCGGTTTATGGTCCTCAGCCCTTCCCGTCACAGCCCTTCCCTCCCACAGTTATCGATGCCCAGCCGTATTTGACCTCTCAGGGCTACGCACAAGGTGCGGTCGCCCCGGCACAGGTCTACGTGTCCCAGGTTTCCGCTCCAGATGGGTATGGTTCAGAGGTTGGAGGGAACCAGGCCTACAGCTACGCTCCGTCCCAGGGCTACGCGCCGTCCCAGAGCTACGCGCCGTCCCAGAGCTACGCTCCGTCCCAGGGCTACGCTCCGTCCCAGGGCTACGCGTCCACCTACGCGGGCCACCGCTACTCCTCCCGCTCACGGATGTCTGCCATAGAGATAGACATTCCCGTACTGACACAGTAAGATAAAAGGCAGCTGATAACTTCAGCACTTTGAAGGCTTCTGATCGTGAAGAAGAGAGTATAATAGATGAAAATATATGAGAGCTACTTACAGCCCCTGGAGTGTTTCAGTCAGCCAGTATAAGTTCCCTGGGCTAATGAAGGATAAGATTTTCTACTACATCACTTGTGCAAACAATACTGCATTTAGCGTAATATTGTAGAAAAGGAAGAACGGATACTTTAAAGACATTTGAACAAATCTGCCTTTTTCATAGTTTTACCAGCAGAGAACGACCACAAACGTGGCCAAAGGACCAATGCCAATTGTTACTAGCATGTGGTATGTGGGCTGACTATAAATCCCCATTCATGTTTTTTTAGAGTAAAGACGCCAAAAGGCTCCTGACAGCATGTTGGTTGTTATTCTGTTACATTTGTTTGTTGGATACATATTCATAGTAAAATGAAGTGTCACTTTTATCTGCGTAAAGCTTTTGGTTTAGAAGTCTAATGTTATCAATCACTACTGTATATTACTTAACATTCTGTGGTTTTAAGTGGACAACTAACTGACTCACCTGTTAATATATTTGTTTGTTGTATTACATCAATTTTTTATGTCATATTGCCTTGGTGAGGAGTAGTGGAAGTTTTTAATGCACTAATTGTGTGAAAATTGTGCCAGTTTACATTGCCTTTGTTCACTGAACCCTTGAATATTCTTTGTTAACATAACTTTTAAGCTTACTATTCTATTCTGTTAAACTACAGAACAAACACTAGCAGATTTTGATTATTGTGTAACTACATTTTTATTGTACAGTAAAGAAAAAAGCAAACTAAGAAACAAGTGTTTTTTTTAATCTTTTCTCAACATGTCCCCTGATAACTAAAACATTTGGCTGCTCAATGGTGGTAGACAGTTTAGGTCTTTTGCATAATGAGTACTGTTCAACAGTCCTTCAAAGTCTAAATGCGTTTATCTTATTCAATAAGGTTGAAGTCAAATGTTTTTGTACTCTTTATTTTTATTAAAACCAATCCAAATGTATGTGTGTGTGTCTGTTTATGTGCTGGGGTAACATCAATAAAGCAATAGCCTCACAATAGAGTTAATAATTAAATTGTTCATGTGAAGAATCATCTGGCAAAAGAATAAGAGGAAAAACTGAACAATATTTCAGTCTGACCAGATTACAAACTGGAAAAGAGGCAGGAGATATCTGCTCAGGTGATTGTTTCAGCTGCTTGTTACCACAGTAACCGTTTAGATGCTGCATCTCGTAACTAAATCATGTCTTGTGAGGTTGTGGTTTTCCAGAAACGTATTGCCGTAGCATGACATACTTCCTTTGTAATCTATTCACAATGACCTGATTTGCTGACGGGCATAAGTCATGTGTCAGTCTGCAGTGAACCAGTGATGCCAAGGATACGCTCACAGCTCTCGCCTACAACCTCCACACCTAAAGCGACACAATCATCCTATTTTAGCATTAAGGAATTCCCAAACGTAACGAAACGTAAGTACAAAAATCTACAATTCTGCAAACAAACGCTCAACATAGACCTAGACGCTACCAATGATTACTTTTATAATAATTTTTCCCATAGATAACATGGCCTTTGTTTGGCTGAGGAGCTTAAACCCATCGACAGTTTCCCTCCACCTTGATCTGCCCTGTGGGCAAATATTTAAGTTATCACATTATACTATTCGTAGTCCTTTTTAATTCAGAGCCGACTCCTCTTGATGTCCCACTTCCATGTTGACTGAAAATGTAGTGGCTGATGATCATTACGACCATATGACATGGATGCCCTTGTATTATTCGTGGAATATACATTGTGCATTATTCCTGAATCAGCTGTCGTAGTAGAGCATTTTCTGGACCAGTGTCTTCTTTGTTCCCCCAGATCCTCACTCCCATCTCAGAAATACACCTCCTCCGAATTAGACTCGGCAGGGAGTGTGTACTGATGGAGATTAAGAGTCTAAACACAGATGGCTCTCATATTTGTTTGCTACAAAGAGACGGGGTGGAGCCTGGGTTGCTATGGGAGATGGTACTTCAGACACAGGCTGCGGGCTCATGAATATAAAGCAGGGAGGGGTAACACACGTTTCAATATTGCTCTCTGTCTCCATGTGTGAATGAACCGGTGCAGGTTTAGTAACATGAAGTTGGCTTGAGCCCACAGGGAGACCCCGTTTTTATTTTTTATAAATCCCAACGGCTCACTCTGAGGTTCATTCATGTGGACAACTCCCCTCCCTGCAACCTGCCACCACCCCCACAAACACCACCACCACCACCCTGGATTCATCCTTCCATCCCCCACCCCCTCATTCTCATTCTCATCATCCCAGATCTGGGGTATTTTAAAGAAATATGGCGATGACAATGATTTGGACAAACCGCAAAAGATTCTCAAACACAAAAACAATGAAATCATTTTAAATCAGGCTGAAACTAATTGAAGAATTAAGACCTCTTACAGAAAAACATTGTTCCCAGAGGATGGATTTTAAACACCAATACATTTCTATCAGCCTCAGCTAAACTATGTGTTTAGTACTGATTATCAAATTTGAGTCTGTACATACTAATATTTAATTAACACACAAAAATGCATGTTAAACTTCACAAATACAAAACAAAATCTCTTTATTAAGATTGATAACATATTTTGGTTCTCCAAGCTCTTTCTGAAGCTGTTTCACGATCATCTACAAAAAAATCGATAGTTAGGCCTGTGAAAGGATTTCTTTTCACAGCTGCGAGCAGGTTTCCTTTGAGCAAGGCATTGTGGGAGAACAGTTACCATCAACACAGGCGACTATCTGGCATTAGGGTGCACGCTGCCCGCTGTGAGCATCCTTCCTTCCGACTCTTATCAGCGTGAACCCACTACGCATAGAAGGCTCGCTAAGAAGTAGCCCGCGGCCATCAATCGATTATCAAAATAACGCTTTGTTGTAGTATTTTCTTGGCATTCATAGTTTAAATGAGGTGCTACACTGAACTCACAGTTACCGCAGTATCGACAAAACACAGCACTGCGCTTTCCTCAGTCCTCACTGAAGGTGTGTAGTCAGAGTTGTTGGGACGTAGCCGCGGGGGCCCTGAGGTGCAGGTGGGGTTGGGAAGGTGTCCAAAAAACAAACAGAGTGCTGAACATATGGTGTTTTCTGCTAATGCAAGTCAGCGCCACACATCCTCAAGTTGTCCGCGTGTTCAAAGGTTGCAAAATTTACACGTGTCAGCCTGGTTGCTCTGGTACATCACGTTCCCGTCTCAACGCCGCTCTGGGGTTCTCACAGCTGTCACGTTCAGAATAATACACTTTAAAACCGGTTGTGCTGTGTGAGGTTACATGAGCAGCCAGTTGAGGACACACGGCTAATTTCTCACCAGACTTTTTTCTCCGTTGGCAGGAGATCAGACGGATTCCCCATATGGTCCACGGCGTCCATGCCAACTCTCCATGCATCCCAGCAACGCCCCGTTCCCACCATCCTTTCCCGCTCACTTTCAACTATATGATAAAAGCCTAGAATTATCTGGACGAGTGGCCTCTGCCTTTCATACAAATATCTGATGAAGGGCTCTTTCAGGCTGTAACAAGAACCAACAGCAGACAGCCTTTTATGAAGAGAGAGCCTTCTAAAATGCACTCAGATTTTGTGTTATTGCATGTGCGTGTGTGTGTGTTGGTCGGTGCACGCGGTACACAAGGAGTGGACGCCTCGCAGACCGAGCGGACGGTCAGACGAGACAAAGAGATGCTCAGAGAGTGAAAAAGAGGAGGAGATCCACCGAGAGGAGCCCGGAGGTGCAGAGAAGGAGAGCCGCGGCGGCGCTGACAGACTGACGGACGCAGCCGGGCTCGGGGGAGGCTCCGAGCGATGGAGCTACGTGCCAAATATTCTTCTTGTACCACTTCGGTACTCAGACTTCGGTACAAACAATTATGTTTTGAGTGATTTACAGTGTCACACTTTAAAGGGATCTGCAGAGGTGGAGCAAGTTGTAATAACACAATAACAAATAGTGCATTAATATCCAAGTAGCATTTTATCCTGGTAGCTTATCAAGGTGTAACTGATTTGTATTCTGTTGTGTAATTTAACTTTATCTTTTGGCCTTGTTCATGTTCTGCACAGTATGTCAGTGTTTTGGCAGAATGCTTTGCATGACACACACAGAACTAAACCAGCCGAGAAGCTCCAATATTTATGTGCATTCTACGTCACTGGGCCCGTGTGAATGACCAAGAAAAGGCGACCAAGATACTGTATCTCTGCAGACTAGTGCTGCCGCAATATTCTCAGTTAAGATCTCGCTCTCTCTCATCGCTTAAATAATTCAGTCTCTCCAGAAAACACTGAAGGGGAATGACGGAGGCAGAGGCCCGATGAGGAGGGAGTCAAAGACGAGGCGGAGGAGAGGAGGAAACCTCGACTTATGTAAAGCATTCTTTCTCTTTCCCTGCCTTATTTTATCAATCTTTCACATTCTGAATATTCTATTGCTTATATCGGAACAGATTGACGACTAAAAGATGGCTAAATACAAAACACCCCTTTTGGGTGTTCACCTTTATTGTAAAAGCCACCTGAACCTTTAAGGATTACTAAATTTAAAATGGAATGGTGATGCAACAATATCTGATCATGGAAAAATCAACAGGGCAGATGAAAAGATGATAAATTCATAAGGACGTCAAGAGGAAGCAGCTCCTACAAAGCACATGTATATTTCTCTGAGGAGTACTTACGTTGCCGTCGCCCGGTCCTCCAGGTTCAATCATGTAGGTGTGGTTGCCATCGAAAAACATCCCACTGAAGTGCAGACAGATGAAAGCACATGTCAACACCAGTTCACGTTCTTACGTTCCTCAGCAAATGGAATAATGTGAATTCAACTCCTCCTCGGCCATCAGTGTGACAGGCAAACCAGTTCAGTGCTCGACCAGATCTTATGGTGTTATTATCATCGGCCAGAATTACAGCTGAAAATGCTTTTGCTGTCCTGCTTTATTTGGCCTTAGTACGGCTTAAGAAGGGTGGAGGGTCATCTCAGAGACCCCACCCACCCAGCAGAATTTAAAGGTCACCTACGGATTGTTCTCTGGAGAGAAGAGTCTGAACTGGTAGACCGATGACAGAGACGCCTTTGAAAGTTGGCATTTTAGACGAGAATTGGTCGCAAAATCATGATGGTTCTCTCTATTGTCAAATGGAAAATTGGACGACTTCAAATGCACTTACAATCTCTAAATACATTCGTCACATGAAGGTATGAGAGAGAGGAGGCCTCAACGCGCACGCATCGCTTTGACCACGCAATCATTTTAAAAAGTGAGATCAATCCTTCATCCAGCAGCCGGTGAAGGTCTCCTCGTCTCCGACCGCCTACGAGTGCGCATGTGCAGAGCAACGGACGTCCTCCATTAATTGACTTTGTTTGAAGCTTTTAGGAGATTGGTTGGGTCAAACTGTAAAGTCATGAAGGTACCAGGAACACGCAATCTGTCTCACTCTTCACACTGCCTTTTTTCTACCGCGTTCTGGCCAGAAATCACTTTCAGGAGGACTCTGAAGGTTCAGGTCCAACATTGCCCTTAAAGCAGATATCGCACACTGCAAAAGAGGACAGACATTTTTGTTGAATTGTTTTGTTTTGATAAAATACTTCGAATAATATACTCTACGTTTAGCAGTGTGTCAAACACTTATTAAACGCATGACACTGATTTATTGCCTTTTCTATTTATTCCTTTGACACTCATCCCCCAAACCGGTAATTCTGCTGAGACAACATTCAGATTTTATACACTATTTTATCGACTTAAGGCCCTGAAAACTTTCTCGACATTTGAATATTTCCGGATACATGATGTAATCTTCAAACTGCTCATTTCATAATCCACGCGAGGCTTCAGTCTCAAACGTAAAACATGGAGGATGCTCTAAACAGGGGGAGTTGATGGATAATTGTCTGCTGAGATCACTATCCTACTGAGTACGGTTAATACCCTATTGTGTTGCACTGTAAAGTTTCTCTGTTAGTGTGTGTGTGTGTGTGTCTGTGTCTGTGTGTGTGTGTGTGTGTGTGTGTGTGTAAAGTAGGGAGGAGAGAGCAGGATGTATATTAGAGTAAACACCTGACTCAGCATAAAGGAAATACTCTGCCTCTATTATCTAACCCCTCGACACCACTGTGCACTCCCTGAACTCTCTCACTCCCACCGTCTCGCTCTCTTCCACAGCCACACAAACACACAACACAGATTGCATTGGTTTGCAAAAGGAGGTCAAATATTATAGAAGTCAATGAGGCCATGAAAAAAAATCCTCATCATTTCGATACCTGGTGTATTATTTAGTATTCGGTCGCACTTGACCCTCTCGTGTTACGCTGACGGCCAAAAATCGTAGACGGCAAAAGTGGAAAATACAGATATGACGGCTTCCATAATCCAGTCAATGTGTGAGTCCACTTTGACACAGACCTATTTGCTCTCTGCTCACCTCATATCATAATCGGTCCTGCATATGTCGATGCACCGTATGTGCAACACATTCACCTGGTTGGGTTTGATTAATTCATGCCCTCCTTTTCATTATTTAGTTTGTGGCACTCCATCATTTGCTCTGCTGACGCATTTCCCAAAATGATGCCCACAATCACACGAAATATGGACACGTTATTAAAAGTCCAAGCTTATCTAAGCTTATTCAGCAAGTATCAGTCTAATTTCACCCGCTTGCCTTAATTAGATTAATGTATTCCTCTGCAGTGGGGATTTTGGTTTGGACGTTATGTTGAAAGGGGATTTACTGGGCTGAATCAAGCCGTGATGAGGCGTAATGGATGGAGAATGAAAGGAATAAAGTGATGAAATAGTGTTTATTGTTAGCAATATACCAATGGGAATGAAAACTTCAAAGAGCTGAGAAATAAAGATATTTGCAACTAAATGCAGACCACTACAAGTTCTACCCATCACGCGCACTATTTCCTTTTATTATTATTGTTATGCAATATGAAAATGTCATAATAACTAACTATAGCAACATGCTGTAAATTCTGCTTTTTTGTGCAATTACGTTTTGAGCCACCTAAGTAGTCAATGTAAGATTACCAGCATGAGCTAAAGACACCATACAATGTGTTAAATATCTGTGATTTCATAAGGGTTTTCTGACAGTACGTTCACAGTTTTGGAGGTTTCCTTTGAGTAAATGTGTGGAAGCAGCTGTCAAAAGATTTTATGTGCATAATCATTCGTAGGTGCCCATTTTTTCACGTTTGTTAGAAGTAAGAATGAACTCACGCAACGCAGTAAACATTTGTGCCTCTTTTGTCTTCATAAATACACACATTGCAACACACAAACTCATATCTAGCATACAAGCGTTCCTCCCAGCAGGCTTAGTTTCTGATCCATCCCTCTGCCTTCGGGCACAAACTCTAAAAATACCAACGGCGAGAAGAGAAGACGCCCGAGCAGCGCCCGCCGGTGCGAACGATAACCTGTGCAAAGTGGGAATGCAGAGAGACAGCGGAGGCCTCGCTAAAACTAATTACATTGACCTGATGAATAAATGGGAGCGCGGCTGCTCACCCCGACACACAAAGGGCAGCGGCGTTGGTGGTACAACATTCACACACACATATAAATTTGCGTGATATTTGGACTTACTACAATCCGTGGCAGGTTGAGACAGCAACGAACGAGTGAGGAACGTCCCTGACCTTCCCCTGGTAGTAGCAGTGCTCTCCTCCCTGTGAGAAAAACACACACAAATTAAGATCCTGGTCGCCTCCTAAAAACGTCACCACACACTCAAACGAGGGACCGACATCCCACTTTCTGCCTCGCTGCGTCAGGAAATGTGTCCAGAGCGATCAATCACACCGGATTAATTGGTTAACACGTGCAAGTATGACATGGTGATGTGTGTGTACTCTATGTGTGTGTGTGTGCGTGGTACAGACACACACTTCGTGATTTACCCATTCGCATCCTTCCATCTGTGTGTTAACCCCCTCTGTGACTTCTCCGTCCTCCATCCCAACGTCTCCTCACAACTCGGTCTCTCTATATGTGTGTGTGTGTGTGTGTGTGTTTCTTCTCCTCGCGAGCGTAGACACTGATTTATTTTTCTACAGACATGTATGATGTCTAAGTGTCTAAGTGCTCTGCGGGCCATCTCCTCCTGGTCCATTTCTTGCTGCCTAACAGCCATTAGGCAGGAAGCCGTCCTCCCCGAGGAGCCACTGCTTTTATCAGAGGATCAATGTCTGCCGTACAGTTTGACGCTTCGTCCACGTCGACCTCCGGCTCCCTCTGCGGATCCCTACGTGTACGCGTGAGATGCATGTATGTTTGTTGGGGTTTTTTAAACTGCATGATTAAAAGTAAAGGGATCTTAACTATACAGCGTAACGGAGGTAACTCGCAAACAGAAGAGCGGTGAGTTGTCTCGTTGAACTGAGGCCCGGCCCGCATCCAACAAGACTGTCGGACGGGTCTTAGAGGAAGGCCTTCGTGCAGGCTAGCTAGATTAATGGGAAATAAATAAATACTGAATTGGACTTATCATGGAGATATTGTCATGAAACAGGAAAGGTTTTACCCCAAATAGTTTCCATAAAGTTGGAAGAACACTGTAATTTCCTTTAATTGTAACAAAGATGTGAGGCCAAACCAAGAAAACACAAACCGATGTTATGGGGACATTATGCTCATTTCCCTGCAGAACTATTTCAGGTTTAATTATGCTTAATTTACAGTCATGGTTTAGAGCTGGTGTATAAAATGGTTATCATGTGTAGTAATATGATCTCAAAAAGATCTTAATTTTATAACATTATTTTGTCTTTCTTCTTTCTTTTGACTCGCTCTCTGTGCCAATTATGTCCCTCTTAGTATTTCTCCTCTCTGTGTTTCTCCATGCAAACTGCATGACCAGAATGAACAGAAAATACTAAAACACAGCAGCTCTTCCTTATTGACTAGATAGGGAATATCCATTGAATAGTTAGACCCTGGGATGAGACATATACATGAGCTGAACAAGTTATGTAGATGCACGTTAACAGAAGTGCAGTTGGAGAGAGAGAGAGAGAGAGAGAGAGAGAGAGAGAGAGGCCTTCTGATAAAGAGACAGAAGGCTATTTATAAGAGGCGCTGTGCTCTACTATCCCAGCGTCTCTCCTCCTCCTGTCGCCCTGAACCTTCTGCTCCACTTCTCATCAAAGCAAGAAACAGCCCAAACCAACCAGTGCAACGGGTACATCCTAAGAGAGAGGCTGTGTGTGTGTGTGTGTGTGTGTGTGTGTGTGTGTGTGTGTGTGTGTGTGTGTGTGTGTGTGTGTGTGTGTGGCTAAATCGGTCCGATCTGTGATCTATAAGGTAATTAATCATCCATTCTGGACAACACAATGAAGAGGTGACAGAGTCAGAAAGTAAACAAATAGGACACTTTGCCCTCTGAAAGTTTGGCAATTAGATAAAGAAGAAAAAAAAAGAAATTACATATAATATAATATAATAATAATAATAATGATGATGAATTTGCATTGTACCCTGCACAAAAACATGTTTTTGGGGATAAAGGATAATAATAGTTTCCTGTTCATTGCAGTAAAATAAGCAGACAGAAGCCAGAACCGCTGACACATTTAGCTGCACAGCACATATTACCTGCATCGCGTACGTACAACGCGAGCAGAGAGGATTCTGAGTTGGACCTTTATGAACAGCTGCTGTGGTACAATGACTTTTGACCTCTACTGTGTAACAAGCAGCTTGTCCCAGATCAACCTTCCTGAACAGCAGTCATTAATAAAGTGGCAAAGTGCTTCTTGTTCTTTCCGCTACCTACACGGAAAGCTCTATAACTAAGAGTCCATTCTGGATCTTACACTACAAGGTAAATGAAGTCACAAAAACAATTCTCTGTAATAAGTTCCATACAGGTACAGGTGGACCAGATCCCTCTATATGTGGTGTAATGTTTTGGATCCCCGTCTTTAAAGTATCTAATATCTCACTAATCTGCTTCTGAGCTGAACAAATCCTGACCATTATAATCCCCCCACTGAAGTGATATGACACCTCAGTGCGTGTCCCGTAAATGAAGTCCCGATTTCAGAGGATTATCACAGCAGTCGGCCTTTCATTTCAGTGGGAGGGTCCGGCCTCTTCGGCCCACTGACCCTGAACTGAACAAAGACGTGATGTCTGTGCGCGCAAACTAACACATGAGAGGAATCTCCAGTGGAGGCGATTCAGTATGTGGATCCGTCATGTGACACATGTGACACTGGAATCAGATTTCATGTCATTCGAATACTCTTGCTCTCATTCGTGCTCGTCACGACGGCCATCAGCTTCTTAATGCTGCTCTATGTTTGGTCACCAGCTATTTGATGAGCTTTGTCTGCCTGCAGTTCTGTGACTCAGAGGCGCACAGGAATGTTTCTGGTACTAATGTGGTTGGAAACGAGGCGGATGAAAGCAGAAAGGGTGAAACAACGCAGTAAAGTCAATCAGGACTGTTGGGAAGTTGGGGGACCATAGAAAAGGGTTAGAGATGTTGAAATACGTCACAGAGCTTCTTACAGGGGTCACATTACACATGACCTTTGATCCATCGATGATATAACATACTGATTACAGCAGCTTTAATAATCTGATTGTTTTCAAACCTGATTGAGGTCAGATTATATTGAATCAAAAATGCTTTAACCATCCTCCACATAATCAGAAACTGTCCACTGACGCGTGGAAATAGCGGAAGTAAATAGGCGGTAAATGTCCGTAAGAACAGAGCAAGATGAGAAGTGATTTGCAGAATCTTACACTGGTGACGACAGTCCTCCCTTTCTCTGACAAATGCCGCTCCACGTAGCCCGATGACAGCAGATCACTGGGAACAGAGAGGACAAAAATAGAGAAGAGAATCAAGTTAGAATATTTGTGGTTTTCCTTCATGTGTCACTCAGATATGCGGCCATGCTTGTATTTTATAGGACGATTGTATTCAGTCTTGGCAGCAAAAAGCTTCAAAAGCATCCGCCCGGCTAATTATGCCCATCGTACAGGGACGCGGCTATTTCCAGCTCACAAACTCACACAAACACAATTATACAAGTCAGGCCTTCGAGAGGAGGGTTGGCGCGCGGGCGTACATGTCTGTGTGTCTCTATCCGAGGAATGAAGGGCACAGAAAAAGAAAAAAAAGATCCGTGTGAAGTAAAACAAGTGAGTCAGGCAGAAAAGGAAAGAGGCAAGAAAAATAAAGCGAGAGAGCGAGGAAATGAAAGAGTGGCACAAATAAGAGGAAATCAGTGTGCGTGTGCTTCCTCAGCAGAGCTGGACCCAAGAATCCCGAAGGAGACACACACTGCTGGGCCAGTCTGAGACAGAGATGTACGAGCTGTGGTACAGAACAGAGCGCATGCCCCCACCCGCCCCTCCACCCACACACACAGGAATGCGGCATATGAACGGGGAATTTGCCTCTTCTTCACACTATTTTAAGTTCTCAATGAGATGACCTAAACATGGACACACATACATACATATATATATATATATATATATATATATATATATATATTATGCATTATATTATATATTATATTATTTGCATTCAGTAAGCGGTACACTAGTGGCCAGTTATCTGAGGCTCGAATACACAAACACGCACATTATATAAAGACGTGCAACGGAAACCACAGACAGTACGTGAGCAGGCGAGCTGCAGTGAACCAGAGAGCCATCACTCAACTCCTGCCAACTTCCTGTCGACATCGACAGGCAGCATGTGTCACATAAGCAGTTTGGAAACTTTCATCTCACCGCATTGATTAAGACATATTCAATGAAAAGTTCAAAGTTTAACCTTTGCGTCTTCAATCACCCTTTTTATGCAAGAATTTTATTTTATTTGTGTTCATATTTGGATTCACTGGAGAAATCAAGAGAAACATTAAACACTGCTTAATCAATTAGTTGATCCCCATAAAATGAATCAGCACTTTTTTTTCTTGTTTAAATATCGAGCAAATATGAAAAACATTTGATGACTCCAGGCTCTTGCTGATGAGAATGTCCTGCTTGCTGTGTATTATTCTAGTTGTGCAGACATGAGAGTACCATCAATCCTCCTCAAACACAGAGCGTAAAACCCAACAAGGGAATTTTATAAACGTTGGTATATTCAGTGCTGTTAAATATTGACAATACTGTTCAAAGATGAATTCATAAGTCTGGTCTGACAGAGATATCTATCTAACAAAAGGAGAGAAAGCAAAAACAAATTACTCATTACTTATTATTCTAGTGAAACCCTTGACATCAACCAGCACACAAACATGAAGGAGGCAACTTTCTATGTTGAATCAGTTTTCTGGCACAATTGAAAAAAAACATGTACAGGGAAAGATGACGGAGAGTGATGTGCAATGGAAAGAACGGCAGTATTCGAATCCCATCGAGCAAAACCACCACGCACTTTCACGCCATCACACCTGAGATCACACTTCGCCGCACACTTCCAACAACATCCTGCCCATTAGACGGAGCCGCGGCTCCTGAGAGGCGAGCAACATTTCATCAACACCTCGCGTCAGAAAACATCTGCCGCCAGAACGTTCACACGCTCCCGCGATGAAGACGTTCTGTGGGTGCGTGACAGTCACCCGGGTCACGGGTGTGCTGTTAGCCTTTGTTCTGCTGGGATGTGTGTTTAAGATTCAGAGCCTGTGATCTTTATCCGGCCCCCACGCCGAGCCCCCGGCGGGCGAGGAGCATACTGAGGCAGCGAGGCGACCACACGGGCCTCTAATGGAGGACGCCGATAACAGACCTCAGCTTTAATTGTTGTGGGATTTAAATAATTTATATGACAAAGGCGTAAACCCAACATTGACCCCATCCCCCCAGCTGACACACACAGCGCCCCCCGCTTCTCTCTGTTAACATGCGTACTCACTATGTATGAATGCATGACTGGGAGAGACCTCTTAGTCTCCAGCTTCCTGACAAAATGAGAGAACTGCAAATAGATGTTTGTATGTGATCTCGCTCTCGCTCTCGACATGAATGTTGCAAACCCTCAACATAAATGATGATCAGAGTGTGGAAAGGGAAGCTGAGGGCTTCATTAACAAGAATAAACAGAGAAGAGGATGAGGGGAAACAGAAATACAAGCAGTTCATTCATCATAAATCATTAGAGCTTACACTAAGACATTCCTGGTGGCACGAGCGATCTACGTCAGACATATTTACATGACATCTGGCAGTTAAAAGTGTCCGACCAGATGTGTGGCTGAAAAGAAGACGTAGCTAACAGCACAAACATCCTCTTGTGTCCGTTACTCTCATTATCAGCAGCTCATTGCTTTTCTAAATTGTCTGCTCATCCTCTGCCGTAGTGGAGATTTTTCTTGGCTCCGTTGCCGCGGCAACATCTGTTCGAGAGCTAGTGTCGAGCTGTCCATCAGGCCTCGAGGAGATTTCAGACGGACCTGCAGACGGTCCACTTTCAGCCGTCAAAAATGTCATAGCCAACATAGATCAGCCAATTATGTGGTGATCACATCCTTCTCTAAGCACACTGACGCTGCTTCAGTTAAGAAAATGTTCCTCTGAAACGGCTTATTTAACTTTATTAAGGTCCCAAGAAACGAAACGGATTAAAGCAGAGAGTGCACTGACTCGGTCCGGCTGTGAGTCACATCAAACTTCCTCCTTCCTTCTAAAGCACCTTGCTGCTGTGGGTGAAGAACCTGCTGCTGGCGACCCAGTTTGAACTCCTGAAGTGAATCATAAACACAAACCAACTTTCCACGTGGCCTAAAATTCCTCTCACGATCCGTGTCGCCGGGCACCGCCGGGACAGTGGGACGAAATACAGCACAAAAGGGACAGATTGGCAGAACTAATGTTTAAGAGTGTGTGTAAGTGAGTGAGTGGGTGTGAGAGATTGAAGGAAGGCGGGTGGGGGGGGGGGGGATTGGCACAAGTGTCGGGGTAGCAAGCTTTTCATTGCTTTCAGGCAGGCTAATCAAAGACCCTTGTTAATACTCCCAAAAGCACACAAATATAAGCAAATGTTAAAACAATTAAGGTAATTTAATCAGCTCCGTTGACGTGTCCTCACAAACACGCTAGTCATCAAGTGGACTTCTCCACCCATGTATGGATTCTTTGCCATTCAACACAGCAGTTAAAGGGAAGCGGCACACAAAAGGACTGAACATGTGCTGTGTCAGCCGTCCGTAATGAGGACGGGGGGCGTGCTGACAATATAAACAGGGGAAGTGCATCAGAGAAATGGGGGGCGCGGGGGGTAGAGATGGAAAGGTGGATAAGGAAGGAGAAAGAAGCAGACAAAAGAGTGTGGGGGGTGGTGGTGGTGGTCTATCTTGGGGAAAGCTGCAGCTGCTTTCACCTGCTCTACAACCCTTTCTGCAGCCTCACCCCCCCCCCCCCCCCCCCCCCCCCCACACACACACACACACACACACACACACACACACACACACACACACACACACACACACACACACACACACACACACTGGGGCCTCATTAAAGGTCTGTAATTCATTCACTTTCCAATCACTTTTCAGACAAGCAATTCCACTGGCACTCTCGCTTGGATCCCACTTCCTATTGCTCAGGGAATACGGAGGCCCACAAAAAGAAATATTGGACAAAAAAAAGGCAGCAGGGCGCTTATATTGGCACTTTGATACTGCGGTTGGGTTTATAGCACGCAACACACCAGCCCGATGGAATCGACTTTTGGATGTTGCAGACACGAAGGAGAATATGCACATCTGTATCTGTGACGTTGCTGGATTGCTAGTGAACTCCATACGCCATAAAATCTATGCACTGAATCAATCGGACTTTGCGCAGTGGTTGAATGGTTAGAGCCTCGGTGGTGAACCATCATTTTGTTTGATTTTTATTCAGCATGACTGAGGAAAACGAGTAATCTTTAGGAGACAATGGTCTCCACAGAGGCATTAGTGTCTTTTCCTGCGGCGAGAACAGTCCTTCCTCCTGCGCCCGTCTGCGGCGGGAGACCTCTCTTTGTCTCCACTAATCCTGCAAACTGCGTTCAGACGGCTCGACCGAAGACAGAGGGGTAGAAAATAAGTGAATATAAGGAGATGGAGAGGAAGAATGATGGTGCGTTAAATGAGGAGGGCCGGTAATTCAACTCTCGACATCCAGCAAAGACTACAAACAAAAGACCCATTTTTGAGTATGGTGACGTTCACCATAATCAACCCGAAACACATTTATCACTGGATGGAATATTATGAATCCCAAATGCAATTGTGGTTCTCAGAGAAAATAACAACTACTGGATGGATTGCCATGAAATTGTTTTTGGTTGCTATGGTTTTTCTTCTTGCTCCGTCGAAAAAACGCATCCCGACACAATTCTTTTGTAAGTGACGGTGGGCAAGAAGCACAGTCCTTGACGCAGTATAAACTACAGCTGAAACTAATATGAGACAAGAAGGTTTTTTTTCTTACTGCATCAACTATCTGCTGATGCGCTCCACTCACCCGGGTCTGGATCCCGGTGTTGGTGACAGGCTGCTGCACGATGTGTTCCCGTTGGACTGACAGGGCTCCCAGTGACACATGATGCACTCACAAGGTTCTCATGCACGCAGTCATATGCAACCAGTTGCTAATGCTGGTAACTGTCGTCCGAATCCAACAGAAAATAACACACGCATAGTGAGGTAAAAATGTTTGCAACACCACAGAGTTCAGAACTCATTATGAGGCCATTGGCAGTCAACAACGGCAAACACCAGCTGATTAAACCTGTGCAGCAGTAACGCTGAGAGAGGATTTCCTACCAAAAAGACATCAACCATTTGATTTGTCTACCTCAGACGGCTGCGGCCTTCTATAAACTCGCTACATGAGTTTTGTTTTACGTCCTGGTTTGAAAAAGGTGACGGTGTAAATGAATCTGAATTCAACATGTTTATATCCTCCAAAATGCCTGAAGAACTCCGGCGGACCTCAAAAACAGAGACACAAATTCTATCCTGTATCCTCCTTTCTGACACACACTAGGAACTCAAACACAAACTCACACTCACCCCCTTATATTACCAGAACATGTTGTACACACACATTCCTGGTTGTGACGCTGAGCCACTTAGCAAACACAATCTGTAATATACCGTTTGTGAGCATTGCGTCTTCTCACAGACACACTCACAAACATAACTCCCAAATTTATAGCAAAAGCAATGCGCTAAAGTGTGTGCATGTGCACCTGTGTGTGTGTGTGCGCGTGTAGACCAACATACAGATCAGGGAGAGAAAAGGAGGAGAGGAAGCAGGGTCTATTTTATTTTCAGGGTACTCCTTTCAAGTACCTCCCTCCCTCGTGTATGCGCACACACACACACACACACACACACACACACACTCTCTCTCTCTCGCTCTATCCCTCCATATCTCCAGCACTTATTTAACCCACCCACCAGGACTCAAGGGTGCATGAAGGACATCCACACATCTGTCTCTGTCCTCTTCTTTCTCTTCATCCTTAACTATTTATTTCTCTCCATCTTTCTCTCTCTCACACACACACACACACACACAGACACACACACACCTCATCAAGCCAGCAGTAAATCTCATCACGCCTCTCTGCAATAAATTACCACGCCGGGGACGGAGAGTGGAGATGGGTTGTATCAATGTCAGGATGCAGGGAGGGAGACACGTGTGGATGATAAATTATGTTGGAACAGGACATGAGAAAGACTTAAATCACATACATGTACGTACAAGTGACAAAACGCTTAAATACACACGCGGCGCAGGGGACCCCACAGCATCAGGACCGTTCGTGGCCCAAGGCAGCTTTAAGCCTACAGTCAAAATCCACTCAAAGCCAGACAAAGATGTGACGTGGACATGGAGACCAGTTAGATGGCGTTTTGTCCCCATTTATCAAACCATTGAATGTTTGGTTAGCTTTGTTAGCTTCTTGCCTAACGGGAAGTTAGAGGGACCACGTGGTTGAATCAGTGCTATTTAGCATTGCCTGAAACGGACCCCTCAGTATTTCTGGGCATGAGGGGAATGATGACACACCAGCGTGGTAGAAATATTAATACAGCGAGTGTCTGGTGTCCACATGGCTCAGTTGGACCTGTGTGTCTGTTTTTATCTGTACTCATGCGTTGTCATGCATACATACTAACATAACATAACACTGAGGGGATATATAATTACAAAGACATCCCCCTTCTGCTTCACCATTTACACATAGACACAGATCCAGAGCCGCCCGTAGCACAGCAACGCTTCGGTCTTCCATCTGGTCATTGTTCATTCTCACAAATTGTATTTTATTGAATATATGTTTTGAATGCATAAGATAGAATATTATCTGTAAGCATTTGATCCATAGTAGCTGATAGGAACGAGCCCGGTCAATTTGTTGTTCAACAACACAATGACTTCAGGTCGGGCCGGAGTTCACTATTATCATCTTTAGGAGAATGAAGAATTAAATCCACTAGTCAATTTGTCAACAAAATGATAGGTGTGTAAGTCTATTGATCATTTATTTGGTTGAGGACAGCCGTAGCGTCGTCACAATGTTTCTCCTTCAATTCACAATGAACCGACCGGAAACCTCCTTCACCCTCCTGAACGCACGCACACATGCACACATACACACACACACATGCGCACAAGCCTCTTTAAGCTTAAAGCAACATCAATTATTCAGCAAGAGCAGGTGGGACGTGCGAGGCAAAGGGGGTAGTAAGGACTGATCGGAGAGTGTGGGGGCAATCATGGGTGGAGATGTGTGCGTGTGTGTTCGTTGGGGTCCTGACAGATTATTTAAACCCCCCCCACCCTTTGCTAAATTTGAGCTAGCAAGCCCGCCAATGGTAAATTGTAGCGAGCCGCTGGAGGACAAAGACAGAGGGGGAGGAAAGACCCCGTGACCCGCCAACCCCCTCCAGCCTCCCCCTCTATAGACGGTCACACCTCAGATGGGTGAATATAATATTTTGCTCCCCGACATAACTACTATAAGAATAACAACTACATATAAACAAACACGTCTGCAGTTCTGTGAGACGATAGAATAGTGAAAAACGTCACAGAGTAATAACGTTCTTTTCAGTCCGTCGATCGGACGTGTCTGACCGACCGTCCCACAAACGTTGCCATCCATGGCGTGGCGAGAATCGCTAAAGGATCGCGGAGACAACACAAACTAAACGTTAAAATATGAAATTAACACCTAAAGTATGCCCAAAAAAGCAAATGTAACTTCAAAACAAAATGACTACACAGCTATTATTCACAGTCGATGAGCTAATGTTAACCTTGAGGAAAAGACAGACTCAGAGATATCGATCGTAACAATAATAATAATAATAAGCACTGTAGCACAAAACCAGCTGAAAAACACATCTAAAACACAAATAACACAGACTGTTGAGCAGCAGAGTCATTCATTGACCGAAATGAGACAACTAGGTTTTGTTACTGGAGGCCCAAAGAAAACCCACTCATGCACCCACACACACAAACACAAGCATGGTTTGATCTGTCTGGCATGAAAGCTATCTGTAAACAAAATCAGGGTGGCTGTCAAGCGGGGGATCACTTCACAGAGGAGTGAGGTAGAGGATGATGATGAAGAGTTAAGGGCAGCAAGAGGAGGAATCTGGGGGGATAAATTATAATATATTACACAAAAAGCCACAAATGGCACAAATCAGAAGCTGGAACTAGTAGATGTTTGATGTTTTTGTTGTTGAAAGTTAATGAAAGTAAGATTTTTAGGGAAAACACACAATACAATGCTGTATTGCACTAATCGTATCCTCTCATTCTTATTCAGAACCACACGTTTCACAGTGCTGCCCGGAGCGGTCTGGGTGGAGCCCACTTCACTCTGTGGAAAGCAAAGCAGGATTTCATCAAGCGTTTCCTTTCCATCGACACCCTGACGGACCTTCGGTATCACATCCAGCTGAACAAAATATGGAAAAAGGATGTCACAGGCATGAATAACCACTCAACGTCGACGACTCTTCATCACACCAAGTGCTGATGAAAGTGCACAAACATGTACGTGCCAGTGTGCCTGTGTGTGTGTGTGTGTGTGTGTGTGTGTGTGTGTGTGTGTGTGTGTGTGTGTGTGTGTGTGTGTGTGTGTGTGTGTGTGTGTGTGCGGACGACACGTTTCTGCTCGCAACCGGTTGACGTGTCGCGCAGCGAGCTGCAGAAACATCTGCTCTGAACGTGGGAATTCCTGTGATGTAATGTTTCCCTCAAGTGACATCCGCTGTGAAGAGCAGGCAGCATCGCTCTGTGCGCGTTCACAGGCGTTCTGTTTGGGGGCTAAATGAGACGAACGAGGGAAACAGAAAACAGAGACGGACACAGAGTGGGATTGAGAAAGAGAGAAAAAAGGGAGAAAGACAAAGAGAGAGAGAGAGCTGCTTGTTTTCCATCAGCAGTGCCGTGATCAATATCAGTGTCTGACTGGGCAGTGCTCCGGCCTTTACCGTAAATCACTTCCTATTATGATGGAGCCTCTAAATCATACTGTGGTGCTGCAGACACACGCACACACATATACACACACACACACACACACACACACACACACACACACACACACAGAGATTCATGCACATCGGTTCAAACAAATGTCCTCTTTAGCGCACACACCAGTACCATATATTGTGCAATAGCGCAAAAAAAGCCAACAAACAGCAAAACAAAAGCTGGAAAATAATTAACTCCGTCCCGCAGAAGCAAAATGCCAAACTTAAACACTGCAAGTAACAAAGTAAAGCTACCAAAACATCTGCAATGACAGACAATTACAATAGTAAATGGGTGGATAGTCGCCATGGCTGGAGGAGTGAAAAAAAAAAAAGAAAACTTACTGGTTCAGTTCCACGTCCAGGAGGAATTTTCGGCCAAAAGCGTCAACTTGAAAGCTCGCTTGGGCCACGTGGTTCACCTGAAAAGGCCGGGAGGATAGTTTATTTTCTATAACGACAAACACTCATTATCATATTCAATGATTAAGCAATCATGCTATGCGAGGATCAATCCTCATCTGCATTGATTGAAGGCTGTATTATCACCAGTAAGGCCGTTTTAATTAAGCCATCAAGGTCTTCCTCTGGATTTGAATTTCTGCGAAAGGATCTCACAGTTCCACACACGTACATATCATTCTTTTCCATCATTGTCACCATTAACTGTATCCATGGTTACCACACTGGCTTCGTTAAAGGTTTTTTTGATGAGTATACACAGAACAACACAAAGGCACACTCCTTTCTGCCTGCATGTGTTGTGTGTGATTAATTCCCAGCTCCGGACACATCTGCTACCGGCGTCATTGCATCACCTTTGCTCAATGAGGACTCCCTGCAATCATTCCTGTGCAGGTCCAGGGGGGGGGGGGGGGGGGGTCCCACGCGGGCGGAGCTAAACCCCGGTGCACCTTCCCCCAGGCTACCTTCACGAGGAGGTGGGGGTGGGGATATATATCCCCCTCTCATTTGAGGTGGTGCCTCTGTGCTCACCCAAGGATGACCTGAGCCTGCGAGGCCCCCACTGACCACAGCCCATTGTTTGTAGGCGTGTAGGCGTGTAGGCGTGGTCAATGCATATATGAGCGGGTAAGAGGGTGTGTGGGTGTGAGCGCGCACGCACAAAGGGCAACCCCTTTCCACGGCACACTTCTGGTGAAACCCAATCCAGCAGATTTGATCCATGATGGGAGTAGGTACCAGTAATTGTGTTTAACCAAAGTGCATCCCAGTCTCGGCTAAGCCGGGCCGATATTTTGAAGCCACCACCGACTCTTCTCACATTGATTTCTGAGTTTTATAGCAGGCCGGAGTTTCCACTCACGGCTGTGGGAGTAGGACTATAAGTGCTATCAATGCACTGAGCGCAGACGGAGACGCAGGAAGGCAAAAACGCACAGACCAACACGCGGCGATTCCAGTTGAGGTCTTTGTTTTGTTTCACCAAAACAACACTCAGCACTTTGCTGAACCCCACAGTGCTCAATCAGGGGCGAAAAAAAACAAAAATAGGCGACGCAACAGTCTATAAATAACCTGCTGTGTGTCACACATTTTAAGAACCATTTGACGGATTTTTTTTTAGGCTGTTGATCTAAAAACAGCCAAATAACTGATCCGACTTTGTGTTCAGACGATTGAAAACCAGATTCAACTCCAGAAATAAAATCAAAGATGAAACGGTATCCTTCTCCTCCTCTTAGCCTGGATTCTGACTTGAAATGGTTATTTTATAGCTTAATCAGAACTTTGAGGTCGTTACTGATTGCCTGTTATTTTTAGCTGTAGAGTCGGGAATTGAACGCCTATCAAAACTGGCCACTAAAATATCAGACATCAGACATTAAACGATTTAATGACATGATTTGAGCAAATATTTTGCAGAATCCGTGTCAAAAAGTCAAAACCTTCATTATCTTTGATTCATTTACTATTCTTCCTGCTTTGAGATTGTGATTGAGGAGAGAATACAGTGGCTTTAAAAGGAAAACATAAAAACGATATCTAATGGCAGATGGTTCCCGTTAGCTTGTTAACCCATCGGGCTGCAGCTCCGTCTGAGGCGTGAGAGAGACAAAGGGTTAACACCTCCCTGCCTGCTGCCATCTGTAGCCCTCCCCACACTCCCAGCCTCCAATAGGCAACACAAACCTAAGCTGCACAAATGGAGGAAAAAAAAACCCTGACAGGTGTGTAACATTTCTCCATCCCCGGCTCTGCATATACCAATAATGATCCATCTGTGATGAGCTGAATTCTGCTGATCGTGCACTCAGATTCATCAATCAAGCTCCATTAGTTCATCGCTGGTGACTTTCATTTATGAAAAAAACACTGAAAGAATGCTTCTTAGTGGAACATGAGCCTTTTATCGGTGAGGCAGCTGATAGGATGCAAGTTATCACTAAATAATACATCTTCCTTGTCAGCCAGATGAGCTGATTGACAATGTGCAGTGTTGACAGAGAAAAGATTGAGGACAAATCACTGGGATGAAAATGTCATATCAGTTTGAAGAGTGATGTATTTTTGTTTTATTGTTTTAAGGCCACGAGGACCTGCAGCATCTGCAGACAGTCTAATACGGTCTACAGCATAATAAGTGCACGTTTCCCTTCCTATAATGTCCCGAGCTTCGTGTGTTTTGCTCGTGAGTCACCGATTATGAATTTCCCCTCTGAGGACAATGGCAGAGGAAGAGGAGGAGGAGGAGGAGGAGGAGGAGAGGAATCCGCGCAACAGATAAGCACGCAGAGAGCAGATCGCTGACAACGGGAGGCGCCGCGCGTGTACCTGCGTGGAGCCGGAGCCGGCTTTCACCCGGGTGCTGAGCTCGTCCTCCGGCATCTGGTTGCGGCTGTGCGGACTGTAGAGCAGGCGCAGCGGCACCGTGTCCTCCTTCCCGGCGAACCTGCCCGCGTCGCGAAGAGCCTTCATGCTCGACGAGGCGTCTCCTGCACAGAGTGTGGGGAAGATGGGGGGGGGGGGGGACACCGATTTCATCACCCGCTCCGTGCATCCTCCGTGCGGGGAAACGGACACGGAGCGGCATCCATCACAACCACCGACGCTCCCGTGTTTCCTTCGATAACACGGAACAGCCAAGAGACGAATCTCCAATACGCAAAAAAACAAACAAACACGGCCCCGTTAACGGGGACGTAACGCCACCATAATGAATGTGAGATCTTAAATAGCATCAGTTACCATTTGTGGCATTGGAGCTGCTCTGATGACCGACGTGCATCAATCCACAGACGCACAAAATGGAAATCCACCACCGCGGGCGCATCATCAGCATCATTCCTGTTCTGTTTTTTGTTGTTGTTGTTGTTGTTGTAAATGATAAAAAAAAGCAATGCGGTATTCCGGGAGCAGGCCCTCGGGGTCCTGCCTTCGCTACGGGAGCCTGAAGCCCGGGCTGCTCGTCTGGTTAGCGCAGAGCCTCCGGTTCGGGGCCATCGGGGTCCTTACGAGTCCGAACGCCGAGCGCGTCTGAGCGCACCGACACGCCGCGGATCAGCAGCGCGGAGGAGGCGTGGAGGAGGGAGGAGGGAGACGGGCTAGCGGGGGGGTGGGGGGGGAGGAAGGGGGACACCTCCTTAAAACACATCAATATCCAGCGGCTCACTGCAGAAACGCCTAATGCATAAATATGAGCGTGCCGTGGAGACAAGAGGAGGGGGTGTGGGGGGGTGTAGAGCTGCGGGCCCGGCCGTGCGCCGCCGAGTCCATCCATATTAAATTCCTTCAGGAGGCGTGAGGCGTGTCATTGTCATGAGTCAACCCATCGTTTGATATAAAAACCGGGGATCGATGGATTCTGTTTTTGTGGATGTTTTTGATTTCTTGGCACACTTAATTAATTCTTAATTCTTGTCGTATTTTCCATTTGTGGCATTAAAATAATCAGGAGCATGTTTGGAAAATACTGAGTTGTTTCTCTGTAATTATTCTCACCCAGATGTTGCACAAGTTTATCTTCTACAACCCCTTGAATTGAGACAGACACTTAAATACTTCTCCTGCAAACCGGGTGATTCAACATGACTTAAAGAGGTGATGATCATGTTTTTTCTCCAGAAAGGAGTTTATATGCTCATTTCAGGATCAGAATGTGGCACAATGTCAATAAGTCGTCCACTTGTATTGCTATTTAATGGTTATAATAGATAGATATAAACAACCGACTCACATTATATCACAATGTTTTCATTGTTTTCATTTCTATAACGCAACTTAGAAAAGTTTGGATGTAGGATATGCACGTTGTTCACTTTTTTGGGTTGTAGAAAGTTTCCTTGATAAAAAAAATGTTACTTTGTATGGTTTGCCAAAAGTCATTTTTTGTTAAAAAGTTGTAGAAAAAATCCCCAGTCCTTTGTAAAAGAATCACAGAATATAAACTGAATTTACTCCACACTAACATCAGTTCAATACAACGCCTGCGTACACTAAAGTGCACAGAAAAAAACAGTTTTGGGGCAAAAGATTATAATCTGTAAGGAGCAAGAACAAAAAATAATGATGTGCACTCACTTCAGTTTATTTTCTGTGCATTGACCTCTGAAAACATTGTTCCTCATTTGACCGCGTGGATCCATTGGAGAGCAGCGTGGGAGAACAAGGGCGGTGTGCTAATCCGCAACACGCAGCGAGCCGTCAGAAAGGGCTGAGAAAGTCCCTAAAATCCTTAAATGTCATATAATATCAAGTAACACATGTTACATTTGGAAATAATCACTTATTGAGGTCTGTAAAATTCAGATTGCAATAAAATATATTATATATCTTTTTAAAATGACCTTTTCCCTCAAAGGTATTCATTGGAAACAACTGCGAGGAGACTAAAACCCTTCTTTAAACATGGATTCCCAGTGGAATTTGTGAAAGGTGTTGTCGTTAAACCCTGTGATGGGACTTGCAGGAGGCCTTTCGTTCCAGTTCATAACAGCAAACCCTTAGTAATTGAAACAAATGCACAGTGCGCCTAAGTTACATAAGAATAATGTACATATGTCTAATTAAAGACAATTTTGGGATAAGTTTAGGATTGAAGCAGCTTTGACCAACTGTGGGAAAATTGTGGATAATCTTGTCCAACATTAATCTTTTTATGAAAAAAAATTTATGGATGAAAAACTCTTCACAAAATAGAAAACTTTCAACTGGATTCAATTGATTGTATAAGGGAAAAACCTAATTAATCACAAGGATTTTTAAATTAGATCAAATGTAATTTCAACTCTTACCAAAGGTTGTAACTCAATGACGGCGTCAATACATTTTTCTTTTTCACCTATAGTTTCAAATACTTTTGAAATTGGGCAAAATACCAGAGTAAAGAGAAACAGCATGCTGGTTTGGCCTCTTTCAAGTGGGATGTAAGCTAAATAGCTCACGCACATTCGCCCTTCATCTGATGGAACAGAATACAGCTCACCGTCTTCAAACCCAAGAGGGAAATATAGAGGCTTGGAGTCCGGGCCACAGAATCTTGTCTCAAGTATTGTACATGGCAGTAACAATCCAGTTCACTCCTCACCTACTAGTGCTCAAACCCCATAAATTCCCCATCCATGTCATCGGATGACTGAAAAAGCTCCCAGAGTTTCAGCATGCAGCTGTCGGGAAGGTCAGTCGGCTTCACGTATTCGCCACATGTGTCCACCTTCCGTGTCTTCCGCCTACAGACTCTCACCCTCCTCTGTATTTTACGGACCGGGGAGAAGGTGAGTGAAGGAAGACTTTCTTCTTCCCTGTTTTTGTCAAACGATACCTTACAGCCCTGAACAGGCTCACACGCGGAAGATTCCTTTTTTTTATCCTCTTGACTTGCTATGACATTAAGGCCTTTTAGGGAAGCTTCGTTCCGACTGTTCATTGCATCCAAGCAGGAGGTTGAGCCCTCCTCATCTCCAGTTGTTGTTGGTTTCGCCGTGTTGACCTGAGCACCTCCGGGGGGAATGGAGGCAAGACATTCCCCTCTAGGGGTGGTTTCCATCCTGGGCTCAGGAACCTGAGCAGCTTTTTGAGAGCAAGAAGTCAAAGAATTCTGCCTGCACGGACGTTTACGTGCCACAGACTTGCGCTTGGATCTCTGCGAGTGAGTGTAATAGGTTCTCCCCTCAGTGGAAGTCAGAGGAGTGGAACCTGTCCCCGATGTGATGTTTAAAGTGTGTGCCGAGTGAGATCCCTCGTGCCCGTCGACCGTCCGATGCTGCTGCCCTTCTTCTTCTTCTTTAAATGTCTCTGTTTTATCGGGATCTCCTTCACGTCTTTGCACAGGTTTCCCACTTGGTCCAGGAGCCATCAGAACAGAAGAAACACTGCATTTTGGTCTAACAGGAATCAGAGGAAATATTCTGTGAGTAGAGTGCAATAGAAATAAAAAGGAGCCAGATTCTTTTACTTATTTGCGTGCATGCGTTTCCCGTGAATACTTAAGGTTGACGAAGTTTTTAAAAAAAGGAACGAGGACAAGTTACCTTTTCACTTTGGTTTTGATGAGGAAGTCAAAGTGCAGAGTTGAGACCAGTTTGTCCAAGACCAAGTATTCATCACTCCTGGAGAAAGCCTTGTGACGGTCACTCTTTATATGCTGAAAAAAACAAAGTGTACAACATACATTTATGCACAAGTACTACATGCCCTGTTGTAATGCTAAGATACAAATCCTGGATGGATATGTAGTAACAGGCATAGCTCTGTGCAGGACTACGTACAACCTGGATTGGGTACCTTACCAAGGTTGCCAGTGTGTTAACACTGTATTACCGGCTAACTGGCATCAGCAGTTGTGATCTAGAAGGTAATACTTTGGGTGAGCAGGTGCTGAGCGCTAAAGACATACAAGGTAGGTCTGCTCATGAATATTCATCACTACCCGATTTCAAAGCCCTGCAGTTCAAGTTAGTGGATCGGCAGTTTTCCCATTCACGTGCATTAACTTACCGTTGTCACATTCTCGTATTTGATCATGCAGCATTCGCAGTAGCCGCCTCGTTTCTTGTCTTTGTTCTTCTTCCGGCCGTTGGCCGGCTCTTCACTGGCTGAGGCCTTTGCACCTCTGATCGCAGATGTTACACAGGAGGAGGAAAAAAAAAAAGGTAAACAGTTGGAATTTTTTACATTTTGAGTTTCATATTGTCTTGATGGGTGGCTCCAAAATCATGTACCTCTAAATTTTATGCACACATTGTAGTAATTTGTGAAAAGAATTGGGGGAAAAACATTTTTATACAATGTGGAAAAATGTAAGGAGTTGCTTTATTTTCCACCTATGAATTAGAAACAGAACAACATCATCAACAAAACTTCAATTAAAAAACAACATCTCAGAATATATAGATTACGAGCGGAGCAGAAAGGTTTGTTTGTAAAACCAACTTTGCGGCACCTTAGCGGAATCAAATGGGATTTAGTGGTTAAAATGCTGTGAAAACAATGATTTGAAATACGCGGAAATCCAATCAGCAAAAGAGAAGAATCACCGTACCGGCGCCCCGGCTGTTTGTTTCCAGGAGGAGCCTTGTCCTCGGCACAGAAGGGACTGTGGGGAGGAAGAGTCTTCAGGTTGAACTCGGGGATGTTCGGCATGGTGAGGTAGATCGGCCGGTAGTGTCTGTGGAAAGGGAAAAGAAACGGATCATAGTCATTAGATGTAAAGAACTCAAAAGACAGTGGAGCTTATTTTAGTCTTGCGTCTCTTACCGGCTTGAATCCTCCACCTTGACGAAAGGTTTACGGATCCGGCCCCCTGGAACAAACATCCATCATAGTCAAATTAGATTTGAGCATGTATAAACAAAGCATCAAAAACAATGGAAAACATTCCTACCTAATGAAATAAAAGACTGGATAATAACTAGATTACATTTACCTTTGGATTTATTAAAGCCTTGCTTTGCGGCGGACTCAGCTTTGACCTGTAAATAATAAAAAAGCATTAAAAAACAACTGTACAATGTTAAACCATAACTTTTAGGAAAACAATCCCAACATATAATTCAATCTTTACAAAAACTAATTAGAGAATGTGAACCTGTAAACTTACACTTGTTTTGACTGCATTAGTAGCAGGACACTGGCTGCCGAAAATCTTTTTTTTCTTCTTAACATATGTGATTACATCTGAAAGTGAGATCAAATAAATAAAACTACAGCACCCATTACGTTCACCTATACATTTAAATAAAGAGGTCAGTTTGTTACATTATCAACCATTATTGACAACATACCATCTATGTAGAGTATTTTCACACCCCACTCCAGAGCATTTGACAGGATCTTGTTCATTTTCACCCTCTCCTAAAGGCAAACAAATGTGTATAAGCAAAGAATAGAAACACATCAATTAAACGTCCTTACTTAACTCTGTCTCGCGCTTACAAACCTGCTCTTTCACAACTTTCTGCACCAAAGTCTTCCCTCGACTTGGAACAAACTGAAAGAAGAAAAAAAAGCGAGTGAAATGGTCTGGGAGGGAAATGCAAAGGATAAATGTGAAATAGGCCGTAAACATGTCTGCTCTACAGTTGATGCATTAAAGTGAACTCACTGTGTCTGTTTGGACTTGGGGTGAACTTGGGCCAGAGTCCGGGCCAAGAACAGGAGACTCCTGCCTAATGCAATGCACATATCGAGCCTCCCTCTTGTTGGATACCAGATATTCAATTTCCTTACTGAAGAACTTCTCAACAATCTGAGTGACAAACGAGAGAAAACAGGATACCTTTTTTTAAGAAAGCTGTAAGACTTTTAAAACAGTCTATTCAGGAATAAGAGATATACAGGGTTTGGATCAATCTAAATTTTTAAGTACTAATCAAAGTATGTTCATGACAAAGAATCATACACAAACGTAGGCATTGAATATCTTATAAATCTGATTTGTAATCTCATTTACTGTTTCCTATTCAGATGTTATCTATGCTACTAATATTTTAAAATGTCAAGCTAGAAACAGCACTTATTTTATCCGAAGGCAAGAAGTAGCCTTTTTCTATAGGTAACTTCACTGGGAAAACCAATGTTCTAATTATACAAATTGTGTTGTTCTGTGCTACCAAACAAAAAAGTCAGACTCCATCAAATGCAGAGGAAGAAGCTGTCTGGGACTGAATCCTAACAAAGGCAGCAGAACTGAGTGGGAAAATATAACATTGCTTGCTGTGAATAACCCTGTAACTACTTGTCTATGTCAAGCCGGCACAGGACAAATGACAAAACACTCAAACCATTCTGAACATAAAACCACGTTCTCTCTCACCCCTCCCAGGTATCCGATGTCACTCTCCAATATGTCCGCTATCCTGTTTGACGGCAGGTCCAGGTAAAACACTTTCCCAGCAAAAGGTTTGACTTGGACAGCAGCGGTCACACATGTTGGCTTCGATTGACTCAGCATGGCTTTGTCCCCACTGCTGAGCCCTTTCCCTACCGAAGCAATTACAACAGGATGAGGGAGGGAAGTTCTGATGCATCGCTTGAAACTATTCATTTTAATTACTGACTGATCATGAATTGGGTCGTTCGCCCAATCAAATACCAAAACTTTTAATGGTAACCTAAAAAAAAACAAAGATCAGCTGTGTTTTTCTTTGAGCAGCTGGTCAAAATGCCTTTGCGACTGCAACGTTTTGTTTTTGATCTCAATCGACATTAACGCAGTCTTCACAGGAAGATAGTCGCTACACATTACATTTCATTAAAAGTAACGTCATCTGTCTGATTTATAGATAAACAACAACCTCAATGAACGTTTCATGACGTCACCTATTGATAATCAAAAGTTCTTTTCGTGGGCTTAGTTGGGGGTTTGCTGTCTTGTCTTGATTTAAGAGTTGGGTGCCAAGCAGGCAGACACAGTCTGACAGGATGGGGAGTCAGTTTCTGTCCTGGCTGAGGAATGTAAGGTCTGCGGGTCAACTAGCAGATTTACCAGCCAAAGGGGGGTTAGAGACACACCAACACTATTCAACATACACACTCTGTTCGCTGATGTTTACGTTAAGTCAGGAGTCTGGACATTGGATGTGACCGGAGGTGGAAGGTCCTCCTCTACGCCAGTTTAGGGCCAATAGAAATATTTCCTTCTCTGTCTTTCAAGGGTTATAAAACATCATGTTCTTGCTGATGTTAGTGAGTTGTTCTCCCGGCCTGTGTGCTGCCTGAACTGCTCCTGCCTTTGCAAACGCAGCGCTGATACTTGACCTGTGATCTGACAAATACATTTCCCAGAACGAGAGAAGTCGTTCGGCTGAATTTTTGATAACCCCGACCAGGCTCCAAATCTTGAACACGTATTCTTACACTATCAAGGTAACGCTAATCGTTGTTAGCTCGCGGTTCACGTGTAGCTAAACGTCAACTCGAAAACACGGAAAACAAAAACAGTCCAGTGTAACAAGGTGGCGTTAAATGACATGAACGTACCTTGCCATTTGGGTCTTGTTTGTCTCTGGATGCGTTTCGGCTTCATTTTATTCTATTGCATTTTGTTTTGCCCACCAGTCTTGAGTCAACGTGCCCCTCGAAGCACTTGTTTGTCCTGTGTGTGTAAACAAAGCACGGTGATGTTTACAAAGACACGTTGCAAGAGAATCTGGGTTCTGAAAACTACCACATTTCAAAAGCAGCGTTAGCCTAATATTAGTTAGTAGTCATTGCTTCTCAATTGACCAGCGTATACTGCGAGTTAACTTTAATTCACCTTCTCACCGCTAACTTTTGTGTGTCGTTTCCTGGCGAACAAACGGGCAGCTTTGACGGTTAGCTACTATGCTCAAAATAAGTCATTATAACAAAAATGATAATACACAACAACAAAGTATGCAGAGGCAGGATATTTTAGAACTATTTAGACACACTCGCTAGTCAGTTTACTGGGTCACTGCCTCAGAGAAACGTCTCTTTCCCGCTATTACGTTGAATACAATAGTATGGGAAGTCTACGTTGCCATGTTTGATAATAGCGGTTCACGTAATCCCCGTCATGTTTAAATTCATTCCGGACCAAACATAAACTCCCGTCAGTTTTTTTATAACTAAGACAAGTTGGGTACAAAGGCTTTCGTTTACCAAGGACGGTAATCTTCTGTCGTCCTTTCCACTTTTACGGAAACTTTTCAACCCTGGCAACAGTAGGAATAAGTAAAACCTACCTTTGAGTTTGAATGTGATGTTTCGACATTACCTTAACAAAAGAACGAAAAAAAGAAAACGTTGAATAAAAACTCATGGCACAAATGTTTGTATTTACAACATGATGTTAACTAAATATTTGTGTAATTTTTTTATACATCTTAAAACGCATTTTATTGATTACATACGTTTCGGAAATTCTCAAGAATGTGCTCTGCTGAAAGTGCCCCTGGAATATATAGGTAAATGTCAACATGTAACCTGTTTTCCCGTGTGTTAGCTGGGTAAACGAAGCGGCTGGCTATGATCGCAGCTTCCTGAGCACACACGCGTGCTTTCCAATGGGACCTGTAATTCATTAACTGTCCTACTTTCAGGAAACTCTGAACTCTGAGTGTGATGTGCTTCTTAATGAGAGACATCGCAGATCTCAAAGCGGAGTAGCAGGTAAGAAGTAACTAACGTTACTTAAGGTTAGCTAGACAGCTCTCTCCCCAATGTAAACGTTACAACCCCAGTGACATCGTATAACCTTACTTCCATTTCATTTACCGTCAATTAATTTATCGCTTGTCCCTTTGGCGAATACGTTTCATAATGTTGTTATTTACATGGAAACTGTCATAACGTTATAACGTTACATATTATACAAACTGTATCTCTCTGTTTTGTTTTTAAGAATGAGCGTTCAAAGTCCAGAGGCGCCAGCCTCGAATGGCATTACTCCATTTCAACAGATGGTGGCGTCCTGCTCCGGAGCCATCCTCACGTCCTTGTTAGGTGAGATGCCAGAGGCTATTCATCTGGCATGTGTAGGGTTTGAGTTGAGTTATTTTCAGTTTTCATCGGCTGCAGCACACAACTGCCAGCCGTACACACTAACAGACTCGAGCATTAAAGCACGCACACAAAAAATACAACACAAACATACGTCACCATACTTCCCCTCGACCCTTCAACAACAATGAAACACTCAATGAACACTGCCAACTCGACTGCTTTCCTTCTTCTGTAAAGTTGTCTCTCGATCTTTGTTTTCTTCTACCTTCCACAGTCTTTTATACTCAATTCAGTACATTATGAAACCATTGTACAGGCTGCAACCTTGTTAAATACACATAGTAAAACTTTACCAGCAGCGTAATACACAAACAAGCATTGGTGTACTACAGGTACAGAACATTTCCATTTTGTAGAGACCTCACATTTTCCAAAATCTTTACAGTATATCGAATTTCATTCATGGAGGCTCATTTCAAATTCTCCTTTTTTCAGTAACACCTTTGGATGTTGTGAAGACCAGACTGCAAGCACAGAAAACTCCCTTTCCCAAAGGTATTATGATTATCAACTGCCTGTCTGTGTATTCTGATGAATGCAATGACCACATTCATTTATTCCGATATCTTTCAGGGAAATGCTTTGTCTACTGCAACGGACTAATGGACCACATATGTGTGTGTGAAAACGGCAACTCCAAGGCCTGGTACAAAGCCCCCAGTCACTTCAACGGCACAGTGGTGACCACTCCCACTTCCCATTCCACTCGTTACCCAAATTCAATATAAAAGTTAAAAGTCAGACAAGTGCACACTACTTCCACTGACTTCAAACACTGCCTCCCTGCAGGATGCCTTTGTCAAGATAGTTCGCCACGAAGGGATAAAGGCTTTATGGAGCGGTCTACCTCCGACCCTGTGAGTGTGAAGTCTCCTGCGTCTCTCTTCTTCTCTTGCTACACGTCATCCTTCCTGCTCTCCTCCCAGTGGCCAGTTATATAGAACATATGTAGTTGGTTGACAGTTGGTCTTGAGGGTTGATAACCAAAGACTGACTTGTGTTAAGTATTATCTTAATGGAATTTTCTTTTTCTTAATCACATTGTTAATGAATGTATTGGTGTGGTTCATGTGGGTTAAATGATCCCTACTTGAAATAATCTACTTAATAAATGTTTGTTTTCCAGCGTGATGGCTGTCCCTGCGACAGTAATCTACTTTTCGTGCTACGACCAGCTGTGTGTAGCTCTGCGAATCAGGATGGGGGACTTTGCTCAGGAGGCTCCTCTTCTGGCAGGAGCTATTGCTAGAGGTAATCTGGCTGGCATCGCTAGACTAGAAATAGCTTGATAGTCCCTCATAAAGATGTACACTTCGAGTCGATCCAAATGCTCCACCAATGTCCCCTAGTGGGCTTTCATGTTTTCTCCTCTGTCCAGCAGCAGATGAGGATATTTTGATTTTTTTCTCCCCACTTTGTGTGTGTGTGTTTGTGCATCAGTGGGTTCAGCGACAGTGATCAGCCCCCTGGAGCTGATCCGCACCAAGCTGCAGTCTCAGAAACAGTCGTACAGGGAGCTGACTGACTGCATCCGGGCTGCAGTGCAGACGGAGGGCTGGCGCTCTCTGTGGCGAGGTTTGGGGCCCACGCTGTTCCGAGACGTGCCCTTTTCAGCCATGTACTGGTACAACTACGAGAAGGGCAAGAGCTGGCTGTGTCAACGATACAACGCCACGGAACCAACGTTCACGGTGACCTTCGTATCTGGAGCGGTTTCTGGCGCTGTAAGTGCATCAGTCAGCATTCAGCCTTTCAACCCGTAGAAAAACTTCATGAGCAAACATAAATATTGATTTACACACGTTTCCGTTTCTTTCAGATCGCATCCATTGTAACGTTACCCTTTGACGTTGTTAAAACCAGAAGGCAGGTGGAGCTTGGAGAGCTGCAAGCAAAGAACTGTAATTATGCCATTATTCTTTATCCAGTGTCAACATTATAAACCTTTTAAAGAGCTGGAACAAGCACAGAAAAAAACAGTTCTTGTGATGCTGTCATACAGCGTGGAATAAGATTCTAAAGGAGATGGGGTTGGGGGGTGTATTAACTTAAGGGATTAATTCAGTTCATATCAACACATTCACACCATGATGTTGTCTTTGTCTCATCAGTGTCGTGTCAGGTCTCCTCCACCTTCAGCATGATGAGCAGGATTGTGGCGCAGGACGGCTTTGGCGCAATGTTTGCAGGTAGATACTTTATTGATGTCTTTTATATAATGGTATTACACCTAAGTACATGGCATGTGATCACTCCTCTTATGTGTTGTCTCTGCCAGGTTTCCTCCCGAGGTTGATCAAAGTGGCCCCAGCCTGCGCCATTATGATCAGCACTTATGAATTTGGCAAAGCCTTTTTCCACAAACATAACCAGGACACTCGGGCCGCTGCACAGCGGTGACACCTGACAGCTCTTCAGTCTTTTTTACAAAACCAATCACAAGTAGGCCACTAATAGGGAAAACAAACACAGAAATTGAAGATTTTTATGGAATTATCTTTATTAGTATTTAGGGCCCGAGCATCGACTTAGTCGGAGCCGAGGACCTATTCTTCTAATGTTTTATTCCAATTATTATTATTGGGGCCACGTCAACATTGTCGGTACTGTGAGGACCAATTGAAAAGATTGTTATTTGGATATTTATTGTAAAACATTGGATATCTTGAAATAATTATGTCAGAAAGTCTTTCATGAGATTTGCTTTGGAATCAGCATGTTTTTTAATTTATTTTTTTAACCCCTCACCCCTGAAAATATTGGAAATTAAGTGATGGTCTGAAGTGGCCCAATGAGTTGGCTTTGTGGTAATCGCTAAATGAGCATTGGCCGATCGCTCGTCTCCCTCTGGTGGAGGTTCATGATACTCCGGAGCGTAAAGGAAGACTCACCTGTCCTCCGCTCTTTGCCTGGAAACTTAATGGAGAGATTCAACAGTGATGTTTATGCATCACGTAACTTGGAAATAATTGATCCTTTAATACTGACAGAAATGCGGTGCTTTAGTACATTAACACAAATCAGAAGCACTTAAGTTTAAGTACTAAAACCACGAAGAGCCTCAAAACTGACCACAGAATAAATAACCTCAATAAAAGCTGTACATTTTCAAAGATACCAAGTTTTTGTATTTGAATCCTTTCAGTTTGATCAATAATGGTCCTGTTTCATTGTTGATGTTCTGAAGTGTGCGCTGATGATGCTCATTGACTGTAGAGTGCACGTTTTGCCCTTCTTGCCCACAAGAAAAGCATAAAGCAGCGTATGGAGGGGGGGTGGGGGTGTCAATCAATTAAACATATTGATTGTCCAAATTCATAGCAGATGAGTTATGGATTAATGAAGCAAAAGAACAAAGGTGACTTTAAAGTCAGAATTACAGAAAACTATATGACTATAACTGTTATTTCTGAAGAAAGTATAATAAATATATTTATTTACAGAGTCTGCACTGTTCCATGTGTCGTTCCTTTTTTTACTAGGAGCATAAACTGTTACTTTCAGGCTGCGATGTGTGTTTAAACCTCTTTCATATTGATATTTTACCTTTTTTTCTATTTATAAATCCACCGCAATGCCGCTGACATACGTGTCCACGCCTGTGATTGGTCCGTATGCCGCAAACCCCGCCCCTTTTACAGAAACACCCTCACGGCCAGATTGATTAACAAGGCCCCGATTTTTATTCTCGAACCGCCCCTGCTCGCGCTCACCGCGTGCCCGCGCCACTCCAAACAGGTGTGAGCCGTGACGTCAGCAAGGTGACACCATCCTCTCTTCGTGCGCCGCGAGCTCAGCTCCCGACGGAGACTTTCACGTAAGAAACTTTTTTTTCCCTAAACCGCTGTACGTGAGAGCTGACGTTAGTTGTGTGTGTGTTTGTGCGCGCGTGAAGTCCGAACCGGGGACGGTTCTTCTCCCGCGGCTCTGCGGGGGCTCCGAGTACCTCCAGACCCGCCGCCGCTCGGCTGGTGTCCCGCATGCCCGGCGAAGGCTTTTCTCTCTCTGCCGTTTGCGGTTCCCGGAAGAAAACAAACAAACAACTTTTAAACGTTGAATCGAACCGGTCAAAAGTCGTGGGTACGTGCAACTTATTACGCGTATGCGTCTAATTCCTGGTTTTCTCCTGTCAACGACACTTTCACCATAAGCCCACGGTGAGTAGTCTTCAAACGAGTGAAATGAGCGAGTGTGCGTCACGCGCCCGGCGCGGCTGAACGTTCCAGAGAGACAGAGAGAAACAGTGAGAGAGAGAGAGAGACAGAGAGAAACAGTGAGAGAGAGAGAGACACGTTCACCGGCGGGCTGACTGGGTTCACTGTCAGCGTGGCTTGAGGTCGACGTGTCCCGCCCTGTGGGAAGCTTCCGCAAACAGAGCGCCAGTGGACCGGCTAGGAGAGCTGCGCAGATGTGTCTACACACCTGGAACGCGTGACTTGGTGGTTGTTAAAAGACTATTTTAAGGGCAAACAGGCGCGTGGAGACATAATACGCCTCCGATGAGGAGGTCACACTGAGAAGGACCTTTGTTTCAATATTCACCTCTAAGATATATCTCAGTTCTCACATCCAGCATAGAAAACTTTGGGACTAATCTTGTTTTATTATTACTTTAACTCATTTTGGTGACCTAAATAGGTAAAATAATATATTTATAATAATAGTAAAATTGTATTATATTTGGTCTGTAAACTCATCCCTTTTTTCTGCTTTTAATTCACAGAAGATTTCCAACATCTACCTGGACAAGTGTGAGTTGGGTGGAGTCCACCATGTCCTCCAGAGGTAAGCAGGACTCGTGCCAAATATGTGGCGGAGCTCTGCAGGGAAACCAGAGGCGATGGCTGTTTGGTGCCCAAAACAGGAAGGCCGGTGGGGCTCAGACCCCGACGGGGTCCCTGAGAGGAGGAGGAGGCTCGTCTCGGTCCTCGCAGAGCAGCCCGTGGGGTGAGTCCGCCTCCGCCGCGCTACGATGAAGTCAGGAAGTAGTTCCAGTGAGTGAGCTCTCCTTCTCTCGCCGCAGGCAGCACGGTGTCCCTAGGTTCGTCCGTGTCCCTCTCCCAGCTGTCCCTCAGCTCCCCGTCCAAAGCCGCGGACCCGCTCGCCATTTTGACCCACATCCTCGGGCGGCCCGTCCCCCGAGGCGGCGGGCGGGGGGAGTTTGTGTGTGGCAAATGCGTGAGCGTCCTGGAGCGGGTCTTCAAGTTCGACTCGGTGATTGCCCGGGTGCGGGTGCTCTCGTCAGAGAGGCTGCAGAAGCTGACGCAGGAGAGGGACAAAGTCAGGCAGTGGGTGCGCCAGAACTACTACCAGAGACACCCGGGGGACGTCCGCAGCGGGGGCGGCAGCACCAGCGAGGAGGACGGCGGCGAGGCGGAGAAGGAGGGCTACAGGGAGATGCTCAAGGAGAACATGGCGCTCTCGGCGTACGAGTGCTGGTCCGAGAAGTGGGACGCGTGCCCGTATTTCACAAGGACGGGGAAGAGGTGCAGAAATGGAAAAGGCTGCGAGGGCTGCGACTCCCTGCGGGTGTCCGACTCGGACTACGAGTCCGTGTGCGGCGTCCCTCGCCGCTTGCCCCTCCAGCCCTTCTCGCCGTTGGCGCTGTCGCGTGACAAGTCCCAGAGCATGCCCCTCCACTGGCACAGGGTGACGTCCCTCGGCTCTGACCCTTCCTCGCCGGCGGGGTCCACCCTGTCCCTGCAGACGTCCTCCCGCACAGAGTCTGTCCACTCGCTGGACTCCCTCGACGGCAACGACCCGTTCGACCCGCCGGGCGTGCGCTCCACCAACTTCTGGCTGATGGAGCTGCGGGGCATTGAGGGAACGCCGGTCTGCTCGCCGTCGGGGAGCAAGATCCCGGTTCTGGACAGGAAGTACTCGGGCGCGGCCGGAGGTGCGGGGTCTCCTTCGGTGAACCGGGCGCTGCGCTTTGGGGGTGTTTGGGAGAACGGAGCGGGGGACGTGGACGGGGAGGACGCGCAGCTGAGTGACGAGTTTGTGCCTCTTCATCGAGTTGTGAGTGTTTTCCTTCCTCTTTTCGCACGCTCTCCACCATTTAAACACCACTTAATACAAATAGGACTCTGACCAGATGCTCTGTGTGTCTTTTAAATATTGACTCTGTGCTGCAACAGGTAATCAGTAAACCGTCAGAGCTACACATTTCACTCAGTAAAACAACAACCGAATCCTTTCAGGGCTCCTCTGGCAGGGTTCACCACGCTGTCAGGCACCTGCGAGGCCAGCTGGAGGGCCACAAATCTGAAATCAATGGATCACACAACGGGATCCCTGTAAGTATCCAGTTTGTCTTCTCACATTCCACTTAGAGGAGGAGGATCATGTGTTGAAAGAGTAGTTTGACACAAGCGACTTAATCACTTACGCAAAAAAAAACAGGTTAATTTACTTTGTGCTACATTACAAGTCACGTGACATAACGACTGCGGATGTATGCGTTGCCCAAATACAGCGTTGAGAAAGGAATGGAGGGTGGGTGTACTCCCTGCAAGGGTGTGTCTGTGTCCTCATTTACAGAAGCAGATAAAGAGACACACACACACACACACAGCCTCTCTCTGGAATCCTTCCCGACCGGTGGAGTATGCCCGGGGCTCTGTAGTCCTAAAACAGGATATCACTTAAACTATTAAACTAAATCACTAATGAAAACGTATCCTGCTCAGTGGAAGGTCTGAGCTTGACACCCGTCATAAATGTGCTTCAGTTTGGACCAACTCAAAAGCCGCACCAACCTACTAAAGTGCTTTTAATGTGTGACTCAACGGTTTGGCTTCAAGAGGAGACGCTGCAACAAAATAATCTCTCTGAAATATGCATTTGGAGATTTCCTGATACCGCCTCTAGTAAACATGGATTGAGTATTTATAGAAAGCTATTAGCAGCATTATCTGTTCATCTTTGGATATTTTTATCACATTCAAATTCATAATATTCAAAACATTTCAAATTAATGACTTTACAAACAGGTTGTTTTACAGCGACGATCACAAACATCTGCTATGACTGTTAAACCGGCATTCGTTCTTTTTATCTTGAGTCGTAGTAAATGTGATATTTTGGGGTTTGACGTACAAGATTTTTCTGATTAAAATAATTCGTAGCGGCAGCATCTTCTTTATTCTGGGGTATAGATTACTGTGTTCTATTGATTCAGTCACAGTTTGATAAAAAATATTTATTACATTTTTCTGCAGTCGCTCCAGGAGGCCGAGGAGAAGGAGGGCAGCGGCGGCGCCCTCCTGCAGAGCCTCGGTCGCTCCTTGCACAGCCGGGAGCGGGTGATCCAGGTGGGTGAGGTGATCAGGGGAGACGGGAGCCGGTCATGCACATGGGTGGAGGGGGGGGCGCCGGCGCCGCAAAGCTCACAGGAATGTTGTTTGTCTGTGAAGTCCCTGCAACGCCCTTAAAGCGAAAGCGTCGGTGACGCGGAGGTTTTTCTCCTACGTGGTAGACGACTCGAGGACGAGAGGGTGCTTGAATGGACCACAGCCTATTGAAAATTATCAATAAGTGACTCAACAATTACCACAGGTAGAAGTGCAACACCGAGTCCCTGTTGCACTTCGGCGTGTGGTTTCACGTCAGCCGAGTTAAAACGTAACATTAACACAATATGATGTGTCAGTCGGCGAGCTGATCAACGAGTAGGGAGATTTATGATGTCTGCGGTGGTTCTCCTTTACATATCAGCTCGGCTCTGGCCTCTGCAGTGAGCTCAATGTGGCCTCATCTATTGATTTGTGCTTGGCTCTTACACCAATCTGTACTTGGATGAGCTTTACATCTGTTGGCTGACTGTGTTTAAGCAGACCGATGTTTCTTCTCTTCCAGGAGGTTGTGGGTCTGATCAGAAGACTGAGTGTTGAGGACGGAGCAGGGGTGGAGCTGGCCAACAAGCTGACGGAGTATCTGAAGGAAACTCAATCCAACGACAAGGCAAGAGCCGGCCCGGTCCTCCTGCCCGATTATTGACGTGCTTACTGCTTCGTCTACGTATGATGACACACATTACCCTCTCGCTGAAGCACCGTAGCGTCTGAGTTGTATTTAATCTTACCTCAGGCCTTTAGGAGGTTTTACTAGTCTAGTTGTAGCGTGTCAGCAATTTCCTCCGGCTCTGGAGAACGGAGATGGCTGCCATCAAACACTGTTTTAATTAACCAATGATGATTTTGGATGTTAACAGGACAGAAAATTACCACCCGACTATTGCAGTGTTTCCCCTACCATCTATAACGGGGGCGCACGCCCCCCCTGAGGTTGTAAACCCAGGGCAAACACTATATTGCTTTTAGACCGCTTTCAAATATTGATCATATTTATGTTTATTAATTTAGGTTTATGTTCCATTATTTATTTCTATCATTAAACTATTGTTTTATACGTCTGAGGGATACCTAAAAACGATGGGCTATATTGTTCCTGGTTTCCCATTAAATCAATCATAATTTGGCCGCTATGACCTTGAATTCTGTAAGTTATTATACTTAGTTGAGCTTGATGGAACCTGCAGAAGCCCTGGTCTGACAGTTAATGTGTAGGCAGCATACGCAGTAAATGCTCCTTTTATAACTTAGCAGCATTCCTGAGTTTGGTTTACCAGCAATCATAGCGCACATAGTGTTGCATCATAACAGTGAGGTCATTAAACCAGATGTTCGGAGGCCTTGCCCCGGGCAGCAGAAAAGGAGTTACCATGGTGACCACAGCCAGTACGATTATTTTCCTTTTTTAATTTTAAACGTTTCATGGAATTACTGAAAAAGGTGTGTTTTTTGGGGGGGGGGTTTAAAGGCACATAACAACACATTCTTTGTTTGATCGTTGGATTATCAAAAGCTTGGCGATGCTTTTTTGACCACCAGATAAACAGTTTCAGCTGTGCAGCTATTTCGATCTAAATCAATCATCTGCGTTGCAATCTGCAGGCCGCGCTGCGGACTCTGACTTCTGAAGCGACTGAGAAGGAGAGGAGCTTGGAGAGCGAGATCGAGGCACTGCGAAAGGCCGGAAGAGACCGAGAGGGAGACCTGGACACGCTCAACGCCGTGCTGCAGTGCAACCGGGATATTCTCAACGTACGAATTTACTAGATGATGGAAATGAATGCCTCGCAGTTCAAAACCCATTTTTACTACATGCCCCTCTGTATTTGTTTTTGTCTTTTCTCTCCAGGACCTGCGAGTGTCTCTGGAGGAGAAGGAGCGCCTGCTGAAGGAGGTGGAGAAAGAGCGGGAGGTGTGGAGGCAGAGGGACCACGCCCTCGCCGCCGTGCTGCAGGAGAAGGAGGCTTTGATCCGGGAGCTGGTCAGCTCTCAGAAAGGCGGGCAGGTAATATACAAGGGTGTCATTCCTGGCTGGAATGCGAGGAGCCCGTTTCTCTCTCTCTCACTTTTCAAAGGGACACAGTGGTTAATTTAATGTCTTCTGCTTTTTTGAAATAAAGTTGCAGAGCTTTCATGTTCTCTGTACTATTAAATGAGGGTATGTAATTTTCCTCCACGCTGTCTCTGAATCTGATTGGTCAGGGGTTTGCTGGAGACATGGAGGGAAATGGCGCCACCTTGTGCACCGAGGTCACCAAACTCACCACAGCCCTGCAGGAGTACCAGGACATGGTGCAGGTGAGGTATTTGCATGAGGAGGGGATTTGAAAGTTGGTTACAATTGAGAGAAACTATATAAAAAGGCAAAAAAGGAGCCCATACATTCTGACTAAAGAATGGGATTTATTTTAAATTTTGCACACACTTTTGAATGATTTAAGACTTTTATACTGCAGTTTTTATTGTGAAGTACATCCAAAACTGATAAACTACTAAGAGCAGACATTTTGATTGATGGTTTCAGTCAAGCACAAGTTGTAAAAATAATATTCCAAAATCTTTATGGCTTCAGCTTCCCCAATGAAAGTCATTCTAAAATAAATGTCTTTAGGTTCAAATCCACACCTGTGGTCGTGTTGGACAATGTTTTTATATTTTAAGTTTCATAGTGGGGTTTTTCTCCTCCTTCCCCAGAATCAGCAGGCGAGCCACAGTCAGACGGTGTCCTCTCTGAGGGATGAACTTGGGGAGACTCGGCGAGAGCTGAGGGAAAAAGAGAAGGAGAAGAAGGAGGCGGACAGAACCGGGCGGAACGACAGGGAGGACCGAGACAGAGAGCAGCGGAAACTGAGGGACAGTCTGGAGAAGAGAGACCGACTCATCGAGGTAGAGTGCAGGGAATCAAATGCTTGTTGTCTCGATACCCACAACACATCGGCCATGTTGGTTTGATGCCACCGTTTCCGTTTTGACCAACTAGCCATGTCAACTATGAGAGTAGACATTTTATTTATTAAAAATGCAGAATATTTATATTGTGACAAAATACATTCAGATATACGCAACAAATTGCCCGTTAATCCATGTTCCCCTTTCTTCATTCCTGAGGAGCCAAATGAGAGAATAAATGCATTCAATTGAAGAAGTGACTTAAAATGTCTTTACATGCAGACAAAATACCTAAATAAAAAGTAACTAACTACCAATATCTTAAGAGCTAAAACTAACTAAAATGAATGCTAACCATAAAATAACTACTAACTTATGAAATTAGTTAGCCCAACCTTTCTGTGTCCCCACAGAAATAATACATGTCATGTTCATAATCAAGGACACGCTACAAAAATGAAAAAACGTCATGAATATTTTGTGACAATAACCAACATCTTTTAATGTTTTCTTTCGGCGTAGCAAATCCTGTTGGACGCCGAGAATCGTGACGGTTTGTTCGTGGAGCTGCAGCAGAACCTGCAGAACATCTGACCGCCGTCCAGCACGCCCTGTGAGGGAGGATGACTCTCCGACCGGACACACCGAGGACCAAGATTACTGTTTGCACTTTCTGCACCGACTTTGAGCCTCTCCAGCATTACAGTGGTGGACATTACGTCTATTTAATATTTATCCCGCTACATTTTAGAGGTTTGCTTTTTGGGGCAATTTTCCACGTTATTACTTGATTTTCTGGAGCGACTCAGTATTTTCAGACTTGAGTCAAACAACCAGATTGTTTTCGGTGGAGAGAACTGGATGTTTATACTTTATTTGCAAATCAGCCGATTACTGTATTTATTTTTTAACTAATAGGTCTGTTCAGGCAGGGATGGAATTTGATTTTGCACAGCGGGATTGCTGATAAATCTTTCTGAATGTGGCAATTGTTTGTCGATCCTGAGTTGCTGTTCTGCTGACATTGCTTTAAATCTAAATATATTTCCAGTTTCTCTTTCTCAGTTTGTTTATGTAGCTATCACAGCACTCTTGAAGGGAAGTATAAAATTCCTATTTTTAACCCCTTTTCTGCTTTTAGGTCACTTCTTTTTTTTTTTTTACTTCTTACTTTATCTTAATTGTCTACATGTTTTGTGTTGTTAGTGTCGGACTTCACTTAGAAACATTTTTTTTCTTTTTTGTAGCTCAAGAGAATTAAAACTCTGATCCAAAGTACTCATGTCTTTTGATGCTGTTATTTAACTATTGCAGAATTTATGATTGCGCTGTTTCCGAAAGTGCATTTTTATTTTAACAAAAAATCCATCAATTGTCTTGTCGCATGTAAAAATATAGAATTTCAATGAAATGGATACAAACCCCAAACTGCACCAGACAATGGAAGGTTTATAAGCTGTTTTTCTAATCAAATTGTATTATATATTATTAGAGGAAATATGATGTCAGCTTGATCTGGGGTTTCCCTTTACATAAATCCTAAATAATCCCTTTACATTTTTAAATAAAGGGAAACCCTTGTGTTTGGTAAGTAGAGACCAAAAGAGCTGAACTCGATCATCCGTTCGGATGAACAATGGTCTTTTATACAGTTAAACGAAATAAATGCAAGAAGTAGTGTAGAGATTTGTCACTAAAACCAATGTATTTACTTATAAAACAAAAGCATTACCGTTGAGAAGCCTTTTTGTCAACAGAAATCCACAAAGGTCCCACCCTCAGATATTTAGTCATGGGACTGCAGTAGTATATAGCCTCTACTTTTGCGCGTGCATGTGACCTTTGACCTCAGTCACATGCCAGAGGGCGTGCAAGAGGGAACTTTTGGGGGGTAGGAGGGGTGGGGGGGTGGGCATGTGACCGCCGCCATTTTGACCGGAAAAATGCGTCATTGAACTTTTGGGGGGTAGGAGGGGTGTGGGGTGGGCATGTGACCGCCGCCATTTTGAAGTCATGCCCCGGAAATGCGTCATTTTACGAATGGATACGTAAACCATTTTTGACGATGATGTGCTTGGTTTTGATTGGAAATTTGCCATATCAGTGGGTGTTTTATGCGATGGGCGTTAGTTTTGACCGGAAACACGGGACTGTAGGAGGGGTTTCATCATATATATAGATGTGTTATTCACCTCCACCACCAACGCACTCATTTTGGCCTCATCCGCTGTTGCTGCTGCTGTTGCTGCTGTTGCTGGTTCCGCTACTATTGCTGTGCACACGGATTCTTTGCAAAATGCAGGCTGCATATTGCATGGAGCAGGCCGCAGAGACTGACATAGGTATGTCTACAGAAAATAGCCCATGCTATACAGATGTAGATGCTTCCCAGAGCCGGAAAAAGCGTGAGGGATGTCTTTCTAGAGAGCCGGCTGTAGAGCTAGAGCTGGAGGGTGTTTATGGGTACGTGTATAATGTTAAATACTATGATGGCACGGTCACTATGATTTCTAGAATCAAGGCCCAAGACAAGCTAGGAGGGGGTGTTGGTGAAACAGTTGATGATGAGGCTGCTGTGGGGGGTCGACATGGGTGTATGTCTGTAAAAGATTGGCAGCAGTTTCGATCAATTGTCTGCATAGATCTTGAACAATCAGGTTTTCTAGAATCTCTATACTCTGTTCAGTGGTATAGTACAACAGGGCCTAAAATACACCATCTCATGGCAGATCGGTACAACAGACGCCCTGACGATTTCATTTTTTTAAACGTTTGTGAAGACAGAGAGTATGTGGTAGCTCAAAGAGGCCGCCGAGGATGGAGAGAGCATCCGTACCCTCTTACCATTGAAGAGTTTAATATATGGTTCCCCCTCGTGTTCTTTGTTCAGTGGTGTGACTGGCCCGCTCTGCAAAAAGTGTTTAGTCAGATTGACAAATCTATCCAGAGAGACAGCGTCAGTAAGGCTTACGGGGCTGTTAGAAAACGTCTTGTTTACGACAATACACCGAGCGGTGTGCAACCTGGTATATCTACTACCATGTGTAGACCGAAAATAATTCACCCCTCAATCATCTAAAAGAATGACAGGTGGGTTATGCTAATGTTGTGTGTATATATATATATATATATATATATATATATATATATGTATATATATATATTTCTGTCACTGATGTTAATTCATGCAGAATCATAAAAAAAGAAAAACATTTTTTGTTTAGTCTCTGAAATCTCAGGGACCCAGGGGGGATGGACCCCGCCCACTTCTCCTTCACCTCCAGCTCTGATGGTTCACACCCCGCCTCAGACTCCGCCTCCCGGACCGACGGCCACACAAGAAAAAGAAGAAGAAAAGAAGCTCTGTGAACCTCACGAGGTGTTTAAGGATACTGCACGGTTCCTAGAATACCTTAGAATCGGGGTGCTACATCTGTTGAACAAGGTCTGGGTTAAATATAATATAGAGATCTGCTACGGCTGTCAAACAAATAATCCCAGTCAGAAAAACCATCCGTGTTTATATCCATGTGACTGGTTCTACGAACTACACTTTGATCCGCTGATGAAAAGGCTCTGGAATGACAACTTCATATCCGCCATCCTCCTGTTTATGGATATGAATGACCTTCAGGTCGATGCAGACCGCATCCAGGGGGGTGCGGAAGTACTTCTTGACGAGCTGAAATCTGGAGGCAATGCGGCTGAAAGTATCCAGAAAATGTATGATACACTGATCGGGGAAGATGAACTCAAAATGAACCAACTGAAAAAGCTTGGCAGGTTGTGGGGAGAAGTATCAAACCCGTATGAAGCATGGGAGGTACCCGATGATGATGATGATGATGATGATGATGATGCGACAGACATTGATGCGTAAAAACAATCTAACATGCTAAAAACAAAAACAAAATGAAATCGAAAATGAATGAAGTTCTTGAGTGTTTTTATAACTGAAAATGTATTTTTGCTTTTGCAGTGGGGCGAAATACTACTATACTATCAATCTGCTTGTCACATGTTGTACAAGAGAAATAAAATATGTTGTAACGAATGAACTGTCGGGCATTTATACTTTGGTATTATCATGGAAGGGACTCTACAGAAGATTTATCTAGACCCAGCCCATCCGGGAGGGTTAGGCAGTGTGTCTAAACTTCGCAATGCGGTTGGAGAATGTACCGGGGTGACGCCGTCACTATCTAGTGTTAACGAATACCTACTAGCGCAAGACGTGTACACATTACACGCCAAGGCAGCCGTACATTTCCCGAGGAATAGGGTTTTGGTCCGCGGCATTGACAAACAGTTTCAGGCTGATCTAGTTGATATGGGTGAATATGCTGAGGAAAATGATACTGTGCGGTATTTACTGACGTGTATCGATGTATTTTCCAAATATGCGTGGGTTAGATGTCTTTCTAACAAATCGGGCCTCACAGTCACAAAAGCCTTTAAAGACATTCTGAGTGACGGACGCATACCTGTGAAACTTCAAACAGATGAAGGTACAGAGTTTTATAACAAACACTTTCAGCGGTTAATGTCACAGTATAAAATTACGCATTTTTCAACATCGAACGAGACCAAGGCCAGCGTGGTGGAGCGCTTTAACAGGACTTTTAAAACCCGCATGTGGAGATATTTAACATCCGTTAATTCACGAAGATATGTGGATGTAGTACAGGAGCTTGTCGAGGCCTATAATAACTCACACCACAGGTCCATAAAGATGCAGCCATCAGCAGTCAATAAAGACAATGAGAAGACGGTCTTCATCCAACTGTACAAGTTGTACCCTCAGAAGCCAGTATGCTTTAAATTTAACAAGGGCGACACCGTGAGAATATCAAAACTCCGCGGGGGATTTAGGAAGGGTTATAAACAAACATTCACCGATGAGCATTTTACAATATCAAGGTGTATAGCCCGAGATCCTCCGGTTTATAAACTAACTGATTGTGCAGGGGAATTGTTGAAAGGTACGTTTTACGAACCGGAGTTACAAAAAGTAATTATAGGTAAAAACAAGATGTTTAAAATAGAAAAAATTATGGATAGAAAAATCTCCAGAGGCAAGAAGCAGGTCTTTGTGAAATGGTTGGGATGGCCCGAGAAGTTTAACTCCTGGGTCTCAGAAAAAGACATAACGGATGCTTGATAAAAGACACATGCATGCATCTTGAGAGTTCACTCTTAAACCGGCCACCATAGGACACGGCACGATGACCCAGAATGGTTTTTATGTTACACTACCTAGTAACGCGTCTGCTCAGGTTTATCCTAAAAATCAGATATGGAACTACAGGACAAAATTAGCCAAGGCCATTGTTCTGAGCGAACCACATGAGGTGGGGTTGGTAGAATTCCAGTATCCGAGAGTGTGGTACAGTTTTCCGAAAACAGATGCGGTTGTAAAAGTGTACAATGGTAAAAATAGGGTTAAATCGGCCTTTACTATGGACATTGGGGTTTATGAGTCTATACAGGCTATTGTTAAAGCGTTTAATGCTCGAATCAGCACTAACACGCAGCTGGAGGGGGTATCTATGCATTATAGTAGTGTTAAAAACCGCGTATACTTTCTGGGGTCAACAGAGGATTCAACTATAACCTTTGTAGGACGGCTCGCGACAATATTGGGGTTTAAAGATGGGGAGGCTTTTCCCCTACCGACTACTGACAGATCCCACATCACCCCCTATCCCGCCGATATACATGCAGGTTGTTACACATTTTACATATATAGCGATATTGTCGACTATCAATTAGTGGGGGACAGCCATGTACCTCTTCTAAGATGTATAAATGTGGCTGCCGAACAACGACGCATACCCACTCTGACTTACGACAGGCCGCAATACACATCTCTCTCCAAAAACGTTATTGATGATATTGAGATATCCATAAAAAACGATCAGAACGGATACATACCCTTTTTATACGGAAAGGTCATAGCGAAGCTACATTTCAGACCTATAAAACAGCGTTTCTAAAAAGAAGAAAACAAGTGGAAGATGAGGAATAGCCACTACACACACGACGACGGCCGATATATGGCATATTATATGAACCAAGCCGGCGGAGAACTACCGGGATTTATAGGATCTCAGACACAATATGGCAATGGTTTGGGGGGTATATTTCGGGGGCTGCTCAGGATGGCCCTTCCTCTTTTAAAACGGGGGTTCAGCCTGGCTAAACCACATTTGAAAACAGCCGCTACTAACATCATCGGAGACGTTGTATCAAATATAGCCAAAGGACCGTTCTCTGGGGCTCAACAACAACCAGAGCAGCAGCAGGGTCACGGCATGCTAATACACACCCGCAGGGCTTTGAAAAGACCCCCCACAGGCAGGGGCGGTGCGGGGCCAGGGACCAAAAAATGTAAAAGGGATGGTAGGAACAAGGCGGGAGTCAAAAAGAAATCTGGCACAGCCCGAAGAGGTTCTCAGATAAAACGCGCCCGGATTTTGGCTAAAGACATATTTTAGAGGTAGAAACTATGGCGCTCATCCATAATCAGTCGGCGGAGTGTGTAAAGTCTGAACTGGATCTCTTTACTGTTCCTTATACACAAACGTCCATAGAGAAATATTCCTTCATCGAGATCCCGCCAGTCTCATCCATTACAGACAGAGGCCCTTTGGAGTTTCATATTTCGGCCAGCGGTGAAGATTACCTGGATCTGAACGATACCTTTCTGTATATGCGTGTAAAGATAACTAATGCGGATGGGTCCAATTTAGCAGCCGATGCTGATGTCGGCTTCATAAATTACCCTGGATGTACCTTATTCTCCCAGGTTGATATCATGCTAGGGGACAGGCTCATTTCACAATCTTCAAACACCTACCCATACCGAGGCATAATCGAATGTTTGCTTAATTACGGGAAAGACACCCTGGAGACGCAGTTTAGTACAGCTCTGTTTAGTAAAGACACCGCGCAGCATATGGACGAGACGTCTATTAAAGGGGACAACGAGGGGCTGGCCGCGCGAGGAGGACACACCGTTGAAAGCCGTATAGTGGAGTTAATTGTACCAATACATGCCGATTTGTTTTTTCAAGAGAAGTTGTTGCTTAACGGCGTTGATATTTCCTTGAAATTTATACGGTCAAAAGACGAATTCTCGCTGATGACGGCTGCAGCGGCTCAATACAAGGTCAAGATAGTCGCCGCTAGTGTATTTGTAAAAAAGGTCTCCGTAGCTCCGACGGTCCGACTGGCGCACAGCAGGGCTCTTCAACACACAAACGCCAAGTATGCCATCGACAGAGTAGCGCTGAAAACATTCTCCATTCCGGCGGGGACCCGAGTCTGCAACCAGGAGAATCTATTCATGGGCCAGATCCCTAAGTTTATTGTTTTAGGGTTTGTTGACAACGAAGGATACACGGGTAGTTATACACGGAATCCCTTTAATTTCCAACACTATGACACCGAGTTTTTAAGCATTTACGCTGATGGCCACGCATATCCAGCGAGACCGCTACAGCCACTCTTCCAGAGCGGCCAGTACGTGAGAGAATATTACCACCTGATTCAAACAACAGGTCGACATTTAAAAGACAGATCGCTGGCTGTAACACGGAGTGACTTTGGTCACGGTTACTCGCTGTTCTGTTTTAATCTGGAGCCTGACGACGGGCAGTCGGGGAACGTGTCACTAATCAAGACGGGGAATGTGCGCCTGGAGGTCCGCTTCAGAACGGCCCTTCCTCGTACCATAAATATCATATGTTATTCTGTTTTTGACTCCGTTATCGAGATATCAAACCAACGACAAGTCTTGGTGGATAACTTTTAAACACCATGAACACCATAGAGTTGACGAGTATTGTTCGAAAACGGGTTGTTAGGGGGGTCGATTTTATGGGCGTGTTAGCGTGTGACCAGCTGCCTATGAAGGCTTTGCGCAAGTATCCGGTGATGACTATTGTAAATACGCACCCGTCCAGCAGCCCCGGAGAGCATTGGTTGGCGATTTATATCACAAAATACAAGCATGGCTTTTTCTTTGACAGTTTTGGAAACCCTCCTGATTATGAACAGTTTCCAAAAGAAATAGTTAATTTTCTCAATTATAACTGTACGACTATGTCTTATTCTAGGAAACAGGTTCAAAATAATTTTACTACAACCTGTGGCCAACATTGTGTGTTTTTTCTATGTTATATACAAAAAGGCTGGTCTTATTCACGAGTTTTAACTTTGTACGGACCTAATCTAGTCAATAATGATGCGATGGTCTGTCGTTTTGTTAACAAAATCCAACCCTCAGGGTGTTGTGAGGATGCTTTTACGTGTGTACAATGTGTGATCTAATGATAAACTATCCTGTGACGTTTTATGAATAAAATATATAAAGACAACTTTCAGCAGTGAACACCAATTTTATTTTCCATCCACAAAGAACAGACTAACAGATAATACAAAAGCATTACAAACACTTGTGTAAAGTTAAAAACAAAATAATAATAATACAAAATAAAATAAAAATAATATGCATCCAGTACAAGCTTAAAAATAAAAAAGACATGTGTCACACAGTAATAGCCAAACAAATCTTAAAAATCTTCCCACGAATCATCACTCCTAAAAAATTTGGTCTTTAGGGATTTAGGTGTCTTAAAGGGGGTGCTGTCTATAGATCGGCTGGTCCTAGTTTTTGTTTTGAATGACCCCGAAACATTAAAACCCCCGTCATAAACTGCATCACCACCCTTATATTCAGCAATAGACCTCCTAACCTGCGTGTTGGGGATAGCGGATAGGGGGATATTTAAATCAGCTAGCATTTTTAAAAATATCTTCCAACCGATAGGTCTAGATTCGTCTAAAACATTATACGAGGACGTGACACTTTTCACCAGATCATACAGATGGGTGCCTTTGATCGTTTGATTGTTGACAACGATCTCCCCTCGGTCTGTCCAGGATATGTCGTTTTTTGCGTGGTTCAAAGCATCCAAAATATATTCGGCATGTTTTTTACTTTTTTTAGGTATGTGCCTGATCACATTGCCTAAAATCACATCTTTTCCTGGTACGTCATCTGCTGAAACGACAGGATTTGAGCCCGTGTCACTTTCACCGGAGGGTAGTGGTAAAGGCAACGCCCCCTTCTCACGCTCTCCCTGTCTCACCACAGCCAAGTATCTTTGTAAAATAACGGAATATTTTTTGGCTTTTTCGTACATGTCTGTATCAGGTTGATTCAACACGTCAATCATAGCTCTATCAAGCTCATTTTGCACCGCCTGTCTTATAGACTCTCGTTGATCCTGCTGCTTATAATGAGGCTGCTGCTTTACCAGGCCAAGCTGATGCTGGGGGACCAGAAACATTTTTTGGGTGTGCTCCATTTTTAGCCCCTCCTATTGACAAGACTAATTATAAACGGAATAGCAGCCCCTAATAACGGTAATAAAAAGCCCCCCGACTGGTTGAGGGTCTTTTTCTTCTTGGTCCGTTTAACTTTTTTATCCGCCACCAGCCGGATAATCTTCTTCTTCTTCTTTAAGAGGGCGAATTGTTTGTCGGTCAAAGGAATGTTACCTCTCAATACATTGAGTGCGATCTCACACAGAGAGTCGATAAAATCTGTGCTGGCGTTATTAACAATGACACGTCGCACACGAGGCGTAGATTTATATATCAACTCCAACAATGACAAATTCCTCTGCATGCGTGATGACATTTTAGCGTTATTAACGCCTGTTTGTTTTTTTGGGGATATACACAACCTGTTGGTCCGATAGCAAAGCCGTTCTGAGTCTTAAATGTTCGGGGGTCAACGCTTTATAATCTATGAGAAGATAGCCATATGATTGTTGGGTCGCATCGTTAAAGGCCTCTAAAAAATATTTAGTATTACCCGGAAACATCTGTCTGGCCAGTAGTGTGATTTGATATTTATCCCTAGGGTTTTTAAACAGAATGAGATAGTTGGTGTTTAAACTAATAGTGCGACTAGATTTACCCTGAATAAATAAATTTTGTACTAAATATATACAGCTGAGATTTCTATGATGTACATATTTGGTAAAAACATTTTGAACTTCTATATTATTCCCGGCATCATTCATTAAATCGTCTATAATGAGTAGATTGTTTTGGCAGGAGGTAGTAAAACATCATCGCACAGAGACTCTGGTAAGCCCTCTACAAAGTTAATGTCTCTGGTTTTAAGCAGTTGATCATATAAAGGCTGCCAGCATGAATAAATGTAGACGACATTGTCAATACGATGTGAAATAACCCTCTCAGCATTTGCAATAATATCCTTGACAAAAAAAGTCTTTCCACAGTTTGAAGGCCCACTCACTACCAAACTAAAGGGGTGTTGTAGTCGTGCATCAAATCCCTGATCGCTGTTAGTATCCATAAGGAAGGGTCGTATAGTCAGACAACACCCTCCGCTTATTGTACACCACTCTGACTTGCTTAAAAACTGTCTCGTTTTTAAGATGGAACTTCTTTTTATCACGCCTGATAGTTTCAGACACTGTGGTCAAAGTGTGTGTGTTGTGATTGGTTACATAAGCCTGTACGAGGCCAATCAGTGACTGGGGGGTGACGACGGAGGCGTTTCTAGCGTTTAATGTGACGCCTTTACATTTGACAGCTGTTTTACCCTGTACCGTGTTATAGGCATAGCATTTGGGTCCTCCTGATACAAACTCTGTGATGTAGTCTTCACTAGGCAGCCCGCATATGTCTCCGCTGTTTAACTCATCAGTCAGGTCACCAAGATATGCCCCCAGGGGCGGCACCCAGTCGCTCCCTCTCGATGTAAAGACAATGCTGTCTGTGTCACAGTACAAGACCCTCTCCTGCAGTTTGTCTAACAAGTCGTAGAGCATCAATCTGGCATGGGCAGTTGTCAGGGCTCCTATAAAGACGTTTACGTCTTTTATACGGGAACCGCGGGCGTCTGCATGTCGCCACTGTACCAAAGCCACGTCATCTGAGATAAAACAGAATTGTCGCACATCAAAGTGGTCACTAAACATCAATTGTGTGAACCGAGCCGGATCTGTGATCAGCTCGCATGCAGGCATATTATTGCGCATACTAAAACGGCCCCACAAAGAGTTTAGGAGGAGTTTGTTGCAGCTTCTCATGGCTTTGTTGACCCTGATTTTGTCAGGGTTTAATTGAATGCCTTCCTTTTCAAAATAGTCTTTGACATATTTCTCCTTGTCGTCGGGGGTTTTAACATGGCCAGGGTAGCCTGACGCTTCCTGTTTACACTTCATGAATGTCTTCACATACCCGCTGAACAATGTGTCTGTTTTGTCGGGGAAATGCCAAACTTCATCAATGGACACAAGCCTGTATCCCTTTTCCACAGCCTTCTGCAGTTCAATTGACACCCAGACCCCCTCCAGCAGTCTGTCTCTGTCTCCGTGAGTGCACTCGCCACTCTGATTCAAATCCTCAGCACATTTGCCACACAATGGGAACATGAGTTTGTCATGACATCTGTATGGTAGGACCGGGTGAAACAGCCCTCTGGGCGGTAGCACTGTGCACTTTATGAGTCCAAAATACTTGTCAATAGACTCAAAATCCTTCAGGATAACCTGAGGATGTCCAACTGGATACTGCTTTTTAGCCTGAACCGTCGGATAAAGACTGGTGAAGTCGTAGTACCTGATTTTTTCATCAGCACCGATCTTGTGGTACAGCTTCATAGCGTTTGTACGTCCCCCAAAGAGGGCCTTTCTAGGCTCTAGACGCTCACGCTTTTTGTAAGTAACCATAAAAGCCTGTACAGCCCCGCTCGTCCGTTTTAACGACGACCACACACACTCCCACATCACTACAACTCGCAGCCCGTGTTGTTTTTGTAGAGAATATATTTTGTCCATGAACACCCTGTATTGTCTACCGTAGGTGATTTTTGTAACAGGGTTCATGTCGCTCTGGACGTGGCATTTGACACATCCGTGGAAAAAACATCCCGCAAATTCATAGCAAGTGTTTGTTACAGAGTTATAGCCATCCACATAGAACGGCTCAAAAAGCTGTTCACCGTGATTGAGAGCATGTTTAATCTCAATATTCTCTGTGAGGGCCACATATTCAAGCCATTGCATCGATACATCAGAATACGTCTTATTCTGAGCAGTGTATGCCCCCTCAAACGTTAGAGCAACTGTGTCCTTTGGGAGAAACAGGGTTTTGAACACCCCCATGCAGCTCGATGCTAGGGTGGTAAATGAGAAGGGGTCAAGTTCCGTGCACTCTATGAATGTCTCACGATAGATGCTGCAGGCTTTTCGCAACACTTCTACATCGTTAACACAGTAGCGTCCGATTTCTTTTTGGAAGTCAAATGTTCCTCCTGAAACGGTATTATACCATTCCATGAATCTCGCTTTATCGCTATCACTCATATTGTCAAAGCCGTAGTAGGACGGATCAGGATATTTACCGACATAATACTCATGCTCCCGGGTGTTGAACTTGTGGGGAAAATAGCCTTTCTCGACATCACTGAACCCTAGGGCAGCGGGGGTTTTTGACAATCGCATGGGAAGGAAACTGAATGAGTCAATCCATCTCTGCCGGTATGACCTGTCATACATCAGTATCACCCGACTCCCTCTCATGGTGACTTGCGGAGTGATCTTTTGTTTGACAAAATATTCCAACAGAATATAGTTGTCAAAGCCGGATGCGTTGTGGGCGATAAACGTGTAGCCTTTGTATCTAGGTCTTCTGTAATACTTCACAAAGGTGTCCACACAATTCAAAGTACTGAAACAAAACTTTTTTCCCTCTAAATCCATAGCACATACATAATTTGCCTCGTGTTTTCCGTTATGAAACCTTGTCTCAAAGTCAAATAATATGTAGGTTGTTTGCGGCTCTTTCTTTTCAAGAGGCTGAATAAAACACTCATGTTTATCATTGCTCTCCAACTGTTGCTCACCACAGTGGACGCAGACTTTTGGCGCGCATTTGTGCGCTTTTTGTCCTGCTTTGTATGTTTTTCCACATGCCTCACAGTATTTCATAGCATCACAGGGGATGAGGGCATGGACGCTTTCTGGCCGCTTGTGCTGATCAAAACAATATTTCGACTTACATATGCGTTTACAATCACCGCATTTCTGTGTTTTACCCAGCTGTGTACGACACTCTAATGTAAAACACACATTACACAGCTGTTCACAGCTGTGGTATAATCGATGTTCATAGGCTTGGTAGCAATACTGACATACTTGTTTTGCCCCAAAAAAGCCTTGCTGGTTTTCAATCAGGTGATAATGGTCATTGTGTAGATATAACCAGACTGTCCGGGGATGAGGCGCATCGTGGGTTTGGAAACACTGAAGTCGTTTACGACCTGCTGCTGCATGGTGGAAGATTATGATTTTCACACCCAGATGTCTTTCGAAAGCATCTACATCGGAGAATGAGACCTTGTGCATTGGTCCAAAACCCAACGATCTATGTAGTTGAGTTGCAAATCTCACTTTATCTTGCAGGGACATGTCTGGATGATTAAAATGTGCTAAACAGAGCGAAAAGCACAGGTTATTATCAGTATTGTCAGGGGTGTGCAGAAACCGACCCTTCTTTGATAATATCACATCATATGGGACATTTGCTAATTTTAGATAACCCCCACCGTTTCTGTTTTTAGCTACGGTGATCACTAATTCCAATTCATCATCCGTTATAGTCTCATCATTGCTCTGTATCACTTGTGCAATTTGCTCCATAAACAAGTCAGAGTTGTACGACTCGTTTACGCGTAGAACAGCTTGTATGTCACTAGCCAATGAAGGTCCCCGTAACAAAACGTTCAGCACACTACCAGCCGGAGAGGCCTCTACAGCTCTATCAATTACACCCGCCACTATTTCTCTGACCATGTAGGGGATTTGCTCGAGGTCAGTAAGATCCACGTTTCTGAAATCAACCCCTTGTCTAAGCTCAAATGCATTGAATGAAGGCATCTCTCTCATGGTGACTGTCCTTCCCTCTATGCCTGAGGAGGTCTCACCCCCCCTCATTATCTCCCCTCCTCCTGTTAGTGTATCATCATGCCCCCCTTCTGTTCGGGCCTGCTCCCATGACCCTCCCTCATGACCCTCAGCGGGCCCCCCAACACCCTGTTCATGCTCCACATCTCCATTTGCCCCCATCTGATTCAGCCGGTCGTCACATATTTCTGCCAACACACACCCCCCAGCCCCTGCATCATTGTCTGTGTACACAAGTGGGCCGTCTGCATGATCCAACACGTGGCTATTTGCGCCTGTGGTATTAAACCCTGGGTCTAGGACACTGACCAAGTCTGCATAGCCGCTATCTAGATACGATGAATGTTGTTCCGTATAATGAATTCTGTCAACATCATGAAAAGCTTCGGCAGGGTATGCAGCAGCAGCAGCAGCAGCAGCAGCAGCAGCATCAACGCGCGATCTCTCCACCAGTGCACGTAGGCTTTTAAGCTGTTTCTCTGTATTCTGTAACAGGACCCTATACCCATCATCATTATTATTATGGTTATCCCCTGATCGATGTATATCACCCGTGCCCCTCTTCAAAACTTTTCTGGGGGGAGGCATACTACACGTCTGTATTGTTTATTTAGACACCACCCCTTATAGACACCATGCCTAGTAGATCACCTTGGATAAAATTTATTTGTAAGTAGAGCTATGATAGCTTCACTGGATGCATTCTGAGCTATCAGGTATTGTTTTATGGAACAGCCGTTGGCGTCCTGTGTTTGTCTAGCCTCCTCTTGTTTCTTACATAGATCGGTTACTATCTCTTTTAATGCGGTGTTGGAACGCCGCAGTTCACTGATTTCATTTATCAACTCTACATATAAGAGGTTAGCTGTGTCCCTCGGGTGCACAATCACCACCGTGGGTTCTGTGGGTATACCTGCTCTGTTTTGTTGAAATGGGGTTACACACTCTGCCGATGTTGCTCCTATTGTAGTACTCTCTTCTTCATAGTCACAGACCGCCTGCAGCATTTCCTCGTCAGTCAAACATTCTGGATAGTACCATGTGTCCTTTGTTGGTGTAGACCGGTCAATCTGCACCCTGCTGTACAAGCATACATGGTCAAAACATGTTATAAAACAAATGTCTATATATATATATATATATATATATATATATATATATATATATATATATATATATATATATATATATATATATATATATATATATATATATATATATATATATATATATATATATATATATATATATGGATGATGTCACATACCTTGTAGAAGGTCTCTCAGACTGGACACCCGTATGTACTTTTTTTTTTTTCACTGGGGTGAGCATAGAATTATAAAATCATTTGAATGATTCGTCAAATAATAAATATATAGAAAGCTTATATCATACTGTCATTTTCCCTACCTGTGCCAGCTCCCTGGTTGGGGCACGTAGTCGTTGTTGGTAGACAACTGAGTGCAGCAATCTCCTTTTCCAGTTTTTCAAGACTCCCATGTATAGGATGCGCGCTGTCATCTATTTCTAAAAGGTATAAATACCTATTAAAAAAATATATATAAATATATAAAAACAAATATGAATCACTCGACATAGTACACTCTTTAAAGCTTTCTATTTTTAATTTTTTTAATTTATACCAATGTATGTGTGTGTGTGTGTGTGTGTGTGTGTGTGTATATTTATATATATATATATATATATATATATATATATATATTTGACAATGAAATAAGTACTTACCACATATCTGGTCCATTGCTCCCCCCTTGTAGTACATCTGGCTCTCACTGGAAATGTCTTAAATGTGAGGATGCACCAGTCTGCCAGGGTGTCAAGAAGGGAACCGTGGCTGTATCTATATAGGAGACCCATACCCCCCGAATGCAACATCATTACCAACTAAGGACCCTGTTTTTTCACACGCCAGGGTCTCAGTGGGGGTGAGGGTTCATATGTTGCTTAAAACTAAACAAACTGCTCACTGTTTACCACATAAGGACTCTGTTTTTCTCCATCCCTGTGGGGCTCTCAAGCTATTTAGGGTTTAGCACCGTTTGGGTGCTGCGTACATTATGCGACCCTAAGTCGACACGCTTGTTCCTCGTTAAAACTGTATGTTTTGCTGAGGGGTTTTTCCTCTGTTAGGTTACAATGTGTGTCCTGTTGGCTAAGAAGAAGATAGCCCCCTAGTTCATGCATTAAGCTGTTATTTTTGAATCTGAACAGAAGCACCAGTGTCTCACTGGTTTGTGGTGGGACCTCTCATACAATTGAAGAGAAGCAAAAGAAGACGTTTGGGGGTTGGCCCCCGGCTTGTGTACTGTGTCACATAATGCTACACTAAGTCGGCATATGTGCTCCTCGTTAAACCTTAAGATGTATGTTTTGCTGAGGGCTTTCCTCTGTTAGGTTACAAATTGTGTTCTATTGGCTAAGAAGATAGCCCCCTAGTTCATGCATTAAGCTGATATTGGTGAATCTGCACAGAAGAACCAATGTCTCACTGGTTTGTGGCGGGGCCTCTCATACCTTTGAATAGAAGAAGAAGAAGACGCCACTGGGACCACACTGGGATAGGCCTCTGCTGTTTCACTAAGAATCCTGGAGCGTGAACCATTCCAAAAGGAAAGTTCGATCGAGGCGCCAAATAACACATCTATATATATGATGAAACCCCTCCTACAGTCCCGTGTTTCCGGTCAAAACTAACGCCCATCGCATAAAACACCCACTGATATGGCAAATTTCCAATCAAAACCAAGCACATCATCGTCAAAAATGGTTTACGTATCCATTCGTAAAATGACGCATTTCCGGGGCATGACTTCAAAATGGCGGCGGTCACATGCCCACCCCACACCCCTCCTACCCCCCAAAAGTTCAATGACGCATTTTTTCCGGTCAAAATGGCGGCGGTCACATGCCCACCCCACACCCCTCCTACCCCCCAAAAGTTCCCTCTTGCACGCCCTCTGGCATGTGACTGAGGTCAAAGGTCACATGCACGCGCAAAAGTAGAGGCTATATACTACTGACTGCATGTCACCTGACCGCCCTGCTTCCCAACTCACCGTCTTTCATTAAGAAATAAGCCCTGATTCAATAAAGAAAACGCCACATGTCTTGTATAAATCGGTACCATATGAAAGACATGGACATTTTACGTGTTTTTTTTTAACGGGGAGTGGTTCCTTCACAAAAGCCCTGACTCTTTCTAGACTGAATGGGGCTATTCTCTGTAAAGTCATAATTGGATCATACCTTTTGAGTGTGGAGATTCTTGGGAGCAGAATATCAAGAGACACCAGAGGACATTTCTCATCGGATCTCTGCAGCCGGCTGAGGAGGCTCTGAAAAAGCCCAGAGGGCACTTTTAACCTTTTCTGCACAGATGGAGAATTAATTACGGTTGGGATAAAAACCACTAGTTTATTCTAGAATAAAACAAAGAGCTGAAAATTCAAGCTTAAAGCGTTTTGCCGGTGAATAATGTCGAAGCTGGTTTGCCCTCTGCTCCTCCTTTGTTTACCTTCTGCTGTTGGTAAGTGAACATTACAACTGTGTGATTGGTTATTTTTAGCATATTAATCTGGGTATTGTTTTCCCCAATGAACTGATTGAGTGGCCCTTCAGTCTGAAGAAAATAGATCCTACTTTTGCCTCTTGGTTTTCTGAGCTGATGTCTTTAAATGCCTCATCTCCTGAGGATATAAGATCACAAAACCCATCTCATTGAGCAACGGATGGTACGGTTTGGTCCTGTTCTTGGATCATAATTTAAGGTCAACTGCAAAACTAAACTCTTGATAAACTGCGTGGCCCATCCTTCAGTTACCCTCTTCTGTTACACCTGCGTCTTCCCCGCCATCTCCCCTCTGGACTGCATCCGATTCCCCCTCAAGTGCCCCCCCGGGCAGGTCTGTCTGTCCAGCCGAGCCGTGGGCCAGAAAGGTGAGTGAGTAAACCGAACAAAATTGACAAAAATAAGAAAAATGAACTGATGTTTTCTGATTTTTTTTTTAAAGGGGACTTCCGCGTTGTGTTGTACGAGAAGAGCTGCGTGCTGACGTCCCTGTGTGGAATCACAGGAGAAAAATACACCATGGGACTCAACTTCACCTTCACCAACGAATGCTGCGACACACACCTGTGCAACCACGCCGCGGGGACGCCGACCCCCTACGGGGCCGGCACGCTGCTCACGCTTCTTCTTTCATACTCAAGCTTGGTGAATTAAAGAGAAATGTGGAGGAGAAGCAATGTAACTAATATGAAGGGCAGTTTGCCCTCTGATGTACTGATGTCATCAATTCTGTAAAGCGCTCTTGTTTAACGCAAAGGTAATCCAGTGGTTTTGAGATGTTATAATGTCACTGCTCGAAATGTTTGGATGGATAAAAGCAGATTATTTTACTAACATTGGATAATTACACAAGGCTAACAGACTTATCATGATGAACATTTCTCGCAAGCTTCTGTTGCTGACAGATCGGTACGGACACAGAAAGGTCAGTTTTCTCCGTATTTGTCGGTCTGAAAAATGCCATTTCAGGGTCAGAATGTTCGGATGTGTGGCTTGTGAAAAGTAGGCCCGATGCTTACTTGTGATTATGGGGAGATAAAGTCCTGAAGTTCTAATAAACATTGTCCCATAGGGGTTATTACAGTGTGGATCTGTGGATTGTCTTAAGGTATTAGACCCCACGTACCACAGACGCAGGGAACCGACCCGGTCGGTGGTTTGTGAAACGGAAAAAATATACACGTTATCTTATTATTGCTCACTAAAGGCATGTGTCAGGTGTTTTCAGAGTGGAAAGTGAATGAATGCAAGATAATTTGATTCTAACCTAGAAAATAAACTACTGCTATCAACTTACCAGTTAATTTGCCTCAATTTCTATAGGTTCCTACTAGTTGTCATATTTACCCTTTGTCCTTAAATCCTCTACTGAAAGGAATATGACTCCACCAAAATAGGTACAGAATAAGAAAAATTCAGTGTAACAAACAAAATCACATACAGATTTTAACAAAGTAAAGCATAAGATATTTGAGAAACAACTATTGTATTGTGAATCCCAAATTAATTGGCCCGCTGTATTAACACAGTATTGAGATTCGGCCTTGCTGGTTCTTTCTCAACCGCTGAGCGTCGCCATTTTGTTTCCGCACGACGGCTCCTTTATCAGGTGCTGTTAATTGGGCCCCACCTAAGGAGAACATTCTCGGTGATAATACCCTTCAGATAAGATAGATTTGACTGTAAAAATAAAGACTAGACGGCATGCTTTATCCGTTACTGCTGTTCACGCTGCCGCTGTTGTCCTCAGCTAATGGAGAAACAACAACATTTAAACAAACGCCTCAAGTGATGAGAAAAGTTTCCCGGAGCGACACGCCGACTCTGCCGCCACCGTACGTCCACCTCCCGGTGTTCCTGGACTCCAGGCCGCCCCCGGGGACAGTAGAGAAGGAGCGGCACCGTCCGTTCAGAGCCACCGGACGGAAGCTTCGGACCACCGAGCCCGTCCTCGGGCCTCTGTCCCCGGCTCGGGCTAACACGAGTCAACCCGCAGCTTCGGGTGTTTCCGTGAAGACTTCGTGCGAGCGCAACAAGATGCTCGTACAGGTGCGGAGGAGCATCTTGGGGACCGGGGAACGGGGCTCTCGCCTCAAACTTGGGACGTGCCGTCCCACTGGATCCGAGAGGGATTACCTTTACTTTGAATATGACCATGACATGTGTGGAACCAAACGCACGGTGAGCTCGAGCGACGTGCTTATGTTTCTCCGCTACGTTAACGACATGTTAGCATGTTTTAAGCCTGCTAACAAGCTAACCGTGTTGGACCCGATGGAGTGGCACCAATCTGGATTGAGACATAAATCCCACACATTTTGGTAATACAAATAAAAATACTATTTATAGAACAACTTTTTAAAAGCAGTTTTCAAAGTGAACAGCGATCAAGGCAAAACTAAGGAATAGTTTTTAAACACCGTTAAAACAGCGCAATAAATGAAACGATACAACCAATAAATAACATAAAAATTAATTCGGGAATAAATTAGTTTAATTTAGAAAAATAAAGTCATTAACAGAATAAAGCAGTTAAGTGGCATCAGTAAGCGAAATTGTGAAAGGTCTCAATTAGACCTGTTATGTTATATGTGAGAATTGTCTCGCTACTTGATGACGTCACTATGGCCGCGGAAGTCCCCCTTTTAAAAGTATAATTTGGTGGGTATTATATTTTTCCCATTTTTTCTAATGCTAACTGTTTAGTGCTTTGTCGTTCATTTTGAGACCACATTTATGTCTTATTCAGAGAGAAATTGTAATAACGCTCCATGGAATGGTTCACTGATGACAATGATGTTATCAAGTTCGCCACGTTTATTTTGGTTTGCAGATAATTAATAACCAGGTGGCCTATACAAACACGCTACGATATGATCCATTAAGGCTCCAAGGACCAATCAGGCGAGCTGTGCCATTCAACCTGCCCGTTTCGTGTTATTTTAACCGGTGAGACTGGATTGAGACCAGAAAAGATTCAAGTCTTCTCAGCCATGTTAGAACTGTTTTCTTAAATCTGAACAATATGTTCATATGTTCAGGTACCAATACTCCGAATACACTCCAAAGATGCAGCTGAGCAAGATCTTCACACCGATGAAGAACAGAGCAAAGTTCATTCTAACTCCTCGGAATGGTAAGCCCTTCAAAAAAGTGTATTTTATTATCAACTGATTTCAATCTGCTGTTGAAAACCTGTCGACTGCTTGATTCCGTCCTCCAGCTCTGTGGGAAAGGCTCTCTCCGTCGCATCGGTACGTGCTCGGGCAGTCCATGTACTTTGAGGCGGAAGCTCTGTCCGTGTCCCCGGACAAAAGACTCTACGTCCACTTCTGTTACGCAACTCCTAAGAAGTCCCACACCTCCACGCCTCAGTTTCCAGTTGTGCAAAACTATGGGTAAAAAAAAAAAAAACACATACTGGAGGGCTTGATATTAATTGTCATACATATTTTATTTAAGAAGTGTAAATTAATTCTCCCTTTGATAAAGGTGTATGGTTGAAAGCAAGGAGAATCGCTCCAGATTCATCCCATACAGAAGGAATGCTGTGAGATTCTCTGTGGATGCCTTCTTCTTCCCGGGAATGACCGGCAAGGTCAGCAAAAAAAAAACAAACACTTAAAGTTAAATGCTTTTCTTTTTTTTTAAATGTTTTAAAAGACCATAAAACCTTTTTTTTTGGAAATATCGTCCAAATCCAAATTGTTTTCCTATTGTAACTCCCGCAGCAGCTCCACATGCACTGCTCCATGTCGGTGCACAGCTCTGTGCCCACACCCACCTCAAAGTCCTGCAACTACAACCCCAAAACAAGAAAGTCAGTTTCCCTTTTCTGTGGTAGAAATTTGAGCGAGAAATAAGAATTTCCAACGTGGCGTAACGCCGTTGACACAAAAGGGAATCTGATGTCCCGCTCTGTTCTCCTCAGATGGGTTGAGCTGTACGAGTCGGACCAGGTCTGCACCTGCTGCGACTCCAACTGCACTTCTGCTGCCTCCTCGGGTGAGTCGCGGATCCTCGTGTTTTTACACCACTAATCGTACTGTTCCCTTTTTAAAGGATATTGTCGACTAATCACACAAAAAGATTGGAACCAAAACTCTTTACTTTAACAAGATTTGTCTGTGAAGCCCGCTGAAGCTTATTTCTTGGTGCAAATACAGTTTTGATCTCACAGCCTCGTCCCTTTTGAACGCGAATGGCCCCTGAAATTGTATGCGTACCTTCTGCCTCATTATTAACTGACTGTAAAATTAAATATATTATTTTTTTGACATGTAAGAAGCTGGCTTGAAAGTTTTTGTAACATTCTAATATAAAAAATTCAACGTTTTCAAGTGACCAAAATAATCAGCAGCCGGCCCTGGACAGTAGAGCCTAAAGTGACGTCCACGGCAGCTCGAGGAAGGAAGAAGGTCTCCACCACCGCTGCTGCAGCTGCAGCAGCAGCAACAACACAAAAAGAGATGACCGAGGGTACAATGACCTCACAGCCCGAGGACATTGCAGCGGCTCAGATCGTTCAGGTGGAGGACACGGAGGCAGAGTGGCTCCTCGGCGGCGAGGGAGTGGCCTGGGTTGAGTGGGAAGGTGACGAGGAGCAGGTGACTGGCTTCGCTGTGGTGGAGGAGGTGGAGAAGATGGAGGAGGAGGAGGAGGAGGAGGTCCTAGAACCTCACACAATATTTGAAGAAATCTTTGGCTTTGACAAATAAAGCAGATGTGTTTACTGTGATAAATTGATTCCTTTTGGCTCATCACATCACTCATGAAGAGCTTAAAACAATCAGCCAGATGTCGGTGGTAATGGGACGTATTTTCAAGATATTATCTGAATTATTAAACACAAAAAGACTTTGATATATAGATATATTGCCTTTTGACTTGTCATGAACCTACCCCAATCCTTTCTCCAAATGAAAGATGCACTTATTTTGGAAAATAAGCAAATTCACTTTCTTGCTAATGGCAAAATAAGTTTAGAATCCCTTTGATATTTTGTTCAATATCAAGGTTGCCTCTGCTTATGTCTTTTAAAAGCTCATTGTTTAATGCTATTTATTGGAGATCGAGGCAGGAATTGTGGGGGAATCAAATCTGGGACTGTCTGCGCTGGCCATTTGGCTATTGAGTACCCCCATAGTTAAACTTAATTAAATATCTCCTATGGATTAAACAAACGTGACAATGCTTATTGCTTATATTTGCATTGTTTTCAACAGGTGAATAGAATAGTTGTATTGAGTTCTGAGCTCAAAATCACAATTTAAGTACATACTTAAAGCAGAGTTTCTCTAATAAATGAGTGAATGAAACTGAAAGATTTTTAGATACAAGCATCATTTATTAGCTTTACATGGTGAGTAAATGTTATATTGCTACATAACCATTATTCTATACAATTTCTCTTTTACAAATGTCAGGCCATTGAATGTGATATTTGCAGTTTCAACAAGAGTTCTTCAAGAGTCGAAAAGACCAGTTTCAAAACCGTTAGCTACTCCCACAGTAGAGACGATGACTTTACAAATCAAACAACGTACTTACAAAATAAACTTGGTTTCAAAACATTTGAATAACCGTTAATCAGTATATTTATAACAAATCTCGGGAGGCGTACAATACCAATCCCTGGCAGTTAATTAACCCTGGGGTTTTATCCATGTTTAAGAAGGAACGTGACTAAAAGAAGAACCACGCCCTGATAAGATCAGACCCCTCGCGTCATACCTCCTTCGTTTCAGACGGGGTTCGGCTCGGGAACGGCCCTGGATGGAGTAAATGTGTGTTCTAGTGCGTCTGGGTTCCGCTCGGCCTCGAAAGGTCGTCGCCGTCGCTCAGTAGTACGAGCTCAGGTGGGAGTGGGTGGTGGGATGCCTGGTCATGGTTGACCCGGGATAGATGGGACTGCTGGGTGAGTTCCAGTACGGGGACGGCGGGCTGAAGAAGTTGCCGGGGGAGACGGACATGGGGGCGGGGTGGCCGCCCATGAAGTTCATTTTGGGCTGGTGGCTGTGGTAAGGCTGGACGTAAGACATCTCAGTCTGGTACTTAACGATCCCTCCTTCCGCCGAGTGGTTCTGGTGCGCCTGCGAGATGCCCTGGAAGTCAAACTTGTAGGCGTAGCGCTTGCCGTGCACCTTGGTCATGATGTTCTTGTCGTAGTAGTAGCGCAGAGCGCGGCTCAGCTTGTCGTAGTTCATGTTGGGCTTGCTCTTGCGCTCGCCCCAGCGCTTGGCCACCTCGTCCGGGTCGGTCATCTTGAACTCGCCGTTGGTGCCCTCCCAGGTGATGATGCCGGCGTTGTTGCTGTCGGACAGCAGCTCCAGCAGGAACTGCCACAGCTGTATCTGCCCCGAACCTGGTAAAGAGAGGAGGGGGCGAATGGAAAAATGAATGTTTAAGAAATCCCTTCCTTGCTTCGGTGGAAATGTACTGCGAGTGGCAGAACTGTGGATGAGCATCTTAAATCTCTGGAGAAAAGATTGTAACAGTTTGGACGATGTGGTCGTCTGTGTGTTGAGTTTTGAATAAAGGGGAACAAAACAAATATATTTCAGTTCCAGGACCTTGGACAGCGCCTCCGTCAATTTTTATTGTGGACGGCAGTCTGTCCCAGTAACATTACGCTAACTTAAAAAAAAAAAAAAAAAATTAATTCGTTCCACCAAATGTGACCTTTTCACTGTGTGGCTTGGAGTAAGTGACAGACGTCGGGGATGGAACCTACCCACAGGCCTGTGAGCGCTGGGGTCAGGGAGCTTGTAGGGATTTTGTTTGGCTGTTCGGTTCTTGGATGAGCTGAGGGCTTGGCCTTCTGTGAGGAAAACAGCAGGGCAAAGAGTCATTTCGATGAGAGGGAAGCCGGATTTTCGTCTGAGTGTGATGCAATTCTGCTGACACAACAGGTGTTGCTTGATTTGGAGGTTTGAGTGCATGTGTGCCAGCCCTCGCTCATGTTGCCAAAGCAGACAGTGTAAAGGCCTCATTTGTGTGATACTTTTTGGTTTAGCTCGTGGTGGTTAGATTCTCACCTGGGTTGGCCAGCCGACTGCTTATGGGCCCTAATGTCTGATACGGGTCTGCGAAGAAAAAAAAAGTATTTTTTTTTTTATAGATTTCTTACCTCATTCCACTTTGTAACCTCTTTGTTCGCACTACACGGAACGTCCTTCTGTGTTGCTTGACATCACATGCATCACAATTCTGGTCCTGTGCCAATACTTGGAACTAATCGCTTGTGTCAATTTTCGAATCACACGCTCACATCTGCGATTTGTTCCGTGCAGCTTCGCCATAGACTAGTAATTACGTGGTGCAGAACCCCCTTCATCCGTTTCTGCTGGTGGGTAAAAATGAAATGCAAGCTGCAGGACTCTTGGGTTGGCGTTGTAGGCTTGTTTTTTTTGGACGGACTGTGAGAACACCGTTGTCATTTGGTCTGTGTGATTGAATACCACCAAACCTATTGACCTTCCCACCGGCCTTGGAGAGCAGCTGGCGCGACACTCTTAACCCTTGCACACATCTGTCGTTAAAGGATTTTTTGGAAACATCGGGTTGTTCAGGATAGAGCTCCTGAGATTTCAGCCATTTTTAAGCAAGAATCGGCCTGCTTTACGGTTGGTAAAATCATTTTGGTAAAAGGCCTTCATACCTTGGACAATTCTTGCAACGGGCTCTGTAACTCTCGCGCTGTGTTGGTGCTCCATGGAGGGACCTACAAGTGAAAAATAAAATCACTGAGTAATGCTCAGAATTCACGATGTCTATGAAAGACCCTTTTCCTTGGATCATGCTTTTGTCTTCATACCTTTTGGCGCTGGACTCATGGTGTTTGCCGCCCAGCTGTTTCTGCAGCTGATCTCCTCAAAACCGCTCTCTGCACACAAGGAAAAAGGATCAGACTAGACGTTGAACAGGCTTTGAAGTGGACCGTGGGCTGGTTCAGCTATAGTAGGAAGGAAGTCAGTCAATGGAGACCAAGATGCTAAGAATTCTGAAGATGACCCAAAAAATCTCTTTTGTCCCGGCCACCCCTGTTGCCACAAGATTGTGAATTGTGTCCCAGGAGTAGGACCCGTACTCCCCATTTCCTGCGCCGGTGCAGCTGCTTCCTGTCTGAAACTGCCTGTTGAGTTTTGAACTCATCGGTTTTTCTTTTTTTTTTGTCAACTGAGGCCAGTGTTTGGCCAAAGATCCTCTTTGAACCTCTTGAAACTATGCCACACCGTTCTGAAACTCAACAGATTATTTTTGTATGTAAGTACTTGGCTCTCATTTTGTGTTTGGCTTGAGAGTGTGACCCTGAGTCTTGAGCTTTCAACTCTCAACTCTTTAAAATGGAAATTAAGGCAACACCATTTGAAAACTAAAGTATTTTCATCTTGCGTTTTAAAACCTGAAAATTTAAATTATTATGGAATGTCTGGGGACTTCTTCACCTTTTTTGGCCGTTAATGTTTCACAATGAGCTGTGGAGAAAATGCTCTGATTCTTCACTTCTGCGTTTAATCTTCATGCTAAATGGTTCAGACGTATCCTCAGCCAAAATGCAATTGGCCTTGTGACTGATCTGCTGTTATGAAAATATTAGATTGTTCATCCAAATCAATTAATGTGTCAAGTGTACCCGGTTCAGGAGGAGATATTAATGACTTTACACCAAACAGTAGGTAGACGCAATAAGCAAGAGGAGAGATGGATAGAACCCGTAACTGCTTCGGTTTTTTAAATAAAGACTTGACAATCTCACCTGCTTTCACCTGTAGTCTGGGTGGTTGTTGTTGTTGTTGTTGTTGTTGTGGGGGTGGGGATGGGGGTGTGGTGTTGGTAGGGGTTGTGGAGTATGAGAACGTAGGACTACCTAAAGCAAAAAAAGGGGGGGGAAAGTCTAGATTATGCTGTTTCTTTAGATGGATCACGCAGTCGTCCAGCGTCCCAGAGTCGCGTCGGTGTCATGAGGGGTGTTGTGCACCGAAGAGTCGACCGCCGAGGTCTTGCTGGAGTACCGGTCCGGTGTTTCTGTCGTTATGTTACCTTGAAAACTAGACCTTTTTACCACTGATTCGCAGAAGCAACAACACTGCAAAAATGATGTAATGCGGCGAGTATCAGAAATCATGAGTACTGAGCATGAGTATTGTCCACAGGAAACCTGCATCAGCAAAAAGGAACTGGGGTCTCAACGCTTCATTAAGGACGGCAACATCCCCCCGAACTGCAGCCTCAAATGACATCATGTCCTAGAAATTAAGGTTATAAATTCTCTGAAACCTATTCATTTATTTTCATGAGTATGAGAGGAATTGTCAAGTGAATATAAATTCATAAATTGTAAACCCCCATCACAATTTTACTCACAAGAGAGTAAAACAACATAAATAAACAAACAAGCAGTTGAAAATAACAATAAAATCATTTTTGATCAATCAGTGTATGTCATTTAACATCCAGCAATATTATCACCGTTGATTAGTCTTTATTGTCATCATTTTAGCGCTATCCATCTTCCTTCGGGTTTATTATGGTCACGCTGACACACTGGTAAATATATACGTACATTTACTTTGTATATATTTTACGTGATATATCTATCAATAGATAGAGATGGATACATATTGACAGATTCGCATGACGTATCAGAAGTTTGGATATACTTCATAGTATGATTGAATGAGAAGTTGTATGTATGGAGAGAGATCTACAAATAGAACATATATGTGCTTAGAGAGAGGGAGAGAGGGGCGGGTCTTACTCTGCCGGAGGTAGCTGAGGTGCGAGAGCAGGATGTCTGCGTTGTAGGCTGACGTGAGGCGCATCATGTCCTCCTTGGTCATCTTGCACAGCGCCTTGCCGTCCAGAGCCTGGAAGAGCACCACGTCCACTTCCTCCAGCACGTACTCCTTGATGGCCCAGTCCAGCCACTGCCTCACGTGGTCCTGTGTCCACACCTCCGGGTCTGGCATCAGACACACAATGGACCAGATGCTGTATTCATAACGCCGTCTCAATTCGTCAATAATTAACCTTACAGCTCAGTCTGAGACTCGTACGGACCAGATCATTCCGTGACATCACAGCTTGTTCATCTGTTCCAGTGTGTGAGATCATGTGTCCCGGAGTTAAAAAGTTTAAATATCCAACATTTTTGCTTTCTGGATTTGTCACAACAATGAAAATGTTTCCGTTAGTAACAAGACACTTCTTTTTATTGTGGAACACTTACAGGATTGACTGCAGCGTAGCTAAAGTGTAAGCAAGAGACGGTTAACTTTTTTTATAGACAAAGCAAAAAAAGCCTGTTTTTTTTACACATCTTTTTGTATAACACATATGGAAGGATCTCTATAAGCGACAGGTTTGTGAGATATGAAAGTGCAGAATAACAACAAATGGAACCCAGAAACGAGCTCCGCTTGGGATACTTGTGATCGTGATACTGATTGTGAAGTTGGGTGGGTTTACTCATTCTGTGAAAACAAAGCCCGGTTTAACTACTTACGTGTTATAGAAAAGTGATGTAATTCTCTTTTCTTACCTCTTTAGCTGGTCTTTTACTTGCCCTAGTGAGTCATTATGTCCACGTCACCGATGGGTATTTATCTAGAATCTCATAGTGTGTGAATACACATAATGTCACACTAATGTCAAAGATGTCCTTTTTTCTAATTTAATTTTCTTCATACTGCCGAGCCCTTGTTGAAATCTACGTCCAGGCCTCTTTGCTAATCTGATTCAGGAAGTTAAGCTCATTTCCAGGAGCAAACAATGACTGTGAAATGCCCGTAATATTAATCAGAAGCTTATATAAACGGTGAAGAGACGCCACTACGCCCTCGTGCACCGAGTGTCCTTGTTCGTGATGCAACGTCCGTGTATTATGAAGCGGGATAAATCAAGATGGATTCCACAGAACGGAGAGGGGGGGGGTCGACCTCCCCACAGGTCAGACTGACTCACAGAAACGTTCCGCTGCGAGCTTTGAGCACACCGAGTCACGAGTCTCAGACGAGGGTAACGGTAAATGATGTCACGAGGTTCGTCCTCCGACGAGATGATAATAATAACTTGGACTATGACTATTTGGATAGTGGGGGACACGTCCATTCATCTTATTTCTGCCAAAAAAAAAAGCCTCCACCCTTCAGTTCACCTGTTGATAGAATAGCGCGTCACCCAGAGCCTTTATGAGTGTTTTTACAACATGTTCGACCTTAAATATCTGTAAAGCAATGACACAAGCGTCCGCTAGGCAGAAGTTATTCTCTACTTTTAATTTTGTTCACAAACCCCTTTGAAGAGGCTCAGTGCAACTCTATATTCACTTCCTGTGGCTCCCAGTCGCTAAATCTTTAAAAGTGGGACACAAATAATTCTCACCATCGGTCCGGAGTGCTTGTGAAGCTTTGTGAAAGTTCAACTGGCAACTTTCATTACACAAAGTTTTTCTGATTTCATCTTTTCTTTTGTTTTTTAGGGAACGTTGCAGGTACTTTAATTGTTTTCCTGCTGTGGTTCCATGTGTCGCTTTATTGATCAAGATATTATTTCTACTTCTTTTAGGGAAGACCCCAATGAGTCAATTAGTTTACATATCGAACTATTCGGTCTTAATACTTCTAAGTTTGTACGTTTTTATTTCAGGCTGAATGAAGCTTATTAACTCATTCAAACCCAAAATGCCTCGTTTTGTTTTTCTGTGACTTCCAGCTGCAGATTCATTGATGGAATAAGACCATCAGATTTTTATCAAATAAGTAAGTAAGTAAAATATTTTGTGGGGGGGGGTTTCCTGTTCCTGCTTCTGAGTCACATTTGCATTTTAGTCTTCACACTTTTTAAATAGCATTCATTTTAAACCTGCTGTCAACAGGAAACCTGCTATTGTTTATTTGTGGCACAGGAGAGTAATGAGGGCAGCGAGAGGAGGAGGGTCCAGGGTGATTTTTAAAGTTTGAGCTCACCTGCCGGAACGATGACCCTCTTCTCCTCTGTGGGGCCGGCGGGTGGCGGCGGCGGGGGCGGCGGGGGGGCCGCCTGGGGGCTGACGCGGGGCTCCGCGTACGTGGATTGGTACGGCATCGGGGCCCCGTCGTTGCTTACGTGTCTGGAGCGCTTGGCGACGCTGCAGTCCACGGGGGACTCACGGCTGGAGAGAGAGAGAGAGAGAGAGAGAGCACCTTCATCAAGAGAAGACCTCGGGGGGCTTATTGGAGCCAATCAATGTTCGTACAAATCAATATGCCACACACCGTCTGAGGGAAAAGACCCACAAAGAGCAGGCTGGTGGTGACCTGGAGCCGCCGAGTGTTACTTGTGTTACTACCGATTTGCACCCCAACAACTATTTTTAGTTAGTAATGTTTAAACTTCTGACAAGTGGGAACTGGTTTAGTCCTCTTGGAGTTACATTCTTTTACCTTATAACTCAGATCCTTTTCTCACGTAAAAGTATAATGACATTATTAGATTGCGTTATCAGTCATGTAGTTTTATCTATTTCACGTCCAAGAACAATCATCTGATCTGCGTCAGATAAATTAACCGGAGCTGAAAGCACATTTCTCTATGAAACGTTGTGTAGTATAAGAAGTAACAGACCAGTGAAATGCTCAAAGTGCAAGTAGTTGAGAATGAGTACATGTGCCTGGTAACTTTCCACCACTGGCGTCCTGTTGTCCTTCAGTTAAAGCTAAAAACTCCATAATTACCACATTTGGAATTCAAAAATTTCCACTTACGGTGGATGCTAATGGAGAGCAAGAAGAGACGGAGGGTTGTAATTGCCAAGAGAACAATTAAACACATTGTGAGGGTCTGGAAACCCCCCCCCCCCCCCCCCCGCCCTCCCTCCTCCCGGACCGGAGCGTGACAACTCTACAGTCAGACGATGCGGGAACCCGGAGCTCCCCCGAGGCCTCCAACCTGACTCACCTGCTTCCGTTGACGTGTTCGCCTCTCTTCCCAGGGTTCTGGGCCGCCGACCCCACCCACGGCTCGGTGGGCTCGGGGCTCTGCTTGGAGGCGTGGCCGAACCCGCCGGGAGACGCCATCTCGGCCTTCATGTGCACCGCGGCGTAAGGCGGCTCGAATATGGGCTGGTCCTCGCTCACTACGGACAGCGCTTCCTGTCCGGCAGAGAAACAGCGGTCAGACATTAAGATAGCCGGGGCCTCTTTTTCCTCTTGTTTACTCTGATGTCAGGGCCCCATTGGCCGTGAGAGCTGTACGAGTGATAACAGCGACACGCAGCACTTATAAAATCTCACTTTCACTGGAAACGCGTCATCTGAGTGTCGTGTTTCTGTAGGAATGGATTTGTGATCAACAAACTCAGTAACCATAGTTTGTAGAGACTTAGGAAGCAATACATTGCAGGATAAGAATTGCAGAATGATTTAAGGGGCTCGTTGACTGACTTTGATACTTTGAGTGACAAACTACCAGATAAACAAACTTTATGTATTTTTAGCGAGTTACATCCTCATACTGTATTGTTTCCCATTCAGGCCGTATTATAAACATGTACAACTGCTTTGACATCTATTGTCCCTGATCTTATGCATATGAATGTTGCTAATTGTTATTGAATGCACACGCTTTTTCTTCGCGGCCCTCTTGAATCGGAGCCATGACACGTTCTTCTTATCGCATACTGTCTTTTCTAACCTTCAAACAAAGCGCTGCTCTAACAGTGGAAGTGCCCTGTGATTGGGTTGAAACTTTTAAAGGTACGTTAACTCGAAAGGCCCAGCGAAAAAAGCTGTTTGAAAGTGAACTGTGCCGGCAGCGAGGAGGCCTTCTAACCTCAAAGAACATCAGTTACCTTAACCACAGTTTTATTTTGTCGTTATTTTGCAGTTAGCTAAAGGTGGAGTCTAATTGAGATTTAACTCCGTCTTCCTGTCTTCGACACCAGCAGCGAGGCCTCAGAAAACCAAGGTGCCACTTTCATGCTGCTGTGTCTGTTTCTCACGTTGAGACGAGTGCGCGTTGAAACGAGTGCACGTGTGATGAGTGCGCGTCCGAGTGGGTGCGAGTGCGTGTTTGTTTAGAGGAGTTGAGCATTGTCTTTGGGCCGTGTACGTCAGCGGCGTGCTTTGTCAGTGGCCTACAGGAAACCTGGCCGCCATGTGCATAGGAACCTTTTGGCACAGGCCAAGGGAGAGGAAGTGGAGGGAGGGGGGGGGGCACAATGTAAAAATGTGGGTCATTTTAAAGTTGGAAAACAACCCTAAAGGCTAGTGGTGAGGGTGGGGGGGCTGGAGCCCTGATTGAAGTGCCGCCTCCGCATTGTGTTTTCCTTTTTGTTTGTTTTTTTTGCCCCGTGTTGGGTTTTTTTTAGCTCAATGGTTGCCCGAGCGTTGTAAAGCGAGTCTTAATGACACCGTGTTGGCATTTCCTCGAGGCCGCATACGAGCTAAGAGAGAAGTCAGCAGTGTGGGGGAAATTTCAGCCGCCTTCTGAGAAAATACAGAAAAGGGGCGTGACCTGCACTGTGTGAAGCATTGGACACGCCCATTTTCCATTTTTATTCCGACGACGGTAGTTTTAAACAATTGAGATAGATTTTAAACCAATCCTGATATGAGTTGCTAAGCAGCCAAGGCTAACGTGGCTAATGCAGCTTAGAGGCAGACCACAGACGTCTGGTAAACACACAGATCTTTTAGTTTAGTTACGTCTTCTACCCAAATTGACTCAATTGACACCACCCGAGGCATCTCTTCTCATTATATAAAGTATATATTTTGTGGTTATAGCTGCATTAGTACTTCCCACGACCGGTGCACATACTTTGTACATCTGCAATATTGAATTCTGCATGAATTAATTTTGTTATTGTTCATGCTAATGTTTTTTCTGGGGGGTTTTTTTGTATGCGTTGCGGGACTTCACATCCTCCTCAGCTCTGTCCCCTTTACCCCAGTCCTCGTGCTGGTATCAGGGGCCCGCGTGCAGAAGTGAAACAGATAAATCTCTCGTGAGAAGACGCGCCGCGCGCTCGTTAATGGTTCCACGTTTTGGTGCTCAGCACTCGAGCTTTTGATTTTTATCGTGACTCGTAGACGCTCATCGGACACAGGTCTGAATGTTTAGCGACAAGCTCAAGCTTTCACAACCGCGAACACGCAACCCCGCTCTTTTTTTAACCCCCCCCCTCCACCCCCGCCTCTCTCTCTCTCTCTCTCTGCTCTGCGCACTAACTCACCAAAATGTGGCCTGACCGCTGATGCCACAACTGACTTCCTGTTCAATGTGTTTCAGCCTCTTGCTCAGTGACACAAAACAACTTGTTTTTTTGTGCCTCGATGTCCTACAGTGTTTCAGTTTGATGGTAAACACTTTGCACACTTCTGACATGATTTGAAGTCTGCAGCTTTGCAGGTTGCATCCATGAGTGATGTTCACGGCACGGACTTCGACTTCTTTAGAAATGTTCCTTTTGTTTAAAACATCAAAATATATGACCACACGGCGTGAACGATAACAGTAACATGGAGGTTAATTAATAATTTAATTTAAGAATTAGAAAACTGAGAATTCTTGCCCAAGTTGTAGTCCCATCAGAAGTGAGCAAATATGTTTATCTATAATAATAAAAAAGGCCAGCCATTGTTTTTACTAACTGGAACTGTCTTTTTGTTGTTGACAAACAAACCAAAAACTAATCGATGTTCTATCGACTGATAAACGGAGTAAACGACTAATTGTGGTTCCACACAGGTGCAGGAAACATTCGAATAGAGAAGAAAACCTTTCATTTTTCTGAAGTATTATTTTTCACCTCTAGTTCTGTAAAGGGTACAGGGTGCAGATGCGAGGACATTTCACCAACGTGATCACTCTGCTTTGGGAACACGAACGGCCTCGTGTGTTAAAAGAAGCTGCTCTCGGTTTTCCTCCCTCCCAGCATCAACCATCATCTCGGATCGATGTTAAAACGTTGGAAACGGACACTCCGGGGGGGGGGCATAGGGACGGCCCTGAAACCATGTGAACTCCCCCGAAACAAGATGCAGGCCGCTCGTCAGCAAGGCCAGAGATACAAGTTGCGCAAAAACAAGGCAGGCCGCGGCTCCGTGTCTGAGGCGAGCGGCAGAAAGCAGAAGTAAAAGTGAAGGCATGACGCGAGCAGCTGCGCTTTCTGCTGCACAAACAACGGTGCGGTTTCCACGGCTCGGAGCCCGGCAGCACGCGAGGCCCTTCGCGAGGCCTTGCGTCGGGCCTCCGTTGGGCCCTGCGTGGGGCCTCGGCGGCCCTTCGCTCCTGGGTCACAATGTCGCTTTAACAAAAACAATGCAACGCCTAAGTTTGTCCCCTCCGTTTTCTTGCTGGGAGGCTTTTGTTGATCTTTCGACATCTTTTTTTCTCTCTCTCTCTCGCTCTCCCTCCCTTTCTCTCCTCTAGTCCATGAGCGGAAATGAGTGCGGAAAGTCTGAGGTTTTGAGACAGGAAGCCTGCTGGGCTCAGATAACGACACCTGACGTTGCTCCCGTTTGCAGCTATAAATTATACTTAAAATAACCTCAAACGCGCAAACTGCTACGACACGGTATCTGATAAAAAATAGCTTCTTTTTTTTTTTTTAAATCAACGAAGCATCCAGTATTTGTTCCACAATGTAAACAGCTGAAACCCAAATAACCAAATACAACACATTTGTATCATTGTATCAAATTATAACTTTCAGAAACGAAAAGCTAAACCGTTGTCATAATTTTTCTGCACTGGCCTTATTATTACCCCTTATCTTCAAATGAATACTCCACACTGAATTACTTAACTGTCCAAAATGCACCAATAAAGCGTGCAACATATAGGCCAAATAACTCTTGAAATGAATCAAGACAGAGATTAGTCAAATTAGTTCCTCCATCCACCGACGCCCTGTTTTTTTTTCAATATGTTTTTCTAATATACATTTTGGTTGAAGTATTGCGACATTCGTTATAATGAATCGTTCATAACGAAGTAATGAACGTATTAATGGCGGCATTGATAACTTGTCGAAGTTAACTCATTCGGATGGTTGCAGAATATTCTGAGGCACAAATAGCAATAAAACACCTCAGGCCAGAGTTGTAACGACGCACATTCGTTCAAACAACGTATACAATTTGTATATTCGTGATAAACGTCGTCGAATACAAACGTTTGCCTTTTTCCCTCGTTGCGCAACAATCGTTTTTTCGATCGTTTTTTCAGTTTATTTGAATGGTGATTTTCGATTAGAAGTCCCGACCCGAAGGCCTTTATTTCTACCTTTTTTAAAAATATATTAAAACGACTCCGCTGTGGTGGTGTGGAGAGGATTACCAGAGGATGAGAGCTGTAATAGTGTGAAAAGTGAAATACCAGTCATCTGATGAAAATGGATTCCGCTCCTTTTAGAAAGGGGCTCTCGCTGGGTCCAAGTCGGTCCGTGGCGCCTTTAGCGACACCTGCGTTGTGCGCACCCATAAAATCCGGCATCCCCTCATTAACTTCGTTAAAAGTTCGTCAAACCCGTCCAAGTTCAATAACTTCGGTCTTCGCGCGTTATTTATTTTTAAATTGCACCCAAGTTCCGTTATATAGCGCAGTGTGCAGCTCCTAATAAGAACTCCGAATATAGAAGAAAACCCACCAAAAAAAAAGAAAGAAGTCAAAACGCGTTTGGAAGCCCTGTCTGACGCGCGTAACCGGCCACCGATTAGTGTTTATATGCGAGTGTAAAGATGTAGTGGTTAGTTGTGTTATTATAGAGCCGACATACAACCACGAACGGGAAGGAAGAGGAAATTTTGTACAAGAAGGAAAGAGTGGGGAACTCGCATCACCGCCGTGACTCTCTCACTCAGCAGACTCCGGCTGGGTGGCCGCCTGTCATTCTCACCAGGTAAAAGCTCTCAAACACGTACCTTTATCGTACAGTCCATTGCAGCAGCCTCGAAGTCTTTGTCATTTAGTCGTTTTTGTCAATGTCGCAGCTAATTTAGCCTTCTAACCGCACTTCAATGCATGCAGGGGTGCATTGGCTCTATGGCGCAAACCATTGCAGTTGCATTTTTTTTTTTCGCTCACAGACCATAACCGGATGACACGTTTTTTTCTCTCTCTCTCTCTCTCTCTCTCTCTCTCTCTCTCTCTCTCTCTCTCTCTCTCTCTCTCTCTCTCTCTCTCTCTCTCTCTAACTCTGAATTGGGAAGTGAAGTCACTGTTAAACACTGAAAGCACCGAAGCTGCTTCTCATGGAACCGTGACTTATTGTTCAGAAGGACAAACAAAATCCTCTGTCGTTTGCCTGCCAGAATTACACAGGAAGGCCTAATGGGATTGTATAAACGCTCACTCTTTAACCTTAAAACAAATCTTAGGGTTTTGTATTAACCGCAGTTGTATTTAAAGTGTCAAAAAATAAATTAAGACAATTTCCAGAGGACCTATATTTTTGGATCATGAATGTCACATGGGACACAAGCATATTAAGTTAAAACACATAAAAATGTTGCTTTATTATGGCAGATATTATGGGATAGTATCTTGCATTGTGTTACAAAAAACACTGACTCTTAAGGTCAGGAATCAGGAACATTTATTACCAAAATATGTTAGACATACAAGGAATTTGACTTGGCGGTTGGTGCATAACATCAGACAAGACAAATGGACAACAAGGCAGATAAAACAACATGCAAGAACAACATAGAAATTTAAATTTAATTTAAATTTAATAAAAAATAAAATGTAAAAATAAAAAGTTACAAATAAAGTGCACCAGCGAACAGAAAGTGACAAGTGAAAGTGTATGTGGAGTGTGGAGTCAGAGTCGGTCAGTGGGGCACTGTTGATGAGCCCGACTGCCGACGGGAAGAAACTGTTTGTCTGGCGGGAGGTCTTGGTTCTGATTGTCTGGCAGGAGGCTGAGTGCCAGATGGAAAGGGCACACACAGATTTAGTCTTTAGCTCGCTTCAGGGTCCTGGAAGCGAAAAGGTCCTGGAGAGACATCAGTTTGCAGCCGATCGGCCTGCAGAGCGGATGACACGCTGCAGCCTGCCCTTGTCCTTGGCTGTGGCTGCAGCGTACCAGACGGTGATGGAGGAGCATGGGATGGACTCAATGTTGGCCGTGTAGTCAGGATCTTTGGCAGGTTGAATTTCTTCAGCTGCCTCAGAAAGAACAGCCTCTGCTGAGCCTTCTTGGTGATGGAGCTGATGTTCAGCGCCCAGGTCCTGGGTGATGATGGAGCCCAGGAAACAGAAGGAAACCACAGGGGGGGATGGGGGAAGGTGTCTTTAGAGCGTTGAGCTCCAGGTTGTTTTGACTGCACCACGTCACCAAATGGTCAGACTCCCACCTGTAGGCGGACTCGTCCCCACCAGAGATCAGTCCGATGAAGGTGGTGTCATCCGCAAACTTCAGGAGCTTGACGGACTGGTGGCTGGAGGTGCAGCTGTTTGTTTACAGGCAGAAGAGCAGAGGGGAGAGAATGCAGCAGTGCTGATGGTCCGAGAGGTTGAGACATGTTTCCCCAGCTTCACGTGCTGCTTCCTGTCAGACAGGAAGTCAGTCATATACTTGCAGGTGGAGTCGGGCACGTGCAGCTGAGAGAGTTTGTCCTGCAGCGTAGGTTCCTGGGGAGTCCAGATACTGGAGGATGAAGTGGAGGGCCATGTTGACAGCATCAGACCTGTCTCTCTGTAGGCGGACTGCAGGGGGTCCAGGAGGGGGTCGGTGAGGGATTTCAGGTGGGACAGGGCTAGCCGTTCAAAAGACGTCATGACTACAGAGGTCAGGGCGACGGGCCTGTAGTCATTTAGTCCTGTGATCCCGGGCTTCTTGGGAACAGGGATGAAGGTGGAGGCCTTGTAGCAGGCTGGTACGTCTGTGAACACCGGAGACAGCTGGTGAGCACAATGCTTCAGGGTGGGGTGGGGGTGGGTGGTGGACGGAGTTCGGACTGGCTGCTTTGCGAGGGTTTTGTCTTTTAAAGAGCCTGTTAACGATAAGCATAAACATGTTACAAAGGACTCTGTCCCGACTGTCTTTTAAAAGAAAAGAAGGGTCATAGCTGTTCTAGCTCTGCACTATGAACAAGAGCAATATCAAGTAAACGCTGATTTTTACGTTAAAACAAACATTTGACATTTTTTAACTTTGTGAATGTTCAATAAAATAACCAAATGTCACAGAGTATATAAATAGCTAGGACTTTATTCTTCATTGTCAGAGATAATTGTATTGAACATGAACAAGAATAGAGCCGTTCAGTTCATCCGGTCCAGAGGATACTCTAATCAAAAGCACATCAGCAGGTAATTCCATTTTAGGCCTCACTTCCTGTTGCACAGCCATGGGGTAAGAATAGTGTGCCATCTCTTTCAGTCTGATTATACTCATGATAATTTAACCATTTTGAAGAATAAAAAAATCATATATAGCCCAAAGGCCCGATGATGATGTAAACTAAAGTGAGTCAAATGAAAAGGAACATTGAAGGTATCGATATTTTCTATTTCATGATAATGATGTTGTTGATACTTTAATTTATAACATATTATATAATGCATCATAATTTTGTCTTTGTTATATTATTATTATTATTAATAATAATTATGTCATATTCTATACTCTTGTTTAATTTATTCTTATTCTTTATTGTATGATATGGTAAGATATTTATCTCTCAGGATCACTGAATAGTAATTTATTATAGTAAAATTGTCACAAAAGCCATTTTTTACAGACGGATACTTTGTCTGACGTTTACTTTTTCAAATGATCCAAATACTTTCTCCACCACATCTGGAGAATAAAATATTTATTCATTTTAAACTTTTGAGACTCTTTGGAAATACCAGCACATTTAAGTCTGAACATCCATTGACCCTAACCTAACTTGATTAAGCCCTAATACCTTAATTGATGTTAAAGATAGAGATAGAGATGTTGTTAAAAAAAGATAACATGAGATTACTATGGCCCAGAAAGCATGAATGCAAACAAATACTCTCTTTTTTTTCTTAGTGAGGACATTAAAAGGGTAATTGCTGTAGATGTCTGGCTGATTGGATGCTGTTTGCAGGCGTATTGCGGCGTGACAGTGTAACTCCAGCTGTGACCCGCCGCGTCAGAGGGCCCAGGTGGCTGTTAATCACCTCTCGCTGTGTCACCTTATCCCGGTCCAGTCCTCGTCTCGAGGTCTCGAGGTGGGGCTCCCAATCACGACTCCAGTCTCCCACCGACGCGCACGATTTCAGCCAGCTCCACTTTTCCAGATGTGTGTGTGTGTGTGGGGGGGGGGGGGTCGTGCTGTTTGTTTATACAAGGTCCTGGGCTCGGCCTTATCTGCTGCAACCACTCACGCAGTGATTTCGGACTTTCTTCTGCCAGTACTTTTTGCGTGTGTGTGTGTGTGTGCGTGTCTGTCTGTGTGGGTTTTACGGGCCATTGTTTTGTTGAATGGCTTCTAAAGATACAGAGTTGTTTTTTGTTTTTTTTCTTCCTCCCTCCTCATTAGAAACCGACTGCTGTGATTTCAAAAGACTGCACTTCATCCCCACCCAAAGCCCGGCTCAGTTATTTAGTCCTCATGTTATCAGAGGATAAAAATAACACATGGGTGTTCTGACTGGATATTATTCAGCCTGTAATCGTTTCGTTATGGGGTTCCTCTCGTATCGAATCCTCGTGGGGCTTAAAGTTGTAGAATATGCCTTGATATCCTTTCATGAAGAATATCAATAACTACCTGAACTGACCGTGCTGACCGTGAACTGACTGATATTGTTTTAGGGCTGTTTGTCGTTTAGTCTCTGCACCATCGGTACTGGTTATTTTCTCGATCAATCAGCAGGTTTTTTCTGCCTGTCGGTCAGCTTTGTCCCTGACATAAAAACTGAAAAACACCCATAATTATTAAATTAAATTAAATTAAATGTATTATTATTAATTTTTTTTACACCGTATGCAGTTGGACGTGCTGTTTCCGATCTAATTGTTTCTATCTCCTTTAAATATCAATAAATATACATACATTTGAGATATCATGCGAATGTAACAAAAAATACCACATTCACGCAAATACTTTGGCTATTTTAATACATTTTTCGAGTATTAAAAAAAAATAATATTACTATTACAATCGTGTTCTTTTTGCTCCACTGGCAGCGCGAGGCCTAGTTGTTTTCTCTCAAACGAAACATGTAGATTTACTTACTAAATAAAATGTTAATTTTCTAACCAGTAATGTAACTTTATATAGTATGTAGCTGGATGGCCTGACATTCATTTGAATGTTTATAATAATCGGAAATAGAAGCATTTAATGACCGGGGTCATTCCGCTGTATTTTATTTTGGATAGTTACTTTATGTCATTTCTGTTGCTAATTACTTTAACTTACATCGCAGTCTGATATTGTATTTCTTCCACCACCCGTCGCTCGAAACTCGTCGTGATGTATTCCGCGGGAAGATTACGGTGTTAGTGTTTTATGAATGATCGTTTGGTTCAGTTTGTTGTTGTCGCTGGGAGGGGGCGCGTGTGACGTCACGGTGTCTCTCTCTCTCTCTCTCCGGTCACGACGCAGAGCGGCCTCACGCGCCCCTCCCACCGGGCGCCGCGGTTATAACGGGAGCGCGCCGGCCGGAGGGCGACCACTCGTGTAGCCGGTGAAAAAAGCGTGTGAGCGAAAGAGAGATGTACTGGGACACCATCATCAAACCTGGAGACAGAAGCACAGACGGCAGGGACTCGAAAATGAAGGTAATTTGGAGTTTAAAAAAAAAAATTTATGCAGAAAATCACAACGAGGGCGTCTTTTGGGCTTCACGTGACCAAAAGAATAGCATTTTCATCGTGAAATAAGAGGATGTTTTTTTTTTTGCTATATTTTCTGACATTGTGAGAACTGTACTACTTTTCAGAATGAAAATTATCATAGGTCTCTTTTTTTTTACACGCATAAAAAAGTGAATTATTGCCAAAAAAGATCATGTAACATAGCACTTTAACTAAGAAAAGGTTGGTGTAAAAAGGCTCACACTGCTGCTTAATGCCTCGTGACTTTGACTAAAAGATTATTTAAAAAAAAACGCCGGATGGAAATAGGATGCATAGATTATGAGAGTTTATATTTAGCAAACTAACACGAAGTGCAGGGCTTTTCACTTTGCCTTGTCCTAGATATTGATCGACGAGGATTGTTGCCATGGTGAAAGTTGTAATCATGACTCTTTCCGCACAGATGGAGATTTGCCAGACTGGATATTACACAGAAGACTTCAGGACGCAGGAAGTGCCGGCCGGCTTTGACTTTGCATCTTATGGTGAGTTTAGAGATTATTTTTAATTTCTTTTCCCCTCTTTCCTTCATCACTTATGATGTCTCGGGTTTTAGACCCTCAGCGATGCCCTGACAGAATTATTACTATTTGTTGTATGTTTGCGCAATCTGTTTCCTCCGAACCTCAGCAGCTGAAGGACACAGGAAATATTTACGCAGAGAGTCTCATCACATCTGTCAGAGCTTTCTCCATGAGACCTTGACACCCGGGATAGTGGGGTGCTGCTTTGTTGTGCGTGTGTGTGTGCGCGTGTGTGTGTGTGTGTGTGTAAACGCTTGAATGGGCTGAGGTAGGCAAAGACAGACAGAAACAGGGTGGTCAGGTTAAAGACACTCCCATGTCTTTCCTAATCCTTTCCTCCAGACTTCCTCCTCCAACAGATTTAGAGTACACCCCCTGTTCCCCAGACCTCCATCACTACTCTGTCACACTCCCTCCGCTGCGTTTCCTCCCGTCTCTTCCTCCCCCACTCCCCCGTTTCCTCCAAGCTGCCCACCCCCAACCTCCCATCCATAGAGCTGAAAGCGCCTGAGTGTGTGGTGCTGATTTGACAGTAAACCAGCTGATTTTTCTTCTGTGTGAACATCCAGCCTTTAAGATAAAACCATTACCCCATCTTGCCTTTCTTGCTGAGTGTAGTTTAATATCTTTAGTAAATCTTTAATAAACCTCCAGCTTAAAGGACACCACCAATGATTCAACCTTTTGTTTTTAAAGCGCATGTACTACACAGGGTACTTGTACTCCTTTGGATTAATATCCTACTTTTTAATGCAGTGTCTTGTTTGTGTTCTTCATTGTAAGAAACTCTTACTTGTGGAGTCTTGAAAACATGCTTGAGATGCTGTAGAAGTTAAGTTACCTCAATAATTCTCCATTGAGGGGATTTTCATTTCAATGATGATGAAATCAAAGAACTTTAATCAACATTGAGTATAAACAATTGGTGTGGTCCTTTTCCGAGTAAGCACGCTCTCTCTCCGGCCTTCACCCCTCCCCCCGCCCCCCCGCCCCCCACCTCACTGACTCTCCCTGTCTGCGTTGTGTTGAACCTCCAGACTACCCTGGTGAAGACCTGTCTTTTCTGTTAGACAGTAAAGCGCCCGCGCAGCAGCAGCAATATGTGGCAGAGAGCAGCTACCCGGAGCCACCCAAAGCTTCTCACCCGTACGACATTAAAGGTGAAACCTCAGAATATTTGTTAAAAACACACACGCACACACACACACACACACACACACACACCTTTCATGGTCGCTATAACAAGCCAGGCGCTCTTGACTCATCTCACAGTTGCTTTCTTTGCCCTTTCTCGCAGCGAGCAGCGACGACACCTGCCTCTTCAACCTGGACTCCTACCAGGAGTTCAACTGGTGGGCCTCCTGCTCGCACGGTGAGCGCCCGCGGTCATCAAAGTGCTTGTATTTCCCTAAAGGGTAAAGTTTCTTCGTGGCTGACTTTGCGTTTCGGTGTGCAGAGGGGCTGACGGTGGACCAGTCACAAACTGGGTACCAGGAGTCCCCGCAGACGTACCAGAGCCTGGTGCCCCTCAACGGGCAGTTCAGCCCGGCGGTGGAGGGCAGCCACAGCCCCTTCGTGAGCGCAGAAGGCCCCAGTACGTTACACAGTAAGTCGTCGCCCTCTGTGGAAAAACTACGGCGTGACCCGTCTGCTTTTTGCCGCTCAGGTGTGTGACTCCGCCTCTTTGTTCCAGGTGAGACGGAGCCGAGCTACTCGCGTCACTCGGCCGAGCCGTACGACTCCGACGGGCAGAGGCCGCCCTCGTCCCTCTGGCCCGAGTACTCCTGTCCCGGCTTCACCGCCCCTACTGCCCACCCGCCTGCGGCCCCCGGCCCTCAGGCCTCGGAGCAGTACTGCCCCCGTGTGGTCAAACGCAAGAGCGCACACCCCCAGAGGCCGGACAGGGAGGGCCACATGCCGGGAATGTCCACTTATCCAGGTTTGATCCCTCGTCTCTTCTGAGCTGCTCTAAAGAAATGTGCAAACATTAACAAATATAATAAATATATTTAGTAAAACAATCACAGGTTCTTTTAAGTCTTGAAGTAGGCTTCATACTTGTGTGTTTGTCACTGTACTTTTTTTGAAACTAGAACTGTGAGTGTAAGTAAAACTAGAACTGTGAGTGTACGTAAAGGCTCACAGAGCTTCTTCGTTAATTGATAATGACAAAGATTTGTTCAGCAACCTAATGAATGGCTGCCGGTTTTATTTCATCCATTCAGGTTCCGGTCCAATCCAGCTGTGGCAGTTTTTACTGGAGCTTCTTCTGGACTCAGCCTGTCGCACCTTCATCTCCTGGACCGGAGACGGGTGGGAGTTTAAGATGTCCGACCCCTCGGAGGTGAGGAGGTCGCTCAAAGTGGCGGCAGTGTAGTGTAGTATCTTAAGTGGCGTTATATTTAAACTCGTACAACACTACATCTCAAAAGGGAAATATTGTAACTTTTTTTAGATTTTAAAATAAAACCCATTGTTAAGCATTAACATCCCATTTGCATTTTATTTGATAGTTGCAGCACATCAACTTTTGTGAAGTACGACTTTGAATGTAGGACTTTGTTCAGAGGTACAAACACACATTGACGGAGTGTTTTTCGTTTGTCCGTTGATCCCACAGGTGGCGAAGCGCTGGGGCCAGTGCAAGAACAAACCCAAGATGAACTACGAGAAGCTGAGCCGCGGCCTACGCTACTACTACCACAAGAACATCATCCACAAGACGGCGGGAAAACGCTACGTCTACCGCTTCGTCTGCGACATACAGGGCATGCTGGGAAAGACGGCGCAGGAGGTGTTGACCAGCCTGAACGTTCTGCCCACTAACACGGAGGCGTGGCAGCCGTGCACCGGGGGGGCGGCGGTATCGGAGCACAGCAGCGAAACATGGCCGTCTCTGTAGGAAAAAGGGTTAGCAGGACTTATAGGGATACCCTGAGTACCAGAGCTACCAGGAGTCCAAGGCACACCAGGAGCACCAGGCCCACCGGCCTGCAAAGGGAGCGCTGCCTCAGAGCTGCAGTGTCGGCACGGGTGATGATGTCACAGACAGCCGCTTTATACATGCTGCATTTCAGGGAATCAAATAAAAAAACATATTCAGTCGTTTTTTAAATAATGGATAAATATAAAGGAAGTTCTCCCAATACCTGACACAGAAACACATGGCACCTCAGGGCTACGTAACTGCGGCACAGGGGCATTTAAAGCATGATACAGAGATTCTTCTTTTGCAACGTCGGAGGCCCTATTTTGTGTCTAAGAAGGAACCGTTTTGTAGATAGTGTTTATATGAACGTCTTGTAGAGTTTTGTGCATTTATATTAATAATTTTGTGATACAAAACTCATGTCTACCTCTGTTGCCAGTCAGAATAACGAAAACCTGAGCTTATTTCCAGGCACGCACTGTGAACGTTTAAGCCTGTGTGATGATTTGTAAATAAACTGTATATAAACATAGGATTGTGTGACGAGTGTCATTAACCACACAAACACACCAAGAGACTTAATAATTTATAAGAAATGCATTCATAATGAGTAAACATAAGCAACTTCTTCCGGATCTATGGCTGCCTTCATGTGCTGCTCGTAGGAGTTAGACCATAATGTGTAGTATTATAGTATTATATATATATATATATATATATTACATATATAGTGTATATAATTCGGAGTAATACTTATCATGCATGATAAGAGTGCGAACAGGACCTCAATACTTATATTATATATATTTGCACTTTAAACTTTGCATCCTATTCTCAGTGACGTGTGTCATGCAAGCACCGAGAGCAAATTGACACCTGAGTACTCATACTTTCGATTATCCAACAGCGGCATTGAACGCGTCCTTCCCGTGGTGCATCTTAACCTCGAGGGGGAGGTGGGGAAATATCAACATTTAAAAAAAAACATCTCTTTGCACTTGATAGGTTTAAAAATGACTGCCAGGAGTATAAGGGTGACTTTAGCGGACATGCTGGATGACCTGCCGGGGAAAAACTTCGACGACTTCGTCGACCAGCTTCTGGACTGCGGGGAAGAGCCGCGGGTGAGGCGCAACAGGGTGGAGGGGAAGAGCCGCTTGGAGGTCGTGGACGTCCTCGTCTCCACGTTCACGGAGACCGGGGCCGTGCGCGTGTCCGTGGAGGTCCTCAAACAAATCAACTGCCACGAACAGGCGAACAAACTTGGTGAGCTCAGCGGCCGCGCCCTTCGACCTCGCTTCGTGCTCAAGTGCCTCATTGCGACAGTGTAACTTTTATATGTATATATCCATATGCATATATATATAACATATGTAGTCTAAAACCTCATGGCTGTTCTGTTCTTCACAGCAGCTTGATTTAGTTTCCTGGAAATGACGTAATGCTTGACTACTTTGGCTTTGACCCTAATGATCAACACTGTGCCTGAACTCTCTCTGTGCTCATAATCATTTTTTTTCTTATGTTTTTTTTTTTGTGTTACAGTCAGAGAAACTGGACACCATTAGACTGGCCCTGACAGCAAGTCAACTAAAAAAAAAAGGGGTTTTGTCCTGCACACACGGAGCTTGACAACATTGTGCAAAGACCAGAGATACTGGTCTGCACTGCAGAATGAAAGTTTGCAATTGTCTCTGGAAGAGGACTAAAAACAAGGGACATGTGCAAAGAAGAATGAATAAAGAATGAAAGAATGCTTCCATCTATTTTGAAATAAAATACAGACATGATATATATAACACCCTGTACCTAGATCTTGAAGGATTTATGGGCGCCTTTCTAAAGAAGAGGAACAAAAATTTCAACACCAGTATAATTTTAAGTAAAGCACCATTTTGAGTATTTTATTCTTAAAAGTTGAACTTACTTTGGTTTTTGAATCTGTACAGAGAGGATTTGGTGAAAGGCCAATCTAACCGCTACTGCCCCTTAATACACTAACCTGCAGTATTGACTTTACAAGTATTGACTTTACAAGACTTGAAACCAAATAATACAGCAAAAAACAACTGTGCCAATGCTTGTACCACGTTCATCAGGTTTGTCTTCGCTGGCCATGGAGCTGCTCCATGATCCAAAGATTCGGGTGACATTATTTCCCGCCTACGACTACAGGAAAACAAGTGCTGCGTTCAAATGCTATCGGAAATACTGTCATTTTCCGTTAGATGAACCACTCCCAAACCTAGCCATAGAAACATTAACTAGGCACAGACCCACATACGTAATAAGATAGATAAGAGAGGAAAGTCCGTCTCCGACCAACCTTTGAATCCGTCCACCTGAGCGTTACACTTTTTTACATTTTCATGTATCTTCCAAAACTGAGTTTTATTTTACAACATGAATATGTGCGTAAACACTGTTCCCAGAGTTAAAACTAAAAACAGAAGCAGCATTCCGTTTTTCTGCTCCACAAATCTGGAACAAAGTCCCAGAAACCTGCAGGTCTTCTGAGGCCCTCAGCTCCTTTAAATACGGGTGAAAGACTTTTTCTTTTTTGCTGCTGCCTTTAATTAACCATTTAATTCTTCTTCTTTGTATTACATGGTTACAATAACAAGAGTAATACTTTCTGTATGTGTTGATATTGATTTCATTACAGTATATTATAGTTATTAAATAACTATTACATAATCAATTTGCAACGATCGTGATATTTCCGGCAGTACATGAACGCGTCTCCACCAGTTCCCTGAGCGGAAAAGAAGAAGCGATCTCCTTTCGTCTTCCTCCGCTTGTATCACAACATCTGATCTGCAGTTCGGGATCTTTCGGTGAAAAATGCCCCCCAAAACCACCAAAAGGGCGATTAAAGACGCGTTGGCGAACCTTCCAAAGGATGATTTTGAAGCGTTCTGCCATGCGCTCAGGGATCGCCCTGGACAGCCGAAGGTTCCCTACAACAAGGTGGAGGGTAAAAGCTTCTTAGTGATCGCCGATGTCTTGATGTCCACTTTTACCGAAGCCAAAGCTCCTTCGGTGGCTGCAGAGCTGCTGGAAGAAATCGGCTGTAGCGAACACGCAACTCAACTCAGTGAGTATCCGAGGCTTCGTGGTTTCCAGGTGTTCCCAGAGTCTTTATTCGGCTTTTAAGATGCTTCAACCCCTGCGGGCAATTAAGCTGACAGATGACAGCTTTTAATCAACCAAGTGCTCATTTGCAGCATCGACAATTTTCCACAGGAATGGGTTTGAAATGTTATAAAAAAATGTATATATTTTCTTTACTTTCACTTTGGAGCTCCGCCACTACCGGGCAAGCCACACATCGGTGGATCGGGCAGAAAAACTAGTACTACTATTATTCCTACTATTACTATTATTCTCTGCGGCAGAATATTAAATTAATTCTTTATAGTCTGAGATGTTCTACTTCATCTCCTTTATCGAGCAAACCTCAGAGGGGTTTCTGCTCTTGTTGCTGCTGGCCAATAGAAGGCAATGGCCCGTCGACCCATCTGGAGCGCCCCTGAAGAAAAGATAATACTAAATGACATCAAATGTTAATATTTTTGGTTTTGAAACATGGAATGTATCCAGTAATGTTTGTAAAATATTATATCTGCGGGAAATATAGGATTTTACTGCTTGTGCACGTCTTGCGTGTGTCATGCGCGATCTCGATGCACTAAAGGGGGAATCTCGAGTCTAAGAAGCACTTGAGCAACATTGACCCCAGCCTGTCTGGTATCGACAGGCGTGTGACATGGAGGAATTGTAAAGTTGTAAATCCACCATGGCGTGCGCACAAAACCAGAGCCTCCCCTAAGTTGAATGCAGCTATAATACATTTATTAAAAAACACCTGTGCTTGGAACAACAGCATCCTTATACTTTACAAAGGAATGAAGGGATTTTAACCACAGTGAAATTTGCACAAACGTTGTCACAGATACACATTTAGGTGTGGATTTCTTCTCCCCTCAAACATGTCATGTGCCGGTAAGAACCGGAGGAGAAACTGGCTGAGCGGGAATGTTTTAACGAGCAGTTCATGCACGTTGCAGTTTTGGATTCAGTGGAATTGTGCCCAACCCCACGGAGCCCCGTTCCTGTTGAGACAGCCAATAACAGAACGTTTACATTTATCCTGTAGTTCAAGTTGTAAATCCACCATGGTTCTTTTTCTGTCAACGTTATCTCAAACCTTTTTGTTCTATATTTGCAGTGGAAGAGACCAGTGGACAGTCCAGTAACTGTGAGTCTTTTGTTAAAAGTTGTAAGAGTATTTACAGTATTACAAGTCATTTAGTATCATATTTATTGTAGAAGATTAGGATAGAATACAACTGCCAGTAAATTATTTTCACTATCAAATTTTAATTTAATTTTGAATGTAGCAGGCTTGCTGCTCTGTTTGGAGAGACTAATGATAGATGATAGAAGGAGTTTGGATTAATATCTACACCACCGGGCGGCACGGTGGCGTGGTGGTTAGCACTGTCGCCTCACAGCAAGAAGGTCCTGGGTTCGATTCCGCCCAGTGGCCTTTCTGTGTGGAGTCTGCATGTTCTCCCCGTGTCTGCGTGGGTTCTCTCCGGGTTCTCCGGCTTCCTCCCACAGTCCAAAGACATGCACTGGGGAGCAGGTCAATTGGGGACTTTAAATTGCCCGTAGATGTGTGAATGTGAGTGTGAATGGTTGTCTGTCTCTGTGTGGCCCTGCGATTGGCTGGCGACCAATCCAGGGTGACCCTGTCTATCGCCCGAAGTTGGCTGGGATGGACTCCAGCCCCCCCGCGACCCTGTGTGCAGGATAAGCGGTTTGACGATGGATGGATGGATGGATCTACACCACCAGGACTGCTTTTCCTGTTGCATGCTGCTTGCCTCTACATTTATGAAGCTGACTCGCAGAACGTGTTTAAAAGTCGAGGACGTGCCAGAAAAAAATTTGACTAGTGTTCTATTTCCACCCTTGACAGTTGATCTCTTTATTTTCTGTGTGTATGAGAACAGTAAAACGCTCCATCACAAAACAATTGAAATGTTCCATGAATTTGTTTCAGCCGGAGCAGCTGGTGTGAACACCACGGCGCGAGATGGCAGCGCAGGTAGCGGCACGTCTTCTTTGCTAATTTAATTCAATCAGCCACTGAGCCGATTGTTAGAAAATCCAGAACGTCCCCATTGAACCTCATTTCTGTGTTTCTGCACGGTTGGATGTTTAGAACAGGTGCAACTTGTTCTCCAAACACAGCACATGCTGCAGAGCAATGAACGGAGCAGACGAGTGCAGCGTGTTGTTAGTTTGACACTTTTGGGAAATTGTATTCTGTCGTCATGGAGTCATTGTTTCTTCTCTCCCCAGAGAAACACTTTGTGGATAAACACAGAACTGCGCTGATCGACAGAGTGACCAATGTTGCGCGCATTTTGGATGACCTCCTCGATGAAGAAGTCATCTCGAAGGGGCATTATGATGAAATCATGGCTCTCCCGACCAGTAGGCCTCAAATGAGGAAGCTCTATGTTCCCCTGGATGGTGCTGGACCTGCCGCCAAAGAAGTCTTCTTCAAAAGCCTCCAGAAAAATGAGAATTTTCTCATGAAAGATCTCCAGAAAAAGGAATGAATGTTCATTACAAAAATAACAATAGAAAGTGTGGGGGGTAATATTCAAACGACTGACCTCCTGTTAGATTAAAATTAGTGGACTTGTATGAGATGTGGTGCCTCTTCCACCTGAATGTTCATTACAAAAATAACAAGATCATGAAAGCAGGTTTAATCTCTGATTTCTATTCCCATGTACGCTATTGAGTTCATTCAAGTTTTCTATTTGGAAATTTATATAAATTGATTATAAAGTCTTATGATTTTGCTTTTTGTGTTCTTGACTTTTTCAGTGAATGCAGTTTACAAAAAAATGGATATAAGTTAAATATAATGATGGAATAGGGTTTAGAAACAGACATCTCCTGATTACATTTAAAATAACATGTTACTGTGCACATCGATGTTAACATTCATTAAATGAAGGTGAACGAGAGGAGAGGCATGAACACCTGCTGATGGGTTTCCTTTTGAGTTTGTTGGGAATTTTGTTTTGGATAATTATTGTACATAATAATAATGTCAATGTAACCAAAATCCGTAAATCAACAGCCTTCCTGGTTACACTACAGCGCTTATTCAGGTTTTATTCAAATGTGCTATGTTATGGTCATTAATGTTGGGAAACATCACATAAGGTCGCTGTCATAAAGTGAAGAGCACAATCCTAGTTACTACAACACTCATGGGAAGAAATGCGCTTTCGCCAGATTTTGGAGAGTTATCATAAAAATATATTCAATAATTTATTTTCAAATTCTCTTTTTATAATCTCTCTTTCTCCTCAATCACCAGGAAGCCTCTGATGGAAATTCAAAAACACCTTAAACTTCGAGAATGTATTTTGTATCAAAAAACAAACAAAATAACCTCCTGTTTGCCTTCCATGAACCAGAATATTGGCCACTTTCATAATTTGACATCCCAGTGGAGGATATTTAAGTGAGCTTCACAGCTACGGCTGACTGCGGGTGAGTGTCCAGCACGGTCGTCCTCCTATCAGAGGCTTGGCGGTTCCATCCCGGGCCCGACTAACCTGCATGCCGAAGTGTCCTTGGGCAAGACACTTAACCCCAGCATCGCTCCTATTGCATCAGTGTGTGAATGATGACATGGAAGTGCTCTGAGTGGTGGAATTTAGCTCAAACTACATTTAGCTAATGCTTTAACTAACACTAGTCTCCAAACAAAAGCCTTTTTAGAGAAATTGTAAGGGAACCTCGTTTTTTTTCTCGCTCTGAATTCTCCTTCTGACAACTGCAGGTGAAATTAATGTAAATTAATATGTATCAGTGGTTTGGTCAAGCTGGTGCTATTGTGAAATAAAGCCCAGCATCACAAACATTAAGATAAGAGCCATCATAAATAACTTAAATCAATTTAAGTTATATATATACTAACATGCACATATTAGTATTTTGTTATGCTGTTGATACAATATAATTAAGCTATTCAAGTATTGTATTGGTTTTGACAGTTATTTTTACTTTTTCTTTTAATTGACTGATGTTACTTCAAAAGCAACTGATGCAGTTTTAACAAATATTAGCTATCTTAGCTAACATGATTTAACTGGGGATCTTGGATTTAATTAAGCGACTGGAAGAAGCGTGGTCGTACGTTTATTCGTACATCACTTTTTTGCTTTATATTATCAAAACATTGGAAGACCGCAATGAGGGAAAACACAATGAGTGGATACAAAATGAGGAATAGATACAAAAATGTATTTATTATATACAAAATAAAACGCAACATAGTGTCACGGTGTGGTTTTATTTCCTGTCTTATTTTGTAGTTTTCTGCTTCTTGTCTCCCTGGGTAACTTCACTTCCTGCCTTGTCCTGTCATCGTCTGTGATTGTCTGATTGTTTCCACCTGTGTCCAATCACCTGCACCTCCCTAGTGTATTTATTTTGCGGTGTGTGTCTCCTGTCACTTGTCGTGTCATTGTCTGTCAATCGTCCTGGATGTTTCCTATTGTTTGTCCTGGATGTCACTAGTTCCTGCCTGCCTTTTTGCCCGTTGGCCTTTTGCTTTGTTTCTGCCTTTTGACTATTAAAGTCTTTTTGTTTTCTAAAAAACTCTGCATTTGAGTCCTGCCTCCCACGCAACCCCTGACACAAAGAGTCAGTAATTATAATAGAAAATTTAAAACATAATGGAAGAGAACATTATTTTGTATTGACACAACATCTGGGCGTCAGTGGTTAAAACGAAGGATCTTGAAAGTGGAAATAACACTTTAAAAGGATTTAAAATGATTTCTGAAGCAGAAGTGTCCCGTTAAATGAAACCGTCTCCTCTGCGTACTCTGGAAGGGACACAGACACACACGGCTCCAAAAGTCAAAGGTTAAACCCGTTTTCATGGTGAACATGTTTTAGTTCATATGAAAATAATTTAGTGAACTCAATAGTGTACATGGGAATAGAAATCAGAGGTTAAACCTGCTTTCATGATCAAGTGTGTTTTGATTTATATTAAAATATCAGTTAGTTCATTTCTCACGTGATTGTCTGATAAACATTCAAATGGATGCTCAAATTTGAATTAAAACGTATCTCATTTTGAGCATCGCTGATCAGGTGGAAGAGGCACCACATCTCATACAAGTCCACTAATTTTAATCTAACAGGAGGTCAGTCGTTTGAATATTACCCCCCACACTTTCCACTGTTATTTTTGTAATGAACATTCACTCCTTTTTCTGAAGATCTTTCATGAGAAATTTCTCCTTCTTCTCGAGGATTTTGTAGAAGAGGTCTTTGCCGGCACGTCCAGAACCGTCCAGGAGATCACAGAGCTCCCTCATCCGATCCCTCCTAGTAGTGAGAGCCATGATTTCATCATAATGCCCCTTCGAGATGACTTCTTCATCGATGAGGTCATCCAAAATGGGCGCAACGTTGGTCACTCTGTTGATCAGCGCAGTTCTGTGTTTATCCACAAAGTGTTTCTCTAGGGAGAGAAGAAGAAATGACTCCATGACGACAGAATACAATTTCCCAAAAGTGTTCATTGCTCTGCAGCATGTGCTGTGTTTGGAGAACAAGTTGCACCTGTTCTAAACATCCAACCGTGCAGCAACACAGAAATGAGGTTCATTGGGGACGTTCTGGATTTTCTAACAATCGGATCAGTGGCTGATGAATTATATTAGCAAAGAAGACGTGCCGCTACCTGCGCTGCCATCTCGCGCCGGGGTGTTCACACCAGCTGCTCCGGCTGAAACAAATTCATGGAACGTTAAAATTGTTTTGTGATGGAGTGTTTCAGTGTTCTCATACACAGCAAATAAAGAGATCACCTGTCAGGGTGGAAATAGAACACTAAGAAAAGTCAAATATTTTTACGGCACTTAAATCGTCCTCGACTTCATCTTCCTGATTTTAAAACACATTCTGCAAGTCAGCTTGATAAATGTAGAGTCAAGCAGTGTGACACAGGAAAAGTCTGCCCTTGGACAACAAAAAATACACAATCTGCAGATCTAAAATGATTGTCATTGCATTGGTTTGGGTTTCATCTAAAGTTACAGATTGAGTTGTTTTCCAAAGGACAGATTTAAATTTAAAGTAATTTGATCAATTTTACGCGTTCTGCAATCCAAATTGCACGTATTGGTAATAATCCTCTTGTTAATAATACAATGTCTTACCAGTGCTTTGGTATACATCTGAAAAGAAAATGCAAAGATTTATTAAATATATATATGCAGCGTATTTACTGCCATATATATATATACATATATATATATATAATTAGATTAACTAAAAGTGGTACTTTATTAAATATTTTATGATGACCTTTGCGAATTGCACAGGTCCAAACTGCTTGACTCTCATTTTCTTTTGAGAGCTTGAGCTTAAAGTTTGTTTCTGGATTGTCAATGAACACTTCGAAGAAATTTGGGTCTGTGCTTTCGTACCGGAGCATCAAGGTCTGCAAAGGGAAGAAAAAAAGGGACTTTGAGCTTAAAAAAACAAGAATAAACACAAGTATAGATAAATAAGATTGTGGGGTTATTTTTACTTCCATTAAAGAGACAGTGAGACAAGATATGAAGGAAATATCTGCTGTATAAATAACAGAACTCAAGGGTGGTGGAACCCTTGAGGTCGGACAGGTCTTGATACTTCATCACTCCAGCAGCTGGAGAAAGGAAACGTCTGTACGTCACGGTTCTCGAGAGCTACCACAAATATAGGAAAATGAGACTTCAGCACGTCACAAACATGTTTGTTCCGTGTTTAAAATATGCACTGTCACTATGGTATCCAACGCTTTTAGAAAATTGAAAAGCAGCTGCAAACATACCTCAGGAGAAATCTCTGCTTTTTCCAAATCTGCGGTTAAGATGAAACAATCCTTCATTTTCAGGGACTTCTCTGGGTGTGGCTTTCGGATGAGTTTGTATCCATAGGACAACATCCTCTTGTCCAATTCCTACAGAAGAAAACACTGCAAGGTTAAAGCAGCCAAAATCTTCTGCATTTCCTCAAAGTTATATGAGGTGTCATTCCCAATCTCATTATCATCGGTAATTCCAGTGAAATATTAAATAACCTGCTGCAGACCCAGATCACGTGGGATCAGGTACACATGGAGCGTGAGGAAGTCCGTGTTGGTCTTGTATATCAACACGTTACAGTCAACTTCGAATCGACAACCCCATCTCACCAGGAGCATTTTTAGAGAGAAAACAGGCTCAGACAGCTTGACATGGGACAATGTGACCTGGGACACTTTTTCCACATCATCTCCACAGTCCTCTATGTGCAGGACTGCGAACTTGTCCAATATCTCAGGATTGTTTTCTATACAGAACAAGAGCAAACAAAATGAGTGAGCAGAAATGATTGTTGTGTTGATATGTCTTCATGTCCACTTACCGATGCAGATCCAGTGTCGCAGGTACACTTCATCAAACTTCCCAGCAATCACTGTGATGTCCATCAGGGGACCTGCAGGCATGTATTGCAGGCTTCGGATCCTCTCCATGAGGACTTCATGAGACCCCATGTAGAGAAACTGGTACTTAAAGCTGACCGTTCCATTGCAGATCCAGCGCAAGCCAGAGACGCTGCATTCAAAGCTTCCCGCTTCGGACTGCAGGCTAAACATGAAAAAGAAAACAAGCGAGCTGAAAAAGTATAGTCAGTATTACTCTCACATTGCGTCACAGCACTGAGACATGTTTTAGTTTTCCTTTCATAAAACTTTCAAGAACCAAGTTTCCCTCCTGTTGGCTGTGCCTCAGGATGTGATGTTTTTACCTGTAAGTTGGAGCCTCATCAGTACCTTTCCTGTCCTCTTCAGGTTCCAGTTGAGTCCATTCACCAGAGTCCTGCAGAGAACAATCCTTTTTTAAAAGGAGCTAAGATCCTTCTTCTCGCTAGATTCCATATATTAAAAAATAAAATAATGTTAGGACTTACGCTGATGCTTTCACAACTTCTTGAAGGCTCTTTTGAAGACATGAATGATAAGTTCAGAATATGTTACATATTATGAACTATATATTATGTTGATATATGAAATCATCTGCAACAATAATGAAATAATGATTTGACTACAGGAAGTTCTATTCGTTATTTCTGGGTGTGATCTAGCTTACGGCAATAACATTGGTTCAAATCACCTCAAAATGTGTCACGGTGGAGGATCCCTCAACCCAACAACTCCCAGTATCCTTCATTCACTGCAGTAATTCATACGGTAGAAATGATTTTGATACCAGTCGGGCTAATATGTTAATACGGGTAGTTTTTACATGGACAGAGCCAACACAAACAAAATATAACGTTCAGAAGAAACACACAAGTCCTCTGGACTGCCCATATTCAAATAATAAAATCCTCTACCTTTGAATCCTGAGCTGGTATTAGATGAACTCAGTGATGATTCCATCTCCTTTAAAACCTTCTCCGACCAACATTGTTTTATATTTCTATATCTCGTCGTACGGTATCGTCGTGATTTGCTCTGATGGATTCAAAAAAGTCAAAAGGCATTTTATCTCCACCGTGATGATGTAGCTTTACATTTCTATGCATCAATGTCAAAACAAATATTCAGGTCACGTTAGACACAGTCAAACATCACAAGGATGATTTTATTAAAGAAACAACGCATGATGTTTAGTGTCATCTGGTTTCGAGTTACTAAATACTAAATAGCTGCCCGCTTGCTGCTCGCTCGTTATTCAAGACGCTGCCTTCAGGTAGCGAGAGGCATCTTAAGGATTTGTGTCACTACTAGGAGCTACTGTTTCTTTTTCATGACTGGATAATTGCTTTTATCAACAAATATTAAATGTTTAGGAACAACAGGAAATTCTTAAAACTACAATCCGTAACTGTACTTTCTCAACTCTCTTCAACTCTCCCTGTGCCACTGAAAGCGGGAATGATGAGATGTTTCAGTCATTTCTACAGCAGATGTGATGTTTCTGCTTAAAAAAAAAGTCCTACCGGTATAGGGGAGGAAATAGGAATTTCTTCAGAACTTTTCCATCCCAACTCTGTAGAAAAAGAAAACATGAAAATTATTATTATTATGTTGCTTTTAAAGAAAATCAAATACTATTCTTTTCATTCCTGAATGAATAAAGTTTAAACCCAAGTTCACAATCTGTGTATTAGAGTCATAAGAAACAAATGGTGGTGCAATGAATCAGTTTCTGTCTCTTGTCTCTGACCTTTGAGTCCCCAGCTGGTCTCTGGCAACGTCTCCTCTGGGACGATCCTCATGTCCATTAGAACCTCCTCGGTCACCTCAAGAGACTGTGGCTTGTGCTCCATCAGCACTACGAGTTGATATGCAGTTTCTGCCCATTCCAGTGTGCTCCATGAGATGTTCGGGAGACTCTTCTTGAAGTACGTGAACTGCAGCAGCCACTTGAATTTCTCAAACTCCTCGATACTCAACGCTTTGACTTTTGGTAGAAGACTCATTTCCACAGCTGCTGTTTGTATTTTCAACTGAAAAATTGTTGTTGAAAGGAAATGTAACATTTTTTCACTGGGACGGTTAAAGATTTGTTTCATTGCATTTTGTCAGTGTTTTAGACGAAAAACAGAGAGCTTTTATTTTAAGACAATGAGACACAAATATCTGATTTAATTAAGTTGATTGCATTGTTCCCTTTCAAATGCAAAGTATTGTGTATTTATTTATTGTATTTATCAAAAGATGAATGCTCTCATCTTTCGACCAACCAAGTCATTAAATGGTTTTCTCATCTCATCTCCACTTCAGTAGTAGAGCAGCAGAGCATTAATCATATCTTTCGTTAGATGAAATGATAACTAAAGAGCTTAACCGTAACGACGTGAGAGCAATCCAATTTTTAATAATTGTGTATTTTTTACCGTTGTGATGTTTAATGTCAGACTCACTCTTTGCTTTGACAGTGCAGCGTGATGTTTTTCCACAGAAGGTTCCTCTGAGGAGAAGAGAAAGAGTTAAATGACTCAGGGGATTATAATAAAATGTTATATAGAGAATAGGATCGACTATAATAAGGCTCAGTGAATTTAAAAGGAGAAAATTTGAATTTGAAGCATTAAAAAAGACTTGCAACCCGGACTAAACTCTGTGAACTTTTTGGATGACTTGTGTTTGTGATTGAATGAATTATTCAATTAACTATTTATTGATCCCGCTCCAGTTTTCAAGCTCTACTCAGGTTGAGGTCTACTTTTAAATGATCATTCCATAATGTATTTATGAGACCTTTGATTACGTAATGTGACAGCTTTCCTATCTTCTCTGATCTACCTGTGAGTCCTAAGCTGGACGCTGACAATTTCTGCATCAGATCGCTCCTGTTCATTTTCTCCATGACTTCTCTCGTTAAATCCAGAGAGCGTCGGCCATAAGTCTGCATCATCTCGTCCACCGTGTCTGCAGCGTCACTCGGTCCAAACCAGATCCATTGGTGTTCCCTCTGGGAGACAATCAACTGCAGGAGCTCCTTGAATTTCTGGAGCTCCTTGTTCCTAAAACCAGTGACGGTTTCCAAAAGCACCTGTTTCACTGCCGCCATTGTTGCTACCTGAAATGATCAATGCATTGGTGAGTCTCCTTGCACCTCATTAATGGAAGTAAATGTACATTCTGAAATAAAATAAATAAAGCTTTGCTGTGTAGAGTCGGGCGGATGTGACATTACTCACTTTCTGGATCAGTGCAGGTCGCTCTACTTTGGAACTTTTCTCTGAAACACGAATGTGACAAAAGTTATGAGCTACTGGTCTTCACAGATAAACTTAATCATCAGAATGTATTGCCTCGTCAAAATGTACACACAATTAGACCTGAACGTCAACATTTTTGACCCCATCTCCAATTTTTTCTAATATTTTACATTCATAGCCTTTAAGTCGATGTTCTACACCAAATTCTCCTTATTTTCTCTGTATTGAAAAGGATCCTACTTTTGGGTCCCGGGCTGCTTGGAGGCAATTTATTCTTCAGATCGGTCCTCTCGAAATACTTTAAATGCTCCTTAATCATCGTCAAAGACTGTTGGCCGTAGCTCAGCACCATTAAAAACACGGTGTCCTGCTTGTCTCTCCTGCTCAGTAGCCTCCACGGGAAGTCTGAGGAAGGTCTGTCGAAGTCAATTTCATTCAGGAGAAACTGCTGAAAACGCTTGAACTCTGAGGAAGTCAAATCCATCACAGTTTCCAAAAGCAGCTCAATAAGAGACGCCATCGCTTCCACCTGGTGAATTCAAAGCAAATTTTCACGTCAGCACTGATAGGAGTGACCATATTTGCCATATTTATCTCATTAGCCACTTTCTAAAAACGGATTGTTTCTGCATGGATCAAGTAACATCAATGTGGTTTACCTTCGTCTCCCCCAACGACATGACTTTCTTTTCACTTCCTGGTTGGAAATCTTTTAAAAACGGCTCCAAAAGCTGCAAAGAGCATCTTGATTTAAAACATGTTTAACCAGTTAAATATTTTCTTATAATATATAAAAGTATCGAACACATATATTTTGAATTTATCTTTCTGTGAAAGTTAGAAAAAAACCAAGAAGAATTTACTAAATCTACCTCTTAATGTTTGTATTATTGTAAGAGTGGTGTGAAACTACTCACACTGTGGATCAGCGGGGACTGCTGCTCTGAGAACAAAAGAAAATAAATATGAAAATCATTTTCCAGCGCTAAAATGTTTGATGGAATCATATGTAGTTGTTATTACACACCGAGTGAAAAGACCTGATCAAAGTACATTTGCATAAAATAGATGTTCAGGTTGTCGCAGCTAAAACAAATTAATGAAACATTGAAATTGTTCCATGATGGACTGTTGCAGTGGTCATGCACATCGAATACTGTTTTAAAATGTTTATTTCCGATTTAAAAGGGCTTCGAAAGATAAGACTACTACTTTTTAAAGCAACAATGTGTGGCAGTTGTTCCTAAACCTACTGGAGGTGTAGATTAAACATGCAGCTTATTTTAAGGAAGTCTTCAAACTAATGGGCACTGTTCTGTCTTGTCGTCCATTGTCGTACTGTCTGCTAATACGAACCAACCATCAAGTCAAATTCCTTGTATGTCTGATATATTATGGCAATAAATGTTTCCTGATTTCCTGTTAAAGAGTATTTATTGCATTTGATATTTTTCGCCAAAGAACTAGTGCATCACTTGGCAAAAAAAGCAGAATTTCTAATCTGCAAAATCTCTCTTCAATCGTCATTTGCAACACCTTTCTGTCTTTTATACACTGAATATAGATTGTTACCACATATATTCAATACGTTTTACGTTGCTGTGCTGCTTTCATGTGGTTGACAACCTGAACTGGGTGATAAGAGTGAGCTGACTGTGTACATTACATTACAGGTCATTTAGCAGACGCTTTTATCCAAAGCGACGTACATGCTATGAAAGTGAAAGTAAGAAAAAAACGCTTTCAAACCTTTTGATATCCGCTCGTAGCTGTGGTTAATTTTTTATCTGATGGCCGTTAATCATAGGGCTTTAGTAGAAGTCTGCTGCCCTCCCGATGAAGTTTCCCTCCGGTGACGGCTGTTCCCCGTAGTTACATCCCTACTGGTTGTTACACCTACTGGTTTTCCTACGCGTGCGTGTTTGTGTTTACTCCACAGCAGCAGATTGCCCGCCTCAGTTCCCTGATTCGTCACACATTCACAAACACATTGATGAAAATCTTCAAAACGCATCACAAATCCATTGCAGCGTTTACGGTTGTGTACGTGAGCACCACATCACAGCCACGTTTGAAAACATTTATATAAAAATATATATTAAAAGGAAAGATCGGCACAACTTGGATTCGAACCCGGTGGGTCAAAACATCAAAAAACCAACCTGTTGGCTGGTTTTAGCAGTGCGCCACGAAAACTCACAGGCTAACCTCATCCTTTATATAATTTATCCGCGCGTGTACGTTTTGACAGTCCCTTTTACCGTAAGAAACAGAAAACGAAAACACTCGTTTTCTCGCTTTTCGTTTTAAATCCAAAACGTCAGAGCGACGCAGACGCAAGCCCCCTTGCGTGTCACTTGCGTCGCTTTTCACACCTCCTTGCGTCCTTGCGTGTGTCAAACCATTTTTCTAGGCTTGCGTCGCTTGCAATCCTTGCAAAGTAAAAGCCTGAATTGTCATTTACATGCACGGTGGTGTGGTGGTTAGCACTTCCTCCTCACAGCAAGAAGGTCCTGGGTTCGATTCCGCTCAGTGGCTCAGTGTCCAAAGACATGCACTGGGGATCAGGTCAATAGGTGACTTTAAATTGCCCGTAGATGTGTGAGTGTGAATGGTTGTGTGTCTCTGGGTAGCCCTGCGATTGGCTGGCGACCAATCCAGGATGTACCCTGTCTATTGCCCCAAGTTGGCTGGGATGGACTCCCGCAACCCTGTATGCAGGATAAGAGGTTTGAGAACTTCCTCATAAAAATTTTGTGGGGATATTTAAACTGCTTGTTATAAGTCTATTTTACGGTGGCCCTGAAGTGCAAAACACAACGCATTAACTTCTTACGGAAAGGGTCGGGCCTTATAGCAGATAGCAGAGGACGGACCCTTCTGATTGGACAGACGAACTGTCTGTCTTTTAACCCTCTTAATCCGAAGCCTTGTCGCCGGCGACGGAAAGTGACTTACCGTGACCCCTTAACTATTCACACAATCGGATTCTGAAAGATGAGAAATGCCGCTTTCTAGATATTCTGGCAATCAATAAATCAGTGGCGGGACTGAGAGGCTGTGATGAGGGGGGGGAGTGAGCGCAGCCGGAGAGCCGCAGCAGAAAGTCACGGAGAGATGGCGATGTTTTACGAGTGTCTTAAAAGTGTCCTACTAGTGTTTCACCATTGTTTTACCGGTGTCTTGTTGTTCAATTATATTTAGGTGTTGTACTTAAAAGTAAATAAAAGTGTGTGGGTGGGGGGGGCCGCGGACGCTACGGCCGACACGGCTCGGAGACCGGCGTCCAATCCTTGGCGTGAGGAATTGGATGTGTGGGGGGATTGCGTGACTGTCTCGCTCGATGCGTGACCACTTGAGAGCCCTGTATCATTTCCTGTTAAAAGACAGACAGTCCGTCTGTCCAATTAGAAGGGTCCGTCCTCTGCTATAAGGCCCTACCCTTTCCGTAAGGAGTTAATTTTGTTGTGTTTTCCTATTTGCCACTGTATTTTGCACTTCAGAAGAAGATTGCATATTTCTACATACTTATTGTTGATGATTATCATCGGTGCCGGCAGGTAAGAGGCTCAGGGTATCACTGGACTGCTGAAAGGTAACAGAGGCTCAGGACAACCAGAACCAGGTCTTTGTGGTGCAGACCCTGCTATCTAAACATACATAGTGAGACATAGCAGCAGGATGAATATCATCATAAATGCTTGATATAAAACGGTTCTGTTAATGTGTAAGAAATATGTTCAGGTGGAAGAGTCTTATGTTTGGTTGAAAAGGCTGATTAGTATTTCCTCTTGAGATCAGCAATAAGTTATGACAGCCTCTGCTGGAGGATTTTGTAGAAGACTTCTTTGCCGTCACGTCCAGCAGTGTTCAGAGGACCAGAGTAGAGCTTCCTCATCTGATCCCTCTGGTTAGAGATAACCAAGATTTTATCATAACTCCCCTGGGAGACGACTTCTTTGTCAAGAAGATAATCCAAAATGGCCCCAAAATTGTTCACTCTATCGATCAGCGCGGCTTTGTGTTCATCCACGAAATATCCACTGCCCCTGTGGAAAACAGGAACAATGACTCTATAACGACGTGTTGGATTTCGAGCAAGCGCAAAGCTAACTTTATCTAATTGTAAGAAAAGGCCTTTCAAATTCTGTGAGAGTGATTTGTATCGTTCAGTTGTGAGTGTTCTGCAGTTTGTTCTGACGTCATAGACAATGAATAAGGGAACATCTCCAAATGTCATTTCCATATTTTATTCATGATCACTAATTGGCTTTCTTTTCTTGATTCACAAACATAACATTTTTCCTGAATAAGCGTTGTAGTGTAACCTGGGGAGGCTGTTACTTTTATGGTCAATGTACACTTAGCGATGATGTTATTCAATACTTATCCCAAACAAAATGTACAATCTAACTGAAAAGAAGATCCATCAGCAGGTGTGTTCATACCTCTCCTTTCGTTCACGTCAGAGGTTAAACTCGGTTTCATGATCAAGCATGTTTTGATTTATATTCTGTTGTGGAAGATTTTCTCATGCAATCCAGAATCAGTTATAAAGTCTCTGTGAATCAAAGTTGTTTTTTCCGTTTATTTCTCGCAAGGAAGAAGTCTACAACAGCTGTACATAGACAGGCATCGGCAAGCTTCTTCTTTATGTTTGAGAGCACAGATATATTTATACATTGACAGGGTTAACACCGGAGGCAGCAACGAGGACTCACAAGGCAGTTAAAACGTATGTTTGATTAGATTTAGGACTGAGGCTGGAGAAATTCACACCTTCTCCTTTGTCCACGCAGCTTTGTTATGCAAAGACAAATGGGATCAAAGAGGAGAGGTGCTCTGAGATTCTTCTGCTCAGAAGGTTCCCACACAGCCGGCGTTGTGGAATTTCCTCACAGCTGAAGTCATGATTAGCTTTAGACATTAATCTAACAAAATATTATGGCATCATTATATTTTACCATTCCAATTCATTTCTCACGTGATCGTCTGATAAACATTCCAATTGATTGTCAAACCTGAATTATCTTGATCATTATTAATCATGTGGAAGAGGCACCACATCTCGTACAAATGTCCAGTAAATTAAATGTAACAGGAGGTCAGTCGTTTGAAGATTAGAGACATGGCGATAACATAAACATTCCCCTTGTTATTTTTGTAAATGGGCCCAGTTATACTGTATATTTGGGATAAAAATGAATGAACATTCACTTCTTTTTCTGAAGATCTTTCATGAGAAATTTCTCCTTCTTCTCGAGGATTTTGTAGAAGAAGTCTTTGCCGGCACGTCCAGAACCGTCCAGGGGACCAGAGAAAAGCTTCCTCATTTGATCCCTCCTGGTAGAGAGAGCCATGATTTCCTCATAACTCCCCTTCGAGATGACTTCTCCATCGAGGAGGTCATCCAAGATGGCTGCAACGTTGGTCACTCTGTCGATCAGCGCAGTTCTGTGTTCATCCACAAAGTGTTTCTCTGGGGAGAGAAGAAACAATGACTCCACGACGACAGAATACAATTTCCCAAAAGTGTCAAACTAACAACACGCTGCACTCGTCTGCTCCGTTCATTGCTCTGCAGCATGTGCTGTGTTTGGAGAACAAGTTGCACCTGTTCTAAACATCCAACCGTGCAGCAACACAGAAATGAGGTTCATTGGGGACGTTCTGGATTTTCTAACAATCGGATCAGTGGCTGATGAATTAAATTAGCAAAGAAGACGTGCCGCTACCTGCGCTGCCATCTGGTGCCGTGGTGTTCACACCAGCTGCTCCGGCTGAGGGTGTCGCAGCTGAAAGAAATTGATGAAAAAATGTGAAAACGTTTGTGATGGAGCGTTTTAGTGTTCACATACACATTGCATTACATTACATTACAGGTCATTTAGCAGACGCTTTTATCCAAAGTGATTTACATTACACTTTAAACACATGGCTTTTTTCACATTTTGCCTGTAGAGCAATTAGGGGTTAGGTGTCTTGGTCAGGGACACTTCGACATAGAACATGTGGCAGCCTGGACTTGAACCACCAACCTTGTGCTTCCCAGCACACCTTCTCTACAGCAGCAGACAAAGCGTGGAAATAGAACACTAATTCTAGAGCCCCAACACATTTCCATTGCATGTGTTAATCTGGTCGAACGGGGGTAACATGTTCGGACGCGTGTTCTGCCACAAATAAATGTACTGTCCAGTGCACTGAGTGTCTTCATGTCATCTTTAATCCGTGCTCCGCATACAATTACCAATGTCCATTTCCTTGCATTGCATCACATGTTTTGGTTACAGGCACCACAAAGCATAAGACGCCACCTCGTTGCACGACACGTTGACACGTGCGACACGTTGAAAAACTGTCTGCTTCCCATAGCCGTTCTCATTAGCAGGCACTTAAATGCATTTTTATGGAAATGTGCCACCTTGTGTTCATGTGTTGGAACTGCATGTCCTGATTCACCTGGTGTTTTCCTCAAGATAAACAAAATCACCAAAACCTGCATTATGGCTCCAACACTAATAAAAGTAACATGTTTTTCCTGCACTTAAATCGTCCTCGACTTCATCTTCCTGATTTTAAAACACATTCTGCGAGTCGGCCTCAGCTTCATAAATGTAGAGTCAAGCAGTGTGACACAGAGAAAGGAAACCTAGTGGTGTAGATATTAACCAAAACTCCTTCTCTCATCATTAGTCTCTCCACAAACTGAGCAGCAAGCCTGAAAAATTTAACTTAAATTTGATGTAACATTTGAATAATTGAGTATTTTATTTTCCGAACATTTATTTCTTTTATACAGCTGTAGGCTTTGTTATCACATTAGTTCGATATGTTTATTGATGTACGCTTTTATGGTTTGGTGAGCTAAAGATGCAGGAAAACAAAGTAGTGTTCTGTAATTTATAAAGAATTCTATAATAAATATTAACTTGTTTTTGTTTGACCTGTTTAAAATTGTATTTTACATTATATTATTATAATGTATTATATGATTATAATGTAATTCAATGTTAGGAAGGTGTGGAAAATAGAGATTATTCAGATCTTAATTCAGCCAGTGTGGTGTTATATACAAATAAATATATATATATTTATTTATTTGTATATAACACCACACTGGCTGAATATATATATATATATATATATATATGAATAATATATTAATGTAAATATTATATATAATGAAACAGCTTTTCCACGGTCTAACATCCGAATTGCGGTCCATTTAAGTACAAATAATTAGAAATGTCTTACCATGTATATGATCAATGCTTTGGTATTCATCTGAAAATATAATGCAGAGGAAAAGGAAATATGAATAAAAATGTTTTTTAACAGACATCTGTAGGCGGTGTAGATTCATTCTTGTTCTTTCATTTGAAACTGACCTTTTCGAATTGTCCTTTTCCACACTATTTGATGGTCTTTTTTTTTATGTTTGAGCACGAGTTCAAAGTCTGTGTCTGGATTTTTACTGTAGACCTCGTAGAAATTTGGGCTGCTGCCACATCGAAGCTTTAAGTCCTGTCGAAAAAAAAATCTGAAAGTAACAATGTTTGACTTTGATCTAAAGTTTGCATCTGTAATACGTTTTACAAATATGTGGCATCATTCTGTCATAATTTCCCTTTTCTTTAATATACAAACAAGAGCTCACTTATGAACCAGATAAGAAATAAGTAAAGGAAATACCTCAGGAGTAATTTCTGCACCCTTTAAAACTGCGGTTAAGATGAAACGATCGTTCATTTTCACAGAAGTATTTGGATGTGGCTTATCGATTAATTTGTATCCTTTGAATATTTGCCTCCTGTCAATTTCCTGTATAAAAACACAAAAACCTTCTCAACATATGTCTACTCTGATTGTTCTCATTCATTCAAATTGTCATTGTAATCGGTTGGCAGTAAGAGATGAAAGTACCTGCTGCAGACCCGGATCACATGGGATCAGGTACACATGGAGCGTGAGGAAGGCCGTGTTGGTCTTATATATCAACACGTTACAGTGTATTCTCACTGGAATGCCCATTCTCAGCAGGACCGCTCTTGGGGAGAAAACAGGCTCAGACAGCTTGACATGGAACGATGTGACCTGGGACACTTTTTCCACATCATCTCCACAGTCGTTTATGTGCAGGACTGCAAACTTGTCCAATATCTCAGGATTGTTTTCTATACAGAACAAAAGCAAAGAGAAAAGGACTTTATCTGTTTTTGTTTTGTTCTTTTAAAAGTCGTACGTTTTATGTACAAATTGTCTTCATGTCCACCTACCGATGCAGATCCAGTGTGGCAGATGCACTTCATCGAACCTCCCAGTAACCACTGTGATGTCCATCAGGGGACCTGCAGGCATGTATTGCAGGCTTTTCATCCTCTCCATGTGTTCCTCCCAGGAACAAAACTGGTACTTAAAACTGACCGTTCCATTACAGATCCAGCGCAAGCCAGAGACGCTGCATTCATAGTTTCCTGCTTTAGACTGCAAGCTAAACACGAAAAAGAAAACAACAGTTTTTTTATATGGACAAAAATACTATATTAGGCAACAAAGTACAGAAGTTTATTTGTGCTTATAATTGTCATATTGTGTTGCAAGCAGTAACGACACAGAGAAATATTTCCTTCAGGGAAAGAATCACAGGAAATAAGCTCATTTGTTTCCTTACTGCTCCAATGATTTACCGGTAAGTTGGAGCATCGTCTGCATCCGCACTGTTCACCTCAGGGTCAAGTTTGGTCCATTCACTGGAGCCCTGCTACAGAGGACAACGATGGTAAACACACGGTGATGTGTCTCCTCATGAATCAAACAATGAATGGAATAAATTACCATCATGCTTCCTCTCTCCTCGTGAATTTGTTTCAATTGCTGTGTGTGAGTGTGAATGGTTGGTTGTACCTGCGTCTGCACTGCAATTGGCTGGTGACCAGTCCAGGTGGAAGCCTCATCCATTCCTAGCAGGGATTGACGCAAGCGCAACCCTGTATGAAGGATAAGCGGTTTGAAGATGGATGGATGCTCTGAAGTTCATTTTGTGCTTTATGTCTCAGGTATAATTTGGCTAGATTTGATATTCTTTGCCATATATATATATATATACACACTTAGATATTCCAGGGTGTCCAAAGGATTCTCCTGAACTGATTTCTTGGAAGCTCCCTGGTGGGATGAAAGTAATGGGAATGCATTACTGTAATATCTCCATTGTAGTAATGAAACATTTAGCAAGTCATTAAAGTACTTTTATTTACCACATGAGGCTCAGTGATGCTGTGTTGGCTGGTCATCCACTGATGGAAAGGAGAATCCTCTGGATCCTTAGAGGTTCAGGGGAACTTAGTTAACTTAATTATCACAGCTGTAACCTTCTGCTCATCATCCCTCGGTCCTCTCAGCCAGCAGAGAGACAGAAAGCCGATGCACTCATTGATGAACACTGACCCGTGTGCTCCGAGGAGCCGGGCAGCAGACGAGAGCGCACGGCACTGAGCATCGTTTAATGTGAACTTTGTTTTGAAATAAAGTACGTTGCTGTCAACCTGAACGTCTGTAGACGGTGTCGTGTGTTGAAGAGGACCCGCGAGCAGCACTAGTGTCGGCTACAGATACGATTTGTGAAATCTGAGTTTGAGATTAGTGTATGTGCTCATTTCTGCATCACAACACCATTTGATACACTTTGGCCTCATTCATAAAACCTTGCGTAGGATTTGCGCCAGAAGTGGCGTACGGATGAAACATAGGACGTGTGTACGCACAGAAATATTCAGACTTATAAAACCGTGCGCACGCACGTCCTACGCAGTTTTCCCTTAATAAATCACAATCAATTCTAAATGCAGCGCAGCTTTTGCGGCTTCATACCACGCCCATAGTTGCCCATATATAGTCTGTGGAACGCCTACAAATTAATATTCATCGATTGCGAAATCATGACAAACACTGAGAGGAAAACGAAGAAACGTTACTTCACTCAGTGTGAAGTCGAAATTATCATTGGCGAGGTGGAAAGGAGAAGTAAAATGCTTTTTGGAGGGCACAGTATGGACGTTACTAATGCCAAAAAGGCACTTGAGTGGCAAAAGGTTGCAGGGGCTGCGAACGCTGCAGGAAAGCGTTCGTGGCCGAAATAAAGAAAAAATGGTCTGAAATCAAATTGGATGCAAAAAAGCGTTTAGCGCGCCATCGCCAAAGTGTGTCTGCTACGGGTGGGGAGAGGGGACACCGACTGGCGGCAATGATTGGGGATCGGGGACAGGGTCTTGGCCAACGTCGGCGTCAGGGGGGTCGAGGCACGTTTGGAAGCTGTGCCACATTATGTAGCACAGCACATGCCAGCACGATTTTGCACACCTTTTCAGCAGTTTACAATAACCTCCCTCCAGTGCAGTCGAGGCAGCGCCATCTGCCCTTAAACAGGCCGATGGTGCGCTGCACTACAGCGCGAATCCTTCCATGTGCCACGTCTTCTAAGAGCGCAAGATCAGCCATTTCGCGTCATTACGCATTGTGATGGCATCATGGCATTTTATTCCATTTGATTGCACCTGACAAGCAACAGCTGTGTTTTGAGGATGAATTGCATAACATGCCAATATTATTGCAGAACATATTTCTTCGAATAATTGAAAATGTGTTAATTTGTTAATTTCAGTTTGTTTTACTAATCGATCAAACGGGTGTTCGTGTTATTTATGAGAGGCAGTATTGGCATTTCTTTTACACAACAGTGTAGTTTTACACACTTTCACACACGTTTGCGTGTTTCTTGCATTTGCCGACGGTTCTCATTTCACCCGTTTTTGTGCGTACGTATGGGTCCGAGCTTGCGTGAAGGACCGCACTTTTTTCCGTCAAGTTTGCTTTTTATAAATACCAATTATTGCGTAGAGAGCGGCGTACGCCTTCTTTTGTGCGTACGCAACGTTTATAAATGAGGCCCCAGATCACTGGATCTCATCAATTATACAGCCGATGTGATGTTTCTGGTTTAAAATCTGTTCACCTGTAACAATGAAATGAAAGCATTATTGTGTCTCATGTGACACTACTCACACCCATGAGATAAGTTGCTGATGGCCCTGTGGAGAAAATCACAAAGTGAGACATTGATCGACAGGTTCAGCATCCGATTCATCAATTTTGTAAATTCATTCTTACCTTGGGAAAAAACTCTTTTTGACAGTCTCTCCTGCAGGTCTTCCCAGAACATCCTCTTTAACACCTTCCTGGTCACCTCCACAGACTGTTGGTCGTAGGCCTCCATCATCAGCTTCACCATCTTCACTCGGCCTGCCCTCTCTAAACTGTGTCTTGGGATTCTTAGGAGACCTTTCTCACGTTGAGTGGACTGCAGGAGGCGTTTGAACTTCTTGAGGTCCTCCTCATTTAAATCCTTCATTGTTTGCAAAAGACTCTCCTGAACTGATGTCATGGTGGATTCCTGATGGATTAAAAGTAATCAGAGGGAATTTATGTAACATCTCCCTTGTAGTGTTTTAGATTGTATTAAATAATATAATTAATGTCATGTGATCACTCAATACAAATATAGCCTGTTCTATTGTTTGTTTTACATTGTTTTCTTAAAAAATATAGGGTCATTTATGTATCTCCTCTCATCCTATCAGTTATCTGGACTCCCCAGGAATCTACGCCAGGATCCTGTTTGTGGACTTCAGCTCTGCCTTCAAAACCATCGACTCCACCTGCAAGTGGATCACAGACTTCCTGTCTGACAGGAAGCAGCACGTGAAGCTGGGGAAACATGTCTCAGCCTCTCGGAACATCAGCACCGGTTCCCCCCAAGGCTGCGTTCTTTCCCCTCTGCTCTTCTCCCTGTACACCAACAGCTGCACCTCCAGTCACCAGTCCGTCAAGCTCCTGAAGTTTGCGGATGACACCACCCTCATTGGACTGATCTCTGGTGGGGATGAGTCCGCCTACAGGAGGGAGTCTGACCATCTGGTGTCGTGGTGCAGCCAGAACAACCTGGAGCTCAACGCTCTAAAGACAGTGGAGATGGTTGTGGATTTCCGGAGGAACAGAGCCCCACCTTCCCCCATCACCCTGTGCGACTCCCCCGTCACTATTGTGGATTCCTTCCGTTTCCTGGGCTCCATCATCACCCAGGACCTCAAGTGGGAGCTGAACATAAGCTCCATCACCAAGAAGCTTCAGCAGAGGTTGTTCTTCCTGAGGCAGCTGAAGAAATTCAACCTGCCAAAGACGATGATGGTCCACTTCTACACGGCCATCATGGAGTCCATCCTCTGCTCCTCCATCACCGTCTGGTACGCTGCAGCCACAGCCAAGGACAAGGGCAGGCTGCAGCGTGTCATCTGCTCAGAGAGGGTGATCGGCTGCAATCTGCCGTCCCTGCAGGACTTGTTCGCTTCCAGGTCTCTGAAGCGAGCTAAAAAGATCGTAGCCGACCCCTTTCACCCCGGACAAAACCTGTTTGTGCCTCTTCCATCTGGCAGGAGGCTGAGGTCCATCAGGACTAAGACCTCCCGCCACACCAACAGTTTCTTCCCGTCGGCAGTCGGGCTCATCAACAGAGCCGGTCCCCCACTGACTGGCTCTGACATTCCACCGGTCACTCCCCTTCACACTGCACATGTCACTTTAACTGTCATTTTTCACTCGTCACTTTGTCATCACTCATCATTTTGTCACTTGTTCGCTAGTGCACTTTATTTTTTTCATATTTTTTAACCTTTTAAATATTTTTAACTTTAACTTTATTCTCTTTTTGTACTAACCCGTAGCCTTATTCTACTAACCCATAGCATTAGCATTTGATTTTATTTTATTACTTGTGCACTGCTGTCTTGTTGTCTACTGTCACGCACCAACCAAGTCAAATTCCTTGTATGTTTGACATGATTTGGCAATAAATGTTTCCTGATTCCTGATTCCTGATACAGGCAACAGCTCCAGCAGGGGACACAAGCTTCCCTTTCCTGGTCCACATCTACCTCCGCTCCGCGTCTGTCACGGTGTGGTTTTATTTCCTGTCTTATTTTGTAGTTTTCTGCTTCTTGTCTCCCTGGGTAACTTCACTTCCTGCCTTGTCCTGTCATCGGCTGTGATTGTCTGATTGTTTCCACCTGTGTCCAATCACCTGCACCTCCCTAGTGTATTTAAGCGGTGTGTGTCTCCTGTCACTTGTCGCGTCATTGTCTATTGTCCCGGATGTGTCTTGTTCCTGCCTGCCTTTTTTCCCCCTCCGGTTCCTGTGTGCGTTTTTTCCCCTTGGCATTTTGCTTTGAACATTTTGACTATTAAAGTCTTTTTGGTTTAAAGTCTGCATTTTGAGTCCTGCCTTCCCACGCACCCCCTGACAGCGTCAGGCCTAACAACACCCCCGAACATTATTGGACGATAAAGTAAAGCTGCATGTACCTTATTGATTTAGTATGTATGTATGTTTGTATGTATGTATGTACGTGAACAGGATGGTATTCAATCAGCACGTATTAAATGAGAGTTGTGATGTTTGACTCACGCTCTGTGCAGGTTCATCTTGAGCTCGCTCTCCCACGGTCTCTCTCTCTCTCCCACTTGCCTTCACTGGTTGAGCACCAAAGGAGAAGAGACGTTTCAATGCTTTGTTTACTTATATTTTAGACATATATGAATATCTTTTCATTTGTTTTATTATCTTGGTTTTACCTTCAAAAAATGAGTTGGACAACGACCACCGTATTGTGTGACTTCTGCCCATCATCTCTAAAACCTCACAGGTTAAATCCACAGAATGAAGGCCGAAAGTCTCCAACATCAGATCCACTACTGATTCTCTGCCAAATGTTCGTCTCAACATTAATGAGAAGGGATTATTCTGTGAGATGATCGACGTGAGGATCTCCTTGAAATCACTAAAATCCTCCACTATTCCCAAAAGCAGATGTCTTACAGCTGCTTTTCTGGCTGCCTGAAAGAAATATTTATTCATATTCCTTATAATATGTAATACATTCATAAAAATACAAATAAGTACAAAACATGACTTTGGATCTAAATTGATGAAGAGTAAATTGCATTTGTTGAATATGAGCATTGTTTTAAATTGAGACAGATGTTGCGTTACTCACTCTCTGTATCAGTGCAGGTCTGTGTTCAGAGGAGAGTTTCTCTGAGGAGAAAGGAAGTAAAAGTCATGAGTCACTGATCTAACAAAACGTTTTGGTATCAGGCGACAATTTAGAAAAACAGAAATTTTCACCCAAACCTCCTCTGCAAAAATGTTCGATGCCTCATCGGTCACACAATAAATTTTATTTTATTCATAATGCAAAAAGAAGCAGATTATGGCACAACTTAAGATATTTGTGAAGTAGCAGTTTCATGGTTTTAGGTCGTTTATTGTCTTACTTTGGACTCCTGAGCTGCTGTGTGAAAGCTTCTGCACCAGATCAGTCCGGTTCATCTCATGTAAAAACTTCATGGTGTCCGTCACAGAGAGACGACCACAGGTCAGCACTATTACAAACACCACGTCCTGCACGTCTGTTGCATCTGACAACAGCCATCTGATATCAGAAGAGATGTACTGGTTGCGAGTTTTCCACAAAAACAAATGCTGCAACATCTTCAGCTCCCCGTCAGTTAAATCCTTCAGCGTTTCCAAAAGCAGCTCAATAGCAGACGCCATCGTCTCCACCAACTGTGGACGTATTAAAATAATTTAACCACATCAAACGATGATACAATAATATTTGTACATATGATATCAACTTGATCAAAATAAAGTTGGTCTTGTTCAAATCAAATAATAATTTGTCTAATGTACAAAATAATCACTGTAGAATGATCTACAAATTAACTTATTATTGATGAATCTGCTGATTATTTTCAAATATCAATGTTTGAGAGAGCAGAAAAGCAGAACATCTTCTACAATATTTACCATTTTTGTGAAAGAAAAAGTAGTTAAAAAATGAAAAGATTAAAATTGTTGTGATACATTTTTTGTTGATCAACTCATTGATTAACTGTTTGAGCTTTAGTTTGAATTCAGACAGAAGGGACATTACTCACTTTAGGATTCAGTTCAGGCCAAAGTTCAACCAAAGAGTGATCTTCTGAGGAGAGAGGAAATCTAGATGATTGATTTGAACACTAATGTTAAGAACTGCTGGTTACACACAGTCAGATTTAAGAATGACCCTCTCAGGTATCTCTGCTCTACCTTTGTGTCCCCAGGTGGGCAGCCTCTGGACCAGATCAGTCCGGTTCATGTCCACTAACACCTCCTTGGTCACCTCCACAGACCTTTGACCCCACGTCTGCACCATCACGTCCACCAGGTTCTTTGCAGTGTGTAAACTTTCCAATTGTCTCCACAAGTGTCTTGAAAAGCCGCACAAAAAGAACTTCCACAGCAGCAGCCAGTTGAATCTCTTTAGCTCTTTATCTCTCAAATCATGGAGGGTTTCCAAAAGCAGCTCTTTAACGGGCAGCTCTGCTTCCACCTGGAAAACATCCAATTATGTGTTTGTAAAGAAAGTATTTACCTATTGAGTCACATAAACTGACCTGTTAACCTGTGTGATCCACACCTCAAAAGGCTTCATATCATTAAGGATTTACTCACTGGCTCTTCTGTTCTCCTGAGCTCATGGATGAGATGTGGCTCATGTTCATTCAGGAGTTTGTAGAACATCTTGTTTCCTTCACCTCCGCTGACTGGCAAAGGCCAACGAAAGAGCTCCGCCATCTTCTCCTGAGAGGTTGGCAGAGGCTTCATCTGATCATAACTATATCGGGAGATTATCTTTTGGCGGAGGAGCTCATCCAAAATGGGTTTAATGTTGCTGACTCTCTTGATCAGCTCGACTCGATGTCTTTCCACAAAGTGCTCCCCTGAAGAAAGAGTGAAAATGAATTTCTTTGGAAGAGAAGTTTCATTGCAAGAAGTTTTAAAACTCCTCCTTAGTACAAATAACTGAGATCATTCTAATATATAAATGCAGGCCATGTTCTGCTTGGATTTTACAAGAAGAAGTATTAAGTTTCTGGCAGATTGATTTCTATGGTTGGGTTTTTTGTGTATTGCATTTAAGTATTTTAACACAAACATCTCGCATACAACTGTGTTTTATAGTAAAATTGACTCATGTTTTAATTTTGCTGTTTCAATTGTTTTCATTTAAATAACAGATTTAAAAGATGTAATTCAAACTACATCTGAAAGATGTATTTTTACATCTATGATATGATGTTTCCTCCAAATGTCATTCTGTAGAGCTCTCACATCTTTTTTTACAATTAAATGTATTTAACAAAATGTAGGTATTTAGCTTAGCTTAGCATAACGACTGGAGGCCCGAGAGAACAACTGGTCCATACAAATTGTGTGTTTCATTGCAGCAACCAAAAATTATATTGTGTGCTAATTGTTGAGCTTTTTAATAGTTGAGGTGCTGGAAGTTAGATATTTATACTCAGCCTAAACATTAATAATGAGGTGTCATGGTCAGAGAGGCGTTTAATGAGATGACATCATTCTACCTGTGTAGCCTCCTTCCGCCATGACATCAACACCAGGTGATCCATCTGAGGGTCTCGCAGCTGAAACAAACATCAGGTAAACTGAAATGACTTAATGATGGAGCGGTGCCCACGCATATTTACTAATGTTTCATAGAAAAACAAAACAGAAAATGAATGACAACATTCATGGTTTTCAAAACATGTGCCAACTTAAAAGTTTACTCGTGTCTTTTATACACTGAATATGGTTTGTTCTCACATCTGTTCAATATGTTTCACGTTGCTGTGCTGCTTTTATGTTGCAGACCAGCGATTCATACTGGTGGGCCGCGAGAGGTCATTTACAATAAATAAATAAAATGTTTTTCATTTTCAATTTTGAAAAGTTTGAAATTAATATAAAATTATTGATATTATTTGAACAATTCTAGCAGCACATTAGTTATTTGAAACATTAATTGATGAAGGGCAAACAATTTAAACGGCTGCTCTTGTCCGCCTGTCGTTATTCAACAAAAGGCGCCCTCTTGTAGTATTAAAGTAAATATATATGAGCTCCGGAGAAAATGGTGTACAAAACATACGTTGTCGGTTAATACATTTTTAATCGGTTAAATTCTTAAGGTCATTTAATCATCCCTAGTTTATGTTTTGATCAGAGTTGTGATTAAAGGTTTGGGTAGGCCGCAAAAGATTTTCAGATTTCAAATTGGGCCGCGGCATTGTTGAGTTTGGGAACCGCTGTTGTGTTGTAGACAACCTGAACTGGGTGAGTAAGAGTAAGATGACTGTGTACATGATATCTTTGCACCTACCTTCTGCCATCGTATTCACATCCGTTCCTGCAGCTGAGCGGCTGTAAAAAATAGGAAAAGCAATACTTTAAATACCAGTACTTTTGTTCTTAAGACTTCTACATTTAAATGTTAAACAAATGGTGTCTTTATTTAACATTCAGATCGCCAAGAAAACCTAATTACAGGTAACAGGTTTAATAGTAATAATAATTACTATTAAATAGTAATATTAATTATAATGAGCTAATTTCCCTTCACAATAATAGCAGACCACTCAGAGAGCAGGACATTTTAAAGCCCTTCAAACGCATAAAGCATGGAGTAGAGAGGGAGCACCGGGAACCGCAGGGTTGACGGTACAAATCCTGGTTGCTCCTGGTCCAATGTCGAAGCGTCCCGGAGCAAGACACCCAACCTCTAAATGCTCCCTCTGTGTGGTTTACAGTTAAATGCAATGCTTTGGATAAAAGAGTCAATGACATGTAATGTGATGTAGAATATCAGAATTAAAGCCCTTCAAAATGTTCCGCATAAGTATATTCTATAAGGTATCCACCACAGTCTTACCATCAGTGGAGAAAGAGGTAGAAATAGTAATGTTGTGTTAGAAATAGTGTTACAAGTAGAAGTACTATTAAAGGCTATTTCACTAGATCAGAATTTTGAATGAGTTTACCATAAATGTCAGTAAATAGGTAACTAAAATTGAAGTGTCTGCTGAGTTGACCACAGTCGGTTTCTTTCTGTCTGTCTGTCTGTCGTTGTGTTCTTTATCTAAGTATATTCTCAGTAATATCTTATCAAAAGGGTTGGGTTAGTTACATTTTCATTAGACTGATTGAACTGTCATTAGTCGAGTTAGTTCACTGTATTCACACATTATAGCGTTAACATTAAAGTGAAAGTAAAAAAAGGAAACAAATAAAAAGTTTGTCGAACTCTTTTTTTACAAACCTTTTTAAGAGAACTCGTAGCTGCAGTTCATTCTTGATATGATGGCAGTTAATCGCTCAAGACTTAAGTCGAAGTTTGCTCCTGTTTCCCTCCGGTAACCGGCGATTCCCGTAGTTCCCTCTTCCGGTTTCACCGTTTCTACCCGGCTGTCGCTTGTCAGTGACGTCAACCGGGCAACAGGGGGCGGTAGAGCTTCTCCTATGCTTAGAAACCCACAAGTAGCAGAAGAAGAAGGTCCCGTATGTAACAACAACAAAAAGCTGCACGTAGGTCACCTCCTGCTAATGTTATTTATGGTTTTAAATTATAGTCCGTGTGAGGTTAACTTGGGTTCATGTGTAGTGTTCATGGCGTTAAACGTCTCGTTCCGTATTGACGTCACATTAGCTGACTTCCGGTCGGCTTTGCACTCAGTGAGGTCGGTCATGTAACGTTAGTTAATAAAAAATATATCTCAAAATGTGCATGTGCTGGGATAATTGTGTTATTTGGAAAAGGTCAAAATACAGCTGATATCCCATTTACTTTAAAGTGCTACTTATATTTGATTACTGTTGACACTTTCCTTCATGCAGAAACACTTGTTTGGAGTTTTATAAGTTTGCATAATTGAAGAATAATTTTTTTTTTTTCTAAATTACTCTTGGTAAATACATGTAATATACAGTTTTATTTGTATTGTCGCCATTATCAGCGGCATATATCCCAGTTTGTAGCAAATATAAGGGTAACAAATTCCGTTTTGATAAGTTAAAAGGAAAATATTAAATACTTGAAGGAGAAAATGTTTTCTTTTGCAAATGTATTTACACACACCGGTAACAAGTAATGAGGATGAAACGTGAAAAACACTGAAGCACCCTCAATAGTTTAGTTAATAATATTTCTTTACCCCCTCCTAGTTAGTTTGCATAATCAAACCATAGCCAAAATAAAAAAGAGGCTAAATGTGAATCCAAACTCCGATTGCAAAACATCTTTGTCTTACTGACAAAAGATTTGCTTTGTTATTTCCGTAAGATATCTCTTACCTGGCATAACGGATACCCTTTTGTGGGTATGATTTATATACGACTGCTTTTCTCTTTTTAATGTGTCTTTCTTAAATCCACAGCAGGTGGCCAACATGAGTTGCACATTTCACTTCCTGGTTTCCCGCAGCGACTTCTACCCCGGCCGCTCTCTGCTGGTCTCGTCTCGAGAGTCCCTGTTGTTCAGAGCGCTCAGCTCCATAAACCAGATCAGCAACAGCCTGCAACAAAGCTACAGGCTTCTGCAGCTATCCGACAAGGGCCACAGCAGTCCTGTGCAGGTGAAAGAGGCCTACCTGCGCCTCGCCAAAATCTATCACCCGGACTCAGGGGCTCCGACTGCGGATGCAGGGCTGTTTGCCAAAGTTGAGGAGGCCTACCGCGCTGTGCTGGCTCATCAAAGCAAGACTATTCAACCCGATAGGGGGATAGAAGAGGAAGATGAGGACAAGCCCAGAGGCGCAGCCTTTCCACACAGACACTACCTCAATTACGAGGGTGTGGGTTCGGGCACGCCCAGCCAGCGCGAGCGGCAGTACCGGCAGATACGGGTCGACCGGGCGACCGAGCAGGTTTTGAACTACCGGCAGAGGGAGCACGAGAGGGCGGCCGCCGCAGAGGGGGCGCTGGTGGAGCGGGACATCCGTCAGCGCAGCCGAAAGATCAAGATCACGCAGGCCGTGGAACGTCTGGTGGAAGACCTCATCCAGGAGTCCATGGCCCGAGGAGACTTCAGGAACCTGGGTGGAGCTGGAAAGCCCCTCAACAAGTTTGAGCACAACCCGTACGCTGATCCCATGACCCACAATCTCAACCGCATCCTCATAGACAATGGTTACCAGCCACCCTGGGTCGTCACGCAGCGCGACATCCGAGAGGCCGCGGCTGAGATCCGAAACAGGTTACTGGAGGGGAGGGCCAGGCTCGGTGACCCCATGACCCCCAAACAGCAAAGCCAGTGGGAGCAGCTCTGTGCGTCTGTAAAGGAGGAGCTGGCGAAACTTAACAAGACGGTGGACAATTACAACCTCATCGTGCCGATGCTCAACATGCAGATGGTTCACTTCAGTTTGCCGCGAGAGATCAGCCGCGCTGAGAAAGGAGCCCGCCAACACAGACTGGAGCAGCAGAGAGAGAGAGAAAAGGAGAAGGAGAGAAGGAGGAAGGAGGAGAAGAAACAAGCCAACTCAGTGACCAAGCATAAAAGTACCAAACAAGGCCTGATGACCTGGATAAAGAATTTGCTCAGATTGAAGCAGTAAATCTCTGAACAGAAAAGGATTTGAGAACAGTGGTTTATTCTTCTTTTTTCTCAATTTTAACTGATCATTACAGCGATACTTCAAACAGACTTGTGCACTTATTTCTAAAAACACTTAATCAAACCTTCTTAGTTCCACTCTGTTTCTGCTGTTATTGTCCAGACAGGGACTGTCAGTCAGCTAGATGACCAGTATCTGGAAATCATGATTCTGTAAAGTACGAGGAACTGCATGTGTCGATATCCAAAGATTACAGCATGGGATGTTTTTGTGATTGTTTTGTTTTTATGAAATGTATGATCTAAAATGTTTGATGTTACCAAGATGTTTCCATGAAACCGCTGATCTGAAAATACAACCCAACAAGTGTAAGATTTAAATGAAGATATAAAACCCTGACATTAAAGTAATCACAATCCTTGCGTTACAGAGTTTCACGTCTTTGAATGGCTGAACGCCTCATTCTAGTGGGCCGGCTGCTCCCGGGTTGCAGATGACGACGGGTCCCTCGCTTCTGGCCCCGCTGCCGGCGGCCTCCCCGTGCAGCGCCTGAGCCACGGCCCTGGATGGGGTCGACACCTGGGCCCAGTCCCGGGCGATGTACTGGTGGTACGGATCCTGAGAGCTCTCCAGCTTCTTGGAGCGAATGTAGCTGAGCATGATGCCGAATGTGAAGAAGCTGAACGTGCCGACCACCAGCAGCATGTACATCACGCCCTGGGACTCGGCCCGGGCCCTGGTGCCGGCCACGGGGTGCGAGGCCTGCTGGGGGGTGGGGTCCGGATTCACCTGCCAGGACGCTGTTCTTGTGCCGTTGAGGCAGTGCTGCAGGAAGGAGAGCAGGAGCGACTGCAGCTCGGTGGCGTTGATGGCGTGAGACATGCCTGACCTCTGCTGGACCTTCAGTGAACTGCTACTGAGGAGAAAACACAAAGAAGATTAATCACACAGGGAAGCACCCCCCGCCCACAAGATTTCGGCGGAAACTATTTCATTTATTATTATTATGTCAATATCAGACGGATTAAAAGGTCTTAGTTTGTGAGTTGGAGATTAATAGATGAGAAATTAAAATCAACTTTCATAGAATGAGTGTGAGAAAATGACCTCAAAAGGATTTAAAATACAACCCATTCATCCAAAATTGATAAGTACGGTAATATGGAACTTTTTGATATGATGATGTTATCATATATAGAAAATATTGTAAATATATTGTTTGAATATTACCAGGCAAACCTGAGATCGATATGCTCCTTTTCAAAGGGACCTGGGGGTGTCAGCAGAGTGCAGGTGATGTGATGTAGAAAGTGCGTCTCATAGATTACGTGTACATCATCATTCAAGCTTCGTTTTTGAGAAAGAAAAGCCTACCTCTCGAGGATCTCAGTTGCTGCAGCGACGGGCTTCAGCAGACATCGATAATGCCAAGTCATGTATCTCCAGAAGGACTAGAAGAAACTGGTCTCAAGCTAGACCCCCCCCCCCCCTCTCCCCTCGCCTTGGTCATAATGTGCCCTCCTTCTTGCTCAAGGTTCTACATTGAAGAGACGGGCAGCACGTTCTACTTGTCAACACTTTTAATGAAATGAGGAGGTCACAGGGCAAGGTCAACAGCATTCTGTAGTGAGGCAGTTGTGTACCGGGCTTGTACACTACTGGAGAAGCATGTTTTGGGGTGTGCATATATGATATACTGTGTATATATGAAGGACCTCGAGCCTTCTGCGAGTCACAAAAATCATTAGACAAATATGTCAAAGTCTTTTGTATTTATTACAAATACGAACAAGCCCACAAGTTATCAGTGACAAACAAATATTAAGATCTACTTGTTTCTATCATGAGTTGTGACCCAAAGCTGGTGTTTGTGTGTGTGTGCTTGGTTGTTTGTGTTGTCTCGCATGAACGTTTTTCAGGCGGTGCTAATGCCGAGCTGCAGAAGGAGAACAAGACGGCATTCAGACCACAGCTCAGACTAGATTGAGTTACAACGCACTCACCTCCAAATGTCCTCTAGCTCGTGTGTGTGTTTGTGTGTGTGTGTGTGTGAAAGAAGAAATTCTTTACTTCTCCAAATGTTTTATCTTGATTAACTGATTAGTTTACTTAATTAGTGAAAACCCCTACAGAGAGACGGATTCTCCAAAAATAATTGCAGAAAAAACATTCATCAACATTTTAAGATATGTTCATAAGTTTCTCGGAAATAAGTCGGGGTGGAAAAGCATGAAAAACTCAGTTGAGAAATCTAATCAACTCGGATGGGTTAACCTTCGTACCACTGTACTAATATTCTGTGGTGGGTTTGGCAGAAAAAGCAAAGTCAAGTAATCAATCATGGAATTTCAAAATAATTTAAGCAAAATATATTTAATAAAACACACTAAACATAATTAAATTGGTAATTAAATGTTCTAATATCACAATGTCAGGGTTTCCCTTTCAACTCTCACATTAAAATCTCAAGATATGAAGACTTTGTTGGGTACGGAGAGTCACATGATTTACATTGAAGGGCTCTTATTCTGTAATGAGACATCGGTAGTCCAACACTAAACCCAGAATGTGCACCTCAGCCCAGTAAGCCGCCAGTTTGCACAAAGCATGTCATTAAAACTGCTTCTTTGACAATACATATTTCTATTGATACTAGAAGTGGTCCATAGAACTGAGGAATACTGATAAATGATTAGCTTTTGTATGATTAATTAGTCAATGAATTGATTAGTTTGTCATATAGGAAATTAATGATGTCCATTTGAGTAACCGATTAACAGCTTATACGTCACAGCGTTCCATTTTTGTGTTGTTCACTTTGGACAAAATGCATTACCCAAAAGGAAAATGTTGGTCTGTAGTAATTTGACATTGCATGTGCACAACGTTAATAAAATAAATCATATTTTATTTAAAGATACATACATACATAATCAGTGGAATTAATCGTCCATTGGATTCCCAACACTGAAGGCATTGTTTATTTATATTTTTTTCAAATTCACAAATTTGAAACGTTGAATACTTTAAAGGCCTTTTCTCAATCCTGCAGGTTGCAAATGTCTCAACCTGTCATGCTGTGATCGCCTCTTTGTTAGCAAAATAACAGTTATGAAGCTTGACTCTTGCAGAGATGATCTTATTACCTGTAAGATTCAAAATAAAAAGTACAAAAATCCAACAGTAAAAAAACGTGCATTCCCATGCTTTATATTATCACATTTTCCTGAATCAGATCTTGTCATGATGGTAAAGATGAATCTAACTCACCACTGACGTCACTCTAGCTGCACCCTGTCACACATGTCTTTAGATTCTAACAGCCTGCAAATAAAAAAATAAAAGGAAACTTATTTAGATCTGAGAAACAGCATCCGGGATGTAACAGTTATTCAAACGGTACAAAGTATTTTTGCTAAATGTAGCTGATGGTGATGCTGACTACTTTTTACAAATAAACCATCACATATAAAAAGTCTGGATTCTTCCATTCTCAATTTAAAATAAAATTGATGAAGACTCCATTAACCATACATCGTCATTAACAAATAAAACCATCTCAGTTAGTCACCATGAACATAACTGGCAATTTACTTTAATACGCAGTAGAATGAATTCACTTCATTGGTCCAATTAAAATACCCTCACAAACAGCTGCGGACTTTAACGTACTGTATATTTTAATGATGAAAATACTTCACAATGAAACTATAATCCGATATATTTATCTTATATTTAGATTACAGATTTTTTATTTTTCTGTAACATCATATGCAATCACTTCCTGCACAACCCTGCATATGTAAAGTACACTACTGACTCCAGTATATTGATTAAAGGCTTACCAATAGATCTATAATGAATCCCCTCAATAATTCATCACATTAAGGACGAACTACTCACCCTGCCTGGGCCTTGAGAGCTTTACGGGCGTCACGAGCCTCTTGCTCTCCCGAAATCTTCTTGTAACAGTAGATCAGAACCACAGCGAGCCACAGCTGCAGAACCACGATCAGCACGTACATCATGATCTCTGAGACCACCTCGGTCAGCTCCCGATTGGCTGGGGAATAGCAACCAGCAGTTTAAGCAGGTGTTTGGAGCTGCTCGTGTTCATCTATTTATTGACCAGGATACCAGGATGTTAATGAACATTGCGGTTTCCTCTTCAATGTAAATGTGCAGGACTTCGTCAGAGAGCTCATTCTCGTCTGTCGGCCCCCGGCAGGTTTACAATTAAGGGGCCTAATATTACAAGTACAACTCAACACTGTAACAAGGCAGAATATGAGACCAAATACGGAGCCGTGAGCGCACATGAAGGCAGCGGCAGCGATGAGGTGGCACGATTACTCGTGATTGCAGGGCTGGTTTGTGTTGGGCAGCCTCCTCAGTTTTTGTTTAATGCCTTTTCTAAACACGAGGAAGAGGAAGACTGGAAGACTGTTCCAGTGGTGGACGGGTCTCACTGAGAAGACTGTTTTACCCAAACGGGATTTCAGGGATGCAAGTCAAGGTCTGTAAAAACATTGGTAGTTGACTTTTATCCCTTTTCGTAAAGGACTCACATAGCCACACAAATAGTAAAGCACACAATCTGATGAAGTACTGAGAAACTGTCCTTGACAGGTCCCTCTCCTCCGTGTGTTTCCTTTGGCAATGTCCTTCTCCTGAGAGATCGGCTGTTTGACAGAAGCAGTGGAATGAAAGCACAGTTGAACTTTTTTCACCAGGTTATCATCTCATGTTACGCAGATAGTCCTCTGGATACACACTGATTATTGGTGTAACTTTCAAAACAAAACTGAAGTCAGGCCGAGAGGACGGGGACGCCGAGGTCTTAAATATATGGCGGTAGGACAAAATGTTCTCAGGAAAAAGGTTAGTGCAGTTTACGAAGGGATAATAAAAGAAAAATCCAACTTAAAGCTAGTAGTGGATTGTATAGTGTACTTACTAAATAATAGTTGCTTATTATTTACGTGAGTCTCTCTGTTTATTGTCTTTTCATGCAACTCCACCTTATTTCAGAGGGGAATCTTGGTGAACGTTACCTCTTTAGTCAGTTACTTTTTGGATGAAGGTATTTCATATAAAGTATGTTCCTATTTCTTTGGCTTTAGAAGCCTGGGATCAAATCCATTCATTATAGCAGTTGTTCCATCAACCGTTGACTTCCAAAGGAAGATTGTAGAAAAATACAAACTAGTTGCGGGAGAACAATCTCCCCCGCCTTACCTACAGCCACCACGGTGAGCTCCACCTCCTTCTCCACGAGGACGTTCTCGTCGTACTGCGGCAGGAAGAGGGTGCGGTTGATGGAGCAGCGGAACATCCCCGTGTCATTGAAGGTCACGTTGAGAATGTAGATGGCTCCTATCTGAATGTCGCTGGTTTTCGTCCCGCGCCACTCCAGGCGGTCGCTGAAGTCTTCGTGGAGGATTTCGGCGCTGGGGTGGTCATAGTGGAAAATCTAAGAAGGGGTTTAGTATTTCAGGAATGTTCCTGTAATTGGAGGGAAGGCTTTAATGTCTCTATGATACACATCCAAAACTTCCTCTATACTGCATATAATAATATTATAAATGAGACAATGTAGCATGTTCTAAAACATATAAATTACAGGGATCTGACAAGGGACACATACGTGAAATAGATAAAAAGTAATTAAGACAAAAGGCCTCATAACAGGCTTTTCCATCTGCAATAATTCGTCACGTCCCAGTTTCAGTATCAAGAAGCCTTGACGGTAGAAGAGAACCCTTTTAATTCAGAAACTTCAAACCACATGTATGTATGTATGTATGTATGTATGTATGTATGTATGTATGTATGTATGTATGTATGTATGTATATAAGAGCCCACACGTGTGGGAGGGGGGGGACTCACATGTCTGAACTCCTCCTCTCCCGGCGGTTTGAAGTGCCAGTCCACGGTGCTCTGGGCGGACACCTCCTCTCTCCTCTTACAGGAGATGCAGCCCAGCAGGAAGCCTTCTCCCGCCACGGCTTCAGTCAGCGAGTCCACCTCCGCACAGGCGCCATGGCACTGAGGCGCTGAGGAGGGAGGAAGAAAGGTAAAGGACACAATGGGGAAGGGGAAGAAAGAGACGACGAACATGCCGGTGTGTTACTGTACGGAGAACTTTGCAATCATCACAAATTTGTTTCCCTTGACGGAAAGGTGAAATGTATGATTTTAAAATACAGTTCTATCTATTCAGAATCAGAAGCCATTACACATATGTTACACAGAGGAATTTGACGTGCATTGGTGGAATATAAGAATAGAGAAAAGAAAATATACAAGCAAGAATTGCTAAACAGCTTTACAGTGTTAATGAAATGAAGACAAAGAAAAAAAGCTGAATCATCGACAGCTTTAATAAAAACGCACTTTACAGTCTATTAAAACTCTCCATTACGGTGCTTAAAATGCAGACCTTTAAAAACAAGTTAATAATAAAATTTCATTTTAAAATCTAAACCCTAAAAAGAAAAAAAGTATGTAAAACTTTGTCATGCACCAACGTCAACAGCTTCTCGCTGTTGTACTTACCTAAAAGATTGAAGACAACCAAAAAGGCGACGAGGAAAATCATCTCTGCCTTCCAGCTGTAAGACGGAACCATGAACTCTCTTTGACGTAAACCTGTGGCGTTTAAGATGCCATTACTGACAGAATGCCTCTGGACTTGACCGTGGTTCTTTTGCCGTCGAGTTTTAAGTCTCCCATGCGGTCCCGTCTGACTTTAAGGCAGCTATAATTAGAGTGTGTGAATCCAGAAGAGTTGGACGTTGTGAAAGGAAACCGGAGATGTGGACACTGGATCCACGGCCGCAGCTCCACCGCCTCAACACGGACCACAAATAAGTTTGGGTCGGTCCCCTTTTCGGCCAACTTTCGCCACATCCCCCTAAAAGAAGTATGTGTTTTTTCCTTTTTAGTGGGTGCTTATCTTTGGCGAGATGCACTGTGTTTGTTACCGGATAAAGGACAAAGCAGCTGGTCAGTTATGCAAAATCGTTCCAGGCAGGGATTTGTTTAACAAATGTTTTCAGACAAACACGCTGTTAAAGTGATAGCCACAACTGACTCAAACCATGCAGGGCTCTGATCTCCTGTCTCTGCCCACCGGTCAGAGGTCGCGATCAGCTGTAGGGGGATTTATGTTTTTGCTCAAGGGAGCCTCAGCAGAGAAGTGTTTGCTGCAGTGTTTTCTGTCATTCGATTCGAGTGTTAGCATCTTGTTGATTCAAGTCCGCCTTAATGTATCACTGACCCCCTTTTCTATTACTGACCAGACGCTCTCGCCGCCACAATCAGTCTGTTGCTACTGTATATTAACGGACTAAACAGAAAGTTAACAAGTCTAATTCATTCTTTATCAATCTTGTTTGGTAAATCACCCAAAAATGAATTGGATATCAATGAGGAAAAACGGGTTTTCATCTCCGAATGCTAATTTCCATTAATCTATATAAATAAATCACTCACTCGTTTAATTTCCCTCTGGTTCAGTTGCTAAAACCCTAGAAGGAGCCGTCTCCCGACGGCACCGCCTCTTTTTCTCATCAGTCTGGACGTCCGCCGTCAAAGGGTCTGACAGTCAGTCAATGCCAGAAAGACGAGGCCGCCGAAGTCAAGGCCGACCAAACAGACATTGACAGAAGGCCTCGACTCGCCTGCTGACTGCAGAGATCCACGTGGTCCGTACAGTCAGCAGGCCGACCTGATGAATGCGACCATGCGGTACCTCGTCACATGTCAGATCCAATTAAACATGTCCCTCTCCGAGGTCGTACAAACATTAAAAAAAGGAAAGAAAAAGTTTTGAGTTTTGAGTATGCAGTGTGTGTGTGTGTTTATGTCATGAGCTGTAACCAGATGACACAGTGAAGCATTTAATAGGGGCCTCGCCTCTTTTAACCTTGTGGTAATAAAGCCTCTGAAGGGTTGTGACAATAAAAAAAATTGTCCAATCAATCTTGAAATTTACACACGTGTCCAGAAGCGGGTGAGAGAAAGACCTTGCGAGGGTACACAGAAGAGAGGGGGGTGGGGGGGCTTCAAGGAAATGTTGACATGTGGTCATAATGGGGGGGGGGGGGGGGGGGGGGGGTTGCATCCTACTACATCACACAGGGAATGACACACCTCTCTTCTCGTGTTTTTTCTTTATTTTTAGCACAGATCGAGTTTCCAGTCACCTCCTCCCACCACCAGACCCCCCCCCCCACCCACCACCAGCTCCCACCCTCCCTGGCCGAGCAGCCCGAGGAGATCAGCTGCACATCTCCTCTTGGAACCTGTGCAGCGCGGACGTCGGTTCCTTTCCGGCCGGTGACGTGTTGATTGCAGGAGGCGGTCGCACGGAGTTATAAGACCGGACGATGCCCGGGTGGAGCCGTGGGGAATATTTTGAAATCGCAAAGTCATTGCGATGCTCTGCCATCGATTGGGAAAAAAGGGATACGGAGGAAAGCTGCCGGGAGAAAATCACAAAGGGACGGACGGGTAAAGGCAATTACACTCCAACGACCGGTTTTCAGGATATGTGTTGTTACTTATAGTGATGAAAACTCTTGTTAATTTCTCTGTTCTATAGCGTCCGAGGTTTAGTTTTTAGAATGTGAAGATTCTGCCATAATGTGGTTTTTTTTAAAGTGTGGTACCACGAGGGCTCATCATTATGGAAATAAGTCTAAAAGAAGTGTGTACAAAGGGTTGGTACCAGAACTCAATAAAGTTGAAGTCGTATTTGCGGTAGACTAAAAATGTTGTGTTCTTCTAAATCCGCAAGTTATCAGTCAATTAATCAATTAATTGATCAGCACAAATTCATGCTGCATCTTATGAATGTTTTCTTATGTGATAAAAAGCTGAATATCTTTGGCAAAACAAGTTATTTTAAGATTTTACCTTGAGTTTTAATTAACTGAAGACACCAATTTCATAATCGAGACACCTTATTTTGAATGGGAAAAATAACAATTATTCCCTCTAAATCTGGAACATAAATTAAAGAAACGAATCAATGGTAAAAAAGAAGAAGAACGTATGTTTCTCTGTATAATAAATGGGTGTGTTTGAACCCAGTTTTCATTTATGTTATATAATCTCCGAGTTCATAAGAAGTGTATTTTAATTTGCTTTCAACTTCAGCCGTATGTGTCCCGGAGGAGAGGACATTCCATCTCACACAGGCTGCACCCTGCTTCTAACAGCCCAGGCACCTTATGAAGTGATGCTGCTGGAAGAGGCGAGGGGTGAGATGATTGGGCCTGAATGCCATGCACAATATGCCACACTGTAGTGTTGTTACTTCTAAAACGCTTCAATTATTAAGCTTGCATAGACTTACAATCCTGACGTACAGTTTTAAAAGCAGTTCAGTGAGGTAGGTGATGAGAAAAGTGATCAGGTTAACGACTGCATAGAACCGTGTTGGACGCAAGGGGTCGCAACATTAATGCCCATTGATTTCCATCACACAGCAGCTCCCTTCAAGTTAGCTCAGGAATTATGTCTAAACGATTGATTTACCTGTAAGCACTTAAGTGTGTAAGTGCACATCGTGTTGTTTACGGCAACAGCAACAAAAAAGTTGAGGTGACGTCATGTTTGTTGTATGGATATCCGATTATTGACAAGGTACGGGACTGCTTCATGTGTTTCTCTGGGAAATACACAAGCGACGTGGAGGATTTGTTTTATCGCAGTCCGTATTTTATGGTTTAAAGTTTAAAATGGTGTGATTTTGTGTGATGCAAACACTGACTCGTCTGCTTCTTTCGCCACATCCCCCGAACAGTTATTTTCTCGGACCGTACCATAAAGTTGGTCGGAGGGGTAGTCATTTTATTTTACTGTTGGTTTTGTACATTTAACTACATATTAATTGTTTATTTCCATAATAAAAAACAATTCTCATCTTCATGAATTATTATACTTGCGTTAAAGGAACACGGCTTTGTTTTATAAAACCGATCGTATCCCCCCGGCCCCCCACGCGTTGAGTGGTCTGAAGTTCCATTTCACTTTTTGACATAAAAAGTGTTGTGTTTTACGTCGATGCGCTTGTAATGCTAAGCTAACATTGCTCTCTAGCTTTACATTTCGCTTGACAACAGTGTTTTATATTGCGGTGGTTTTAAAGTGAAAATGAAAGACGTCGGCGCAGTACTTTATGTGCCGGCGGTTAAAGCCTGCTAGCCATCTTTTGTGAGCTGTCGGCCTTCGGAGTTCGGGGGGGTAACGTGAGCTAAACTCTGGTTGTGCTTTTAGCGTTAGCTGGCTAGGGGCTAACCGTTAGCTGCAGCCGGCAGATGATTTATTTACGCCACCAAGAATGTTGATGTGTTCCTGCGAAAAAGTGGATTTTAACGTTACTCCCCGCACCGTCGCCCGGCTGGTTTTCGAGGCCGAGCAAGATAACAGGAACGGAGGAAACTCATCTAATGGGAGGTAGGAGATCCGACTCGCGTCTTCCCCGCGCTGCAAAGTTTTCTCATTTTCTCCTCCTGTGCCATTTGTGTTAAACCCGGTTTCGTTGGTTCCTCCGAACTGCGCAGCGGACATCGGGCTGTTGGCGTAACTGCAGATCATTTACAGATACACAACGATGTTGTGTAGCAGACCGCTGGGATGTGACGTTATATCACACCAACGGCGGTTCCTCAACACTGACAACGTGTACTTACTCTTCCGAAATGTCCTTGGTCCGTTTGAGACATTTGTGCGATAATACGTTGACTTGGCCCTTGTGTGTGTGTGTGTGTGTGTGTATTTTCTTGTTTTTTTTTTGTTGCAAAAAGAAGATCAGGCTTGCTTGGACCCGAGAGCAGGGATTATGGTGGATTACTCAGGACAAACAAGTCGGTGCCAAGATTGGTCTTGTTCAAACAGATCACCGCAAATACTCTAGACGTGCTTGTGGAACTTGCCTTGGAAGTGTCTGCTTTGATGGCAAACAATGGAGTGACACACACACACACCTTCCCTGTTGGAGGACACAACTGCAGTATGTTTACATGTAGTTATGACCTTGATAGGGCAGTTGGACTTGTGTTATTTGCCGCGAGAAATGCGTGTTGTTCACGTCTGTGGCTGTGGGGGATTGTGTGGTTGTCCAGAAAGGACATTTCATATGGAGCCTGTGCTTTTTTTTTTTTTGTCAAAAGTCGTCTGATCTTTTCCTGATCAGACTGATGGTTTTCCTCGCAAAGCGGCAGTTGACATTTCACTCTGTGGGACTGGTGTCATTTACAGTCATTTTAGGCTGTTTTTCTTGAGTTACTTGAAGGGAGATGGTGTGGAAATATGGAGCTAAAGTGACGGGCAATTCCCCAAACCCGGGTAAAAGAACCCATTTAAGATTACTCTCCATAAATAAATCCTATTGATGCTCCCTCTAACGGGAATACAGTTTCATTGCATACATAATCATCACATGATACCTCATAATTCCCAGAACGGGAGCATTCTGGGCATAAAGTATCAAAGACCAGACAGAAATAGCCAAAGTCACGCAGTCATTCGTTTTAGTTTGGAAGCAAAACAATTTAGACTTTTAAAGAAAAGTAAGTCTGGTGTAGGCCAGGCTTTCTTTGAATGCAAAGTGTCTGCTCTTGTGACTCCTCAGGTACCTAAACTTCCCGACACAGACGGAGGGACGTCGGGCAGAAGAAGGCCTGAAGCTCGTGAGGTTAATGCAGAAAAGGGACGCTAGAGCATTTTCTTTCTTTTTTTTTTTTTCTCTCGCTTTACAAGCGTATAAAGACTGGGAAAGGATTGGCCAATAAACTCAAAGGTCTGACAACTGATGAGGTAGACTACTTCCCAATGTCCTTACAACCCTGTTGACTTGTGCGCTGCTTTGTGGTTGAACCACTTGTGGCGGACTGGACTTGGTTGATATGAAGAAACTTTCTTGTTCACTGGAAATGAAGAATAATTGACTCCCCTTTACCGGTTGACTACTGTGGCTTAAAATTATTTTCCCGAAGGGAGGGTTTGATTTTGTTTAGCCATCCTGTCTCTAAAATATCAACCATCCATCTGGGTCCCTCATGGTTCAGTCTCAACCCTCAAGATGCAACAAACGCTGATTGGTTGTCGCCCTTGACCTTGGAGAGAAAAAATAAATCGTTGAAAGCTTTGAAAATGATGATGTCCTCTCCGGTGGGACCAGAGGGCATCCCTTTAGCTCAGCCCAATCCCGTCCCAACGCTGACGATCCTGCCACCGTCTTCGGGCACAGAGTCCTGGTCTCGCTCCCCGAGCCCCCGAGCGCCACGCTCCAGCCGCCACGGTCGCTCCCACCGCAGCCGGACCCGCGGCAAGAAGCGCAACGAGGACGAGCCGCGCTGCGCTCCCAAGCGGCCGTGGGGGAAAGCGCCTCAAATCGTAGTGGAGGAGACAGCGGGTCAGGGTACCGTCCAATGTCGGACCCCGTCGCCCTCCCCCTCTGTGGCCAGTCAGGTGGAAGGGGAGGAGCACGGTCAGGAACACCCCTCACTGGACCTCCTGTTGCCACCGCCGCGCTCCTGGTCTCGCAGTCCCTCTCCCAGCCGGCGCTCCCGGTGGTCCTTCAGGAGCCTGCTCAGCAGAGACTCCGACTGGGAGAGCTGCAGGTTAGTGTGCTGGATTCGTCCCACATAACCAGCCGGTTAAAAGAAATCACCCAGTGAGCAATAGTGGAATAAACTTCCTGCTGTGCAGAGTTTGCATTCTCCTTCATAAAGCCTGATGTTCATTCATTCAATTGTTACTTTCTCTCTCTCTCTGGAAGATCTGCACTTATCTTCCAGCATCGTGCTCAGTGGCTCAGAACCAAGCAACCACACTGCCAGCACTGTGTTTGCCAGTCTCATGGGTATTCCACGCCTGTAGCTCTGGAAAAACCTCAGCCAATTTGCATTCAGGCCCTGTGAGACCAGATTTGGCTGCAATGACTCCCTAGAGTGAGAAGTCATCTGCGCATGTTGGTGAAAGAATCAAAAGCCTTTACATCGGACAGATTTATTCTGGGTTGACTTATTTCAAATAATACGTGAGGTGTTTGGAGCAGTGTGGAGTTAATTAGCAACTCAAAGCAGTGAGGACACGTTACCCTGTTAAAATCCCGACTGAATTGTGTTTAATATATGACTGGAGGTAAAAAGAAGAGGCCAGAACTGGTTCAACTTCAGTGATGAATTGGCCTTTGCTACCCTGTAGAAAACCTACATCATAAGGCCTCCAATTGATTGTTATTTCAAAACAATAGAATAACCCCTACAGGAAAGATTCAATTATTATAACTGCAATGTTCTATAAACTGTACACAAAGAAAGTGAGACCGCTGTTGTGTCAGTGAGGGGGGAAAAATAGAGCTGGATCAGTCCTAAGGAGCTAGAGGCGGGGTTCGTGCGCCATTTATCCCTCTTCCGAAGCATGACATCACCGACAGCCAATGGGAGTGTGCTCATAGTCTGATGATGTCATGTGCGTCCAATCAGAGGCTGGTCTGGGCACCATAGCTGAGGGTGATTCTCTCCTTGTCCTCCATATGAACAGCTGTGCCCTTGTCATCTTTATTTACACATCATTTTATTGACCCAGTTATACTGTTTTTCTGAATAATTAATTCAACTTAATATCCTGACTCCCTAAATATTATGACACCGTCCTTGTTTTTTCATTTAAATATGTTAATATTTGGTAAATATTTTTGGAGTAACGCCCCAGGAAACTACTGTAAAGGGATATGCATACCAAAAACATACGTATCATATGGATAAATCCCCCTATTTACACTTGGCACTCAAATTAATGTATTACACAACAACAAACCAATTGAGGACTTGCATGTGCGTAGAGGAAATTGATTTCCAGTTAGTGTCACGGTCATGTGTATTTTTTTTATAGAATTACGGTTGATAGCGGGACGTCCTGCCAGTGTGTCGTGTATTGGTTAAAACCTGGTGTGTGTTGAACTACAATCATTTGGAGGTGGTGTTTTTAGTTCACAACTCTACATAACTATGATGTTTATACATGTAGAGAGAGGGACAAGGTCTAACAGTCCACGGCGCAGTGACCCGGGGACTGATTGTGATTGGTTGTAACGGTGACCTCTCTGTCTTTCTGCCACACTGTATCCGTGTGGATTACAGTCTGTATTCAGTTGGTCTGTTTACATTCACTCTGATTATTGATCCACTTTTGGGCTGGAGTTTATTTTACTGTGACTGGCTCGTGTTTAATTTCCAGCGTCATTGTATTTGCTGTTTTGATAATCCGCTTTGATAGTCATATCCTTCAGTTTGTATGTTTGTTTTATGTATGTTGGATAGTGTACGTATCTGAGGCGCTTTTGTATTTGCTAGAAGACGCTATAATCTAAAAAATGATCCTAACATTTTAAAGAAACCGATCTGGGCGCTCCCTTAAGTCCCTGACGTACTTCTTTTTATCTTGCTCTGTTGGCAGGAAGGAAAAGGCATTCGAGCAGCACCTTTTTTGCATTTTGCATACCCACTTCCTTCGGCTATTCTTCTCTGCTGCATTCCGTTTCTCACTGTCCACCCAGCCCGCTAAACGCGACTTTATGGTGGGCCATTTGGTGGACAGATTACACAGAGGGGGACTGAATGGTGGAGATGTCGGTCGTGCTCAGTCCAGCCTGGATTACGACGTGGACTCTAATCCAGAGGGTTGGACGGAGAGATTGAGGGTTGGTGGATTGCGTGAGCTCTGGGCTTCGTCCAGGTGGATTCACCACGGGCTCCGTATTTTCAAAATGCCAGTCGTGTCTTTGTTTTTCTTTACTAAAGGGCTTCTAGCTGAAGGTATCAACTAAAGAAATGCATTTATTGTGTGTGGAACATATAGACTGAGAGCTTTTATAATCTCAATTTATTTTTCCTATTGATAAACCATATTTTTTTCAAAGAATCCTCTTGGTGTATGAAAGTACCTTCAAACACACAGCACCTGGGAACACCGCAGATCCTCACAAGTGACCTGCAGAAACACCTGCTGATGCTCCTTCTAAACATCTGTTCGGGATGGAATAAGCAGATACAAAGCCAGGACTTCCCCTTCTGTAGAAGGAGCTAATTGCAAGTAGCAGGAGCTGTCTTGCTAAATGTTCTTGTGACATCGAGTTCGTGAAGTTCTTCAGATAAAACCTTTCAGTTTGCCTTATCATCCTTATCGGTTCCCCCGGTTGAGCTCCACCTCACATCAAGGCCTCGCTCAGCACATGCAGCCCGCCTCCTCCCTCCCCTCCCCTCCCCTGCCCTCCTCTCCCCTCCCCCTTGTTGCAAAGGATTACCGGTGGCCGCAGAAACTGCAGCCCGTTACCGGGTCCTGCTAACGGGCATAGGGGGAGCCGCGGACCGTCCGTTACCTGGTCGGCGAGGTGCGCGGGGGAGGGTGGGGGTGGAAGGCCCGTTGGCGACGATGAGAAATTAAGCCTCCGACCGCGGGACGGTGGGCGATGGGCGGAATATCCACGCCGAGGCTGAGCGAGGAAAACCAGGCACAAGAGCGGACGCACTCCCCTGTAGCGTCTGGCTTGCTTTAGCCGCGCGCGCACACACACGCACTGACCAGGACCACTATATATTGACACAATAGGTAACGGCAACGCGTGTTTTTCCCCCTCCCTTTTTGCGGATATAATCTGGATCGCCGGCGACCCTGGACATGTTCGAGTAAGTGACACAAACGGAGCCTCCCGGTGCGACGGGGCGCGCGGCGCGCACAGCGCTCCTCCGATGTGGTCGCGTGAGTCACATCTTTGATAAATCCGTCCGACTGCGTGCACGCACGGGGACGGAACCCGGCTCGTGCAAACACACACGCGCACGAGCAGGTGTGTAGGCTGACGCTAGCTCTATTAGCAGAGTGCTAGCTGTGTGTGTGTGTCTGTGTGTGCACACCCCACCCCACCTCCCCGTTTCTCTGACCACAGCAGACCTCCACCCGTGCACGCTCTCGCAGTCCGTATTGGAACAAGACGTCTCGTTTGTCTCACGTGCTCGTGCGGTGGTTGTCTTCACTGTTCCTAGACGAGGACACGTAGCTGTCAGCGGGTTGTGCATTTATTAGTGGAATAACCTTGTGTGTGTCTGACGGGCCGTGGTGAAGAGGGATTCCTATTGGAGGAAACGAGTCCACCCGACGGTGAAACGTGTTGTTTATGTGTGAAAACGACAATGGAAATTGTCCTTTTTTAAATAAAGCATTCTTAATGAGCTCCTGATCGGGGAAACGATGTGACGTGAAGTCACGTTATCGATAAGGGAAGAATTGGTGGAGAAACGGTCAGAAGTGTCTCTCCAAAGCAGAATGCAGCCCAATCGAATTGTGGCCTCCGTTTATTGAAGTTTTTGGATTTGGCTTCTTGGGAATTTTCCTCCTCTGTGTTGGTTCAAAGTGTCGTGGCAACGCTGCAAGTCAACGAGGGGGATGTTTGTGATCTTGTCATGAGTTGACAACGTAAAAGTATGGTTAATCCTTAAAGTAGTCCATTAAACCCTTCTAGAGTAAATGATTTGCTCACGCCTTGGTTGTCTCTACCATGTTGTGTGTCTATTTGAGACCAATTCAAAGGGATACTGTTATTCCTTACTTGTTAAAGGCTGACTCTACTTTATCTTCCTTTTTGTTGTTGTTTTTTGTTGCCTCTGATGCTGGATTGCCCTTGCTGTGTATTTTTAGCCGATAGCTATTTTTGAATTGACAAATAAGACTGGTACATTAGTCTCTGTGGCTGCTCTGTTAATTGCCTGTAATTAATAACGTGACGACACAATTTCTTGTGTCTTGCGTTTAGGAGGCGATCATTTCTGACTCCTCTGCTTCCCGTCACTGAACTCCCGCGTTGACTGGGTCCGAGTTGTACTCGTGACATGTTTTTATTTTTTTTTAACCATTTATCTCACCTAATGGACCGAATCACCTGTTGTAGACGTGAGGAACAGGTTGTTGTGCTGCATATGGAGAAAGTTCATATTTATTTGACCACTTATGACCCTCTGAAGCGTTTGAGATCGATGCAGCATTTGATTAGGTCTGACCTTATGCACTTGCGTAGCACTACAACGTTGTTTAGACAATATCCATATTAAATGCATTAATGAAGTAAGAACATCGGCCCAGATTATTCTCTATTCCATGGTACAGTAATCCTTATCACTGAAGCTGGGGCTCAAAGTGGATCATCTATGGATCGAGGCGGTTTGGTATGCGTGAGTGGAGAGAGAAATGTTGCTCAGAGGGCGTAAATTAGGTGAGGAGTTTGTGGTTTGGTGTTTTTGGAGTCTAATCTCTCTACACAGATTCTGCGTCCGTTTGCAGTGGGACGGGATTTTGTGGATTTGAAGCGCGTTCAAATCAAAACTTGGCTCAGTTCGAACGGTCACACGTGTCGTTTCTCAGCCCCAGTGATGCCGCCGGGTCCCAGAGGCTCGTCGTTGGATGTGATCGGTGAATCTCATTGAATCCAATAAATGGAAAACAATCTAGCGTGGTCTTGAAATTGTAGTTTAATTTCATAGCGGTTATCAATCATGTTTCTCAGAAGTGTCTCTAATTGCTGTGCTTTTTCATTCCTCAAATGAAGTTCTTGGTAGACTTTAGTTTTCCGTAACCCTTCCTGATTGGCCGGTCTTCAGACCATTTAACTGAACGACTTTCGGAAGAGTCTAAAATCCGCTACCCGGCATTTCTTTGGCCTTCAGTCGTCCGAGTGAGATGCCACACCGATGTCAGAGCAGAATGGTCTGAACCGTCGTCCCGTGTGTTAAATATATCTCCTTTTTTTTTTCCTCTTTCCAGTACGGCCAGTAACTCTCCACGCAGCACCCCCGGCAGCTCCCCCTCCCTGCGGCGCAGGGTCCTCGGGGGTAGCAGGGAGGAGGGGGGGGGAGGAGGAGGAGAGAAGAGCAGCGCAGGAGGAGGAGGAGGAGGAGGTTCAGATAGCCCCCTGCCCTCCATACCCTCTGCCTCCTCCCTCACCTCCGCCTACCCGCTTGCGTCTCGCCACTTCAGCCGCAATGCCAAGGTAACAGATTATTAAGTAACTGTTGTTGTGTTCAGGACTAAACCTCTGCTCGTATTGAGAGCTGAGACCAGGACTAAGAACCTGCTACATGTACTGTGTGAGTAGAATACTTTCATCCTTTTCATGGGATCCCATTGCGTTTATTTTCTGCAAACCCTGTGAGGTCGTCAAAGACTCAAATGCTTTGCCTGATGAGCTGAATCTTAAACATTTGATAACGGGCTACAAATCTGTTGCACTATTCTGGCAGGATTTTAAAAACTATTCTAACTTGCATCTGCATTTTCAGTTTGACTTTTCAGAATAAGAAAATTCCAAAAACATAGCAGTTGATACTCATGAGGCAGTGATTTACCTATTTAGCATTCAGAGGTTGTATGCCTTTTTTTAAAAAGCAGGAGTAGCTCCAAACTAATGTTTCTCAAGGCCTAAAAATGGCATCAACCCATTTATTGCTGCAGCAGCTTATGAAACACAATGGCCATCATTTAACTCTATTTTAATGTTTCATGAGTCAATCCATTTGTTAAACTAGATCCACTCGACACTCTGCTGCTGAGCTTCATCTGAAATCAATCTTCAGGCTCAGATGACAAACATCTCGTCAATGGCATTCCACCGTTGACTGAATGTAAATGTTTATTTAGTACGCTTTCCCTTTTTAGACGAGCGAGCTGTTGCGATGTCGGCGGACTGCCGAATGTTTGCGCGTTGGTTGTGCATTTACTCCCCTGTCTGGTTCTGTATGATTGAAGGTTCTTTTTAGGCTCCCACATCCGCTTTTGTTGTGAATGGAACCGCTTATTGTATTAAAGCTGCCTGAAAGCTACATAAAAAGTGCAGTCTCGGAACTGGACTGGTGGGATTTAGTGCACATGGATATTTTTTTTGCGGCGAAATGTCACTACTAAATATGCTTTTCTTTCCTTTTACAGAAAATGCAGAGCTGGTACAATGTGAGTATGCATGAAGGGCCCCTGGTCTATTTGAACTCTCAGCACGGTTAAATTATGAAGCACGATACCATTACGGTTCTCCTTCTCGGTCCTCAGGTTCTCAGTCCCACGTACAAACAACGGAACGAAGATTTTCGTAAACTCTTCAAGAAGCTTCCTGACACCGAGCGTCTTATAGTTGGTGAGCGTGCCGAGGCGAGCTACTCGCCGGGAGGATGAAATTCCCTTCGCACTCCCTTCGTCTCTTAAAAACCGAACCTCTTGACTTGTTAAAACGGCTTTCTGATGCAAGCTGTCTGTCTCTTTTCGGCTGACCTCCTTTTTCTTTTCCTGTTTCTCCCCGCAGACTACTCCTGCGCCCTGCAGAAGGACATACTGCTTCAGGGCCGCCTCTATCTGTCGGAGAATTGGCTCTGTTTCTACAGCAACATCTTCCGCTGGGAAACCACTGTAAGCCGTGCGCACACTGTGTACACATCTGCACGCGCACAATCGGTCAAAGGCCTGCGGTGAAGCTGGTTAATGTCGCACCTGCCATCAGATAAGGAGTAGTTTTAATGCACTTGTTTGCAGTTCAATGCCGATAAGCTCGGGCCGTTTCGAGATAAGAGTATCAGACACACACACACACACACAGTAAATCTCCCTCCTTCTCGTTACAGATCACTATCCTGCTGAAAGACGTGACCTCTATGACCAAGGAGAAGACTGCCAAGCTCATCCCCAACGCCATCCAGATCAGCACTGACAACGAGAAGGTCGGCCTCGAGCTCCGACGCTGTTCAGCATAACTTCTGGCCCCTTTTCAAAAAGCTGCAGACTTTTATTTTCAGCCTGTTAACTGAAGATAAATAAAGCACATTTCTATGGTGTAGCAGCACATTCACAATCCTTTACAATTAAAGTTAACTGCTGCTACAAAAGCATGAAAAGTGAGCTGCTGATATTGTTTGCTGTATCTGATTGGTTGTTTTTGAAGCAGTGTGAAGTGAGCTGACTCGACGTTTATCTCCTCTGTGACAAAGCAAACATCCCGAAAGTGGGGAAACCATCGGTCTAATCATTTTTTATCTTCTTTCTTCCTTCCTTTTTTTCCTCCCTGTCCAACTGTCGTCTCCCCTCTCAGCACTTCTTCACATCTTTCGGAGCAAGGGATCGCAGCTTCATGATGATTTTCCGCCTGTGGCAGAACGCCCTGTTGGACAAGGTACAATCTTCTCTCCCACCCGCCTGCCTGCGGTGACGTGGCTGCTAGTTATCATCTCGGAATAGAGCAGCGTGTCAAGTAGCAGGAAATGGTCCCCGGAGGACCGTTTCAAATCACTGTTATTTGCTGCTTTCGGTTGAAGGCGATTTTTATTTGGACAGCGGCCAAGCAAATGGCACATGGCTGCGGGATCGACTTAAGGCTAACAAACAAAAGGCTTCAATGATATATCATTAAATGGTCAATTTAAACTGAACGATGGAATTTGTCTGAATGCAAGTCAGCAGAATGTTGATTTAACGCAATGCTTGTAGTATATTGTGACTCATGACCCTCATTATGCTGATGTAGTGGTTGAGCCTTGATCTTGATATCCTGCTGAATAAGTTTTTTTTTTTTTTTTTGTTTCTTTTCATCTTCCAGTCTCTCTCCCCCAAAGAGCTCTGGCACATTGTGCACCAGTGTTACGGCACCGAACTGGGCCTCACCAGTGAGGACGACGACTACGTCTCCCCCACCACCGAGCACATGAACGGCCTACTGTGAGTCTCCAAAGCTGTGCAGCGGAGAGCGAGTTGTTTTCTTTACTAATATCACGGCACTACGTATGCAATGTTTGACTTGGACTTTTTTTTTTTCTTAACTCTCTCATAAGTAGTCTTACGTAATTGGTCTTTTTTATTTGGGTCATTTTTACATGCATAAGTAACACATTTTACTTTTTAAAATACTACTATGCATTATTTATCGGACATTTTGGGACTATTGTTCACCATCACTAATATTTAAGCATTTGTTTTGTCAACCAATACTTTTCTAGTATTATAGACAAAGAGGCCATGTCTGTTTTATTTGCTGAAAGCGACAAAGCAGGTGGAGAAAACCACCTTCATCGGGTTGTTGAGTTGCATGTTTGTGCAATTTCCACCAGACCAACTGACATACATATTGCATGAGGGGTTAGTTTAACCAAACAAGGGGTTCCTTTTTTTGCGGTTTTCTCTTTTCTGTGTGCTTAGTATTCCTGTTGGGTCGAGGATTTCTGTGTAAGTCCTTCTTCCTCCCTCTCCCTCCCCAGGCCGGGAGACGATTCCGTGTCGGTCACGGATCTGCTCGACCTGAGCTCCGTGTCGGTTACCTCCTTGGGCAGCTCCCTCCCTCCCCTGTTGGCCTGCGGTCTCGCCAGCCACCCCTCGGCTACTCACCTCGGGGGCTCCTCGCCCCCTTCCTCCGCCTCCTGCCTGCCCATAGAGGTGCCTTCGTCGTCGGGACGCAGACTCAGCTCCGACCCCCTCGAGCCCAGCCCGCCCAGCTCCCACAGCTCGCTGCCTTCCACCACTCCCACCGACATGTCGGCCTCTGCTGCCGCCGCCTCCTTCGTGAGTTGTGCGATATCGTTAAATGTCCTATTTTGTTTTTGGCTTCTTGATCAAGAGAGTGAAGCAAGAATAGTAAAAGACCTGCACCGCCTGATACGGGTTGTTACAAAAAAACGGACATGTACGTCTGCTCCTGCCGCTTGCAGAGACCTGGCGAGCTACACGGTGGGGATTAACTGAATAAAGAAATCCATCACCTTTCTTTGGCTTTGGGTCTCATAACTAAAGATAAAAAGCTAATCACTAAATTCGTGTGCACTAGATGTCTGCTGTAGTAGATGTGGGTCAAACACCAAAGCGCCAGAGGGAGAAGTATTCACGTCATAAGTTACACAAAACGACTAGCGTAGAAGCGCTCCTGTGGCACAATCAATGTTCCACTGATCGTGTCCTGCGTTTGTGCGATGCAGAGTAAATCGTGGGATCCAGCCAGCTGTGATTCACTTTGCATTTGATTAGCTCATCTGATGTACAGTTGCTAACTCATTCAGTGCATGTGGATATAAATGGGGCTGGCTGGTCGTGTGTGTGCTCGCGCTCAGGGTCTCTTGGGACCCTAATAGAAGATTGGGGAGTGAGCTAGTCTGTTACTTTAGATTAGAATTCAAATCAGATGTCAGATTACAAAAATGAATACGGCAGGTTTGTTTGCATAGCGACACAGCTTAGAAAAGGATAAAATAACGTATTACGTCAGCATCGAACGGCAAGTACACAAAGTGAAACAGACCAGAAATACGAGATGTTTTAGGTGAAGCCGCGTAACACTGGGTAGTAGTCGGTCCTTTCATCGATCAGTTGTGCTCAAACGGCTGCTGGGGTTGCTGATTTGGACGTGTTGGGATCAAGCCGAGCTTAGGTGAATAAATGGTGTGCTGTGTTGACTGCATGTCAGTCTCCGGTTTAATTGCAGGGCTGCAGTGGTACGTCGGTTTACACGCGGCCCGCTCAGCTGAGGCCTCTTTCCGCTCAAGTCATATGACAATGGGGTGATTGCTCGACAGACCTCTTTGCTAACTGCTCCCCTCGCTGCTTCAGACTCTGGAAGAGGGAGGAGACAGCCTGTCCGAGTCGGCCAACTGCATGCCGCCCCCGACGACCACCAGTCTGGGAAACCTCTCCTCATTGGACGTGACCATCGACGAGGAGCTGCCCACGGACCCCAGCAACTCCTCCGACACGCAGGAAGAGAGTGAGTGTGGAACACGGGCTCCCAGAAGCGACGAGAGTGTGTCAATTATTGGAGGTTTAGAGTAGATTGTACAAATATATATTTTATTGGTAGCTTTGTTTTTTTTGTCCTTTTTTTAAAATACTTTTCATTGAAACACTTTATGTAATTGCGTGAACTCAGGAGGGTAAAACGCATGAATCAGACTTTTCCAAAGTAAGCTAGAAACGGTACAGCTCACCAAAAATAACCAGATAATTATCTTTCTTCTTACCTGTCGAAGCATTTATTAAACCACTGCTGGAGATATTTCACGTAGGAACTATTTTTCTTTCTCCCGCACTGTACCCCCTGAGCTTTCCACCGCGCAGACAAAGTGTGCATCCTGACCCAATTCTGCCAGCGCTCATAGCGACACTGTGATAGCCCATTAAACCATTGAGCGTCTTTTCCAAAGAGCAAAAAGGTTTCTACATAACTAGTTCTGTAGGTTACTATGAGTCACGGGTCATAGTGCAAGAACTCAACTTTATTTCCGCAAAGAGGCACGTTTTTGTTGTTGTTGCAAAACATTTAAGAGATTGCACTATGGGTATTTTAATTTGCTCGTTAGAAGTTGTTTGCTTTAATCCGACCGTGAACTTCCCTCGTTGTTCTATTTTTTTTTTTTTTCTTCGTCCTGTTCTCTGTGCATGATTTGTTTATTTCTGCTTCGTTGCACCTCTTCTTCCTTCTACAGTAACTGCAGGGAAGCTCTTTCAATCATTAGCATGGAGTCATCTACTGCCCATCTTCATACAACAGATAGAAATATTTGTAACGTCTGTTGTTGTTTTTTCTTCTTCTGTATTTCCAGGTGAAGTGGAGTCGTTCTGCGCCGACCTGAGCGGGCGGTTGCACATCAACAACGCGCTCCGCATGAGTGTGGACAAGCTGCACGACCTGCTCTTCTCCGCTGACACAAACTTCATCCAGCACCTCTTCTCCCAGAGGCACTTTACTGGTTGGTGAAACACCCACTCGAATATGATGCAGTTTCTCTTTGCTTAACACTCCCATCGATTTGTAAAGGTATACATACTTTTCTTTCAATTGGATCTTTTGAACCGACGCTTCACAGATCTGAACTTGCATTGACTTGTTTCACAACATTAAGCACCGGGGAGCCAGTTTTTCCTGTTGACACGGTGGCGGTTGGGGCCCGGTGTTTGTGTTTGCTCTGCTGCTTAGTGGACTCGTCCACCTCTTCTCCCTTCCACACGGCAGCGCAGAAAAGGTTTTTTCAAACAAAAGTAAGGAGCGATTCACAGCTCTGTGGGTGAAAGAAAGAACCAGAATTCTTTTTTGATTGCCAATGAACGTTACTTCAGCAGATTGGCAGAAGATGAAGCTGAAAATACTGGTCCATTAAACAGCAGAGCACTCGCGTTTGCAGTCCTTGTGTCCAGCCCTTTCCTCCCACTAAGGTGCACTCAGAGCACCGATTTGTGTTGTTACTGTAATGTTAGTTATGCAGTAAAAAAAAAAAAAATCTCTCTCGTATACGTCAATTAGTTTTTCTAATTAGTTTTTTTTTGTATGTAGTTTTTATTGCTCTTATGAAGCAGCTGTGATGCAGTTTCTACCTGATGAATACAAAAGTAGTGAAGCATCACCCTCCCCTCAAAGGCTGTGTGTCCTGCTCTCTATTGTGCTGCTAATGAGGGTAGCCACGCTAGCTGTTTACGCCGTGTTAACCAGCCTTCATCACGGCTTCTTGTCTTTGCCCCTCTGTTTTCTCATTACCTACCATTTTTAAATTGGGGACTTTTTTGGTCGGGAGACCACCCAGATTGGGGTACAATATATCGCTCTAATTGGAGCATCTTTTTTTTGTTTTTGTTTGAAGGAGTGTGGAATGACCCTCTTTGTTGTTGTGTTTTTTTTTATGTATTTTTTCTCTCCTGTACCCTTCGACCTCTGTAAATCTCCTAGTCTACGATCTACTTTTTCATTCATACATTCTGTACCTCTCCTGTTCTTATTTTTGAGAAATGTTCTGGGAATTCCTGCATTGTTTTCTCTTGACTCACTCGATGTTCTCTCACTCTCTCAGACCTATCGGTGGGCGAGTGGGAGCCGGACAGCAGCAGCGGGACCACCAGCCGGGTGCTTAGCTACACCATCGCCCTCAACAACCCCCTCGGCCCCAAGACCGCCCCCGTGGTGGAGACCCAGGTCTGTCCCTTCACAGAAACGCGTATCTAGCTTTTAATCGGAGTCGTTTCCTCTGTGGTCGGATGTGCTTGATGTTGGGGGGGGAATTGATCTCATGCACTCGTACTTCATCACGAACGAGATAAAGATACATTTTTGATTTCAAGCTGTGTAAACGCGCCTTAACTGAAAAGTTCGGTAGCTTAAGAATCATCCAGTGTCAGGGAAGTGTAGATTTAACCGTGGTTGGCTACATGTGGAAAAGTGCATCTCATGAGTTACGACAAAGACCCGTGACGAGCAGAATGTAAGTAATGTGGAGGCGGAACATGATATATTTTAAACATGGGAGAGTCATGCTAAAGGAAGCAGACATCACTGCGCCGCTGCTAGCGAAGCTACTACAGAAACCCCATCAGAGGGCGACTGCTAGCAAAGCCACCATGCCGAGCAGCACGTCTCTCTTCGGCCACCGGCGCTGTACGCGACACCGACATTTTCCGACGTGCGCCGCCCGTCTGCTAGCAGCAGTTCCAAGTTGTAAACAGAGGGCGTGGCGGCGTTGCTTCAGTGTTCTTTGTCATTGAGCCGTATTAAGATGCAGACACGTGAATTTTTCCTCCACGAATGACAGGAGATCATTTGATTCTTTTCGTTTTGTGTTTATTTTATGCTGCAATGCTTCACCATAATATACAATTACTACATTCTGTCACACAGCAGATAAACAATATGCTCTTGTGCCTAATGCAGCTCTTCTGTGTTGCAATCACGGCGTCAATACATGGAGACACACAAGGAGCTTCAATACAACATAAATGCGTTCAATACAAGTTACATATCTTTAGTTCCTGCACAATGACCATAAATTAAATGATTAATATTCCCAAAATTCCAATGAAGTAATACATACACTTCTGGTTCTTACAGAGACTGTATGTCTACTGTAAACTGTTAACAGTTCATGTATTGTCCATAATTTGAAGTAAATATGGATAATATATGGAAAACAAGTATTGTTTTAGGCACCGGTATGTTTTATAAGTATTGTTTTAGCACTGGTATCAGGAAAACCCCAAACGATACTCATCCATAGTGGATAATTGTATAATTATAACATCTTGATACCGAATTAAATGGTGGGGGAAACGCTGTATGCTTTGGTATTCTCGTTGTTTAGTTTAAATACTACATTTTCTCACTTTTTCATGTAAACACTGAGATTTCCCTTATTTTGTCATGGAAATTTAGTTTGAAGTCATGGAAATCCACTGGCCAAAATGTGTATGAACCCTGTTTGTAGGTTTTGTTGCCGAAGTGAATGAAGCAGGTTACGTGAGAGGAAGAGACGTGGAAAGGATTGAATAATGGGACACTCAGTGTGTCCTGGAAGATATTTATAGTGTATCATCAGAGGGAGGGGGGCATCAGGGAGATCAGACCAACCACAAAGCTGGTTATTCATAGTATAAAGTAGGTATGAATGTCAGATTGCCGGTTTGATAAAATTACAGATATTTTGGACCACATTGCTCTCCCAGGTTAAGGGGGGAGGGAGGAAGGGGGGGGGGCGCCATTGTGAAGACGCAAATTTGTGCCTTTTTTTTTACAGCAGCTACCAATCAAAGAAGCCGTAACTATCAGACACGTCAAGGGCGAACCAACCCCATTAACTAACGCTCCTCCCTTTTTTGTGTTGCAGACGTTACATAAAAGCAGCGCCCGGGGCGAGTGCTTCGTGGTGGACTCTGAGGTCATCACCTCCGGCATCCCCTACCAGGACTACTTCTACACTGTCCACAGATACAACCTCACCTCCATCAGCAAGCACAAGAGCCGGCTCAGGTAGCTTTGTTTTTCTGCCTGCCCCATCCCACCAACTGTTTCCACTTTTCTCTCCTCTCAGACATAACTGGCCTTAACGTCGTACCTCGACTTGACATCGGTCTTATTTGCAGTGCACTTATTTTGCCTCTGTATCTCAGCGTCTCACATTGCGTTCGTGCTTTGAAAGCGGCGGTTGTTTGCTCCTCCTCCTGCCCAGAGTTTCCTCAGACATCTGCTACCGGAAGCAGCCGTGGAGCCTGGTGAAAGCACTGATCGAAAAGAACACCTGGAGCGGCATTGAGGAGTACTACAGACACATGGGTGAGTCACAAGCTCCGCCTTCTCTGGTTCAGATCTGCAGAACGCACAGATCCATTCAGCTTACCCCCCCTCCCCTTTTTAATGGCAAATTCACACAAAACTATTAAATAGATACATAGGGCAAAAACCAGAATTGGGAACAATAAAACATTAAACCGGCTAAAAGAATAAACGTTTGTGCAGTTTAAGAATTAAAATTGCTGTAGTGAAATACAACATCCTCGATTCTTGCTTCTTCCTGAGCACTTCCTCCACCTTCTCACTCTGCAGAGAGCGAGGTGTGCAAGCTGGAGACGCTGCTGCAGACGGAGGTCACCGTGGTGACCACGGGCGACGCGGTGGGCGCCGACGCCGCCAAGACGCCGCCCGCCCTGCGGCGACGCAAGCGCGGCTGCTCCCGGCGGCAGGGCGAGAAGGAGAGGGAGGGAGGGGGCCTGGGCTCCGGAGACCGAGGGGACAGAGGAGTCGGGGAGGAGAGGGACCGGAGGGAAACTAGTGAGTCGGAAACGCTTCAGTCAATCTTTTTTTGGGCAGGGGGGCGGGGATCCAACTGTCACTCAATCAAAGGGTTGAAGTAGGATTTCAAATCTATTGGTAAATGGCAAAGGATGGGATTAGTTGGAGACCCTTGAACATTATGGGATGTCAAAGAACACATGGAGGGTTTTTCAAATCTGGTCCAAATCCCAAATTAATCTGTTGTATGAACATGATTGTTGAGACATAGAAAATACACTGATCACTAAACCCTTGTGGTGTTTTTTTGTTCTTTTTAGGTGCTCAGTACATTAAACTGGGCGAGCGCTCTCGAGGAGGAACCCATAGTATATCCACCATCCTCCTCATCGTCAGCTTCATGTAAGTCAAACATGTTTTTACAGCATACCGATCATATGCATTTATGTTTTAAAAAGGAGTTTCTGAGGTTACCCTAAATCATCACAGTTAACGCATTAGTGTGTGTGTGTGTGTGTGTGTGTGTCCTCACATGTGGTTCTGCTCCTTTTAGTAAAACTGTACATCCTTTCCCACTTTTTCTTCCTAATTTAAAGTCTCTCCTTTTTACTCTATTTTTTTTTTTTTTTTTAATAATCTCTTTTTTTCGTGTGGTTGTCTTTGTTGAATACGCATCTGAATGCTTCCTTTATTCAGACACTTGGGTATCAATCTTCTACCTACTAACTGCCTCATTATGCCTCTCTTGCTATTCTTCTTCTTTTTCCTTCCTTTCTGCGATTCCTTTTTATGAAAAGGATCTGTATCAGGTTCGTATGAGAGGCTTTGATTTTATTCCACTGGCTGCATAAATGACAACTATGTGATGACTCAGGAAAAATCCACCCTTCTGATACTCTGAACATGAAGCAAAGTCTTGTCTTACGCAGATATGACACAATCTGCGCCTATTTATGGGTATCCATCTATATGCCTGTCATTTATTACCAGCAACGGACACCAACTCCCTCTCGTTACGTGTGCCGCCCTGCTTCACTCTCAAAGTCCCATTTTAAGTCACATCACGTCTTTAGTCGATTTGATCAAATGGGTGGGGGGAAAAAAGGGATGCTGGCCTTCTGGTCCCAGGTGTCAGTTTGTGTAATCGTTGAGTCATCTTTGAACTATTACATCAACGTTTGCGGTAGTCATTTACAAAAATGACCTTTTTGTCTCTGGGTGGAATTTTCCTGCAATAAAACCTGTCATGAAAAAGTGCAGAGTTGCGATAAAATCCCAATATTTGTGGGCTTATTTCTTTATTGGCATTTTGCCGTTCATTCCTTACCGTTTCTCTTCCCTCTTTGTCAGTCTGGTGGTGCTGGTTGCTCTCAACATGCTGCTCTTCTACAAGCTGTACGCTCTGGAGAGAGCGGCCCACACACTGGAGACGTGGCACTCCTATTCCGTCGCCGACAGGTGAGCGCACGGATGTGAACTCTGTTCTCTGTATTGAAGTTATTCTTGGATCTGAGGTGTGAAACATGCAAAAGAGTGTTTTTTTTTATATTCAATAAATATTGTTCTGTATCTGCTGGGTGTGTGAATCTACAACTGTCTACAAATGAGCCGATGTTGAGTTCACAGCTTGTTTCTGCTGACCCCTAGTGGACCGAATAAGAACCCTCACTCCACACGTGTCTCCTCTCCTCTTCTCTCCTCTCCTCAGTCCTTTGCCCCAGACGGCTGGAGAGTGGGCTCAGGTCCTGCAGCTGCAGAAGCAGTTTCACCAGGCGCAGCTCAACAAATGGCAACAGATCCTGCAGTCCTCTGTCACTCTTCTCGACCAGGTGTGTGTGTGTCAATATATACAAGCTTTCAACATTCCCCCTGCAAGAAAGCTCATGTCTCAAGCAAACTTCTTATTTGTTGGATTGTCACTTAATTGTTTAATTCCCCCCCCCATCACCCTGTCTGTGTTTATTTCCCAGATGAAGCAGTCTTTGGAAAAGCTCCACCAGGGCATCGTGGTCACGGAGGCGCAACAGGATCCCCCTGACGATAACGATGATCAGACCCTGTCAGAATCTGGAACTGAGGCCTGAGCCCGCCCCCCCCCCCCCACACTCACCCACCCGACCCCCACCCTGACTGGCCCACTTCTGAGCCCACCCATGTGGGACTGGTAGAGTTGAAAAGAGAGAGGCTGGTCGACTTGGGTCGGCAGACAGCTTGCTCTTTTCCCCCATTTCCTCAATCGAAGAACCAGGAGTGGGACATGCAAGAGGAGGAGGAGGAGGGTGGGGTCGGGTGGGCGGAAGAGGAAGATAAGATAAGAGAGAGCGGGGGGGGGGGGGGGGCGTTTTACCCACAATTCTCCTCACCTGACTGACTTGAAAATGGCCGGAACCAGTAACGACTTCAGTGAACTCATTCAGACTGGAACCACAGCAATAATTTACCTACAGCTGCAAGTCACCTTTTACGTAGTGAATGGAAACGGGCCACTGGTGGGCCGACGTAGACCATCCACCCCCCTCACCCTCGCTCGTTTCATGACTATCACAGACTTCTGTTCCATTTCAGAGGGATCAGTGATTCTGGAAAGTGGCGGGTCCTCCTGGTTCTGAGATCAGCTCAGTACCTGTTTGCCTCCACAGTGAACGCCTGCTGAAACTATAAAGAGGGGGAGACGCCCCTCCCCCCCTGCTGTGTGTGTGTGTTTGGGAGGGGGGAGCGAGCGAGGCTGCTGCTCCCCACAGCACCCCCCGCAAACACACACGCGTCGCAAAAAGGTGTCGAGAAACATTTCGAGAGCAGACACTTTAGTTTTCAGCTTTATTTTTAGATGTAAATTATACATCTGAAGATGAATCTCAAACACCCCCCCACTGCTCCCAGTGCTCCCAGTGCTCCCAGTGCTGTGGTAGGGCTTTAAGTTTGACCGACAGTATTTATTATTATTACCAACGACGTTCCGCCTGAGGTCCCGCCCCCTCTGGATCATTGTGTGGCTCTGATTTGCTGTTAGAGTACGGACCAAGAGGAGCTGCAACCACTACTTGTCACAGCAATATGGACAATAGCAATGCTAGTACTTTTTGAATGTTTCAAACAAAGTAGTATATAATAATAATAATAGTGATCATGTGTAGAGGCGAAAAACAAAGGATTTTGACATGACTGGTGTGTGTGTGTGTGTGTGAGAGAGAGAGAGACTGTGTTCATGAGTCCTCGCCATTTCAGATGTTACATTTTCATGTATTGGCGTACCTCTAGTTTGTCATTTCTCTTCCACGTTGGGTGCCTCGCGCTCTTCTTTCAGCACAGAGCCGGATATTAACGGTTGACTTGATCCGGACGTCCCAGACAAAGAGGACCAACCCCAACTCTGTAGGCCCCGGAGACGAAAAAAGGGAATCTGTTTTGCAGTATATGTTTTGCAGTATTGTTTTTTTTTTTTTGCGTGTGTGTGCGTGTGCGTTTGTAAGATTAATTTGAATCACTCGTCTTCTTTTTATTTGATTCATTTTCTATTTTTTTGTTAATTTTCAGTCAGTCAACTCGATGATGTGAAAATATCTCACCTCTCTGGCCCCCTCCCACCCCCCACCCCGCCAACACCTTCTCTCTGAGTTTCACTGAAAATGGCGGCTACATAAGCATGTGGGCCACGCTGTGCATGGCCTTTGTGGGTGAAAACATTGTGTAATATTTATTATTATGGGAGGGGGGGGGGTTGGGTATATTATGGGAGAGAGATTGATGAGAAGCGGGGATAATAAACTGTAAAGATGTGATTGCACACCGCTCCCTGGAGAGAAATGAAAAGTTCTAAAACGACTCCTCGCTCTTTGTTTGCTTTTACCTCATAAATATAACTTTTTCTCACTCTTTATTTGGCCACAATAGGTCAGGGATTAGAAAACAATAACATGGAGCCAAATTTGTGTTCAAATAATTTATCAAACATTATTTTAATCATTTTTGAATTATAGTTTTATATCAATGTGATATATGAGATTCTGGAACTGAAATGGTGAGATTTATTTATCATCTAATCGAAAGTAAAATAGTTAATTAAATCAGTTTTTTGAGCTTATGTTTCTCATCAGAATTACAGCCGGTTGAACAAATACAAATGTAAAAAAGTCAGCTAATTTTTCACTGTCAGATGGAGTAAAAGGCAACGATATTAAATTGAAGGTTTTATAACCCCAGTTTTTAATCGTTCATTCTCTAGATTTATGAATTTCTGCAGAGCAATGTTTCCTTTTGATGTCTGTACTTAATTTTCTTCGGGGAGAGACGTGTGAGTATCAACGTCCATGGAAAGAACTGAAGTTCGGACACCACCCGATTTACCATTTTATTCCAAAACAAATTCAACTGAGACATGACTTTTTTTTATTTAACCATAAGGCTTATTTCATTTTTCTTGTGTGTGGATGAAAAGCTCCATTCTGATGACTTCTCGGCTGATGCAGAAGAAATAGGGAGTGTTTGTCCGCTCTGCTGCCCTCTAGCGTTCACCCCAAAGAGAAGCAACAGCTGTTCCTTTACAACAAGGCTTCACCCACAGAGATCAGGACAATCAGCCCCTACGTTTCTACAGAGACAAACACTGAGATCGGTGTGGAATTAAGCTGGAGACAAATTCCGTTGAATGTGACACTTTTGGGTCTAAAATCTGTAAAAGACCATTTTCTTTTTTTGGTTTGCTCCACATTTGGTATCGGCCTGCAATGAATCTCACTGACACAGGAAGTTATCCGTTTCTTCCCCAGTCCAATACTTAACCCTGAAAAAAGAAAACATGACTGGCTACGTCATTTTTTCCTAATAGGTTCAACCACGAATTTGCAAAGGACTGCATGTTCCTTTTGCACGAGAGCCTCCAGAGACGAGCTAAACATTAAGTAGACTCAATAGTTGTTCCTCACATTCTAATGTACGCTTCAACAAAATGTGGAAGTTAAAAATTCCCCTTAGTACAGAGTGTTCTGCAGCTACGGCTGAAATGATGCTAATCTATTCTATGTTTTTATTTATAAGTAAACTGCTTTTTTTAATTTATTTTTTTTAGGCATTCTGCTAAATGTACATTTAAATGCTTCTTTCTAATAGTGTTAGATCATCAAAGAAAGAACATTTGCTGTCCAATTTTAAGCCTACAGCTCTTCAACAGTATGAGAACAAGAATAACCGGCGCGTGATGCGGGCCGTAATGAATAGCTGTTCTCCATGCACGCCGTGTGTGTAAATGTAGGCCCGTAATATTGATATGAGATTATCTGTGCGTATACACTAATGTACGGTTGGACCTCCACCCCCCTCCAGCACACAGTTCAGGCTTCTCCACATTTTAGTAGAAAGTAACTCAAAGAAAAGAGGAGTTTCCTCCTCGCTTTGGTCCGGCTTCTTTTTATTTCCCCACATCTGGAGAAGAGTGGGAACCTTACAATACCGGAGCCATCCATCTTCAATTCTTCCTCGACCTGAAGCGGGAACGAGAAATATGTAAATGCCAATGATGTAAAAGTCTGAAGGTGGAGGTTCCTAAGAGGTTGCTCCCTCCCCAAAGGTTAATGGTGTCATTGTTTTAAAGACATTCAATCCGCATTAACTCAACTATTTAAATTTGAGCTGCAATCTTTACACATCAACACTACATTCTGGTGATATATATACTTTTTATTTCATTTTGTTCCCTTTCAACACGGCACTAGTGGAGCTGTAAACACTCTGCACAAGAAACCGCTGTACTCGGACCCACCGGTTCTATTCTGCCACTTGTACTCCTGCAACGGGGTCCTTGCTTTCCGGCGCTACGGCTAAGTACTCCGCCCTGCAGGAGAGGAAACGAGACCAGAGAATCAAGTATCAGAGGGGGAGGGGGGGGGGGGGCAGTGTTTCATGGGGGTACTCACGCGCTCTCTCTCAGGGCCTCCTCCCCCGCCGCCGATATCTTCCTGTAGCAGTAAACCATCTCGATCACGAGCCACACCTGCAGCCCGACGATGGAGACGTACATCATCACCTCGGACAAGATGGAGGCCAGCCCCCTGGTGACTAGAGAGAGGGAGACGGGGGAGGGAGATGAGGTGAGACATGTCCTACCTGTCTGCCTATTTATATGGACTTATTCACCACAACAAAGATTGTACACCTTTTTTTTTTATAAACAAGTCAAACCCTTGTGTCCTGTAGTGTCGGCCTGTAAAAAAACACCTCCGGGCTTTGAACTTCGCAATAAAAGCACCAACTATAAATATAACCGGCATATACAATTAATATTCTTTCCAGAAAAATGAGCTCTAAACACCTATTATTACTTTTTGAGTTTAAGTCTAGATATCTACTTGTGTGCTGTGACCACGTGGCGGAAGCACAAGGACCCAAATGCAACATTTGCATAAAAACAATGGCTGCTCTTTTTGTACTCGCACACTTGTTATGAAGCAAAGATATATTTATTTAATGACTCCTGTTCCGTCCGTGTGACTTATGTAAGTTAAATAAAACGTTTTGTTCAGAAGTATTTGTCCGCTCAATGTTGCGCGGTGCTAACGAGCTAGCGCCTCAGCGGGTCGGGAATCTTACATTTGGGCACCACTTTCACCACGACGGTCTTATTGGACGAGGTTTGAAACTCAAAGTTGGAGTACTTGAGGGTGCGCTTGAAGATGCACTTGTACGTCCCGGTGTCGTTGAAGGTCACGTTGAGGATGACGATGGAGCCGTCCTGGAGGTCTTCGGTGTGATTGCTGCCGTTCCACTTCAGGCGATCGAAGAAACGCGGGTCGCTGATGGCGGGTTTTCCTTTCACGTAGCTGTACAGCTGGAAGAGAATCGCAGTGTGGGATTTCTTTGGAAAAGGAGTCCGGGTAGAAAATAGATGCTGAGCATTCTGCACAATGACGACCGGGGTTTCAGGCATAAGAGTGTTGGGAGGCGTACTGGTGCTTCTGTGAGTCGTAGTCTATTTGTTCTACAAGTTCTGCTTTGCATTGGCGCCGATTGGGCTGGCGACGTGTAGCAATACGTGCAATACGTCAGCAAGACCTCAGCAAACATCTCATGGAAAAAAAAAAAACAAAGCCAACAATGTTGGTCCATCTCTCAAAATCGGTTTCTCGTGAGGTTGTAAATCTTCAACCAGCTTTACTCAAACAGAAACAAATCAATCTAATGTTCACACATCCTGTGTGACTTTCTGGGATCTGGGATCTGACTAATGCTCTCTGGCTATTGGCCCCATTCATGTACCCAGTGTGAACAAATAAACCTAGAACACACAGACAGCAGCTGTAAAACAAATGTGTTGTTCCGTGTCGATCAATGTATATCCGTGACGCAAAGTTTGCATTTCACTCTTCTTGTTGCCCTCGAGCAAACAGACCGCCGGCCTCCACATCGACCGAGCCGCGTTGGCATCCTCACATTTACAGGTTGTAGAAGGCAGCAGAAGGCTAATGGGTGTTCTTCCTGCTACGGGGACGTAGCATCGCGGCCTCTTAGCGTCGCCTCGGGAGAGCTGCTTATTTCAGCAAAAGCACTCAGCCATTAAAAATGCAAGACTCTGCTCTCTCTCTCATGCTAAATGTCTCCCAGAAAATAAGAGAAATAACCCTGTTGTGATGGCTTGGTGCTAATTTGGTCATCGTCTTCATACGGACACACAATAACTTGTTAGGGAGGAAAGGCTATAATAACTTATTTCATTACGTAGACAAGTGGGTGTATTGGACCTTAAGATGTTCATTAACAAGCTTCTGAGGTGCTTCTAGACGGGAGCCAAACGAGTCAAAATGCACTAAATCAGCATCTTGTTTTGAAGAATACACGATACTATCGAGTACGAGAGAGAGAACTAGAGTACATTTTTTAGATTTCATATGAGTGACTTCAATCTTCTCATCTAACTTTCTGCAGGAAGGGGAGGGGGGATGCATGTCCCCACGCGCCTCGCTGCTCGCCTAAGCCGTGGTTACCACTCACATTGGTGAAGTTGTCTGCGTCCGAGGCCTTAAAGAACCACTCGACGTAGGCGGTGGCGGGCACCTCGCCCCTCATCTTGCAGGAGATGCAGCCCAGCGTGAAGGCTTCGTTGGCCACGGCCTCCGTGTTGGAGTCCACTTCCACGCAGGCCCCGCGGCACGGAGACGCTGCAGAGCGAGGGGAGCAAGAACAGGCGGTCAGAAAGCTGCCGCGTCACTTCGTTGCTCTTCCCAGGTCACAGGGTTCAGAGGTCAGAGCCCTGGGCGGGAAGAGGCTGATGCACTTTACAAAACAATTTTAGCTCCCGGGACTTTTGTATTTTTGGCGTGCTGGCTCCCAATGCTCATTGCATGCGAGAGTTTTTTTTGTGTATGTTTTTTTTTTTTTCTTGCATTTTTTTTTATTTCCCCTCATATCATCAGTTATATATTTATTCATTTATTTTATTATATAATTTATTAATTATTCTGATTTACATTTTGGGTGTTTTTTAATCAGTGAAACTGAGGGGAGATAAAGAGTTTGCAGTATGTGGTACTAGCTCTTTGCATTCTACCACTCAATAAATAAGCTAAATTCATATATAGAAGCGTGAGTCTATATATGCCTTCATCATCATCATGACACACACTTCGCATCGGCCCGGGAGTTACACACCTGTAACTCCAAATGTTTCTCTCTCACACTGCACCTTGCAGTTTCCACTGAGGCCTCAGCATGGCTCTCAGCCAATGCGCTCGCATTATTGTCAACTTTGATCTCTGGGGTGCGTTCGTTTCGAATTGCGACATGGAGGGAAGGGAGATGAGGGAGAGGAAACATAACGCTGATCAGATGAACTCAAGTCATTCAAAGTTTTGGGTGGGATTGACAGAGGCCGCACATCATCCGTGGCCTGATGTGTGCAACCGTACAAAAAATTGTATCTTTTACTCCCTCGGATCTAAATATCGCTGCACCGAGATTAAACTTTAAAAAGAATGATACACACTGCAGCAGCACACAGAGAGGAGGAAATGAGGAGAAAGTTAGCACAAGCTTCATGGGTAAAAAGCACAGGGGGAGATGGGGAAGCAGGAGGGAAGAAGCCTAAAGCCGACTGATGCACTGCAGAGAGAGAAGGGGGAGGGGAGAGAAAAAGGGGAAGGAATTGGAGAGAAAGTTAAGAACATTATGAACCGCAGGGCCTTTTAATAGATAACTCAAATTGTGTCTAAACAAGGGATTGAGCAGTGCGTTTCAAACCAAACAGAGCTGGACCGCACACGAGCCTGAATCCAGAGGCCCTATTGGACCTCACTAAGGTTTAACCTCTCAATTCACCTAAAAGCTGAAAAATATGAGCACATCCCACATCAGAAAATCATCAGAAAAATGATCAGAAAATGCTACATTCAGAAAAAACGTCTAATTCTGGATATTGTCATATTGTCTAATTGTGTTTTTGGTTGAGTTACTTAAGAAGCTTTCGACGTTGCCCTGGGCAACTGCAGCAGTGTGTATGTGTTGTATGTGTGTTGGTGGAGAATCACAGTCTATATGCCCGGGAGCTTTCCCAGATTTCTGCGCTTACTTTGATGAGTGCAATATTATAATCAACAAAGATGTCAAAAATGCAAAAAAAACATCAAAGTTGTAATCAGCCAGAATTTGCTTTTAAAGCAGCACCTCAAGGGAGGAAAATCCTGCATGTCTGGACCTGCAGAACAGGGTTGTGGAGTTTGGGGGGTTCTGGGAGGCGCTGAGGGAGTCTGGATTATGACCGACAGACGCGTATCAAACAGCATTTACAGATTCATGTCTTTCAGTTTAATCTCTGATCGAATTGGCTTGAATGAGGCTCGATTGTCCGCGTCAATTAGAGGCTGCCGTTAAAATGCACCAGCTGTCTGCGCTGCTGCTAATCCTCGGTCGCCAATAGAGGTCAACGAAAGTCATTCATCCCTTTATGACCCCGTGAAATCTCACTGGAAAGCATTTCTAAAACAAGCAATGCACATTTGCAACAGCGGACACCACCAAATCAACAGGCTTGAGTTTGACATTAACAAGCACATCGGCGTCCGCTGTGTAGAAAAGACAGGAAGGAAGAGACAGAAAGGCAAAAAGTCGTGGGACAGACACAGTAGCAACATATCGCATGCAGAGGAGCACAGGGGGACGGGGGGGACTGATATGTCACAGTGACTGATCTGACAAAAGGGGGCGAGACCTGGAACACAGACAGAAGAGACACATTAACAGACATAAATGAAAGAGGACGTCTGAAGACAGGGGAGAGTCCTTCATTCGTGGAACAGAAAGAATGAGGACAAAGAGGGACGGATGGATATGTGAGGCGGTGACCCCGGGGGGAGGCCAGATTGCACGAGGTGAGCACGGACGCCGCTGACTGAGACGGAGAAAGGACGCGGCGAGGGGGGGGACAGCGAGACACAGATGCAAGCAGACACAAAAGGAACTGCTCATCCAAAGTGCGGACGACACAGAGCCTCCGAACCGCCCTCAGCCACAACAGCAGGACACTCGCAGCATCACAGATGAAAATCTATTGCGTAATCTGTGGACCGAGGTTTGGGATTATGCAACGGTTATTCCCGAAATGGCAGATTAGGAGGGTTTTTTTCCCCCCTGACAGGGGGGCTGGAAGCCTAATGCCTCGGGTCATGTTAGTTGCTGAGGCCTACAGAGCAACAAAAAATACAAAACATAAAAAGTAAGTTAACGCTTTAGCTGCAGAAAGGAACGTCCGCCCACTGAAGTTAGCCAGTGTGCCATGTTGTTGTGAGCTATAGAAATACAAAAAGCATCAGGGGCTATTTGCTGAACTGGCTACAAAATAGAGAGAGAGACAGAGGGAGCAAGCGAGATCGGATAAGCGACAGGAAAAGAGATGAGCGAGGACAACATCTGTTTCCATGGCCGGATTAAAACACACGCAGACACGTAACCCGGGCGATGCCAAGCGGCCGTGACCTTTCCCTCGACTCCGACCGGGCGAGAGACTCTCCGCCGGTACAAGGAGGCCAACTGAAGTCTTTCATATTGCTCCGCAGAGCTGTCACAGTGTCTCTGCTGGCTCAAGTGACGGACCACTGGGTTTGTCAGTGGAGAACCAGCTCGAGGGGTCCCAGCATGCATTTCTCTCTCTGCAGCCGCTGCCCCATCGGTTCAACGGGAACCTTTTCTATTTTTTTTGGGGAGTTCTCTTACTACTGCGTAATATAAATACATCAAATATAAAATACTTTTAAATTTCTTAATATTAAAGACAAATATAACCTAAAATATGTTTAGAGAAAAACCCTATCCGCCCTCATGTCTTATGGATTTCATATTGGAATATTTCATTTCTAGCTTCCTGCTGATCTCACTCCTTCCTGTACAAGCTGTGTTCTCTGACGCGCAGGCGCAAAGGCTTTGAGCGCTGCATGTCCGAGGACACGCTGTTCCCTAAAATAGATCCCAATCTGGGATGAAGAATGGGACACAGTTCGTTCTCTTCTCAGCGAATCGTCGACACTGTCCTCCATTCAACTCGTTGACGCCAATGATGAACGCAGCGAGGCCCAAGTTCATGTTATAAGTTACACCCGAGGCCCCGAACAGCTGTAAGCACAAAGGGTGTAGCGGAGAAACTGTGAAAAAACTGCTCTGCAGACATTAATATTATGAGCTCTAGAAACAAAATGTTCAAAGTTGAAAATTCACGAATCTTGCCGTAAAAATTGTGCATAGCATTGAAATATTATTGCGTTGAAGGTTCATTTGGCTAACTTGTTAGCATTTCTAAGCTGTTTACACAGCTACATTAGCATTTAGCTGGAGCGATGATATTCACGCTTTCTCAGCTCTTATTTTGGTCTCCTCCAACTCCCTGGGGAAGATTCTTGTCTATTCAGCCTGTTAATACCCTGCACTTTGTTCACCTGAAAGTGGTGGTTTTGATTCCCATCTCCCCCCAACTATACGCTCTCCAGCAGCGTCAGTTTTGGACAGCGTGTCCGTCTCCAGTCTTTACATGCACCCAGTCTAAAATAAACAACAACGCAACCTTTTTATGAGATTTATGTCTCCACCAGACTGGTGAAACACACACGGATCACAGCAGCAAAGTAAAGTAAGTGGGTTTAATGCTAAACATAAATGTGCTAATGTACTATTATAGTAATCAAAAACAATAAATCTATGTGTGCGTGTGTGGGACAGTAGTTAGCAGCGTATCTCTCGTTGTCGATTTGAGTGTTCGAACGGATCTTTCATTAAAATAAATAAAGCCTGAAATAGATAAAAAAATTGGATGGAACCTCCCCAGTTTATTTTTTGCACGTTTTAAAAAACAAATTACGTTCAAAATGCTTTTAGGAATAAAATGTCACAATAAATAATACATTGGACATTGAATAATACATACGATGTGACTCCTCTGTAAAATAAACCACTTTTAGAAATATATATTCCACTCCAACTGAATGATAAGTGAAGCGAAAAAGCACAAAAATAAAAAATTGTACCAGTATGTGAAACATTATGTTCGTAGTGTCTCCTCTTAAGCAACAGCATCAAATCTCTTCTCCAGAAAACTCCTGAAGCTGAACTAGAATGAACCTAAGAGGGTTCGTTTATCCGTCTAGTAGCCGTGATCAGTTTACCTTCCAGCCGGCCACTTAAGACCAGGATTCACCTTCTCCGTAATGTGGTTATGGAGCTGTGCGGTGGTGTTGGAGTGGGGCGATGGAATGGGCGTCAATCCATACGACTCTTCGGGGGCAGGAGGTTGCCGGGGGGAGGGGGGTGCCAGGGGGAGGGAGTGCTGTTCTAACATCCTGTTTACTGGGGTCTGCTCTTACCATACGTTTCGTGCACGAAACCCTTTGCAGACTAAATGTCTCTCTGCAGCGAGCATCAGTTACACACCGGATGCTCTAATGGGAGGAGAGGAAACTTTCTCAGTTTCTGCTGCTTAATGGTTGCATTTTCTGGGGGCACCTTGAGCATCACAAAAGAAGTAAACCACAACTAGGTGTGCTTTACATTTCACAGCCGTCGCCAAAATACCAAATCAGATGGCGCGTGTCACAATAGAGACGTCTGTGCGAATTCTTCCAGAAGCTTCTTGAATTCCATTGTTTACTGTGTGTTCCGTTCTTCTGTGCTTGAGGAGATTCCATCCAATTTCACGCATGGTCTTACATTCTCATCCTCCCAGATGTGCATCACCATCAGTCCTTAACTAACCCGCCGCCTCCTCAACCAGACTGTCTGTTTGTGTCACTCCAGCTTTATGTAACCTCTCCGTGTCGACCTGCTCTCCCGGATAAACTGCCAAAGAAATAACTACATCCCTTTTATTGCTAATATTTTTCCCAGAAGCTGTGTTGTGGTTTGGAGCGTTGTCGTCACAGAGTGTGAGACAAAGAGCAGCTGGCTGCGCTGATGAGTGCTCCGTAAATCTCTCTTTTAATGCATTGCTTCCTTTTTGTGCTCAACTTTAAATCACAGCGCTTAAAATCAGATCATCTGTGGCGACAACATGCCAAATTAAAAAAAGCGCTTGGCAGGCAATGTGTGGAATTAAAGATGTGAAATAGATATATACATATTAAGGATGAACCCGGTTTGTACAAAATCAAAGCATTTAAAGAAAAAGAGTTTGTTTCAGCAGTCAATTTAATCTTATCATTTTACATTTATTCTTCTTTTAAACTATTAGTCGATTAATTGATTAGTCGAGCCAAAGAGAGAAACTATTCTGATAATTGTTGACGCACCTAATGTTCTCTGATTTCAGCTTCTCCAATGAGAGAAGATGCTGCTTTTCATCTATTTTGCATCACTCTTACGTGAATGGATTTGAGCTGTTGTTCGGATGCATTTAGGAATCTTGGAACTATTATTTAGGAACTAAAACATCGATAGTGACTATTGTTCGAGAACAATAACGACTGTGATCGTGTGTGTGCACCACAAGGCCTCACCTTATTACTTTACCATAAAAAACTCAAACAGCTGGGCCTGTGGGCAATCCAGCCCCCGCCCAAAAAACAACGACATACAGACGGAGCCAACATCAGACAACAGGAAACACCTGTACCAGAGGAACAAACTGCCAGTGAATGGGATGGAGGCACAGGTGGGGAAGGGGGGAGGGGGGGAGGGGGATTGAAGGTCGGCTCACGCCGTCGCCGTGGAAACGCAGCCGTAAACCACTCACCTTGTAGCGCCAGGAGGGCCAGAGATAGCAGCAGCTCCAGGACTGCAGACATCCTGACAGAAGAACAGAGACTGCCGGCGGCTCCCGGCGTTGTCAAAAAACACACCCGGCAAACGCACACACACACACACACACACACACACACACAAACACAAGCACACTTCAGAAAGGGAGACACAACTCGGATCTAGACAGCAGCTATTCCAGCTTGGTGGTCAAATCCTCTACGATGCCAAAGATGTCCCCACTAGCATTACAGGTGTGGGAGGTGAGAGGAGAGGAGACTCATGGTGCTTTGGGTGTGGGCCACTCGGGGGTCTTCCTCTTCTTCTCAAGGAGCTGGTTCGAGGCGTGGGGGATTCTTCTTCTTGCTTATCTGGTCTCCAGCACAGTGGAAAGCGTTTTCCCCTGCCGCCCTCAGGATCCGAATCACTCCGTCCAGCCTCTGAGTGTGCGAGAGTTCCCAGAGGGACGGATCACTCCGTCTCAGATTTCTGCCTTTTTGTCCGCACCAAAGGGGCCTTTGTTCGACTATTTACCCATTAGCCTGTTGAGCTCCACAATGTGCACCAGATAACGCCAGGACACTGACAAACCATCGGCCGATGGACGGCAGTGTTGGCGATTATCCACGTAGGCCAGCAGAAGACGTCTGGTCAGAAATCTGTGCTGAAGACGGAAGACGCAGCATGTGAGGGACGCGTGCTGCAGTTAAAAGGTCTATTACCGCGTAAATGAATAATGCATGTGTGAACATTCAGCTGCACTTTTCCCCTTATGTGCGACTATGCATAAGGACAGAAAGAAGGGACGTTGCTTAGTGGATCCACAGCCTGTGTGGGATGAATGGAAGCATCTTCCCGCTCGTCTCCACCTCGCTCTGACTTTGGAAGAAGCTGCAACTATCCCCCTATTTTCAGCAGTTGTATTAAGAGTTATTGCTCTCTTTCTACAGTCCACATTGCAGAGGTACAACTACATATCTCTCATCATGCAAAGTCAGTTTACTCCTGCCGGGTTTGCTCATGTAGCAGCCCTGCTGCCCATGCGGGTCACCGGTGCATGACTCCAGTCTGGAGTGCGCCGTTCTGACGCGCTGTTGCGCAATAGCGTGTTGACGCAAGAAACTAGAAATTTGAAACTGTGAAGTTGGTAAAAAGAAAATCCTGTCGGTCCTAAAAAAAATAATTCAAAACGCATAAACGCAGCAAAGCGCTTTTTTTTTGCGTTGTGTGCGTTTTCCCCCGTCACGTCTTGATCCGTATTCAGGGGCCGTCTGGTCCTGATTGACGGCTCAGAGGATGACGGCTTCCATCCCGCGTCGGGCTGTCAAACGATGGAGGAAACTCACGCCGGGGACCATCGCGCATTTAAGGATCAGCGGACGGACCAAAAAAGGCATAAACAACTCGTACTTCTTGTTGCTCCTTAAGAGTCGCGCGTCTGGAAGGTCGGTTCCGAGACGCGCGTGTTCCTCCTGGAGAACGACAAAAAGGAAAAACAGTAATCTCGAGAGATGACGCCGTGTGTCAGTCTTTGGTCGGGTTGAAGGCTGCAGGGAGGCTGAAGGGGGTGCATATGGGGGGGAGGAGGAGCGAGGGTGTGATGCGTCGCTGGAGAAGGATGGAGAAAGAAGAGGAGGAGGAGGATGACGGGGAAGCGTAGAGCCGTTGTTATGGCAACAGGGTTTCATGTGACGCGTTCATTGCTTCCAGAAACCACCACGTGTTGGCAAAGAGAAAAACAGGTGGACTTGAGAATCATCTGATGTGAAGAGTTTCACGTTAAACACATTGAATCAAAAAAAGGAAGGTTAGAGTTGAATATGTTATTCAAGGTTGTACCAAAGGTCCATGTGGAAAAGATTTTTACATTAACAATATCAACGATTTAAAATATAAACAACAACATTGTTTATGAGATGAGAAGCAGGGCAGCGGAAAGAAACACCTGCAATAAATCCTCCCTCCATCAAGATTTCATTGTCCAGGTCTTTTGTTGATTTCATTACAGCTTTTCATAATTGTATTTCATACTAGAATATTCGACGTTGTAAACTTTTTAATTGAATAAACAGTCACTTTTATTAAAATGCTGTTAATGAAACCAGGGCTTTATATTTTGTCATTTTAGTCCCTGATTAGTAAACGTCTTTGTAATACAATAGTTATTGTCCATCTATCCATCTACTCTCTCTCTCTCTCTCTCTCTCTCTCTCTCTCTCTCTCCCTATATATAAATATATATTATTGACATTATAGGGTTTCTTATTTACTCACCCTGTTTTTTCCATCTGACACTTCAACTGACAAACAACAGGTTTTCAACCCTCTTTTCACTGCTTTCTGTCTTAGTCATTATCACACACATAAAAGAGCACGTGCACGTGTGACATAACTACAGGTGCACTGACTCGCTCTCTGACTCAGTGAGGGGAATCAGTCCAGTCAGTGCGTGTGTGTGTGTGTGTGTGTGTGTGTGTGTGTGTGTGTGTGCCCACGTCACCATGCCAGCAGTGAGGATTATTGTGCTGATTGCATCCTTGTCCTTGCTCTGACAAATGCATCCGTTCTGTGTGTCTGTCTGTGCGACCAGGTCTGTCCAGAATAAATGCAATGTGCCCGTTGATACTCTGCCTGCAGTATAGACAGTGTACATGGTGGACGTGTAATTAGGAAAATGCGTGTTATTTTCCCTAAATACGTGAACAGTGTTTTGTGGCTTTCTTTAATCCGGAAACACCCACTTTAAAATAAATCATTATATTGCTTCCTTTAATGCATTTTTCGCACGATATTACCCAACTGTACAGGTTCGAGACAACTGCACTTTGGCAGGTTGTGCCCCTGAATTAAGATGCCGCCATGTCAATACTTGACGGAGCAGGATAAGTTATACATTCAGTAAACAGTATTTACATTCTAAGTGCTCCCCTTTTTTAACCAGACCCGATTCTCCCCGTCTATGAAGATGCCTCAGGCGGAGTCTTTCCATTTCAGCCAGATGTTGGCAAACATCTGCACACCAGCAGGGCAGCTACGAGGCTCAGCAGGATGACGATGGGCACCAGGAGGAGAGACACGTACAGGAACCAGGGCTCTGGAAACGCACCTCGCCCTGACGAGACACAAAAGCACCCATATAAAGCGCCTGAGATTACAGAATGTCGCCTTCTCTTTGCATCGCTAGATTCCGCGAGGTCTACAAATGTCTTTTTGTGATGTGTGTGACACATTTTTCCTTTGAGCAGACTCACCCGATGAACCGTCGCCATCAACTCCAGCCATTAATAAGAAAAATGGCAAACGGGTGTTATTGAAATTCCTGTTCAAAGAAGCCTTGAAATAAAACACTCTGTTGTTTTAACGCTCCAAGCTTCTAGTTAGAAGAGGACACTTCTAAGTAAAGAGACTACTCATGGCGTCTTTTGTCTTATTTTATCATCTTCGGTTCAAAGATCCTTACCAGGTGGAGGCTGGTGGAAGATACTTTTGGTTATGAGATCCCGGTTCAGGCGCAGCTCACACACATATTCTCCATGGATGCTCAGGGGGACGGTCTCGCTGAGGGTGACGAAGGGAGGGGCCCTTTCCGCGTATCCCCGAGCAGAGGCGTTGGATCGGAGTCGGTCTCCGTTTTGAGAAATGGACAAAACTAATCTGGGGTCGTCGGTCACGTTCACCTCGCAGCGGAGCAGAGAGACATTGTGAGCGGTGGAGTTAAATATCATGTTGTCTGGAAGAGAGGCAGGGAGATACTCAGGTGTGAAACACACACTCGCGCGCACACACACACACACACACACGCTTCTGCATTGACGGTTCTGTCTGATTTCATTAAATTCTTAATTTAGAGCCGCCATCTGGTGTGCTCGTGTTCACATGTACAAGGAATCTGGATTCTAATACGGACTAGTTTATCCTCATCCTTTCCTTTTAGTGTATGGCTAAAAATATCATATCAACTGTAACTATCAGCGGAATTTAACCATTTTTTATCATTTTAATTTAAGTTAGAAATATCAGTTCATTCTCTTAATCACTGCACTCAGGCTTCTATATCTCGTCTTCTTCACTCATATTGCATTAAAATAAAGGCCAGAAATGGATCTTTTGTTAGAGCTAAAGCAAAGGAACGTAAATGATCATTTAAATAATATATTCATATGGGCCCATGTGTATCATCGACACTACAAACATCATGCGTATCGTCAATGCTGTCTAAACAACCCAAAACGTTTGTATTCACCATAAACGTTGAGCAAAGTTGCGTTTCCCCTCATCCTGAAGCTCCTGCGGCTCTGTGTGGTGATGGAGAGTTTGCACAGGTACGTCCCGCTGTCTTCCCACCGGACATCCTTCAAGACCACGGACTTGTTAGAAGTATTCCGACTTTTGTCCACCAAGTCGACTCGCCCTTTGTATTTCTTAGAGGGGGTCCACAGTCTGGAATGGTTCCGCTCCCAGTACAGAACCGGCCGGCCCACCATTGTCTCATCGGGGGAGAGATGGAGAAAACACGGCATCGGGACGTTGTCACCCAGAGCAGCAGTGATCACAGGAGGCTGGACCACCGTGACCAGGCAGCGAGTTCCTAGAAAACAGGTTTCCCGTCACAAGTCTGCCTTCATCTTCTTGTTGGTGACTTGGAGTCATGCGTCTGCGGCGTTGTTTGTTTATATCCTGTTAGCTTTTTACTTCTGCCGATTGCATATCCTCTTCATGCATAAAAATTGTGTTAATTTATGGACAACTGAACGTGGCTAAATATCGCTAACTTCGGTTTGCCATAGGGATTATAATCTACAATAATCCAAAACCCCTTTGTCTTGTTGTGCAATGCTGTCTTCCTGGTGGGCCTACAAACAGATGTTTTCCTCAGCCGTCTGTATAGAGAACTATTTGGATTTCTGGTCATTTAGGGTCACCTACGTTCTATATTTCAGATTAACTGAGCATTGCACCTGTGAGATGCATGTAGCGGTAAAAACATTCTGTAAACAATTGTCTTGTGCTAAAAGCCAGGTTGCAGTGGTTGATCCTGAGATGGAGAGAGATAGAAAGATTTAGGGTTTGCAGCTGTGTTTGGGGAAGGGGCTCATCTTGCTCTCACGGACATTCAATCAGAGGAGCATTGTGTGTTACCCTCAGCTTCACCTGAGTTCTTATCTCAACTTGATTTGTGGCTTCTCGAAACTGGCGCTAAGAACTGTCTTCAAGTGTGTAAAAACGCAGCGTTTTTACTGCTCGGGGACGCCATTACACAGAACGCTGGAATACGTGCTGGTGTGTTGGACCTCCTGCTTGCAAGCAATAGTTAGAGCCAGATATCTGCGGAGAATTGCTCATGTAATCTTTTTCTCTTCTAAATAAATGTTAACTTTTTGACTTTAATTGATCAACGTGTGGCGATCCTTCTCATCAACCAACTCAGGGGGATCAGAGATCCTGACATGACCTAATTTGGACAAACAATGACCCAAAATGATGTACAGTGGAAATAAATGTACATGGATTTTTAACTTCCGCCGTAGATATGTGAGGCAATGATTTATTTACAAATAGTGGACGAATGAAAATAAAAAAGAGAAAGAGAAAGATTCACATGTTCAGCGATTAAGCTCCAACCTTTCTCCCTTGACTGACTAGTAAGAGAATTCTAATATCAGCTTTTGCTTTTGTTCAAGCTGGTTGGACATTTGTGTCTACTGTGAATGTTGGTTTCAGATTTCAGTTGAATTTTGCGGTCATTTTTGGTCAATTGCAAGATATTAACCCCAAACCTGTGAATGAAAGAGGTCACATGGCAACTTGTTTTATACTTCTATATTTATGTTGGCACAGAGTTGCTGCACGACCTTGGAATATTTTAACAAAACGTTTTGAAATCTTTTAAAGGAAGACAAAACCTTTGATAGAAAGACATTAAGGATATGGACTGTATATTCAGGCATCTGAATTTAGCGTACGCACAACTTCCTCTAATCTTCTTCAGTCTTCTCCTCTACATTTACGATCTTAACCAACAAATATGACGTAAATTATTCATTTTTTTTGAATGGCGGTTGAGAGTGAACATATTGTACATCTGTGTCAATACCACAGCAAGGAAACCACAAAAGAAAGGTTGGAAATGCAAAAATTATACCAGATCACATACCGGAAAAAACAGCAACCGTCTCTACTGGAGATCGGATTTGAGAAATAAAACACACATTTGTCATTAAGAAATATTAAATATCTGTCAATAAAAGAACTGTACCTGTGATCATAAAGCAAAAAAAGATCTGCTGTGTCCATCTCCATCTCGTCAATATGTGATGCATCTCGGACAACGTGATCTCTTAAACATGCCGATGTGAAGGTACGACTTTAGCTCCTCTGAGTGCAGACAGATGAAGCATATGAAGGCGTGTGACACGCCACTCCCTCAGAGGTAGGAAGATGTTCTGATCTTCTGACGCCTTTAAAATGTCACTCAGTACAAACATGGAATTTCCTAACTTGTCCAAAGCATTTAAATGAATTAGGGATTAAGTTGGGTTTAGGGTTTGTGTTTGAAAATGAAAGCACAGTAACAGGAAGCGGTTTGAAGAAAATAGGGACATTTTTTTGTTACATTAATTTTGTATCGTGAAATACACATTGGAAAAAGATATCTCCACTCAGGGTCTTGTTGCTTGCTAGTCGTAGAGATTACTACTACATCTCATTATCATTATCTTCATCAGCTGAGGAAGTTGGCTCAACTTCATGAAACTTCAAGCGCTTCTTGTTCCTGCTTTTGTAAATGTATGGAACATGATGGTCAGTTCTTCATCTTTGAAACAGAATTAATCATGATTCACGCTCAAGGATTCATTTATAATAATCTTCAATTTTTATAACAAACAGGAAAAATAAGCTCAGCCTTGAACGGAAACTGTGGGTAAGCCACACTGTAAAAGTTGTGAAGACCACCTCTGCAAAAACAGATCACAGCTTACTGTGTGCACACTTGCACAGGCATCGAATTTCTGGACTTCTGTAAGACCTTTTGTAGTCAGGATGCGTCATTTTGTGGAAATCAGAAGAATTATATACAATTGATACTTGGAATTTATTGTATAATTTTTAGATTTTATTTAAAGTGGGAGAATGCTTCTCAGTCAGTAAACCAGTAGTAATATGATCTGTAAATCTAAGGGGATGGGAGTTATCCAAACATGGTAAAACCACATAACGGATGAAAAAAGTGTAAAATTTAAAATGAGCAGGCTGTTTTGTGCAGGAATGTATCTCACACTTTTCAAAGTGATTTAGATCCAAAGTAATTACAAAGTGTATGTTTCTATTGTTTTTATGTATTTTATAAGACCAATTTCGACGATATGTACATTTTCAAAAATCGTTGAGCACAGTATTTGTAATGTTGTCGCTTATCATTGTGTAAGCATAAAAATAATACCCTCAAACCCAGACATGAACTCCATTACCCATAAAGCCCCTCTGCCAGCGTATGACGTCATAACGTCAGACGGGAGATATTTCAACATGGAGGATATCGTAGCTGTGGAAAAGAGCCCGGTATGATTTAGTGAGATTGTTTCCCGGTTTTCCTCCTTAAGTTATCGAGTTTTTCTGGTAGGCCTTCGTGAATTTAAGTGTTTTAGTAGCACTGTTGTTGGGTGTTTGTCTCAGTATTTGACCGTTTGTTAGCGCCGCAACGTAAACCTGCCAATTCATTCTCTCTTCTTTTTAACGTTAGTTGCAATGTCATGCAAGTTAGCTGCTAGCGTTAGCCCTGCTATTGTTGAGCTTGAGAGAATTGATTTGTTGCGACGACGATGGGTTTTTATAAAGCTATACATAACGCAAATATATGTGAGGTTGTGTTATTATTTGCCGCGGTGTCGCAAAAGGCTTTAAATCATCTGGTTTTGCGTTTACGAACACTTAAAGTAAGCTAGCGGGTGATGAGCTAACGGACGTTAGCTAAGCTAGTGTTTGTCTTTGATAGGTGTAAAGTAATAACACAGCTTACAGATTCTATACGGTTTGATTCTCAAATGCAGTCTTATGTTCCTGAGCTGATTCTAGTCTTTACCATTTAAAACATCTTGTCGTTGCGTGAAGTAGAGTAAACTATCTTCGTTTGTTGTGTTATGGTAAATGTAATAGTTTCTACTGATGCTTTTACCCCTAACAGGACGAGATGCCTGCAATTCTGACCTCCAGACCCCAGACAGGTCTTTCTTTCCTGGCACCAGAACCAGAAGATATTGAGGATCTTTACAGCAGATACAAGGTACATTTGTGTTTAGTGACTAATTCTGCTGCCTACCAGAAGAAAATGCGATGTGTTTCATTTGGTATGACTTTCACAGAATTTTTCACATGCTGTAAATATGGACTTGGACAGGCCAATGCTAGTTTACCATCCTAAGTAATGATCAATGACAGATTACATGTCAGACCGTGTAACATTCTCTTTAGATCTAGGCTATTGTCGTGCACACAGTGTTTTAAAGTAATCTTGTATTTCTCTCTTTACTGTTATTTTACCCCAAAGTTTGTTTCCAAATCTTTTTTCTTGTTTTTAATGATTCTTTGGCTATTCCTTCTTTACAAGCTACTGATTTTGGTCGACAATCTCCAGCCAACCGGTGTATTGCGCCTTTTTCTCCAGCAGGCTCTTACCCTTCCTTCCTTCTTTCCTTATTGTTGTGCGTTCGTAGAAGCTGCAACAGGAGCTGGAGTTCCTGGAGGTGCAGGAGGAGTACATCAAAGATGAACAGAAGAACTTAAAGAAAGAGTTCCTCCATGCCCAGGAGGAGGTGAAGAGGATACAGAGCATCCCGCTCGTCATTGGCCAGTTCCTGGAAGCCGTTGACCAGAACACAGCTATTGTTGGCTCCACTACAGGTAACATTTAAAATAATATATATATATATATATATATATATATATATATATATATATTCTGCTATTATTGGTTTAAACATTGACTGTTAAAATACTGACAGGAAATCAATGCATCATAACCAGTATGTTAAATTCTAAGGGGGTACTTTCCGTACTGATGGAACAGTCAAATTCTTACTAGAATCTAGATGCATTAATAACAAAATATTATCTGTTAAAGAACACAAAAACTGTTTGACAGAAAAGGCGGATTATTGAAAATGAATGAAATGGCAAATGATGCATAGATGGCATGTATTTGAATTTTTTTGAATGAATCATTCAGTGTGAAGTACATGTAATGAGTTTTGTGTCGGTTCTTTTCCTTTTTCTTATTCTTCCCTTTTCTGTTCTCAGGGTCCAACTACTATGTCCGCATCCTGAGCACCATCGACAGAGAGCTGCTGAAGCCCAACGCCTCAGTGGCTTTGCACAAGCACAGCAACGCTCTGGTGGATGTGCTCCCCCCTGAAGCCGACAGCAGCATCATGATGCTGACGTCGGGTAACTTTCTCCCAGAGGTTTTCTGGTTCAGTTTAATTGCTCTTCAACAAAGACTACTGTAGTCTGATGGAGATTATCCTCCCGTGTTACAGAAGATTTTACTATCAGCCGTCAAAATTGCTAAATTCTTAAAAATAGATCGATGTAATATTCTTGAAGCTGCTAAAGGTGCGATTCGTACTCTGTAGCCACATGTAACACAAATAAGCGTCAGCATTTAAGGTCTACTACAATCTAAACGCAACACTAAATGGTAGACAATGCACCTTTTCGTATGGAAGAGGTTGTGTATCTTGTATGAAGTCAACTGTTTGAATCGCAAACATAACTTTCCTTCTTGCCGTGCTTCCAGACCAAAAGCCAGATGTGATGTATGCCGACATCGGTGGTATGGACATCCAGAAGCAGGAAGTTCGAGAAGCTGTCGAGCTGCCATTGACACACTTTGAGCTTTACAAACAGGTCAGATAGTCACACGTTTTTACCAGCCTGATCTCCAAAACCTGTTCGGAAAAATGTCTTGAACATACAAATTCGTAGTGATACCTACTAAATAAATATGGATTGCAACTGATGACGTCACCCTATTCAAAGTGAATGGGGACCTGCACCCCGTAAACACATTTCGTGAAGTCTAACGATGTAAAATAAATGTGTTATGATTGCATTTTTAACGAGAAATCAATGTTAAATTGTAAGAATAGACTACTAACCCTAACCCCCTCAAAACCCCCCCGACGTTCACTCAAGAATCCAACATGGTCCGCCATGTTGTTCACTCAAGGGGCGTGGTTAACCACCGCCAGTTCGTATGTATTGTTACGAATTTGTATGTTCAAGATTTTCGTATACATTTTTACGAACAGGTTTTGGAGATCACGTTGGTTTTTACAGTTAACCTTCTTTGAGTAAGTGAAATCCATATTAACATTTCCTATTTGTTTTCTCAGATTGGCATTGACCCACCCAGGGGTGTCCTTATGTACGGACCTCCTGGTTGTGGTAAGACCATGTTGGCCAAGGCTGTTGCTCACCACACTACGGGTAAGTAGTCGATCCATTTGCACCCGCCACCCCGAAGCTGTAAACCTCTGAAACACCCATCATGTTTTCTGTCAAAGTAAACCAAAAGCATGTATAACGACAGAGACACTGTCCTTGTTATGGAATACTGATGAGGACAATCCACAATGAATCAAAAATGAACTCTGTCCCCAGCGGCGTTCATCCGTGTGGTTGGCTCCGAGTTTGTTCAGAAGTATCTGGGTGAAGGCCCTCGGATGGTGCGTGACGTCTTCCGGCTGGCGAAGGAAAATGCCCCCGCCATCATCTTCATCGATGAGATCGACGCCATCGCCACGAAGCGTTTCGATGCACAGACTGGAGGTACGGACACGTGTGACTCACACGCAGACTTCATGGATACAAAGCTACCTTTTGTTCGCTGGGTGTTTTTATGAGGGATAAATGGCACGCTTGTTTTTCATTACTGGGGTCAAGATTCAGATAATGCAAACAAACAAACAAAATCCACTTGTTTCTTTCTGCAGCCGATAGGGAGGTGCAGAGAATCTTACTTGAGCTGCTAAATCAAATGGACGGCTTTGACCAAAACGTCAACGTAAAGGTGAGCTTAGTCCAGCTGTCATGGAAAGCGTTAGATGGTATTTGAGCTTTGCACTCACTCCATTAATTCTTAGCTTAACCAAGCGCTGAAGGCAGTGTTTGATGCTGTGTTGTATCTGTAGGTGATCATGGCCACCAACAGAGCAGACACGCTGGACCCGGCTCTGCTACGTCCTGGTCGTCTGGACAGAAAGATCGAGTTCCCCCTGCCCGACCGCAGGCAGAAACGTCTCGTTTTCACCACAATCACCAGTAAAATGAATCTGTCCGAGGAGGTCGACCTGGAGGACTGTATCCTTTGGTTCAACAGCGTTTAGTGGGGTGGTTTGTATCATTGTGTATGTGCCATCATCATTCCCATATTGTTTTTGTAAATACAGCTTATTTTGGCATTGATGGAGCGTTTGGCCTTAACTGATGCACAGATGTTGCCAGACCAGACAAGATCTCTGGAGCCGATATCAACTCTATCTGCCAAGAGGTGAGATGGAGCTTTATTCATCAGATGAGTGCAAAATTAAAATGAAATCTTTTACTTTGTTAGAATAGATAAATATATATTTGATTTTTGTTTATTTCCGCCCCTGCTGTCTCAGGCTGGCATGTTGGCAGTGCGTGAGAACAGGTATATCGTCCTGGCCAAAGACTTCGAAAAAGCTTACAAGACTGTCATCAAAAAGGACGAGCAGGAGCATGAGTTCTACAAGTAGAGAAAGAATGCTTCTTGAGGCTGAAATATTAAATAAAATGCCCAGACACACCTTTTTGTTATCCATTTACGTTTGTGTGACTATCTACACTGTGTCGTATGAGCATTTGTGGTCCCCGACACTGGCATTGATTTTGGGATTAATTCCCCCCACTGCAACACGAGGCCCAACGACAGATCAGACCCGTCTGCTAATGGAACACACACTGCTTTGTGAGGGAGTGCTTTTTGTGCAGGCACTCTATTGGCTCCTAACAATATCTGGCCCTGACTGCAGCAAGGATAGAACGTTTTTATCTATGTGTACTCACTTAAAAAGACATGACAAAAAAATCTATTAAAGATGTTTTCCATAAAGAATAATAAATGGTGTTTTTTTCCCCTTTTTTTAAAACAAGGCTTCTAATTTTAAGAAAACATCTTGTCTGTTAAATATTTTAAGTAGACGTGCAACAAGTGTTTGTGTGTAGTCTAATAATGCTTGTCCTTTGTTATCAACACTACTTCTGCATTGTTCAGTAGTTGCCCCTTAAGGGTGCAATTGACAACTTTTTCATGAATAAAGTAAGCCTGATGTTTTCTTTACCAAATATGAAACATGCCTCACACGCGCACACACACTCTAACATGCTATCTGCAGGTGTCCCATTCAAACAAACTTGCTCAAGATTCATTTAAAGGCTGGTTGTATTAAGGGCCGAGAGACAGCGGTGGCCATTCCTGAGGAAAATGTACTCTTCTGTGGAGGTGCTCCTGTCGGCGTGCAGCGTTTGCCGTTGACACAGTTCACCCAGCCGAGTGGTTCCGCCCCGTCCTCCCTATCTTCCTCTCTTGTTTTAAGTCCACCCATGAGTTGAAACCGCACAGCCGGAGGTTACAGCTCTCTCTTTGTGCCACTGGGGGGGTTACATTTTATCATCGTCTGAGAAGCAAATGTGACCTGTGTCAACCAATGTTATGGACCCACGTGGATATTTTGAAGTGGGGTCATATGAGGTACTTATCTGTAGGTCTACAGTAGGTGGTGGAAAAATTACTTTCTTTGATTGTATCTCCATGTCAGAGAGCCATTTCCGAAGGGTGGTTTTACCGAAGTAACACAAGTAAACCAAGCGGAGAAGGAGAGCTGGCATCGTCTGCTCCGCGGAGTCAAGTGACTTGTCAGAGGAGTCTGGTGGCTTTTAAGAGCGCACAGACGGATATAAATATTTTAGTTCCCGATTGTTAAGGAGAAACAGTGAACATGATCTTAGCATTCACTTAAAATGGTATAAAATACAGCGCCGGCCTTTAGGGTCTGTACCCATGTATGATTCCTCAAACCGGGGGGCCGTGCCGATCTGCCATCCCACTCCCCCCCCCCCCCCCCCCCCCCTCTTCAGAAGATCCCAACAATCCCTTCAAGGCCCAAAAGCCCTCGAAGAATCAATTTGACTGAAGTACAATAACTTGAAGTTATTAATGACATTATATGAAAGTGATTCATCTGAACAGAAGCTCCAAGGCGACCCGTTGACTTGATGTAAAGCAACAACTGTGGTGATCACCTGTGTTTCACTTAGTCTCTGGCAGGAAGCCGTTGGGTCACCAGGTCAATGTAGTAGTTGCCGAGGGGCAGAGGTGCCAGTACTGGCCAGTGGGGCATGTTGACAAAGATCTGGTCCAGCGTGTGGTTCTGACCAAAAGTTCTTTCCGGGGAACAGTTGTTGCCAAAAGGCTGCAACCAAAGCAGCCTTTGCTGGTTTGAGCGTCTGAAGGCCTCTCGTGAAACAGCTGGCACAGACGTGGCTGGACAGTCATTTTGCTCAAAGTCATTGCACTGGTATTTATTGCGATTGTCATGTGTTTACACAATATCAACATTTGGCTTGTATCAATTATTGGCAAAGCGAGTATGTGATTGTGATCAGAGGTGGAAGACTCTTTTTCCGACAAGATGTTGCACCGTGTAACATAAACACTAATTTACAAGGAAGTCTTTTCACTTTTTAAATTAACGAAGTTAAAAAGGATCAGTGCCAGATTGACAAAAGTGGAATTTAAATGCAGATATGTCACATCCTAATTTGTTAATTTGGAAAAATGTGTCTAGTGACTAATGCAACCTAAATGTGGAGTAAAAAACGACCATATTTGTCTCTGAATTGTAGTAAGTAGTAAAAGGAGAAAGAAAGTAGGTATTGAGCGGAAGAAAATATATTAATTTCCAGCACAACAAAGACTAAATTACATAAGAAAAAGTAAAGCATTGTCACAATCTCTTGTCTGAAATGTAATAAATGTTAAATGTTTTCTGTTGTTCTTTTTTTTGTCCTGTTCTGAAACATGTTGCTTTATCGAGGCTCGAGACCTAAAGCGTCGCTTGACCACTTTGTTAATGTTCTTTTTTTCCCCTTCCGGATAATGAGCCTTATAAATAAAAGTTCCCACTATAAATGTCCCAGCTCCTCGCGGGAGGACCGCGTATGGACGTTGTCTTTTGAAAAAAAAAAAAAAAAATCAGGTTTAAATCCCACCCTTGAACCCGGACATTAGACCCGATAAAAGCCGCTAACCGGCACCGCTCCTGATAACAACTGGTGGAGCAGCCACGCATCGCATCAATATCGCGTGAAGTTTTGGGGTTTTCCTGCGGGAGGAGGAGGGAGGAGGCACCGACTCGCTCTGCGATCACAGCGGCCGCCGCGCAGCGACAACTTCGCCCCGCGTCCGACCTGCAATGGAGGGAGGCTGTCGTCGCGGTTATCGACGGTTAACGGCGACCTGAACCGAGCGGGGGACGGAGGCAGACCGGCCGGTGAGCGCAACTCCTCAAATATGTCGATGAATGACACCGAGAACAGCGCTCGGTGTGTGTGTGTGTGTGTGCGCGCGGGGGGGGCTAAGCTAACTTGCTAGTCCGACTTGCTAACCCCAGACACCACTTTGACCCGCAGCGATTGAGCTCTGCTCTGCTCGGTTGACGCCACGCAGCTGGCAAAGGCTCGGTCTTGGTTCGGAAGAGTTTTCGGGCCGTGGACGGTTCTCTCGGGTTGAGTTTGCGTGACTAAATGGCTCGGAGGGGGCGAGGCGAACTCTCTTTGGGAGAAACGTGTTCGCGTCGGAAGGTTTTATCGTCCCAACTGACGCGCAACAAAAAGACTCGTCGTTTTTGTCTTTGGTGCTTTTTGGGCTGAACGTGTAACGTACGTGTTTCGTGGCACGCAATGTTTGTTAAAACGTCAAGCTCGGTTCGAACGTTTTTCTGTTTTTCGGTTAACTTTTAGTTACTTTTAAAAAGTGTGTGGCGCGCATCGTCAGTTGGGCTGTTACAGCGTAACGTGACCTGTCACCGGAACAATGACGACACCGCGAGGAGGCCATGTGATGACCTCCCGCTGTAAGCCGACAAACAGGTGTTTTCTTAAAGGCTAAATAAACATCTGGATCGCCCCGAGCCGATGTCACGTCGCCTCTAGGACATCAGGGACAGTTGGGAAGTGTAATTGAGTTTCAGGAGTTTTTTGCTCACGCACGTTTGGTGACTTCCAGCACAAAGAACTTCAAACGGCCTCCGTTTTTTTGTTGCTATTGTCATGTACAAACTCCTGCGTGGAACAAAAGAGTCTGCATGCCCCCCCCCCCCCCTCCAAACTGTCAGAGGGTTTGTAAATACTTGAGGACTGTGAGAACAACATGGTGAAAGCGTACATTAAGACAAACCTGAGATTGTTTAAACTTTTGGACTTCTATGATATATATTTTTTTCATTCTTTGTTGTGTGTGTGTGTGTGTGTGTGTGTGTGTGTGTGTGTGTGGGGGGGGGGGGTCAGGGAGAATCTGGGTGCACATCTGCTCTCCTATTTGACTTGCAGTTCAATTTATCATTTTGCCGTTTATCCAGAGCGATTTGCAAAAAGCAACCAGCAAGCTTTGCCCTGTCTGTGCTTTTTTTACACTAAGTCCCAGTAGCTTCGATGTGCAATTCAAAGCGAGCCGTAACCACTGAGGACATTATGTGCGTCAGACTAATTCTCTTCTACCATCTCTACTTCTACTGTCGGACGGAAACTTAATTATTGGAATAAAAGGATAAGACTGAAAGGTGGCCCACGTTGCCACGGACAGTGAAGGCAGGTTAATGCAACAATAATTTTTAAAATAAAGTCCTGTGACAGGCTATTGCAAATGTTTTTTTGTTTCTTTTTACTTGTGTCATAGTTTCTCTTAAATCATCTAATGCATTTTGTGCAGTGAGTGTTTTTCAATAAGACGAGATATCGTCTTAGACTTGGTATTTTGCCCAAGTGTTTAAAAGTTTTTTGAAAGCTGCATTACATCCAAGACTTTTTAAAAAGAACCTGACTCTTCCTGCTCTTCAATTATTTCTTCGACATTAGACCCACATCACTGGTCCGGAGTGATCAGAATTGAAATTGTGTAGTTATTTCGTGTCCAACCGTACTATATTGTCACAATATTAAGATGGCTGATGAAACATATTGTCATGTTTGTCTTTCTCCAAGTTGCCCCTCCCTCCCACGGGGCACTTAATTCCCGGTGGGTTTCGGCACCTTGTGGCTTCATCTGGACGGGCTGGGTGGTGTAAGATCTCTGGCGTCAACCCTTGCCTCTTGAGTAACTTGTCTCCATTTTTGTGTGTGTGTGTGTTTTTCCATCACGCCCCCCTATCCGTTTGCCTGTTTGCCAGTGCAAAGTTTGCATGTGACTATGATGGGATTAGTGGCCATGGAAAACGGCGTTCTCAACCAAAGGCAGAAACCTGAGCGGTGAAGTGGGAGGATGACGACAATGTTCTCGTCTCCCCCCCCCCCCCCCCCTCCCCCCCTGCCAGCCTCCCTCTCCTCAGCAGTTCGTCCCAGCAGAGTCAGACTCGAGGGAACAGCCATAGAGACACGTACCAGCTGCAGCCGCGATGAATGGCCTGGTCTCAGGGTGGGTTGCCATGACAAGGGCGCTGGCACGCGTTGTTATGCTCTTCTTTTCTCTGGGCCTGTTTGCATATTATTTCATTGCCTGGTTGGTGCTGGAGAGAATAAGGCCTGCTTGCGTTTACAGTATACAAGTTCAGTTTGTATCTTGGTCTGTTTTTCTTAAGACATTTATTCTTTGCACAAACAAAAAAAACGTATTGCTGATTTTTTTTGTTTTGTTTTTTTGGCAACCTGGTAAAGGAAAAAAAAAAAAAAGGCTTTTGTTTGAGTTGTTTGCGGTCCGCTGGCCTCATCTCTCTAGATCAGTTTCAAACCAATTCTTCCACTCTTATTAAACGCAAGCTCCTAAACCAGTTGCAATTCTGTTAATTAACTTAAGCTGACGTATCCTTCCTATGATTGATGGGATTGAGTTATTAAGTTACAGTCCTTCTCGGGCCTTTCTCCGAATGTAAACGTAGCAATTGGTGCTCCTGTGTAGTCTACAGGTAAAGTCTAAACTCCAAGCCGTTGCTAAGCAATCATTAATTTATAAAGCCTGATAAGGCAACCTCTTATTGCTGACCGAAAGGACATATTTATAAGAAGGAGTTACCCGTCTCTCCCATTGAGCTAATGGAGTATTACTCAAGCACCACAAATTAGTACATTCCATGTTGTGAAGAGTGGCACACGGTACTGACCGTTTCCAGAAAAAATGCACACAAACCACAAGGTTAGAACTGCAGCAGCAGCAGGCCAATGCTGACTCTCTGACCTCGTACCGCAGTTCTGCTCTGACGCCGTTGGCCGGCAAAGCGTGCTTATCACCTGATGGAATCTTTTCCAGTCACGATGATCCCGGAACTCCGCAAAATGTGGAGGAGGATGCACTTCCTGAACAAATTCAACCTGCTAGAGGCAACGATGGTGTACTTCGTGGGGTCCATCCTCTCCTCCTCCATCACCGTCCGGTTCCCTGTGCACTTTTTTTTCTTTTTTTTTCTAGTTGTATTTTCCATTTTTTTATTTTTTTTATTCTTCTATATTGTTGTTAATTTAACTGTAACTGATCACCCACCGTGACATTCCTCCTATGTCCATCTTACTTGGCAAATAAAGGACTCTCACTCCAACTAGTGTTGGATACAGTCAAAAGTTAATATGGTGATCATTGCCCTGGAATTGCCATGTTCAAAATTGAATACTTCTGATGCATATTTTTACCAAATGAGGTCATTGCTTCTCGACACGGGTTTAAAAACAACTGATTGTTTGTTCTTTGTGTTCTGTGTGATAATTTACATATGGTGCATGCGAGTGGAGACTCAGCCTAATAGGAGATGCAAACAACCTAACCGCTGGGCCCTTGTGATCGGATCACCGGGACCTATTTTAATGTGTAAACGACGCCACAGACAGAGATTGCTTTGAATTCAAAGGGGGAGGAAAAAAAAACCCTTCTGATTTTGAAAGTCCTCTTCAAAGACGAGGTGTGGCTGAAGGGTTTTCCAGGTAAACGGCTCAGTTTGCTCGGTAAATGTTTCGCAGCTCGTTCCCTCCTGGCTCTGTTAGTTTCCTAATTGCTGGGCCTCAGTGTTTATATTCTGACTAAAGTGAGGTTGAGTTTTTAATCCACTTTTCACACGTGAATGGTTTGAGATCTTAAGAAGTAGAAGAAGAATTACGAGGCGGTGGCCATGGTCACGTTTTGTTGCGTTTCCAGCTCTTGGCAGACTAGACTTGATGGAGTCTTCATGGAAAACGGGCTCTTTCTTAAAAGGATTGCTCTTCTGTATTTTGGTATTTTGTAATGGAAATTGCGACATAATGTAGGCTTTGTTGTGTTCAGTGTCGTGAGCAGAGGAAGGCACTGCACACCCTGAAGAGGAAGAACCGAGCGGTTGGTTTTTGAGCCACAGGAACAAGCCCATGGTGAAATGTGAGGATAGAATAACAGTTTGTTATTCTATTGAACAAACTCAACTCAAGTTAGTACAAAACATGCAAAACGCCTTTTTAGAAATGCATATTTGATAAAAGCAAATGATTTAAAACAAAATGTTTCTTGTGAAAGGGTATTTCTTGGCCAGTAGGATTTAATTCTTTTACAGTATGTTTTAGAATGTATTTTATTACGGCTATGGGGCAATCTTTATCTATGCAGCCGCATGTCTGGATATTATTACATAGTTGGTAATTAGGAAGAGACAAGATAGCAAGCAGGAGCTTTATGCTGAATAAGAGCTGGTAAAACCTCTTTGCAGAAACAAAAAAGGACTTGTTGGCCAGCAGTCGTTGTGGTTTTAACAAGAAGTTTGCACATTATTGGCTGAGAGGAGGTTGTTCACTCTCACTACACTGGCACACGTAAAACTGACACGCTGACGCAAACGTGCGAGCTTCCGCTAATGCAGCGCGGCGGTTCGGGTTCAAAGTGTTGATCGTTCCAGTAAACCTTTGCACACATGGCCTTTTTTTCCCTTTTCCCACCGGAACCCTTTCTTTCCTTCGATGACTTTGGGATCTGTAATAGTCGTTTTCCCCCCTTTCTTGCAGTAGAATCGCATCCTACTTGTAGCGTAGATGGGAGGCCCCCATCTGGCCTCCGTGCTCTGCTCGACTGATGTGAACCAGCTGGGCCTGGAATGTCTGGCTCACACAACTTCCACCCGTGAAGCAACGCGCGGCCGGTAACCAGTGACTGCTGCTGTTGCAGAGGAGCACAAATCGCCCCACCAGTGGTAGTCCGCGAATGGGTCGCCTTGTTGGAGCTCAGGTGTTGGTTGATAGCGACTCTACCTCCTCTGTGGGTCCCCCCCCCGACATGGTGGAACTGCTCGCCGCCCCCTCCTCTGGGGCTGATATGTGTGTTGAGGGGCCGTGTTATCCCCCTTTAGGATTAAAACACCAGTGCACAAGCTATTAGTCGCTGGATGATTATCTAAATATAGCTCCCCTTCTGTACACCTCCATCCCCTTTCATTTTCTTGCTGGCTCTACGTTCTAACCCCCCCCCCCGTTAATGGCTCCTCTTGCCTTCACTCATGTATGTGTGCAAGCATCCATGTGGACATCTGCAGTTTTAATGCCCTATAGGCAGAAAAGAAATTGTGCTATTTGTCGGCTGTTATGTGCCATCATTCTTTAAAGCACACATTGCACAGTGAGGAAAAAGGAGGGGGGGGGGGGTGCTGGACGCAAGACCAGAAAAGTACTTTCTTTGGTGCCCTGAAGTATCCCACGCCAAACCTGCCACTCCTTTTTTTTTAATTGTAAAAGGGGAAGGGAAGTGTATTCGGGCAGGAGAAGCAATGAAGTCAAAAGTGGCACATTACATTACATGTCATTTAGCAGACGCTTTTATCCAAAGCGACTTACATTACACTTTTAAACCCATGGCTTTTTCACATTTTTGCCCGGGGAGCAATTAGGGGTTAGGTGTCTTGCTCAGGGACACTTCGACATGGAACATGGGGCAGCCTGGAATTGAACCACCAACCTTGTGCTTCCCAACACACCTTCTCTAACCCCTGCGCCACGACGACCACTGGCACGAGTGTAACCAGATGGTTGATCGCTGTGCCGCTCCCCCACCTCGCTCTGCCCCCCCCTCTCCCCGGGTCGCTCCTTTGGCAAAAGCACAGAGACAGAGTCGTCTAGGGTCTGGTCACTGGATCTCTTTCACATGCGTGTTAAGTCAGTGCCTGAGCTTTGTTGGAGGAGACGCCCGCTGCCAAGTCCTCCGACTGTGAGCCTGCTCCGGCACGACATGGCCCCCGAGCGCCGGAGCAGACCAGACTCACCCCCGTTCCCCCCCCCCCCCCCGTCATATGCAGTTCTCCTAATACATGATGCTTAGTCATGTAGCGGCTCGAGCTGGCGCTGCAGATTTGTCTTATGAGCCATGACTAAATGTTTATACACATATCTAGCGAGCATGAAGAAACACAAACTAGTTCTACGGGTTCCAACATTTTTCAGATTAGTAGTTGTTTTTTTTTCCTGGTTTGCTTTGCTGCAGTGAAGTTTGCCTGCAGGGGGATTAAGTGTTTGTTTTCTTTATGTTCTTTATGCACCATTTCCTTGAGCTACGTGGAAAAGTGAGAGCCGCCAATGTCCCATCTGCCTACAGCTCGGCATGCGGATAGAAATGATGTGCAGCGGCACAGAGAGGCTCTGCTCTCCGTTTGCCTCCCCATATCCTCCGAGGTGAGACCTCCTCTTATCCCCCAACAGAAAGCGCTAGCTGTCAAAGCAAGATGAGGAATGCATACGAGCGCTCTGTCAGCGCGAGTTTGCGTTTGTCAGATGTTGTTGCTCGGCCTGTGTAGTTGATCAAGAAGGCTGTGTGTTTCCCTGATAGAAGATTTAACCATTTCAGTATATTTATAATTCGCATGATCATTTATAGAACTGCGTTGCACCATCGGCTGGGAAAACTCCAGCCAACATGATAAAATATAGTGGGGGGGTAAAATTGTTTTTCTCCTCAGATTGTGAATTAATCCCATGTAATGCAACCAAGCAATAAGTAGGCACTCATCCTTCTCTCTCCATCTCTTATCGGAGCTCTCAAGTCATGTTTTCGTCTCCGCTTCCACGCTGTGTACTCTTCTACAGCAACAACAAATTATTTTCTTCCCGGTAATGAGCAAGACATGCTCTCAGAGCCGATGATGTCCCCACCATAAGGATTCATAACTGACATGAATCCTTATCTTATCTCCCAGGGATGAAATAGGCCAGTATGGTTTAACATCATTTTTTAAAATCTAAATGCATCTATGGGCAATACAGTTGTTTATGTTTTCAGACACTGCAACTGACTTCTCGTCGTTTCGGAAATGTTTCCTTTCCTCTGACTCGTAGGCGAGAAGTTGGAAGCGGCTGTCGTCCAGCTCCGTCCCTCCACCAGTCTGGTAGCATTCAGTGGGATTAGGATTAGTGGCCTTAGACCGGCTTCTTTAACGAGCAGTAATTGATTTGTGTGTTGGGCGTGTCCGACATCACGGCATCGGGGACGGAATCCGGGGGGTGGGTCACGCAAGGTCGGCGAACGCAAGGTCGGCGAACGCCACTTTGCAGCCGCCCGCACCAACGTGGGCCGTCCAGTCAGCTGGCTCTACGGCAGCGGGCCTCTTTGGGGGAGATCGGCACCGGAGGCCATGCTGGGCCTGATTAATCGGGGTTATCCAACTGTGCTGCTGGCTCTCCGTGTAAACAAACACAATCCGTTTGTTGGCCCTGTATTGCACACAATCCGCCGTTGTTTGGATGTGTGGGTGGGGGGGAAGCAGCATTCCGCCCAGAGTAGAAAATCGCTGATGTCAACAGTTTGAACCAAAGGGGGGGAATCAGTCGGTGTAACTGTGCCTCCTCCTCGTTTTTGTCTTTCAGAGCCGTGCTGGAGTGACTGGTCCTGTTCCGGTCCTTCCTGTCCAGCGGCTGTTGGTCCAAAGAGCTGCTCGAGGTGTCTCAGAGAGGAGGATTGCATCCTCACGCGACAATAACCGAGGGAATCAAAGCTCTTCCCCCTTTCTCAGCCTTACCCCCCCTGACCACTCCTACCACTCTGGTTCGTGGTGAACTCCCCCGGTCTCGCCAGCCAGCCAGTCGGTGAGTCCATGGAAGCTGTGTAATCCTCTGTAAAGTAAAGGGCCCGTACGGCTGCGCTTGCTGCCTTTTGTCATGGCGGTGGCTGTTGTTGCTGCGGAGGCCTCTCTCAGGAGAACACAGAAGGCGGCATAAAGCCCACAAAGTGAGGAAGAGCGGGCCGAGTGGGAGACATCGACGCTGCAATTTGTTTGACCGGAGGAGAATGAGCTTCACAGGGCAACGGGTGGAATTCGACGGGGGTGAAAGTACATGATGCACCCGAAAGCGATCCCGAATCGGACCAACTGTCGACTTTGGAGATGTTTGCCACATAGTGGCCTGCAGCGAGGAATGCAGTGAAAAAAGAGAAAAGAAGGAAACATTTTTTTTTTCTTCTTGGTTAGGAGTATTTTTCTATTTTTCCTCATCGGTGGTCCTAATTACAGCCTTTCCCAAGTGCCTTTTTTGTTTCACTTTTTGTCATTTGCCATTTTTCATATAACATAAAGTAACCGTCACATTCAATAGCCATATTTTAGAGTTCCCAAACAAGGTTTGACACCAGCCGCCACCAAATCCATCGTTGGCAACAATCCCTTTTTTTAGAATTCTGCTTGGGGATAATTTACTAAGTACCAGGATTCAGTCCGCTAGAGTCCGGTTGCGACCGAGCAAAGTGACTCCCCGCGCTTCCTTCGCCCAACGCTCGTTGCTTTGACAACACAGCGTCGTCGCCATGATCGGCATCCAGTCCAAATGGCGCTACCTTTTCATGTTCCTGGGCATTCAGCTGGTGGTCATGGCGCTGCTGTCCCGGGAGGGGTACCAGAAGAGGGTCTCCTACTTCATCCGCATCTTCCGCAAGCCTGACGTCACGGGGCTGTCTGGCCGCAACCACACAGCGCTGGGCATCGCTGGAGGGGACGTGTACGCCAACCTCTCCCACCTGTCCAGAAGACACGGCCATGGAGACGTGATGCCTTACTGCCCGAAGACGTCCCCTCTTATTGGTGAGTGGTGTCGTCTGTTACTGAAGGCGGATCGCTTGCCTTCCTGCCTTTTTAAATCTCTCTGTTTCAATATACACAAACTAACTTTGCAGTTTTCCAAGACTAACATGTTGTCATTTATTTTTTTCCCCTTCGGACTAAATTACTGACGGCAGCTGAGAAAACTCGTTAATGGAGTTAAATTCTGCTCATTTGATGACTCCACTGTGTTGTACATCCAGTCAGCATTCGGAGGGCAGTTGTTTCCATGGAAATGTTTTGAAATCAAATTGTTCTCCAAAAATCTTTTTGGTTCTTCACATTTCCTTTTGAGCATAAAGCGTGTAAAGAGTTGTGCAGTCAGCTGCAGCGTGTCGACTGTTGTTCTCTTCATCTGCTCTCTGAAAGCCAGTGGGTGCATGTTGTGCAACTAGAACAAACTGAAGCCCCCATTTGTCCTCCGCTGGATGCACAGTACAATCGTGTGTAGAAGTAGCACTAAAGCTCTAAATGTTTATGGACTATTATGGTTGTTGCAGTTATATTGTTCATTGATGATCAAATAGGTTTAGGAGCAAATTGGAAACGTGTGAAGGGTTATTACAAGTAAGCAGATTAATTGAATTGAAGACGTGGCCTCATGAGCTGAGATTTATAGTTTTTTGTTTTTTAAATTATTTTAAATATTATATTTCAATCTGGTGTTTTTTTATTTAAAATATTTTCAGGCAAATGAGGCAAAAGATGTTTTTCTTTCATGATTTAATCCAAAATCATCCCAAAATTGCGAGCCGCTGCTCCCATTTGCAGCAAAGCTTCCCTGGAAAACTCCAGAAAACTCTTGAAAAGTTTTCCAGTAAATTACTTTGGTTCTTGTTCATTTGAACATGGAATGAATGAAGACTTGCAGGGACATTAATTGAGTAAACGACCACAGTGAGTCTTCTCAGTGCGAGGAACCGATCGCCACCACTTTGATTAAGCACTTCACTAAAAGAAGCTCCAGGCTTACTTACTAAAATACCGTTGAACCTAAAACATCTGCTCTCATCGTGCTGAGCAAAATCCACCCACTCAAGAAGACCGAGATATGATCAAACGCTCCCAGAAGTGAAGGTAGGCAGGGGATCTCGTCCCACATCCTGCTGCTGATTTATTCCACATTACTCTAGAAGGGACCTGCAAAGCAGGCTTAGTTTTGTTTTTTTGCCCCATTGTTCCGATATTACTGTCAGTAATTAACATGCTGATCTGACTTCTTGCCTGTCAACTAAATTTTCAAACGCATCCAGCTGAACTCGCGTGTCCCATCCGATCTGGCTTCCCGCTGGTAACAAGCGGACCGGTTTGTGCTCTCAGGCGGGCCGATCCACGTCAGCTTTCCGTCGGGCCTCACGCTGGCGGAGGTCCAGAGGAAAAACCCACTGGTGGTGCGCGGGGGACGCTACAGGCCGCCCGACTGCGAGGCGAGGCACCGGACGGCCATCATCATCCCCCACAGACACCGGGAGCATCACCTCAAGTTCCTGCTGTACTACTTGCATCCCTTTCTACAGCGGCAACAGCTCAACTACGGGATTTACGTCATTCACCAGGTGAAACACACACACGCGCAGCCCAGGCCCTGTTTGAGTAAGATCTCACTCTGTGCTTCGGTTGATCTAACGTTAGATCTGGCGTGTTGGATGATCAACTCCTTCATCACGTCGAGTCCCATCGGTTTGTATCCACTACAGTTCAGACTGGATGAAGAGTGCCCTCTAGTGGAGGTTTTTAATCTCCATGTAAACGTTGATTTATGCTTGTTTACTCTCCGTGAGATGGAACTGTGATTTGCAGATATTATTGTCTCGTCCCTTAATTACCTTACCCGTTCACCTCCCAGGCCGGAAACTACACCTTCAACCGGGCCAAGCTGATGAATGTGGGTTTCCGGGAGGCCATGAAGGAGGAAGACTGGGACTGTCTCTTCTTCCATGACGTGGACCTCATCCCCGAGGACGATCGCAACACCTACGTCTGCGACTCCAACCCCAAGCACGCGGCCATCGCCATGGACAAGTTCGGCTACAAGTACGTCCTTCCTCGTCTTTGCCCGGGGAGGGGGGGGCAGGCAGACCATAGAACAATCTGTGTGCCACGTGTTTATGAAATACTTAAAATTAAAAACCTCTCCAGGCTTCCGTACAAGATGTACTTCGGAGGAGTGTCTGCTCTGACGCCGCTGCACTACCTGAAGATGAACGGCTTTCCCAACAACTACTGGGGCTGGGGGGGAGAGGACGACGATATCGGAGTCAGGTGAGAATAACGTGGGGGAGGGTGATTATGCATCTCTAGCACACGTTGAGGTTTTCAGTGCCCGAGCGCTGCTGGTCTGAATTGAGACTGACTCGTGTTCCCCGTCTGCTCAGAGTGACTCTGGGGGGGATGTACATCACTCGTCCATCAGTGAAGGTCGGCCGCTACAGGATGATTAAACACAAGCTGGACAAAGGCAACGATGTGAACCCCAAGAGGTACGTTAAACCAGTTCATGTCTTTGGGTTCACGTGTCGAGGTCAAGGGTGCAGACTGAGCCGATAAAAACATCAAACTTCTCTTTTTAAGCTTTATTACACGGTGGGGGGATCAGATGGCAGAGGAAGAAACCCACAGTGGTTTTAGTGTACTGTACCAGTAGAATGGCGTATTCAAGGCTTCGGTCTCTGCTCCACGCGTGCAGGTTCAACATGCTGGCCAAGACGAGGCAGACGTGGAAGTCGGACGGGATGAACACTGCTGAATACGAGACAATCTCACGGCAGTACATGCCTCTCTACACCAACATCACGGTCAACATCGGCACCGAGGCCGGTCTACACCCACCTCCTCCTCCACCCCCTGCCAAAGCTGGAGTCAAAGAACCTGGCGGAGGGCCGGCTAAAGGGCCGGCTAAAGGGCCGGCTAAAGGGCCGGCTAAAGGGCCGGCCAAAACCTCTGCCAGACTGAAAGAGGCCCACACGGAGAAGAAGAGCACTCAATAGGAGCCGTAATGACTGTTCAGCGTGGCACTACTTCCATGGGATAATCCTGGTGGTGGTTTTTCTCCACCTGGAGTTTTCTTTCCTATTTTCAGATTCAGCGTCTGTTTGTGGAAGAGTTGGTTAGCGCTGGTTTAACATTGTTCTGCCTCGCGGACACACCGGGGTGCTCGTTTGGGTGATTGAAGCACCCGATGGATTAAGAATAAGAACGATTGATGGGGATTCGTCAGCCCCCCTCTCCCCCCCATGCTGGTCCCTGTACACCACTGATTCTTCTTCTTCTTCCCGGGGAGCCACAGTGAAGCGTGAGCGACAAAAGTTGGACTCTGTGAGTTTATATATCTACGGCGCCGTGGTCGCTGTTTAAACCTTGTGATGCCTTTAGAAGCCTGTACTTCCTTTTTTTTTTTTTTTTGTGTCTTTTCACTCGTACCTTACGTTGTTTAGATATTTGGGTTTACTGAGCGCTGGCTGCAATTTCCAGCAGTCGCTCTTTTTTTTTTGGTCGTGATTCCAATGCCTAAACCAGTGAAATAGGTGGTTTCTGGTTTCCAGTCGAGTGTGAAGCTGCTACAATAAGTACTGAATGAAGAAGGCGCACAGATGTGTGTATTGCTGCTTCTGACACAACGGTGCGCGTGTCCCATCTGTCTGGTTGAGAGATGTCTGCCTGTATCCGTTGTGATTTGCGTATATCAAAAAAAAGACAGCCGATGCTGTTCGTATGAACGAGAAAAGTTCTGTACTCGGAGGCCCAAAGGTACAGTTCCTTTTGTGTAGCATATCAAACACCTGCAACATTTGACTGAATCTCGTCTTTGTGCTTTTGCCTTTTTTCAGAGCAGGTGTCTTCAGATGAGCTTGAGATTCACATCAAAATGGAGTTTTTCTTTCTGTAGCCGTGTACTTTATATCTCTGTATCCCTCAAGAGTGCCAGCTTCCTCCCGTTACCCTTCATCGTCGAGAAATGACCTGGAAAAAGCTTTAGCGCCGCCCACCCCCACATGGTTATTTCTTCAGCATTATCCGGTCCAGGAATGTAGATTTTCTAAATGCTGCTGTTTCAAGCTCACGGTGACGTAGCCAAACAAGAAGGGTCGCACAGTGCCGCTGGCGAGAGATCAAACGAAACAAAATGTTTCCAATGTAGTGAGCCTGTTGATCAGGAAATTGGTCTCCCAGCTCGACTGTGTGGGTCTTTTTGTTTCCCGACAAACGTGTCTTCCACTCTCAATCACCCGGAGATGTCCCCCCCCCCAACCCCACTCTTCCACTATCGTGCCCCCTGACCTGCATGTCGGCTTCACTTCTCTCCACTCTTGACAGATTTGATTGTAAACCCGAGAGGTACTGGCGCTCCCACCCGGTGAGGGGGGGGGGGGGGGTGGGGGGTGAGGGAGCCGTGCTGATAGCTGAAACCAAAAATGACTGCGTGTGCGTGTGGACGGTATGCGTGACGTGAATAAACATTCTCTTCCTACCAATATTTGTAGCATATTTAAATTGTGTTGCAATCTTAAACCAACAGGTATTTAGTTTTCCCCACATTTACAAACCCTGCAGTTCATTTAGAGAAGGGATGAGAATAGTTAATGATGAGGGACTTTGTTTTTTCTACTGGAAACGCAGCTACACGTCCTCGTGGAATTTGTCCGCTGATGAGAAGCTCAGCGAGTGGTTCCCTGTGATTCCCATAAATAGACGACTATATACTGGTATATTGTTTTGATGTGTATTCGTATTCAACTCTTATGGCCTTAGTGACACACTCAATACTCTTGGACACTTACACAATAGCAATTTTTATACAAAGACTAAATATGCATGGCAACCAAGCTTTTAGTGAGAGAATGTTCTGGACACGATACGGAGGTGAAGCAGCGCTCATCCGTGCGTGCGTGCGTGTGCGTGCGTGCGTGTGTGTGTGAAGTCACAACCTACATTTCTGCATCGTTTACTTGACCTGATTATTTTTTTTAATTTAGCTACTTGTATTAGATTTGATTCCTTTCTGCTGTGGTCATGCTGCCCAGTCACAAGCGAGTACCGTGTGACTTTAGGAGTTATTTCTGCTCATTATGAATTCTGCACAGTCCATAGTGGCCTTAATTTCATTAATAAACTGAATATTCAAAAAGATTTTTGTTTCGTACCTTCAAATAAAGTGGCGTTTGCGTCCCTCTCAATGACGTTCCGCCAGGAGCAAACAAAGGTATTCATTAATTATTTGACTGAAGTTCTAAAAGTCCGGTTCTCACGTATCGTTCATGTAAGGGGGGAAAAAAGCTTTCTGCTCTTTAGATCATAGCACACGGGTGAAGTGTCACATGCTGTTTTTCCATGAGAAGTTTTTCTTAAAAACCAACAAACTCAAAGGGATGTTGACAAAAATGAACGGCCCTGCAAAATAACCTTTTTTTTTTTTTTTTTTTAATTTCTATTTTTCCTTTCAACAGAATGCAATAGAGCCCTGTTAATGCTTTTTGAATAAATGTAATGCTGACCCCTCAGTTGTGTGTGAATCGAGAATTCAGAGTTGGGACTAGTACAGATTTTTTACTAATAAAAACAAACCGAATAAAAAATGTAGTGAGGAAAAGTACAAAAACCTTGAGGCATCTTCAACGAATTGGCTATTATGATAGAAATGACTTGAGCTGCAATAAAAAAAACTGTCATTAGTACATAAACTGCAAGTTGTTTAAATATATTGTCACGTAACAAAATGCACATTAAAAACCGTGTATCTGTCACAATCACTGAAACGTCCCCTTTAAGTCATAATGCACAATAACCACTTCGGATGGACGTTTTATTTTGCAACCCATGTGTTGACCGCATTTTCACACACTAACCATTAATATTTATTGTATGAGTGTGTGACTTCATTACCAGTTTTGATTCCTGACTTCCGAGATAAATGGAGACCACGGCCATACCGCTCTGATCCTGATAACCTCCAATCACAGAAAAGCACAGAGGGGCTTATTAGTACTAAGCAGACCTGAAAACGCCCGTTGCTGTGAGCTTAAGACGGTACAGTGGTGTGGTGGTTGAGCCCATAATTCATTAAAATACGGACAACTTAATTAAAAATGAACCCTATTCTTTAAGTTCTGCATAGTTGTCACTATGAGATAGATATTTGGTGTGCACAGATCTTTTACAGCATAACATGAAAACATGAGACGAGGATGAGACCTCCACGCATCCCGCTGGCCCGGCAGCCTGCAGCAGATAAAACCATTGAGCCCTCCATCAGCTCCTGGGCCTCCCCGGTCGTCATGGTTCCCAAACAGAATGATTCGTTGTGTGGATTCCAGGCCCTGCAACAAGGTGACCGAAAAGGACCCCTAATCCCTTCCAAGCATCGACAAGGCCCTCAAAACAGTGGCCAGCTGACGTAATGACAATTCCAAGCACAAAGCGTTCTGAAGAAGAGAAATTACACTTCAGAATTTAACACATAAACGTGCATGTCACATTAAAGCAATGTTCACAGTCCCGTGCATTCAGATGCTAAGAAACAGATTGAGGTTTGTACCTGAGCGATCAATCAAATCCCAACATGAATGAACACAATGCCCGAAAAGTGATTTCCAAGGTGCGTACTGTAACTTGTATCAGTTTGCTATTTTGTATTTCACCTGTTCTTAGAAGATAACAGACTTTAGTTCACCCTAAACTAACTATTAAACAAACCAGAGCCAGTTGTTGGTTCTTGTCCTCGGCCCTCTGTGGGGAAGGAGGGAAGTGCATGGCGGCTTGAGGCAGCAAAGCCGTTAAGGCTGGTTTGGGGGTAGGTTCCACATGTGGATTCTTGTGTGGGGTATTGGGTTTCTGTTCAGTTGTGGCAGACCTCTGTTCATAGGTGACGGGTCTCTGTTAAAGTGTGGCAGACCTCTGTTCATAGGTGACGGGTCTCTGTTAAAGTGTGGCAGACCTCTATTCCCTGGAGCTGCACCTTGGTCCGCCGGAGACGGGATTGTGACATCAACTTGAGGTGGCTTGAGGTGCTCTTTCTGAACCGCCGTATTGGTGACCGCGCTTGCGCCTGCGGCCCTTCGAATGTCGTCGATGACCCCGCCCACGGAAGCCCTCAGAGACGGGTTGGGGTCCACCATCCTACACACGGAATGGCAGTACGGCTGATCCCCCATGACGTCCCTGATCTTGGCGGGGCAGACGCTGGGCGTGTGAAGTCGAATGCGGGCGCAGAGCTCCGCGATGATCTTCCCCATGGCCCACACGTCCGAGCGCTGGTCCCTCTGGGTGCCCATCTGCAGAACCTCAGGGGCCGAGTAGGCCGGGTTCCCCATGTCCATGGCAGAGCTGAGGCCAAATTTGAAAAACTTTGCCAGTCCGAGGTCAATGATGACGGCTCTGTTTGTACCGTGCTCCACCTGGAGGACAAATTATATTTGGTCATGTTTAATGTATCTCTATTTTCCAGATTGCAGGACAGCAATGTAAATATTTCATTTCACGTTGAAAGGCTGCATGGAAACCTTCGTGCAGGATGCTGACGGCCCACGCGGGCCTCCACTCACCATGATGTTGTCAGGCTTGAGGTCTTGATGGACAATATCTCTGGAGTGGAGGTGAAACAGCCCTTCACACATGCCGAGGATGATGGTGCCTTTGATAGATGGAGACAGCTGCAGAGGCACAAATACAAGATCAAGTTCAGCTGGACGGGCATCAAGTATCTGAACCATGAAATAGAAACCAACTTCATCACAGTTGATTCAGCGTGAAGTGAACTACTAAGTCACATCTATATTTGTCCAGATTTCATTAATAAACCGCAAGCTTAATTGGAAACAAGCCTCTGCTCCAAAAATGGCACACCCATGAAAAAAAGTGTAATAACTCTGGAACTACTTTGTCTATTTGTACAATTTATTTGTGTGGGGGTAAAGGGAAACCCCTATAAATGTTATACTCTGTAACAATCAGTTTATATGTACTGTTGAAAAAATATATTAATATTATAGTACTAGTCCCAACCTGGTTCTGGCTTGTTTGGGCCCATTTGGGGTCTGCTTGAAGATAATCTTTATCCTAAACCGTTGCACACTACACCTGTCCATGGTGACCTTCCTTATTTAGCCCAAACTCTTTGTAAAAAATAAATAAATATCATCATAGCCAAATTAGGGTTATAGTGTGTTCATAACTTTTATAAGAAGCAATCGTGGTTTGAGAATTGTTTTCATTGTTGGTGATACATTCCTTAGTTTCAACGTGGATCGTAAAGCTGCTGCTGATAACTTTACCTGTATTTTAGAATTTGATGCTTTGAAGATGGTGGTCTCTAAGTCCTCCCCAAAGATAAACTCCAGAGGAATGATCCATTTCCCGTCTTTGAGATTTATGTTGCCCAGGAGCTTCACTATGTTGGGATGTTTTGTCTTTCTGCACAGACGTGACCGTGGTCATGGAGGGAAAATGAATAAATATGTAAGCAAATAAATACTCCCTGGGTACCCTGATGGGGGGTTAAAAATAACGCAAGTGGTACTGGAAAAATGACTTTCAAAATAAGGGTCTATCTTCCCTCAGGTTAGCCAGATGTTTTGTTCACCTTAAATGATATTCACGATATTTGAAATGAAAAGCACTTTCCATGAAACAATCGTTACCATTTGCTCCCATTTTGTGACGGTCATCAATGATCTTGTATCTTCAAATATGTCTATTGTATTTCTCTGTTTTTGTGATGGTCAAGACTTGTGCCCTAGGGGGCATTAAAGGTATGTAGCTTTGACATCTGGGGAAATTACTACGTTAAAACATCTGAAGAGTTCAGAGTATCTTAACAGTTTTTCACTTGTACTAAGTTGACATTATTAAAACCCCTCCTACTTACTTGTACACCTCACACTCTCTCTCCAGGTCCTTCCTGTTGATGAGGTGTTGGGGGACCTTCTTTATTGCAGCCCAGGTGTCGTTGTACTTCTGCTTGTACACCTTCCCAAAGGCTCCCTGTGCCAGAGTGCCGGTGGGGTACGCCATCGAGGCCTCAGCGGGACGACTGCAGAGTGAGGGAAAATAACTTTTTTATTTCTTCGTACTTGTCCTTTCAACAGAATGCAATAGAGCCCTGTTAATGAGTTTTGAATAAATGTAATGTTGACCACCCAGTTGTTTGAAAATCTGGAATTCAGAGGTTTTTTTTAACTAATAAAAACAGACCGAATAAAAAATGTAGTGAGGAAACATACAAAAACCTTGAGGGGCATATTTAACGAATTGGCTATTATGACAGAAATGACCTGAGCTGCAATAAAAAACAATTCTGTCATTAGAACATGAACTGCAAGTTCATAAATATATATAGTAAATATATTGTCACATAACAAAATGCACATTAAAAAACATGTATTATCTTTGTCACAATCACTGAACCTTTCCCAACATCCCCATTAAGTTATAATGCACAATAACCACTTCGGACGGAAGTTTTATTTTCGACCTGTGTATTGACTCTATTTTCACACAGTAACTATTAATACATTTATCGTATGAGTATGTGACTTCACTCTTGGGGCCGCATCCTCCTCTGGAAGTCTCTGGTCGGCTCGGGTCCGCCGGCCGGGACCAGAGCCATTTGTTGGTTCTTCTCCTCGGCCCTCTGTGGAGAAGGAGGGAAGTGCATTGCGGCTTGAGGCAGCAAAGCCTTAAACGGTGGTTTGGGGGCAGGTTCACATTTCGGTGGTGGTGGATGCTTGTGTGGTATTGGGTCTCTGAAAAATTGTGGCAGACCTCTGTTTATAGGTGGCGGGTTTCTGTTCAATTGTAGCAGACCTCTGTTCGCTGGAGCTGCAGCTCTGTTCATAGGCGATAGATCTCTGTTTGCCGGAGCTGCACCTCTGTTCATAGGCGATAGATCTCTGTTCCCTGGAGCTGCACCTTGGTCCGCCGGAGACGGGATTGTGACATCAACTTGAGGTGGCTTGAGGTGCTCTTTCTGAACCGCCGTATTGGTGACCGCGCTTGCGCCTGCGGCCCTTCGAATCTCGTGGATGACCCCGCCCACGGAAGCCCTCAGAGACGGGTTGGGGTCCACCATCCTACACACGGAATGGCAGTACGGCTGATCCCCCATGACGTCCCTGATCTTGGCGGGGCAGACGCTGGGCGTGTGAAGTCGAATGCGGGCGCAGAGCTCCGCGATGATCTTCCCCATGGCCCACACGTCCGAGCGCTGGTCCCTCTGGGTGCCCATCTGCAGAACCTCGGGGGCCGAGTAGGCCTGGTTCCCCATGTCCATGGCAGAGCTGAGGCCAAATTTGAAGAACTTTGCCAGTCCGAGGTCAATGATGACGGCTCTGTTTGTACCGTGCTCCACCTGGAAGACAAATGATATCTGGTCACGTTTAATGTATGATGTATCTCTATTTTCCAGATTGCAGGACAGCAATGTAAATATCTCATTTCAAGTTGAAAGGCTGCATGGAAACCTTCGTGCAGGATGCTGACGGCCCACGCGGGCCTCCACTCACCATGATGTTGTCAGGCTTGAGGTCTTGATGGACAATATCTCTGGAGTGGAGGTGAAACAGCCCTTCACACATGCCGAGGATGATGGTGCCTTTGATAGATGGAGACAGCTGCAGAGGCACAAATACAAGATCAGGTTCAGCTGGACGGGCATCAAGTATCTGAACCATGAAATAGAAACCAACTTCATCACAGTTGAGAAAAAGAGAAGAGAAAATAAATATCATCATGGTCAAATTAGGGTGATAGTGTGTTCATAACTTTACACTTTTATAAGAAGCAATCGTGGTTTGAGAATTAGTTTCAATGTGGATCGTGAAGTTGATGCTGATAACTTTACCTGTATTTTAGAATTTGATGCTTTGAAGATGGTGGTCTCTAAGTCCTCCCCGAAGATAAACTCCAGAGGAATGATCCATTTCCCGTCTTTGAGATTTATGTTGCCCAGGAGCTTTACTATGTTGGGATGTTTTGCCTTTCTGCACAGACGTGACCGTGGTCATGGAGGGAAAATGAATAAATATGTAAGCAAATAAATACTCCCTGGGTACCCTGATGTGGGGTTAAAAATAACACAAGTGGTACTGGAAAAATGACTTTCCAAATAAGGGTCTATCTTCCCTCAGGTTAGCCAGATGTTTTGTTCACCTTAAATGATGTTCACAATATTTGAAATATAAAGCACTTTCCATGAAACAATCGTTGCCATTTGCTCCCATTTTGTGACGGTCATCAATGATCTTGTATCTTCAAATATGTCTATTGTATTTCTCTGTTTTTGTGATGGTCAAGACTTGTGCCCTAGGGGGCATTAAAGGTATGTAGCTTTGACATCTGGGGAAATTACTACGTTAAAACATCTGAAGAGTTCAGAGTATCTTAACAGTTTTTCACTTGTACTAAGTTGACATTATTAAAACCCCTCCTACTTACTTGTACACCTCACACTCTCTCTCCAGGTCCTTCCTGTTGATGAGGTGTTGGGGGACCTTCTTTATTGCAGCCCAGGTGTCGTTGTACTTCTGCTTGTACACCTTCCCAAAGGCTCCCTGTGCCAGAGTGCCGGTGGGGTACGCCATCGAGGCCTCAGCGGGACGACTGCAGAGTGAGGGAAAGCTCATTTCAATTATCGCTTTGAAGCGCAGAACAAACATTTCTCTATTACAAAAGCTTCTTTTCAGAACCAGACCAGGTAGCCTTTAGAGGAAATTAATATTCTCGGAAAGGTGCGTCACTTCTGTCGAGTAAGACTGGTTCAGGCATCCTTCAGAAAGTCAGAGCGTCATCATCCGACTGGACGGGTGTTTAGTTTCACTTAAGTAGAATAATATTAGACTAGAATAATATTAGACTAGAATAATATTAGACTAGATGGACAGATTAGAGACCAGATGTGGGCGGGGATTGAACCATTCTGGAATCAGCATAACCTAAAGTCAGTCGATCATCTTCTACACCCCTCATCCTTAGAGCGTCGCAAACCAATCCCAGTTAGCATCGGGTGAGACACGCACTCACCCTGGACTGGTCACCAGTCCATTGCAGGTCCGACATGAGTACAGACATTCACTCTCCCATTTACACACTACTGGCACTTTTAGAGTTACTAATCAACACATCCTGGATGTCTTTTTGGAAAGAAGCCATAATACCGTGAGGGAACCCTCACAGGCACGTGAAGAACACGCAAACACCAGCCAGAAAAGTTGCTGAACAGGTTTGAACCCGGAACCCTTTTGCCACTGACTAACCACCACGATACCAATCTCAATCCCGAAGTGTCGCCAGAACATGAATAAATAAAGAAAGAAAAAAGAAAGCAGGTCCCTTCAGGAAGGAACCCTGACTGCACCTGATCTGTGAATACCTGCTTCGACTGACATGTTTATTGTTTTCAGAACGTTGAAGCGCGGCACATCTTGCAAAGACTTTCAGCTTCTTTGTTGTAGGACGGAGGTATTTTTTCGAAAGCTGACGCACTGGTTGTTTGTCTCTGCGTGAGCTGGAGACCTATATGTTGTCCTATGTTGTACCAAAAGAAATCTACTCACGTTTCTGCTGTAGAGGGAAAGCCGCTGCTTCAGGTCTGAACACGGATGCACATAGTTGCCATCCTTTATACTCGCCTACACGCCTTCACGTGTCCCGTCCACCGCTTCCAGCGAAGGAGGCACGCCTCGGCAACGCAAGACTGTGAAACACACCAATTACCAAAGAACATGGCTGATAGACAGATAGGTCATGTGACTGTGTGGATGAGTTGCACTGATGCAGCAGTGATGAGGCAGAAGGGGGCGGCGGCTTTCCCACACCTGTGACCAGGTGGAAAGTACAGCAGTTGCACCTCTTATAAAATCTAATGTGGAAGGCCCAATAAAGGGGTTAGGTATAAAACAGTGAGCTACAGACAGCTCACATCTTAACAAGAGACGGTCCTCCAAACCACAACGACAGTATCGATGTTTGTGGCACCCACAGGATGAATCCTGCTGACGTTGTCAACCCCCCGACATTTTCTCTAGCCGTATTATGTCCTTTTGTATGCATCAAGTATTAAGGGAACGGCAGACTGGGAGCTGAACAAGGGCCCACAGGGTGAAGCTGTGCAGAAGGGGATTCTGTCTTCCATTACAGCCTCTTCTTTAGTGTGTCCTGACATCTTTATAAGAGGCTCACAATACGATTTTTTTGTCTTTTACTGTGAAAAAAGAACTGCGTGAACTCTTGGCCATTTTCTTTGCCTTTGTAGGACAGATATGAGCACTTTCATGGATCTAACAATTGGACATTGAATCGGTATTTTTTACAAGCCCTTTCAATAAATCAAACTTTTATTTCAGACTCAAGGTGCAGATAGTCCTTTCTTTCCATTATATTATTTATGAATTTCTATTAATTAATTTATTAATTTGTATATGACCTCTGTATTTCTTATATATAAAGGCAAAAAATACAAACCACGCAGCTGTCCACTCAGGATTTAGTTACATAAAAAAAAATCAAGTCAAGTCAATCTTCTTGATTAAAGCTTACTGCCACCAGATGGGGATCTTGATTAGATGTCTTGACTAACGCTACTTCCTTGTTTGAATTTTCCAACAGGTTGATTCCAGTTTCTCTAACGTTACCTTCTTGTCTGATAAAAATGGCTGATCCGAGGAATAGCCTTTTACATTCTCCACCACAAAGTAAGTGTTTATTTAAAGTCCACCATTTATCATCTTTGAGGAAAACAAAACGTTTTCCTTTGGTGCCTGCTACATTTCATTCATTCTTGACCTGATTACCGGCTCTGTTTGAATCTTTGTCCTCTGGCAACTAAACTAAATTACTTTTTGATTTGAATACGTTTTGAGGTCACACACAGCTTCTGTTTACCGCGGTGACCCAGGATTTCCTTTCTGTTATGGTTTTAAAAGCTGACATTGTGTGAAACTAATAGTAGAGGCATGTGACGCAGTTGTCATCCATACTGGAAACGGTTTCGTTATCGTTATCATTGTTATTGAATGAATAAACTATTATAGTGTTTCCTTTCCAGTTAAGGATCGACATAGAGTGTAAACCTCTTAACAGCAGTAGATTATTTAATTTAACGTGATCAGTGCTTAAGACAAAACACTTGGACACTGTTTCGTGAATAACAACTATCATTAGTTGTTTAACATACTTTCATATTTTACTCTCCAGGCCTACACACCCAGGAGAGCGGGTAAGTTTATTTTCTCATCTTGTTTGGGTGAATCTGTATGTTTATGCATCACTTGTTCAGTAACGGCTGGAGTCATTCGGACGTCTGTGGCTTTAATATCATTTGATCATATACTCCAATTCACTTCACAGATATTTCTCTTGTTTTCACATTCCAGCGAGGGGGGCCTCTCCTCCTACATGAAGCATCAATTCAATGATCATTGCAATAAACATGCTTGGGCTGCGGCAGAAAGAGGCAGCTCTGTGATCCCCATTCCGATGGAGAATCTGGACATCTGTGAAGAGCTCTGGCACGCTGCTGGTCCAAAGCCCCACCCTGTGGCTGCTGAGGGGGGCTTCACGCAACCCTCCGCTGGAGCTGTGGTCCACAAAAACTACATTCCACCACAAACGCCGTCAGAAGTGGAAACTTTCAAAGCTTTAGCCACAACAACGGCGATTGCAGAAGAGCACGTGGAGGGGGAAGAAGAAGACAGCTGCTCCAAGATGGCCGCCGGTTCAAAATGCCCCCCACTGGCACCTGGAGGATGGGGGCGGAAGAGAAAGTACCGTAAACGTAATTACATGAATTGATTTTGAATTGTATTTGGATTACTTGAATATAATTATTTTTTTTCCTTTTTTCAATCTTATGTGATGATACAGTATTACTGAAGTAACACTCAGTTGGTACAATTTAATTCAACATCTCTTCTATAAATTCCTATAATTATCACAAACACCTCTCAATATATTCATACAGGTGTATAAAGACCACTCAGCATATAATTCTTATGTCTCACTCAGTGTAATATCACTCTTTGCAGTGCACCTCCTCTGTATGATGGCGATCACGATTCTTCCGCTCTCTGAGGGCCTTCCAGGTGTGTGCAGTTCATTGCTGTATTTATTTACCTATAGAAGTTTAAGAACATAATAATTCACTCTGCTTTGATGAACATCTACCAACATGTTATCCACCATACAGCAGGAGCTAATCCTGCAGCAGACCAAGAGCGTGAGTTAAGACACACTTAATACACTCGGTTATTAATGTAACACAAAATACAACTGTAAGATTTCTCTTGTCAATATTTTTCTGGGCTTTGACTGCAGCAAAGTGTTTCACCTGCAAGGACAAAGACAGATGCCCAAATCTGACGAAGATATTTGAGACCGATGAGGACGGCCACCTCTACCAGAGAGGCCCCAATGAAACATTCCCAGAATGCTCCGGGGTCTCTCCACCTCTGACCAAGAGCTGCACGGTGTGCGGAGACCAATCCGGGATTGTCATCCTCTGCTCCAAGGACGTCGGGCCGAGGATCGACGTGGAAGATGGCGAACAAATTGACGTCATTCCTACAGTCTGCGTGTATCAAAGTAAGGCCGCAAATGTCTGGGTTGAATCTGGAATAACTTTAGTTGAAAAAGACAAAATTGGAGCTGCATATAAGTGATGTTTTGGCGCTACGTCAATGATACTCAACCTTGTGTTAATTCTCATTTGGTGAGCAGATGATGGCACAAAATAACGGTCTATGTGAAAAGGTGTCCCTGCTCCTCTCCCATTCTAATCTAATTCACATCAAAACCCTGTCAAGCAAGTCTTGGTCATCTTTAAAGTTTATTGCAGTATTCAGTAGTTCTGGTCAAAAGTCAGTGGCCCTCGGTTTCTCCTTGTACTCAAACCCACACTCTCTCCCACAAACGGATTGAACATTAACAAACAGTGGCGCTTTCATGTCGTTATCAGTGCCTGGGTCGTACCAACTAGCGGCGGGAGGGGGGGGGTGGTGGTTTAACGTGTTTTTGTTGGTCAAATTTCATCCACACTGAACAAAAATATGCTGTCAAAATAATAGCGTCGTATTTTATAAACTCGCCCTGCTCTCATAAACATGTCTTTGGGGTTAATTTAATCCAACGTTGAACATAAAAACAACCCGAAATCTCCGTGTTTCGCAACCGTCTGCCACCTGCCTCTGGAAGCGCACCTGTGGGTGGCGCGGCTGACGTGACGCGTTCAGGTACCCCCCCTCCACCCACGGCTCACAACGCACCAAAGACACACAAAATGGAACTGAAACTTCCTGGCTGAGGAAAATTACGCTTACTTAATATTATGCTCAAGGTGGGGTGTTGTCGGTGTATTTGAGGAAGTAATAGTAAGACAGGTCGACTGAAAGCTCGGAGAAAGAGGATTAAACATGTTTTGGACGTTAATTGTCGCGGCCTTGATGGCAACAGGTAAGTCGGTGTGTTGTTTTTTTCAAACAGGGTGGGCCCTCTTCCGTGAAAACTACGTCGATAAAAACAGCTCCTATACCTGCTCGTTTTCCTTTAGTTTGGTCGCGGGTTGTACGGAATTCCCTATCAAATGTTCAAACAATCGTTTATCAGGCGACCTCGTTGAGACAAATAACAACCTGTTGGAGTGTTTCCATTTGGCTTTGTACTTGTGCTCGGCCACATTTCAGAGGGAGCTGCTAAAGCATGGCGCCATCAAGTACTTCACTATTCGAGAAGGTACTTGTGCTTCAACGGCACGCAATACTAACGTTAATATTTTGTAGTGATACAACATTAAATATGTAAGTTCTGTAGGTACATTTTTCAGATTTAACACTCAGCTGTGACTTGTAACTAATTCAGTAGTTTTAGGAAATTATTTCTTCTTTCATCACTGACAGCTTTTTCCTTATTTTCCTCTTATTATCTTAAATCTCTCTTTACAATAAAACAGCTTCTATGTTTTGCATCTTGTTGTCACGGTATTCGTTTTCAAACAGACATCAATGTAGTTATATAATGTATACAATATAATATTGAACATTATTATAGTTAGGAAATAAGGCAACCTATTCGCTTAATGTACAAATGACTAAAATGCCTGTTTATTAACAGATCTCTTCTAGTGTAGCAACGTTTCATTAAAGAGTGAGAGTGTCACGCGGTTAAATCTACGAACAGAACATAAGCAAAGCTTGAACAATGTATACAACGTGTTTTAAAACCAATTCCATGGTTCTCTGAATAATTACAGAAGTAAATAAAACACAGACACAGGGGTATTGTGTTTTATTTAACCACAGGTGTTGCCATGTGGAAGTACTTTTTTATATGTAAAAACTGTTTCTTTGTAGTTTTTTATTCATGCTCCTTTTGTGTTTCTGTTTTACATTGTTTATTTAGGGCCTTGACTTTGTAAGATCAGCAATGTGGGAAAAGTCACATGAGTAGGAGAAAAGTTGAGTTTTGCCACAGCAAATGAGCCCCTCTAGTAAACGCTGTCTGGCTTTAAATCATATTTATTTTCAAACAAAATAGCAAAGTCTCGACCGTATCCAAAGTTATTCCTGCGTCCCCATTGAAACCGCATGAATGCAGTCATACTCTTATTGGTCCGGTGACTCATCACACCCACTCGGTGAAACTGGCGGCGTGGAGATACCGTCTGCCGCTTCCAACGCCCTGGAGGTATGGCGGAGTAACCGGAAACAATAACACAGTATTTTTGATATTAAAAAATCCGATATTTCCTCCCAGAGTCCGCCGTGGGCATCTCGGTGCAGTGTCCCACCAAGAGGTACGTCGTCATCCTCTTCCAGCCCGTCACCCTCACCTGCAACTACCAGACGACGGCCACTCAGTCCCCCGTCGTCACCTGGAAGTACAAGTCATACTGCCGCGACCCCATCCAGGCCGCGTTGAATCCCAGCAGCGCCGATTCCATCCTGTCCCAGAACAACCCCAACTTCGACGCCAACATCGAGTGCGCCGACAGCCAGAGGACGGTGCGCATCGTGGCCTCCAAGCAGGGCAACGCCGTGACCCTCGGGACGGATTACCAGGGCCGCAAGATCAGCATCCTAAATAGTGAGTCCACCGAATCCGAAAACACCTGTTTTTTGTTCTTCTTTTCTTTTACATGGCACACGGAAACATCTTGTTTTTTTGTTTGTTTTTGTAAAGTCAGATACTGTAACAGAACACGTCCTGTCAAAACCTTGTGTGACTTGTTCTGTGTGAATGAGCTTCTCAAACTGAATCAGCATTAATGTTTCCACATGGGAAAGAAAGCTGGCAGGTTGTGGCCGACATGATTAGTCATGTTCAATATTCAGACATTTATTTTTCCCATTTGCAACAAGCACAGGCCACGTGAACCGGCACTGAAGCGGGACATAACATAAAGAAAAGGAAAGAGCCCCAAACTAGTGTATTCATGGCGTGTCTTTGTCTCCAGCAAGTGTCCTGCTCAAGTTCCCTTCATCTACAGACGCTGCCGGGTTGTTATTCTCTAATGGAGCCTGGCCTCTTAACCTCTTAGCCTCTAAAATAATGTATTATTATTAGCCACACAATGAAACACTGTACTTGAACCTTGCAGCACAGGCCAAGTTATCCTGAGAGTCTTTGTTTAGTCTGTGCAATTTGTCCGACAAACACGCATTTAACCATCTTTTAATAACCGCCGGGTTCCGCCGACCGACTTTTATTCAATTAGTTCTTTCTTTACGGAACAGACATTCTGATTTGAGCGTAGTTCATCATTGCTGAATGTATCAATATGCACGTTTCCTGACTGAGACCTCCTTGGGAAGATAAATCCTGTAGTCGAACCAATGGCTGTGTTGTTTCCCACAGATGCAGACCTCAATCTGGCACAGACGGCGTGGGGCGACAGCGGGGTCTACGTCTGCTCCGTGATCTCCTCCCAGGACCTTTCAGGGAACGGAGAAGACTTCACGGAGCTTATCGTCCTGGGTGAGTTGCATTCGTAGGCTCATCAGGTCAGACGTGTGCGTGCGCGTGAGCCACTGTCTCTTCTTCTTTTTCTTCTTCTTCTCCTTTTTCTTTAGTGTTCTCCTCCCCCAGTCGCATAAGTGTGGTTAAACAAAGGTCATCCAATAAATTTTCAAATAAACTTGGCCTGATTTTGACAAGTGACAAAGAGAAGACTAAGCATACGCCTTCAAAGGGAATTCATATAAGGCAGAATAATTAGACCACTCTAAAGTAATTGTGGCTTTATCTTTCTTTCACAGAGAGAAAGTCAAATACTACTGATCTCCTGCCTGGCATTGACTTACTGGTTATGGAAGGTAGTACAAGTCCTTTGATTTAGCTCAGTCATGTTTGAGTGTCACACAGGAGGAGGAAGAGAGGATTAGGTTTTAAAAAAAAAAGCAACCTCTGCTGCAATGCTTCTTGATTCCAGGCAATGATGAGCACCTACACACTGCGACAATACCGCTATGACTCATCTAATAGCACAGGCCTCTGCACCCTGATGCAACTACGTGTAAAGATTTGTTTTACCCAAACTTAACCGCTTTCCTCGTGTTGTCCTTAACGTCCCACCTCACCTTTCACTCCCTCGCTCTCGGTGCTTGCCTCCCTCTGTTTCTCCTTCTTAAATATGGCCCTTAAGGAGCGTCCAGGACACGCGTCCCCGCCAAATGTGTCCATTTTAGTTGACTCATTTAACTATTTCCTCCCGCGCTCCGTCCACTTGTTTTTGTCTCTGTGACACGTGTTGCTCTAGCTGTGCTAAAGGCACGATTGTACTCTGCAAGTCAATGAGGAACTGGTTTTACTGGTTTGAACAAAGCATGAAAAAAGAGAGGCATATTTACCAGAGTATTGTAGCTAACGTGCTTTGTTTTTCTGTTGTATTACTGTTATGAAGTGTTCAATCTAGGATGAATTTACGGTGTACTTATTAGATTAGATTAGATTCAACTTTATTGTCATTGCACAGGGTACAAGTACTGAGGCAAGGAAATGCAGTTTAACATCCAACCAGGAGTGCAAAATAGCAAAAAGTGCAGAGTATGTGCATATGTAAAGTGTAATAAGTGAATAAATAGATGTGTACAGTAAGAAATAGTTATGCAATATGAACAGTAAGAAATGGATATACAATAACAGTGCAAGTGTTCAGTGGCTGGAGGAAGGTGTGTGGCAGTCAAGCCAGGGTGGAGGGGGGGGAAGTACAGTCACTGACGGAGATGTGTGTGGGGGTGGGGGGGGGGGGCAGAGTACTTATTTATCGTATTGAATAAACTTGTCTTGTTTTACCTCTTGTCCTTTTTGTTGCTGTTTAACTGACTTTCTTCCAGCTGTGTGACTAATTGTATCTTATTAAAATGCATCTTAGAATGTACTGCATAAATAGCGATAATTTAATATTATTTATAGAATAATTGAACATCTTTAGCTGCCTAGCAACTACTTTTACCGTATGCCACTTTCTGCCTTAACTTAACTCTTAACTGTCCCCCGTCCCACACAGACTGGCTCCTCGTCGTTTTGGTGGTTTTGGGGTTCCTGTTGCTGCTGCTACTAATCGGGATCTGCTGGTGTCAGTGTTGTCCACACACCTGCTGCTGCTACGTCAGCTGCCCCTGCTGCCCTGAGCGCTGCTGCTGCCCCCGTGCACGTGAGTACCAGACGTGACCGCCGTGGTACCGAGGCGTGCACAATGACGAGTAACAAAAAGTCTAATATTGCACCAATTAGAGGTGTGCAAGGTTCTCGTGAGGCTGCTTAGAATGGGACCGCATCAAATATTTAGGACATTTAGCTTCTTTTGAAAGAAGCCAAATGAAAAGACATCTTCTTACCTCGTAAAATGCTAATCAACCAACTATTTTTTTTTAACAATCAACAACAATTTGGCTCCGAAAGTATTTCAGAAACATTTTTCTAACGATATAAACACTTTTTCAAATGTGTCAAACTGTACTTCTAATTTAGTATTTACTAATTTAAAGTTCCTTATTGTTATTCCACTCATTCACATTGTTTACTGTTGGACTCCACTTCATGCAGAAAGAAACATTTTTGGGGATGACTCTGTGAGCTAAGCTAACGGCTGCTAGTTAGCTACATAGTTAGCGTACAGACGTGGAAGCGCTATCAGTAATCTCCCCTCAGCGTTATAAACAATCCTTTTCGTCGTTGCTTTGCAGTGTACGAGGCCGGCAAAGCGGTGAAGAAGGGCGGCGTGCCGATGAGCCAATACGCGGCCACCCTCTACGCTCCCAGCATGTACGCTCAGCCGGCGTACGCCGGCACAACGTACGGCGGGCCGCCGTCTCACCACCCCGGCATGCCCATGCTGCCCCTGCCCAACGGATCCGGACCCCCGCCCCCCCACAACGGTTACGGCCGGGACTATGATGGCGCCAGCTCGGGTGAGTCTCGTTTTGCTGTTCTGATTGAACATCGCGCACTAGTTTCACCCCGACAAAGAAACAATCGTAGCGTGTCCTTGTTTACATTGTGTGTGTGTGTGTGTGTGTGTGTGTGTGTGTGTGTGTGTGTGTGTGTGTGTGTGTGTGTGTGTGTGTGTGTGTGTGTGTGTGTGTGTGTGTGTGTGTGTGTGTGTGTGTGTGTGTAGTTGGACAAGGCTCCCAGGTGCCTCTGCTGCGGGACCAAGACAGTGGCGTGGACCCCAGTGAGTAAAATGAGAAGACGACAAAAAAGTGCTTTTTAAATGATTTCTTTCAATGGCAAAAACCTGCCCATTGAGAAATGTTCTTGTGAGTTGGATCACTCTGCTTTGTTTTTCCTGAAAAGACTTAATATATATGCTTTTTGAAAAAACATTTTTTTAAGAAGCACTTTTTTTAATAGTTGAAAATGTGACGTCATGAATGCCTTCTGATGACCTCTGTTGTAACACCGATGTACTCGTCATTGGGTACTTCTATCAGCTAAAAGCAGTTCATTACTCACTGCACTCTACTTTGTTCTCTTCTTCGGCTTGAGAGTGAAAATGAAACGTCTCCAAATGTCCCAAAAAAAATTGGTTGCATGTCTTGAGTCCTGATTCGTTGGTCGCCTGCATCTCTAAACTTGGGTCTTTCCTCAATAGCGAGGATCAGTGTACACTCTCATATCAGCTGCCACTATTTCATTTTATATCTGTGAGTAACTCAATAACTGGCCAAAATGGCAGTTGTTACTCATGCTTCCTCACATGAGATCTGATCTAGAATGAGAATCTTTTCTCTCGAGGATTCAGGATTCTCATCCTCCATTTAAACTTAATATTCTATCATTTCCTAATTTCTTAATTTTCTATCATTAGTAAGTTAAACCCGTTATTTAATAAGTAGATTGTGTGTATTTGCATGAAGCTGAAATCTGACGTCCTGTCCTCTTCTCTCCAGCTCGCAGTGGCTACCGTATCCAGGTGGACCCCGATGGGAACGCCACGCGGGCCATTTACTACATGGAGCGGGAGCTGGCCAACATGGACCCGTCCAGACCCGGCAACTACAACCGGCGTGAGTGAGCGATCGCTTCCTGCTCGCCCGCTCACAGTGACTGTGGAAGAAAACCCACAACTTCCTCCTAAAGAAGCTGTCGAGACTTAAGAGGCGGCCACTTAATCACTTCCTGCGTCTACAGGAATACAGTTCAATCCTTTTTAAGTTATTACATAAAGCGGCATGATTTAAAGAAGAGTGGTGTATCAAAGCATGAAGGTACATTGTTTTATTGTGGATTTTACTGCTGATGTGAAGCAGTAAATATCTCAAAATAAGCAGACGATGGTTTGTAATACATGATTGATACTTAATTCAGTCCAAATGTGTGGTTTACTCACCCTTCCCTCTCTGCCCACCCCCCCCCCCTGCCGCAGTGGATACCATGACCGAAGTCAGCTCCTTGCACGACAGCGGCGAGCCTCGAGGCCGGGGGGGGCGCTCCCAGCCGCCGCCTCTGGCCACCGTCTACGACCGGGACGAAGCCATGAGCACCATCAGCAGCGTGTCCCAGCAAGGCCAGCGCCACGGCGGCGGGGGCGGTTACCCGGGTGACCGCATGCGCGCTCGCTCCATGGACAACCTCGACGATATCGGGCGGCGCTACGGCCGAGACGACCCGCCGCCCAACAGGCGGCCGGAGGAGTTCAGAGGCAGGAGAGGGTGAGCCGCATTGCTTATGACCATCAGCTGGTTGTTATTCTCCAGGCTTAGCTTAGCTTGGACTGCTACGCTCTGATCTACTCATGCATGTGGTACCCCAGGTTTATTTTTTCCTTATTTTTTTAGATATAGAAATAAGACCTACGGTGAGTCTAACACATATTAAAATGCGCTGAAAGCATTGTGTATTTAGTGTAGTGTGCGTATGTGTGTGTGGTTGCACTGGTTTAAAGCTAAACCTCAGCCGTGTTTTGAACTGGAACGGAGTACACAACAAAGCTTTAAGCTCCACGTTAAAGTTTTGTGAACAGCATCCCGATGTTGTCCTCCCTGACCCCCCCCCTCGTCCCCTCCGCCTCCTCCTCCAGCTCCGATGACGGGTGGAGCAGCAGCGCCCGCAGCGGCAACAGCCGCGACTTTGACGACCGCCGGCGCCGCGAGCCCTCCCCCGACCGCAGCCGCAGAGGAGATGACGGGCGCTACAGGGGCATGGAGGGCAGACGCAGCCGCAGTCGCGACGACCTGATGGAGCTGGCGAGGGAACGCGAGCGCGGCGGCGACGCCCGCGGCCGGCGGGACGACTACGACGACGGGCTCCTGCGGGAGGCCATGGAGAGGAAGAAGCTGGGCGAACAGCAGAGGGCGCGCAGCCGGGAGCGGCTGGACAGCGAGAGCGACCGCTCGGATCGGGCGAGGGCGCCGCGCGGGCCCCCGCCGCTCCCCCACACGCCGCCCTCAGGGCACCCTGCTCGCCGCGGCGACTACCCGCCTCCTCCACCGCCGGTGTACAGCGATGACGAAAGCATGTCTTCTTCGAAAAGAAGCAACCTCCGCAAGGTGAGTCGCGGCAGACTGTACGTGCATAAAGTTTCATGAAGGTCTCTTATGCGGCAGTTTATTTTTTAAATCGATTCTACTCACAAGAAATACGTGTGTCTTACAGAATGGAGCGGTGAGCCGGGAGAGCCTGGTGGTGTGAACCATCATAATGAGCAGCTTGGATCAAAGACTGTAAATACTACTCACAGTGCTAATGCGCTGTGCTGATTCTGTTTCCTTTCCTTTTTTTTATTGCATCATTTACAGTAATTTGTTTAAGAGTTGATCCTAAATATGTATGTATAGGTTTTTTTTAAACAGATTTTGTGCATTTCTTTGGCTGCCACAAGTGCCTTTTTGGAGTATTTTAGAGTTCTATGTGTGGATGAATGATTCTCTCTGAAGGTGTTTTACATCCTCACGAGCAAACCGATTGTTTTACACTCTACTTTCAGTTGCCTCATACTGGTGCTGATGTAGATTTGTAGGGGTCTATCGATTCTTCAGGCTTTTTACTTGTGAAAAATGTATTGTTTTTATAAGAAAATCTATATACAGTCAAAGGGATTGATTTTATCTTCTGCTTTTAACTTTCCATTGCAGTTCTTCTGAATGTCTTTTGAAAACCTGGTGAACCAAAGCTTTGGTTAGAACATGTATTCACATTTAATTTGGATTAAATGTTAATGTGATTCATTTTGATTTCTTTTTAATGCACAATATCTGCGTTTTGAGTTGCAGTAGGTTGTACAGCCGACTACTAACACACTCTGACGGCACAAATGTCTATTGTGAACTGATGAAACCTAATTCCACAATAAAGGTCCCTCGTCAGCCCACTTCTTTGACTGCCAGTGTTTCACCACTAGAGGGCAGCATCTGTCACTAAGATGTGTTTCTCTGGATAGAAACTCCCATTTGTTTGGTAATTGATGACTTAGACACTGATTGCTCTCATTGTTTATTACTGTATGTTCACTACTAGCCTTAGTCGGTTCCTCCTTTTTGTCTGCAGACCTTTTGTGCGATTGTTATACTGAATATATTTCTTGTGTAGGCTGGAGGAAGCAGAGGAGACACAGTACCACTGGTGTCAAAAAATATCATTTCAGTTCACGGTAATTGTGATTTAGGAGCCAAAGGCTGCTTTAGGGTTTTATTCAAAGTTTCATATCATCGGTGAAAATCCCCAATAAAACCCATTTACCTGAGTGCCTGCTCCTTTTTATAGTCACCTGATGAGAAACCCTGATTCCATCTCATCTTGGGGAGACAATGGGGGGGGGGGGGGTTGTTTCACACTTCTATCGTCGGATAGATTACAAAAGCCAAAGGATCAATCAAAATGCAGCAGAGGATGAGATCTTACTTTTATGGTCACTTAAAGGTTACGAAAACGCTGAATCCTACACTTTCCAGCCTGCCGCTGACTTCACGCTCTCTTTTTTTCACACACTTTTTCACCCGAAATGTGTCCTCTCCGAGGCTAATGTGAGGGGGAGCTTTCAAAACCAAACATCAAACTGTAATTCCTGCAGTAATCAGACGAGTTAAAAAAAGATTTGACATACGAACTGCCTCATTTACAATATATCATTGTTGAAATGGTATATTTAACCAACACCACTTGCATAAATGTGTGAAACTATTATGAATCATCAGGCACCAAATGTAATTAAAAAAAAGCGCCCCATTGGGAACCATTATGCACCCAGATGTTACAAAAACGATATTAAGAGTGCAGAATTTAGAGCTGATTCAGTTTGTTACCCCCTACGGTTATGTGAATTATATTGCTTTTAACACCATCATTTTTATATTCGGTAATTATTAATAATTAGCAAAGCAGGAAAGTATCTGCTACAGTAACCACATATTACAAAAATACATTTAGAATCTGATAAAAGGTCAATTAACATATTTACAAACTTAAGTTTCTTCTCTTATCACCCGGAAGTGGGAATTACCTGTGACTGTTTTCCAGCTCACCTCACGTGTCCATTTTCAGGTGATATGTGATACCAGATGTTGTTGATGTCCTCGTCTTTCCAGATCGTAATAATGTGTGAATCTAAAAGCTTTAAGCCCCCCCCCCCCCCCCCCCCCCCCCCCGACCCCCACCGACTACCCCCCCGTGTTTAATCACAGGTTCTGTATGCCAAAGACCCAATCTGCAGAGAGCGAGAGAGAGAGAAAGAGAGAAACAGACTCCTCTCTGAGCGCCTCACTGGCTTCAGATCAGCTGATAAGGTAAGAGCTCTGCTGCTCTCTCATCATTAAATCGTTCATTATATTATTTTAAATGCGTAAATCTTCAACATGTTGCATTTTGTTTGAACTCTAAGCCAAAAGTCTTTTATCTGTCTTTTCTCTTCTGCGTTATATTAATTCACTAAAGGGGCAGATATGTCACAGCTGTGTGGTGCACATGTGGGGTTAAATTCCTAGCTCCTTCACATCATTTTATTTTTGTACAATATCTACATCGTTGAATAGATTTCAGCTCAAAAGTATACAGAGGAAATAAGACGTTCATCTGACGCTACTTCATACTATGATCTAAATGAATAACATGACAAATGATCACCTGATTATCCTGTTTCATATCGTATGTCTCCACAGCTTGTGTAATAGTGGAAGCAATGTCAATCTGCTGGCTTCAGATGTTTGTGTGTCATTGTAGTTAAAACTGAGAACTTAAGACTCACGGTGACACATTTGGAGACGAGTGCTGCAAAAATGACTCAGAACAATTTCTATAATATAATGAAGTAAAAGGAATCGGGTTTGAGTATCAACCACCCCGCGACTCCCAAATGGCAGTTGGCGCGCAATATGGGAACAAGTAGGACACGTTTGGGATTAGTTGCACCTTTGGGAGTAAAACAGCAGCGTGGTGACGATATCAAATCTGTGGTCAATAATCCCTCGTTGTTGTTGTACACAGTAGCCACTAATCTAAAAAGCCAATACAATTAATTTAATTCTGGTAAGTAAAGACATGTCAAGTTTAATGTTGTCCGTTGAAATGCCCACAGTTAAATGTTAATATTGAGTGTGGAATTTAAATTTTGGACCTTTATGTTCTATTGAAAACCCAAATTGTCTTCCAAACCAGAGCAATGTTCAAGCCTGCTGCTCGTCATTTGTTGTCCATCTATTTCTCCATGGAAACCTCAACTCGAGTGTTTGCTTGGTGCAGAAATGCTCGTCCAGTGGAGCCGTAGAAGTACAGAATGCATCATTTCCAAAGGCAGGTCTCCAGTGCTGCCCAGTGGAGTGGACAGGGGGACAATGGACCCATTATCAGTGCGTTGTTCTGTCACCAGTCTCTGTCCAGCACAATCCCAGCAACCCCCCCCCCCCCCCCCCCCCTTCCACTTGCCTCCATGTCTACATAGTACCGTGAAAGCATGTGTATGTTTACACCATGCAGATCCTACCGTGTGTTTTACGCTACACACACACACACACACACACACACACACACACACACACACACACACACACACACACACACACACACACCATCAATGTCATCTGGAAAAAAACAATGCATTTCTCAACAATGCATTTTGGAGGTATTTATTTAGGGTTTTAAAAGGAGAGCACACCCACTCTGCTGCCCGGTTAGCCACAAGCTTTGGAGCGTTTACTGGTTGTCTCCCACATCACTATTGCTGTTACTAGTGATAGTGACTATCTTCTAAACCGGATCCATTTGGTGTCGCCTCGTGCGAGGAAACGTTAGCAACAGCTAGCAATGGCTAAACACGTTCTCTCTTCCTAATGATGTTCTGTGATCGTCTTGACGGTATTCAAAATATATACATTTCAATCTAAAGTTTTTTTTCTTTTTTGCATGTTTGAATGTAAAAGTAAGAAGCTTCGAATGCTAACCTCCTAGAATAATGTTTTAATTGGAATCCAGCTGGACCGGTGTTTGAGATGCTTCGGCACCAGGGCCGATTGCGGTGCCCCTTTGAATGAACACCACCTGCTTTATGCAGAGATCTGCTTCTGAGTCACATGACCTGGCGTCACCTATCGGATGACTCAACTTGTCAAAACTAAAAGAGGTTTGCATCTCCCCTTTAACTTTCAAACCCAACTGTCGTGACCTTACTTTTCAGGATCCAATCAAGTTGCACCAGATAGAAGTTTGATTATATAATTACAACAATTAAACGATTAAATATGTTGATAATACAATTAGTATTATCAACATATTTAATCAGGCTTGATCACTGAGTTCATTAATGTTTGAGATATCGACGCATATTGTTTTTAAAGGATTTATTAGTTTACTAGTTAAAAAGCGTTAGATAAATAGATAAAGCACTTATCAATACAAAGTGTTTCAAATAACTCAAATTAAAAATATGAAACGTTGAGTGAACAAAAAAAAAAAACAGGACATGGAATAAGACTTTCTGATATAAACTTGTTTTTCGAAAAGAGCTAAGAACTTGTCTGGCCTTGTTTCCTCTGGCAGAGGACTCGGGGAGAGACAGAAGACCACTGCCTGTGAGAAGATCTCACATTACCTTGGATCCATAAAGAAAAAGGTCTAAAACAAGCTAAGAACTTGTCTGGCCTTGTTTCCTCTGGCAGAGGACTCAGGGAGAGACAGAAGACCACTGCCTGTGAGAAGATCTCACATTACCTTGGATCCATAAAGAAAAAGGTCTAAAACAAATAAAGGATATCTCATAAAATCCACAGTGAAACAAGCAGGAGGACCATGTGAAGAAGGTATTATCGTGCAACCCTTTCCCAGATCGGGACCCGTATGGGACCCATCGTCCCTCCATGAAGCCACAAGAGCTCCAAACCGCAACAGAAAGGTCCAATAAGAGGCCGGAGAAAAGGGGATTGTTTTGATTAAAAGACAATTATCTGTGCGCATGGACTTCCCAGTGTTGTGCGGTGTCAGGCTCCAGCTGAGCTGCTCCGTCCCAGAAGGCCTCGGGAGACAATGGCCACTGTGTCCACAGGGTGGGGGGGTTGTTTCATGACTCGGTCACAGCACCATGCAACTGTGTGAATACTGTTAATGCCACGTATGGGCTTAGTAGTGGGACGGTTACCCCGAAGTTGATGTTCAATCACCTGAAAACGACTAAACAACAATGGGGTGAAGACGTAAATCGGCCTTTAAATTAGTCTCCAGGTGGAACTCATCAAGTTCAAATAATTCGCTGGGCTTTATCCTGGAGCCCAGCGAATGTAGTTATTAGTTAGTATTAGTCGAGACCGGGACGTGAACAGTAATGCAGCGCAGTTATTGTAATTATGTGTTTTCAACCATTCAGTTCGTCATGTAACTTTTATGAAGCATTTCTGGGTAGAGAGCTGAAATGCTATAAAGGTGCCTGCAACTGGCCTATATTGTGAGATATCAGTAGGCGTACATCAAAGAATTATTTTAGTGATCAGAAAACAGACATTTTGACAAAATGCTAGCTGCGCGAGCTAACAACGTTATGATGTATTATAACAATGTAATAGTGAGTGCCGGCTCTCCTCTTTTTCCTGCTGATGCCTCACGTTTTATTGCCTGTTTCCTCTGATTAGGAGCTTATTGAAACATGGTCATAGATTCTTCACGGCATCCCGTCCCTCGGCAGCTTTTAGCTAGCAGAATAGCTAGCAGCCATTGGTCGACTATCGTTTTTTACATCATGTTAGTTATTTTTCTTGTCAAACTTATTAATGCTATGTAATGCGTTTTGGATTTTTAAATCAAGCTACAGTAGTAATTGCAGTTTGAGGTTTTAAAAATCAAAACATTAACTTTCTGTGAGTTGATTTTTTCCTTTGAGTGAAATCGTTGGAAACCTTTTGCTGCCCAGAAGGTGGGAAGGCACTCGATTTATCTTGAACCGTTACGTCGCGCTCAATGTGATGGTTCTTCAGATTCTCTCGACTCTTAAGTTTCTTTAGGAGTAACAGATTAGACTCAAAGGCGTCCTCAATGCTTCCCCTCATAATGGCGCCCGTCATCAGCCTCTCTAAAACTCACTTCCTGTCTTTTGTTACAAAAACCTCGGAACAAAAAAGTGTCCATATGTCTGAAATGACCAAATATGCTCAGTTCCATCCAGCGTCCAGCGACTGTCCATGTGGGATAGAAAGGCCTCAGAGCTCAAAGCCTCTCCCTTATCTGCTGGGGCGGGCGTAACAGTGTGGCCCTTTGTGGCCCCCCCGTGTATTTATGAATGGCCGAGCCTTAGGGCGAAGCCTCAGAACAATGCCGCTACACTGAAGGACTGGTTTTCCTACGGGGGGGTGGTGATGATGGTGATGGTGATGATGATGATGATGGAGGAGGAGGTGTTGGTGGCGGGTTGACTCCCCACCGTTGGGGCTTGGTACAGAGAGTGGCGAGAGGTCTGGCTGGCGAGGGGGCTTTGCGCGTGAGACTCAGAGGGAAGGCTGCTGGAGCTACTGGAGGTCGTAGGTCGCCCACGCTCACCTACACAGGTGAGCAGCTCTGATTCGTTACTCTGCATGATGCTTTCCGGAGCTTTTGGAACGTGAAGCAAAAATAATGGGGGGGGTGGGTGGGGGTTAACGAGCGTTGGGAAATAATGAGTGATAACTTCCATCCATCATCGTCTATCTGTGTACTATTTGTTTATTTTTGTTGTTGAGGGTCAAACGCCGGCAATCAGGGGGAGTGTTGCCTTGTTTGTGTGACTCTTCATAGACGTGCTGATAAATGAGGGAAAAGATCCAGAGTTGGATGAGTGACGACGTGTGTGTGTGTGTGTGTGTGTGTGTTTGCGTGTTTTTGTGAATGTGTGCATAACAAAATATGTTTGGTGTGCGTGCCTAAAAAGCCCGGCCAATCCTAATTGGTCCGTTTCGGTTGCCGGTGTCATTAGCGATGAGTCGTTGCTGTGATCTTAGCACAACCACACATGTGACGCTGGAGCCACTGATGACGCATCCAACCAACAAGCATTATTATGAAATATGGTTCAAGGTATGTTTTACCCCATTTGCAGATTGAAGGTTCACAGAGAAAACAAATGATGCAGATTCAGAAAGGGAAAGTGTTTTTATGAAAATCACAGTGATGGTGGAGTCATTTTAATTCTCGATTATGGCCTAATTGTCCTAACTGTCCCAACCCCTTCAGTCAGACTGAATCATCATGTCACTTGCGACAATGTTGTCCTTTTAACTACAGCTTTAAGTTTAAGCCAATATTTCATATAAAACAACATTCAGTTTCTGTCAGATTTGGGAAATTTTTTCTTGTTGTCCCACTCTGAGAGTGGAGATGGGAGGCTGAACAGGTGACGGTTCTGTTTGTTGAGAGCGGAAGGGAGGGCGCTCTCACGAGAGAGGAGGCCTGTGGCTCACCATCTGCCCGCCGGGGCCGGGAATGCCAGGTGAAAAAAGGCATTCTGATACGAGCGGCCAAACCAACAGAGAATTAAAGGGAAAGCAAACAAATAAATGTAGACTCAGAGCCACATGCACGGGCCAATAAATACCAAGAAAGGTAATCTTCCAGGTGGTTTATGACACCTGCTCCCTCGTTTCAATAAGATAACAACCACCTACTTTGTGGGCATAGAAAATATAAATACTTAACGCATCGAGTACTTCAAAGCATCTACTGTAAGAGGCAACGGTTTTATTGCATCTGATGAGCTGAAGTGTGGATCTTTTCCTCCTGCCGGCGCCCTGCGCGGTGCCTTCGGCAACAGACCGTGTGACTGAACGTTGGCACGTCTCCGTGGTTGTGTTTGAAGCGAGTGTGCGCTGTTCTCAGGGCGGCGTGTGTGGGAGGGGGAGCGGTCATGTTTTAAGACCATCTGCTCCTCTGAGTATTTTAGTGTGTGTGTGGGGGGGGGGCTTAGCTTGCGGTGGACCAACGCGCGTCACGGGCAAACAGCAGAACGCAAGCTGTGAGCGGGCCTGTTCCGGAGAAAAAAATTCCTCCACTTTCACACAATGGGCAGTGTTCTGCATACAAGGTTCCCATTCTCCCCCACCACACCCGCCCCGTGTCCAAGAGCCCGAGCAAAACTCCTGTACACGGGCCACGGACGACATTCACAATGAAAATGTTCTTCTTGGCACAGGCGATTGTTTGTGCGAGCCCTTTGGTTGGCGTGAGACATCTCAATAATGGAAGATGACTCATAAAAGGTGTCGTGGCCTGATTGAGCGGAGCCGCTTTTTCTCCCCGCATCGCGTTGCTCTTTAGACATTGGAAAAAGGCAGAAAATGTTGACCACATGGCTTCTTTCTCATTGACGGAGACAAACGTGACATAAGTGTGTTCGTCTGGACCCTCACTCGGCCGCACGCTTCATGTGCACACAATGCCTACGGTCCCAGAAGGACAATAGAGCAGGCTGAGCTTCCACTCAGCGGAGGAAGGTCACATATCTGCACACCCCACGCTGCGTAGTGTGTTTGCTCGCCTCGCGCTGCGTGTGTGTGTGTGCGTGGGCGGTGTGGCACGCTGCGTATTCGTTTGATCGAGGCTCCCGAGCGTCGCGGCAGCGCTCTCCCCGTCAGCTCTTGTTGACGGCGGGATTCCCTCGAGGTCATCGGCCGCTCGGGCCATGCCGTCATCTGGCCGCAGGCCTGGAGGGCTTTGGGCCGCAGTGACTCACCCTAACATGAGAGTGGCAAAGAAAAGTTGCCTTTGTCACTTTTGTCATGTAAACTAGGTGGACATCGGAGTGAATCCACGCTTGTGCATCCCTGCCCACAGACATTCCTCCGCAGGGGAAATATTAATACGGCTTGAAAGATCAATGATGCCCTGAAGCTTTCTCTAGAATTCAAATGGTCTTGCGTTGGATGTGTGTGATTGAGGCTCTTTAAGACGCTGATGTCTGACAAACCCTAATCAAAGTAGTGTAGATCTGTAATCCACATAACCGCGTTGCAGCCTTTCAACAACATTGACATTAGACATCAAAGCGTTGATCTCAGAGGGACGGATGAGGGAGACGGTGGAACCAAGGGAGGAATGCAGAGTGGGCCAAAGTTCGGCTCCAGAAATGCCCGAACGCATATTCATAGCCGCCCACGACAACCCCCCCCCCCCCCCGCACCCCCCCCCCACCCCCTCTTTCCCCATCTGACGTGGAGGATTCGGAGCAAAGACGAGCGACTCAGGAGAACAGACACAGCGGGGCGGATGGGGGGGGGCAAGAAGTTGAGCAGGAGCCTGGTGCTGAGGCGAGTGGTTTGTGTGCGCACGTATGCTGTGTGCTCAGTGCCAGCCGTTTGCCCATCCCATCAATGAGGCCGTTGTTGTTGTGGTTGGGGGCGAGCGGCGGCCTGGCGGCTCGGCCACTCCGCTCCCGGTGACACTCGCCTGTCTCTTGGCCTTTTGTTGCCGTGCGGGTGGTGGAGCCACATTGGAGTTACGGCGGAACAGTTGCGTCACTCTAGTGAGACGTCTCAAAGTGGTGATGATCAATTATTTATTTCACGTGGTAAGATTTGAACGTAGAGAGTCAGTCATCTGCTTAATAAAGCCATCAGTAGATGGTGGAGACCAAAACAGAGCTAAAATAAGGGGTCAAAAAGCTTACAAATGGATTATGTTACTTTGGATTTCACTGCATCAACTTAGAAATTAATGCTAAATATTCTTCTTAAAAACTAAAAGAAGAGTGGCAATTTTCCAAGGAAAATCCCAGTGAAAACATTCTGTGCATTTGTGACTGGATGGTGGACGGTGAGCAGCAGGACAAATCCAACATAAAATAACAGCGTTTTTCACTCCCCTCCAACCGACGAGGCTAATATTGGCTCTGGATTCTCCGGGGGAAGTTGGGATGTGTTAATCGAGAAGCTCTCGTACACAATCCACTTCGACCCGCCATCTGCACACCCCGGCTGCCGCAGCAAGAGGCGGAATTATCGGCTTCTACTTCTGCATCTAGTTGTTCCACACTCAACAGTCCTCCTGGTAAATACATTTATTGACAGAGCATTTAAAGAATCATTTCTGTTGGAGAGAGTGATGACGTGAATAGAGTATTTTCATCAAGTGAGAATACTCATGAGTCAGAGGGACCACATTGTTTATTTTATAATAGGTAGTTTAAACGTGGCATCATGTTGGTTTTCCATTTGATTGGAACTCAATAAGCATTGATATGTTTTAGGGCTCATTGGGTTCAATAATTCGTCCTTGAATCCCACCGTTCGCTGTGTGATCAAAGTCATTGTACTGTAATAAAGTACATGTTGTTAGTGTTTGTGGTCTTCATGTTCTTAAATTAGCCAATCAAGATAGAAATTAGACACAGAAGTAAAAAGAAACCAAAAAGAAACAAGGGCAAAAAAGCTGAACCCAGAACTATTATGTGCATACAAGTGGTAAAGTGCATAAACAAATGAATATAAAAAGTCTAGAAGTAAAGAACGTCCTCTTTACTGGCCTGAACCAACTATCTGTTGCTGGAATCCAGGCAGTACAGAACTCCGCTGCCACTGATACCCGGCATGTTTCAGAATAGATTAACATACATTTTAAATTTCTCCCCAAGCCATTAAAAAACCTCTGCATGCTGCACATACTTTGAAATCCGCTAGAGGAGATCTTTTGTCGGGTCCAGAGGCCCGAGAGCAACTACAGGGCCGTGGAGCTCTGGAGTTCGGGTGGACAGTCTCTCTTAAATATTATTTTCCATTCGTGCTTATGTACTACGCTGTGCCTTTAAGTTCCAATATCTTCTCTTCTATCTCATGTTTCTCCTCATGTAATATGGAAAAAATATTCATTGATTGTCTGTTTGCTAAGCTGATGATTTATGAATGTGTTATTTTGCTGCCTTTTGTGAAGCACTTACAAATCTTAAAAAGTGCTCTATAAATAAAGTTCATTATTATTATTATCATAATTTTCCCTAAATGATTTATGTGCTTCTGCCGGGGAAAATTTTAGATAAATACAGTGCAAAAAAAAAAGTCACCCCCTCGACACCCCCGTAGTCAGTCCTGGTGATCCATGACAGCTGGGTTGGCACAGTGTGTGTCATTCATCGGGCTGACGTGTGCCGGCCGGGAGGAGTGACTCCATCGAGGGGGGGCGAGGCAGGTGTCACTTACCACAGCTCCGTGGGGGGGGGGGGGGGGGGCTGTGGGTGATGTCATAGAGTGATGATGACGCCGATGGCACTTTTCTTTCTTGTTTCTTTCGTGGTTCTTGCAGAGAAGAGGCCTGTGGAGCTGTCTGGGTGTGAGTGAGCGCCCTCTACTGGAGTCCTGCAGAGCTGCCGTCTGTTTTCATCATCAGCATTTCAAGGTAAAAAAAAAAAAAAAAATCACTTCTTCTTCAAATCAAAAACATTTCTTCCACCTACGTTCCTTTTATTTAAAAGAAAAGCTGTTTTCTTTAAAGTCTTCACGCAGTCTCCTTAACCCGGTGGACCAAACCAGAATTTTCTTTCACATTCAAGTTTTTCTATAGCTGAAATAAAATGTGAATAGCTGGAGTTAGAGCTCTTTGTAAACATTTGAATAGTTAAGTTACATAAACTCCTACTGAAAGAGCAAATTGACAAAAATTACCACAGACATTTTAATTCACAAACCAACTAAACATAAGCAGCTGCGGATACTGCAATATATCTAAAAAAAAATTCACATGTTTTATAATGGAACGGGTGTCTCTTGTGTTCTTTTGGTAATTTTGTATTGAAATATTCGATATTTGTGTCAGATAATCCAGGTATTTGGGCAGGTGGTCCACATGCCGTTCGGTTTTTAACACAATACAGGATAGAAAAGAAAATCTATATACTATTGTTTTGTTGATTTTAATTAAGTAGGTGGATCAAATTGCAAAAACTGACTCACTCTAATTTTGGTGGGGTTCACAAACAAAACAGCTCAGCCAAACTCTTCAAATCCACACTCAAATGTTTTTCTTCACGTTTTCAAAAGTCCTTTAAAAAATGTTTATTCTGAAAGCTTCTTGGTGTATATCTGGTAGCATGGAACATTTTGTATATATGAGTCACGCAGCAGCACCAATGCTGTAAACAACACATTTCAGTTTTTCCTCTTCTTCTTCTTTTCTCTCTCTCGATGATGATGATGATGCGCTGTGACTGACAGGACCTTTTGTGTTCCAGAAGTCTATGGTCCAACGCTGAGCAGAGACCATGTGGTGTTTAGAGCTTCTCTTTCCACTGCTGTTAATCATCAACGGTAAAAAAAAAGAAAAGAAATCCACATCTCTAACTCCCACCTGCCTCGGTGCACGCAGCGACCTCACACATGTTCTGCGGTCCCCTCGCAGATGGCAGCTGCCAGTGGAACGTCTGGGTTCCTCGGGACATCTCGGCCATGACGAACTCCTGCGTGGTCATCCCGTGCACCTTCATGTACCCGTCCGGCATCAGGCCGTACCGCGGCACCCACGGCATCTGGTACTTCGGCCAGCCGTACCCTCAGCTCTTCCCCCCCGTCGTCTTCAAGACGCGCACGGACGTGGTGCACGAGAGCTACAAGGGCCGCACCAAGCTGCTGGGCGACCTGCTGCAGAGGAACTGCACTCTGCTCATCAACAACATCGGCGCGGAGCACTCGGGGAGATACTACTTCCGCGCCGACCTCGGTGGAGCCAACATGTACACGTACCCGGACTTCTCTGAGCTCAAAGTCCTGGGTGAGGAACTGACCGGAGTGGAATATGCAAAAAGCCCAGAATGATAACGTCATAATTTTTGAGGGTTCCTTACACAGTTATTTTCTGACCCCCAGACCAACCCAACATCGACGTCCCGGAGGAGATCGTCAGCGACGAGAGTCTGGAGCTGACGTGCTACGCTCCAGACAACTGCCCCGACATGACCCCAGAGATCCAGTGGATGTACACCGACTACCTGCCCGACCCGGAGTTCAGCTCCGACTACCTGGAGGAGAGCAACACGGCGGTCCTCTCCAACACCCTCTCCTTCACGCCCAGACCCATGCACAACGGGCAGCTCCTGGGCTGCAGGGTCTTCTACCCCAACACCACGTTGGTCTACGAGAGGCTCATCTCTCTCGACATCAAGTGTAGGTTCATTCCATTGTTGAGAGACTTTGAAGTTTGTCAAACTCAAAGCTCTCCTTTTTAGTGTTTTTACATTATGCAAGCGTATGGCGTGTCTTAGCAGGAATGCCCCCCCCCCCCCAGTGTTGCACTAACTTACTCATCGTCCGTCCCAGACGCTCCACGCTCGGTGTGGGTCAACGTGTCCTCGGAGGTGATGGAGGGCAGCTCTGTGACGCTGCACTGCGAGGTGGACAGTAACCCTCCGTCCAGGATCTCCTGGATGTTCGCGGAGCAGGAGCTGCTGTGGGACACGGCGCCCAACGTCTCCCTCTCCCTGGACGACGTGACGCCCGCGCAGGAGGGAATCTACACCTGCATCGGGGACAACGGCTACGGGGTCATGAACACTTCCCTGTACCTGGCTGTCAAGTGTGAGTCTCTGCGTCTTACTTCCATGATATTAATGTGTAGTGGGGAAGGAGGAAATGATATATAATGAGTTGGATGGTGCCACTGGCTTTAATCTTGTATTTATATATAACAGGAAGGAATTGTCAAGTGAAAACGTTTTGAGTAGCAAAAACGTACCATATGTCGGCATATGTCAGTTTACAGCTTGCATCTGGGCAAAGGACAGGAGCTCTATCTATCTATTTTTTTTACAGACCCTCCCCGCGAGCCCGTGGTGAACGACTCCATGACGGTGCAGGAGGGATCCTCGCTGACTCTGCACTGCAGCACCCAGGGGAGCCCTGCCCCAACGCTCACCTGGCTCAAGGACGGCGAGCTGGTCGGCACCATCACCGCCGACGAGCTGTCGGTGCTGCAGGTGGTGGAGATCACGCCGCAGGGGGACGGGCAGTACCGCTGCCTGGCCGAGAACGAGCACGGGAGAGCCAGCAGCTCCTTCAACATCACCGTTGAGTGTGAGTGTTAAGAACTAAGCAGAGGGGGTAACGATCCGTAGCAGGTGACCTCATTTCGGATGGCATAGGGCCTCAGGGTGGAAGCGCTTCCTCAGCCTGGTGGAGCTGGTATTTTTTTCCTCGTCTCCACAGAGATAAAAAAGGCAGTCATCGATCACAGGGATCGTCAATGGTATATAGTCATATTCTCTCAGGGCCTGGTATAAACATCTCTGAGGTAGGAGAGGCAGAGCTAACAACGTGTTGCTTGGGATCGCGGTCTGTCCCAGGAATTGGTCAGGAAACACTCAGGGGAGCTGGAGTAGAAATTCCTCAGCATTGTGGTGGGTCGTTCCTTTAGTGCTTCTTCCCCGAGTCAACTATCAGGCCCACCACAGCTGTGTTCTTCATGAAGAACACTCGTACTCGTATGTTTTCAGCTTCATTGATGTTATCGTAGCTCTTATCCCTGCCGCCTGGTTTGACAGACGCCCCGGTGCTTCTGGAGGAGTCAAAGTGCACCGTGGTCAGGGAGGGCGTCCAGTGCGTGTGCATGGCCATGGGAAACCCAGAGCCCACCATCGAGTTCTACCTGCCCGACCTGAACGTCACCATTAACGAAACGGACGGCCGGTACAACTTCTACACGCACACGGACGGCCACACCTCCACGGGCATGATCAAGCTGCGGGAGAAAGGCGAGCGCGTGGACAACGGGGGCCCCGCCGTCAACGTCCACTGCAGCATCTTCAACACGTACGGGAGGGAGAGCGTGCTCCTGGAGCTGCAGCAGGAGAGTGAGTCCGGGACGAACCTAATTTTTCCTTTCTTTCCTGCACCTCTTCTTCACTAATAGCATTCAGAATATCTAAACCAATAGTAAATTAATCGTTTTAACAAGTATTGTCCTTTTAGCTAAAAGCTGATAAATGTTAATTCATTGTGATCCATTTTCAATGTTCAATCGTTTAATGTTGCTGCTGGGGGGTTAGTCTGAAACCTGCTGAAAATGTGGATTTTTAAAATAAGAAAAAATATTGTGCAGTTTCCGCCATTTTTAAACTTTTTGTTTTCAGAAAAGTACATGATGGCGGTTATAGTCGGCACCATCGGAGGGGTGGCGGTCATAGCCTTCATCATCGCAGCGGTGAGATACGTCGGCCACAACAACAAAAAGTGAGTATGAACGACCAACTAATGTCGAAGTAGTCATTTACCTCACTAAATATTTTCGGAAATCCAAGGAAACACTTAAGCCTAGTCATCCATTCTAAAACCCATGGACGCACATTGAATACGAGTGAATGTCGGATTCATGTGGACGTGAGAAACATTTCTCCGGAGCCATTTAGCAGTTTCTTTGCCCAGACGAGTTTCCTATTGGAATCCTTGACGATCCACATTGGCTGCCCTGTGAAGTGGGTTAGCAGGCTGGACTAACCTTATATTTTGCAGGCCAGATTCCCTGCTCTGACACTGCTTCTGTATCCTTGACCCGCTAAGCTAAATAAAACCCAGGTGGCCCTCTTAACCAAGTTGTTTTTCATTTTTGCCTTGAGGCATATTTGGACCCGGAAATTCGCACGCTTTCTCTAAACAAATCGCCCTGGAACTGGGTGTGAGCTCAGCGACTAAACCCATAAAATAACCACGTCACTCACAACCACATTTGGCCTCCAGCATCACCTCAGAGAGCTTGTAGTTTTACAATGGATGCCCAGGCTTGGCGTGTCGCCCTGCATTAGTGGCAGTCGAGGCCGAGTCTGATCGTGTGACTCCGTCCCCCCCAGAGAGAATGGCAACCCTAGGCAGGACGTGGTCCTGGAGAACCCAGCTTTGTACTACAGCGCAGTCAAGAAGGACAAACAAAATCTGAGGAAGAAAGTGGTGAGACATGCTGATGTCAATGATCGTGATTTATGATGGAGGGTGGGTTGGTGACCATCCTCAGATTCTGTGTAATGCAACAGCTTGTAAACTCTGAGACCCCGTTTTGACCTCTGAAAATGAGGCGATGGAAGGAGTCTTTCCCACTAGCACTCCAGTAGCTCCCACCATGACCCTTCCAGACACTGTTTTCTCTTGCTTTCATCGCTTCTCTGCGTTTTCTGTCTTTTTCTCTCCCCTAACTCTTGCACAGCTTAAGACAGAGCTGTTGGGCTCAAAGTTTAACTCCATTCTAGAGGAGACTACGGTAAGGTTCCTAAACAAACCCCCATTAAAAGACACAAGCCTCAGCGACAGATGCATGCCCTCGCATATCAGCTTCTGTGTTCTGTACACTGCTGTTTGTTTCCCCCCACGATCTGCCTTCCGCATGGCCGCCTCATCGCTAACCTAAATCGCCCCGGCTAACAAGAAACATCTCAGTCTCCCTTTCCGTTGTTGACCAGTAACCAATAACCTCTTTTCTCTACGTCGTCCGCGCGGCTTGCCAGTGATGTGTGCCGCTGATTGGTGCTTCTGCCCCGCAGGGAGAAGACGGGGATTATCAACCTGTGGGCTCTATGGCAGGACTGGAGAGGCAAGAGCTGAACTACGCTGCTCTGGAGTTCATCGGGGCTCGGCCCAGGGACGGGGCCTCGGGGAGGGGGGACGACGGCGGCAACTACTCGGAAATCAAAGCCAAATGAATAGCAATCCTTCCCTGATCCCTCGGCTACGCGAGATACAGTGGCAGCCCCAGCAGATGTTTTGCCTCCTTTACCCCCCCCCCCACCCCCTCACACACACTGTAAACCCCCCCCAACCTCCACTGGATTCATCCCATCAGATTGGTCACATATAATGTACCACTCTGATGCCACTACTCCCCTTACCTGCTGCGCGCCTCCTCCTTTGGGCGCCCCTTCACACGCCATCATTTTCTGGAAAACTGGTACTTTTTTTGGGGGGGGGGGGTCAGGGAGTGACCCATGGGACGACTTCAAAGAACTAAAATGTCTGGCCTCTATTGCAGTATATGGGCTCTAAAACATGCAGCGCTAACCAGCGAGCGTGCTTTCTGTTGCTTTCCACATGTTCTGCCAAGTGATCAAACAACAGAAAAGTGGGCGCGCACATCTGTCTCGCTAATTGCTCTCCAATCCGTCTCTGTCACTGTGTCTGCTGCCGGTCGAAGCATCAGGGCAAGGAGGACCTGCGCCTTTTGTTTTCTTATATTCGCGTGTATCAGCAGAGAGAAAATCTCGCTTATCGCTCTGCTTTTGGTTAATTGCATTCCAGATGGAAACTCATCCAAGCATCCTGTCGCCACATAAACTTTTCTCTTTTTTTTTTTAAGGCGGCTCATGATAAATGAAAAAGTGTCACCATAATTTTTAAGTTGATATAGTGCAAAAATGCCACGGCCTTTTCAAAATACTTATCCCGTTGTCTAAGGAATTTATTGCGATTTTGGGGGGAATTTTCCTGTACTGTTGCAAATGCAAAATGTCCATCTTCAGTCATCTTCCACCATTTGTCCTTTAAAAGAAACACAGACCTGAAAGCACAAAGTATATCTCCTTTTGACAATGTGTGTGTGTGTGTATAAGTGCGTGTGTTTGTGTTCAAGAAGCGACACTGATCACTGATCCTCATGGAACAACAACGGCGCGTACTAAAGGTCTAACTTGATAATGATGGTGTCAATAATATATATTAATAAGTTGTATATTGATATAGAATGAATGCCAGTATGTACAGTAAATACCCTGCATGACTTGTGCCTGCCGGCACACATATGTATATTAAATTATGGATAATAGTGTAAGCTTGTCACATCAAACAAAGGGTTTTGACTCTTAATGAGTTTAGTGAATGGTAACAACCTCTAACTAGTTGCATTTACACAAAGACAGAGAACTTCTTATTTACTGGAATTGCGGTTGATCGGAAGTTCGTCAGCTCCTTTTTCTAGGAAACCCTCAATAATGCCCGTCCATTGAATTACGTGACTCTGTAGAGACACTAAAGATACTTGACTTGACCTGCATAGTATGGCTCAAGTCTCAAAGGAACTGAATGCTACATTACCCACAATGCAACCAATGCCACCCTTTTTGTTATTCCGATACATGCTGTATTTAAAACTCCATGCACTTAGTTTACAAACCTGTATTTATTCAGACTATACAAAGCTCATCCAGTGTGGCATTATACATTTTACAAACACCCGACCTTTATGCCAGTGAGTCAGTGGAGTGAGTAAAGTCTCAAGCCTCCAACGTGATTCTTCCACCCACCTTGCATCACTTCTTCAAAGGTCCCTTCAAACGTAACTGTTTCCCTGCTGAAAATTAACCAACCGAACCTCTGCATCCGTAGCTGACTAACACGGTCCGGCGTTTTGAATAAGACAACAGGTAATGATTGATTGGTATTTTTAGTGATTTGCAGTGAAAATATACTGTAAGTATGGCTATAGTGTTACTCTCCACCTGCTGCAGTTTGTTGAACATCCAGTCTGCAACTAGTCCGCTGATTTCAGAGTTGATGTCATGCTGTATGCTTATGGGTTATAGGCTCGAGTTGGAAGTCAGTTTTAACAAGAGATGTGCAACGAGCTCTTCTTGGACATTGGAAGTATTTGATATAGTATTTGATACACATGCTCCGACTGGTTTTATTAATCTATGTCATGTGTGCACTCTCACGCTCAAATGATGGATTAAGTTAATTGAAGCAGCAGCGCGTCTCTGTGAGCCGTTTCCAATTCGATTTTTACAATCAGCTCGAGTACAAAACACAGCAGACAGCACTGTGGGAAGCCCGTAAACTGCTAGACGGTTCATAGGCAATAATGAAAATAGGAGTATTTCAATTTAATCTGCTCATATGAACCCAAATAAATAGCTCTGCCAAACAAATATGTAACATTATAAACCCACAATGCTGTGTCATGGGAAGCATCGCTCTTTCTTTTTGTTGTCACATAACAGTTACTTTTGTAACAGGCAAAAGTTTCCCATTCTTAAAAATATTGACATAAAATGTTTGGAGGGATTGACTTTGTCTTGTTATGTTCTGAGTATTAAAATGGAGCGTCTCTAGTGCAGACAAAGCTGAGCATGTGATGCAGAGCGCTCAGTACCTGAGGTTCTGAATGTCATTTGAACACTTAAATCAGCAGAAACTTTTTTTCTCCATGTAAACAAAGCTGTTATGACTCACATATAGCATCACCATGACAATGTGCTGTTGACTTAATGATGAAAATGCTGCCCAGACTTCTTAAACTGCCTGTATGCTCAAAATCAATAACCAGTTCCTTTCTTTGAAAGCCTCATGGAGGGAGGGGGGCGCGGGGTGGGGGAGGAGGGGGGTATATATTTTATTTAATTTCTTTATGTAGATATGTGTTACCTAATCTTTTGTCGAAGTGTGTTGTGAAGGAAATGTGTCCGTCTTATACCTGGTAATTGTAATGATCGATGTGAAGATATTTTTTTTAAATATGCAATATGATTGACACAATAATTCACATCAGGGTTTTGGGATGTTTACTTAATGACAAACGTTTTTCTGCAATGATGTCTGTTTGCTCTTTTATTTTAAACAAGTCTTTCACGCCTCAAGCAAATTCATCTGTCTTCAGTTCCATGCAAACATAAATAAAATGAAAACAACAGCAACTGGAGGAAGTCTGTTTTCACCTTGATTAATGTTTGATTTGTGTACTATAGGGCCAGAGCCCCGACATATTCATTACTTTACATTTTTTTACCTATGTTTTGACCTTTTTTAGATCATATTTTTGACCAAATGTATATTGATATTTTTTAATGAGGATTATTATAATTATCATAATTTTTTACATTTTTTTCCATCACATTTTTGACCGAAAACATTAAGACTTTATTTCCACGACAATTATAGTAGTATTTAGAAAAAAATGTCATGTCATTTTTTGACATATTACCCATGATATTTCTGACCACAATTTTTTTAATTACATGTTTTGAGATTTTTTCCAATATATTTTTACTTGTTTTCTCCATCACCATTTCTACCTAATATATTTCTACTTTTTTTTATTCCTTTTCCATGACGTTTTTTGACCAAACATGTTTTGACTTTGTTTTCACGACATATTTTCACTTAATATATTTAGACTTTTCTTTCGCTGACAGTTTTCCACTTCATATATTTTTCCACGTGGGGGTGCTAATGAACCAATAGGGAATTGAAACTATACCGGTCCAGTAGAAGAGAACATAAATTGAGTCGAAACCAACTATTGGACTGCAGAGAATGCTGCTGAGCCGATAAGAAAAATTGGCAGATATATGTGATTTAAAGTTAGCCAACAAGGGAGATGTTGAAGGGTTTTCATTTGGAAAACCTACTTCCTTAACCCTCTAAAAACATCCCAAAATAGAAGCAGGTTGGCTCATGAATGACATTTTAAAGGCTTATATTCTGATATTCTCTGAGTTGGTCTGCTATCCACGATAAATGTGGAGAAATGAGAAAAAACGTTTCGCCTCTCTATTTGTACAGGTAACCAAACGCAAAAATAAAAAATACATCATAGCCTCAAAAGCAGATTTTGCCCGTGATATTTTAAATAAGCGGTTGATAAAGACTTTTATCTAAATACTATATTAAACGTTAAAGACGCTGTGGGCTTGTCTCTTATATCCGCAGTGTAGTTCCACCTTCCGCCTCTGGGGTGTGACAGCAAGTTCATCAACAGTTCCTTTGCACTTTCTAATGGCAAAGAAGAAGTTTCACTCCTTTTTTTGGGGAGGGAGCTCGAGGGGCTGCCCCTTTTTTTCCTCTTTTTAAAAAGACATGTTTTGTTCCGTTGGAGAATCCCGACTGAACGGCCGAGCAGGAGCACGACGGTCCCGCTAAAGAACCACAACGCCGCGGAACCGCTCGGCCGAATCACGGCTCAGGGAGGCGACTGCACCGCCCCCCCTCCCCCCGCTCTCTCTCGCTCCCAGCCCCCCCAGCGGAGGTCCGAAAGAAGAAGAGCATCTGCCGCCTGCAGGGTCCACCGGGGCGGACCAGCCACCGGCAGCTATCGCCGTTAACCCCGACTCCTCTGCGGGTCCGAGGGTCGTGGTGGTGGTGGTGTGAGGGGAGGGAGAGAGGGGGGCTGTTCTCTGTTAGAGGGGTCGGGGTGGTGGGGGGGGGGGGGTTACACCGCGGAAGGAGAAGACTAGCTACACGCGAAGAGGAGGAGGAGGTGGGGTGGATGGGGGGGGTTGGAGGTCTGAGACGCTTCCAGCCTGAAGGGGCCGGCGGTTTTTGGCCGTAGTACCCGGACAAGCTAGCTTGTACCCGCGCCGCTAAGTGAATGGGATGGAGCCGGGACCGTCTGGCGCCGGTACGTTCATTCTTCTTAATTTTGTTGTTACCTTTGTTTTTCCTCTTGTTCTTCTTCTTCTGCTAAATGTGATGACCGCATACCTGCAATATAAATACACACACTGCAATCGCGGCACTTGGGGTCTTGGGGGGTGTCGGGGTGTGGGGGCGGGGGGGGGGGGGGGGGGGGTCTGTAGCATCGCCACGGTTACCGGTAAGACACAGCAGGGGGCGGGGGTGGAGAGGATGGGAGAGGGCGGGGGGGGGGGGGGGGGGGGGGGGGTCGGTTGTGGTCCGCTTGCACACCACTTTTGAAGAGATGCTTTTTTTTATTTATCCGGATTTTTGAGGCAGTAGACGAGCCTCAATATACTGAGGGGGCCACAGGCAGGTCGTGGGAATCTGGGGGAGAAGGGTTGAGGTGAAGCCCGTCGTTAAGCACCATCACCACCATCCTCATCACCATCACCACCATCACCATCACCACCACCATCCTCATCACCACCATCACCATCACCACCACCATCCTCATCACCATCACCACCATCATCACCACCACCATCCTCATCACCATTACATCACCACCACCATCCTAATCACCATCACCACCACCATCCTCATCACCATCACCACCATCATCCCCATCACCACCACAGCAGCCGCCCCCCCCGCCGAGCAGACCGGCCTCCCTTTTCTCTCTGACGGGTCGTGGATCCTCACGCGGTTCTGTGTTTCCTGATTACAACATCTGTATATACGACGACACGCACACAACAGGGGACACCGACCTCACATCTGCAGAGACGCATGAATTATTCATATGTGTTGAACCGAAAATAATCTTCAACTGTGGAATCCGTGGTGTCAGAGAGTTTGCAGAAGCTCCTCTGAGGAGCATGTGCGGTGCTGTTGCACGGGAGGCTTCAGAGGTTCAGCACGTGCTCGCCAGGTTAAAGCACAAAACGGGTAGAGTTTGCCTTTGTCGCCTGGGTCTAAAGTCCAGATAGTGCAGGGAAAAGTTGACCCATACGTTTGTAATCCAGGCATAACTCTGGTTCTTTTTGGAAGGCGGGGCTTATCAATTAAACGCTGTCTCCTTTTGTTTTGATTTTTGGACGGCATCTTCTATTTGTACAAGAAACCCCAAGAACAAAATTACTTTGTCACTCCAGACACTGGACGTGGAATTCAATTGAATGGGCTTGTTTTTATTTCTTAGGATGGGGGGGGGGTCCCCGGGGCCCCTCATCTCAAAGTCTGCTTTTGTGTTTTCGAAGTGTGATTATTCAATGTGCTACTTTCCCAGATAGAGCTGATTTCCGTATTTAGCTTCGTGGTCAACAGCCAATCGTTCAGAGAGCCAAACTGTTTTCCCAAAACAAGCATAATCGGCTTTTCCTTCTCATTCAGGCACTTTGTTGTGATCCCCCGATGAGGGACGGGGTCGCCGCTCTTATTTTGAGATATTTACCTAGTTTCTTTTACTATTTTTCAGTTGTTTCTGTTTCTTTTATCACGAGCTGTACTTGAGAACTGCTTTTATCGAGTCAAAATGCTTTTTTAAAAGCTACGAACTGAGCCCAGAATGTAAAAATGTCACTGTCTGGTTCGCTGTAAAGGTCGTGAAGAGAACCAAAATAAAGTCTGAAATTTGTCCATGATTCCCTTGATAGCGGTGCAACATGATCCTACTGCTTATTACGTCATCGTGGGCAGAAAGTTGTGTTGTGTCTTTGTGTTGTGATGCAGCACCAAAAATCTGCCGCCCGAATAAAAAAAGAAAGGAAAAAAAACAAAAAACCTCAGCTATTGTCTTGGGATGTGTGAAAGCGCCGCTTCCCACCATCTGCCTTCACTGGCACGAGGGCGAAGTGTGTGTGTGTGAGTGTGTGTGTGTGTGTGTCATTGTGTGAGTGCGCGGACATCACAACTCGCTACCCGGCACGCGCACGCGCAGGGAGACGTGAGGTCAGCGCGCGTCACGGACCTTTACACCGCTTGTTCCAGTCGCAGACGCGCAATGAGCTCCTTTCTGAGGTTTCACGGCCGATGGCGCTCGTCTCGTCACTTTGGCCCAGTGAGCAGGCGAGTGTTTGGTACGCGCGAGCCGAGGATTTCCACACAGCAGCTACTTTGTGGTGCCCCAAAAGGCCACACGGTCTCCTCAATATGACCACAGCAGCACCCCGTCATCTGCTCCGACACACACACACGCACACACAGGTCCCCTGATATCCATGACAATGCAGTGTTGCCGTGGTGTCTCCATGGTGAGGCTGGGAATGTAGAGGGGGCCCCCTGTGTGTGAGTGTGTGTGTGTGTGTGAGGGTTCACCGTGGCATGGGCACTCCCTTCTTTTTTGTATACCCGTGTGTGTGTGTCTGTGACAGTGGAGAAGGGCAGCTGGGGTCTTTGTTGTAGGCGGGCGGGGCTGCTCTCTGGGGGCCCGGAGGTTAAGGCCCTGGGCCCCTCACAGGCAGGAGTCACAGCTATATAGCCTCACATCGAGCACCTAGTCCAGGAGGCCTCCTGGCTGGGGGGTTACTTATCTCCTCTTCTGCTAATGAAACACTGCTGGGTTTTTCAGTAATAGATTTGATGACCTAGAAGCACAAAAAACTCAAGCGCATGTGATAAATTTCCTTTAAAAGCACAATTTGCTCCAGAAATAACAATATTGTTTTCCTTCCCCCCCCTGCCATAATTTCTTTCCATCCTTTCCCTTCCTCTCGCCCTTATCCGTCCTCATTTGACCCCCTCCTTCGATAAACCATCACCCTTATCTTGCTTTTCTTTTAAATGCACATGTGACCTTTCCCGTCTTCCCGTTCCTGCCCCTCACATCCCGTCCTCTTGGCCCCTGTGCCTGCTCTTCCTTCCCGACTCTTTCAACATTCCACATGCCCCCCCCACACCCCCCCCTACCCTCCCTGCTCCCCACCATGCCCATTTGCCCTTCCTCTCTTTTTGACTCCATTTCTCCATGTTGATTTTTTGCTCCGCTCCGTCACCTTCCCTTTTATCCATGACGCCCTACTTCCTGCCTGTGCAGTGCCCATGGGGGCCTTTCCCCCACCCCTGCAGCAGGTGTTCCATGCCCCCCGCCGGCCAGGCATGGGCACCGTGGGCAAGCCCATCAAGCTGCTCGCCAACTACTTCGAGGTGGAGATCCCAAAGATCGACGTCTTTCACTACGAGGTCGACATCAAGCCCGACAAGTGCCCGCGCAGAGTCAACAGGTAACGGGACAGGCGAGGGTAGAGGGGGGGGGGGGGGGTCGCACGCTCTTTCTGGCCTCCGATGTCCCGCGTTAATCCGAAAGATCGGCACTGTATCAGAACGGGTTATTCCTCAACTTGAATCTGAACCCTGTGACCCGCTTTGAACTCTTTCAGGCAATGACGTGTGGAAAAGCCGTGTAGAATCGGGCCAACATAGAAACACTATGCGCAGGTTGCACAGGACGGCTTCTCCGGCCTGCGGCGTCCGGATCAGCTGACCGGACAGACGGGGGCGTCTTAACTTCGCTGACAGACCCCCCTCGGCCGGGGTGATTGCTTTAACCTGCATCACGCAGCGAAGCAAAGTGAACGTGGCGCTGATGTGAGGCGATCCGTGGGAATGTAACCCGATAGAGTTAGCCGAGTTAGATCAGCCTTTTGATGAGAGATCAGTTCACGGTTGGTTTATTGCAGAAAGAGCAACTCTAATAGCAGACTTTTTTCTCAGCTGGAGCAGACGCAGGTCTTGCGGGGCTTTGTCATTAAAGTAACCGTATTATTTATTTTTGCATATTTTTTGTAAGTAATGATTTGCCCACAACCCGACGCTTCGTGGTTATCTGTACTCATCCTGCCCCGACTTAATACCTCTGTTCTTATCTGCCATCCGTGTGGTATTAAAAGCCGAGAGATGAGAGCACTCTGTTGGGAGTCTCTGCTCTTTGCCGTCATCGCCATTTAGTGAGGATGTGAACAGAAATGGGAACAAATCAACGGCTCAATTACACTCGTTGGTCCAGAACAGCCGCAGAGAGTGAAAGACGCTGATACACCTGCTGCAGCGTCCACAGAGCCTCTCTATTGGTCGTACTGAGAACAAAGGTTGTGAGAAGGCTCGCTGAGGTCAGGCCCTTTTGAACTTTTCTTTTCAGAACTCCTGGTCGTCCCAGGGGGGCGGGGGGGCACCGGGCATTGAGCAGTGGGCCCCCCGCTCACGCCCTCATTCTTTGTGTCCTCGCCCCCCTCCCCTTCTCCCTGTGAACATGAGATATTGCTCCCAACAGCTGCATGCCGCTTGATCAATATTCCACCATTTTCACAACTGCCCCCCCCCCCCCCCCACCTGATCGGCGATGGGTTTAAGTGCCGTTTGTTGCTGTGCTTTAATCCCACACTGTGTGTGTGTGTGTGTGTGTGTGTGTGTGTGTGTGTGTGTTGCGTCCTACAGGGAGGTGGTGGAGTACATGGTGCAGCACTTCAAGCCTCAGCTCTTCGGCGACAGGAAGCCGGTGTACGACGGCAAGAAGAACATCTACACGGTGCTAGCGCTGCCGATTGGCAGTGAGAAGGTAGATGTTTGAAGTTGTTTAGCTTTACAAAGTGCCACTACATCACCACCAGCTGACCCGTCCTCTGGGATCAGAGCAGTTGATGGTAAGCCAGGGGTAAAAAATACAAACAAAAAAAGACCTTGTCTGTTATAGATGTTTTATGGCCACAGCCAATAAGCTTAGCTCAGCATAAATATTGGCAACGGAGATGAAAAAGCAACCATGGCTCTATCCAAAGGGGTCTCCGCTGGTTGCCTGGCAACCTCACAAAGATGGAAAGACAGCGGGTAATCACTGCTCCCAGCCAAAGAATAATCTACAAAATACTTTTTACAGATAACAAACAAGATACAATTTGTCAATAAATGAGAAAATTATAACAAAAACGGCAGAAACGAGTCAAACAGACAAATGGAAGGGAGGAATCTATAAAGTCAGAAGTGTAATGAGTTGACGGGTGTATGTGACGACTCAGCGGTTTTGGTGGAGAGAGGAGACAAAGGGAACGAAAAAGACTTCTGCTGCTCAGGCGTCACAGCAGAAACGCAGTCTGCAGTCTTCATGCTAAGCTAAGCAGCTAGCTGTGGCTTCATATTCACTGTACTCGTGTTGATAATGGCCTTTTCCTGCTAATCGTTCATGTTGCTCGCCTACGGCCTTGTTCTTTACCTCCCCCTCTGTTCCTGTCTTTCCTGTCCTCTATTTCTCCAGGTGGATTTTGAGGTCACCATCCCAGGTGAGGGCAAAGACCGAATCTTCAAGGTGTCCATCCGTTGGCTGGCCAAGGTGTCATGGCGCCTGCTGCAGGAGACTCTGGTCAGCGGTCGGCTGCAGGTCCCCCTCGAATCGGTCCAGGCCCTGGACGTGGCCATGCGCCACCTGGCCTCTATGAGGTGCCCCATGGTTACACCAGCACTTTTTGGGGGGCAACCGGTCCTTCTTACTCATAGTTCATCTCTGGATATGAAGTCACTCTGAGCTCACGCAAGTATTCCTTTTCCACATTCGTCACCCCCCCCCCCTCACACATCCTCCCACTTAGGTACACTCCAGTGGGCCGTTCATTTTTCTCCCCACCTGAAGGATACTACCACCCACTGGGTGGGGGGAGGGAAGTGTGGTTCGGCTTCCATCAGTCCGTGCGCCCGGCCATGTGGAAGATGATGCTTAACATTGACGGTGAGTCACCGGGTGGATTGCATGACTAAGCAGAAAACAGAGATTGTGAAAAGCAAAAATGGGATTTTGAATCACCGCCACACATCCGTAATATTGGTTCAGTTCAGATAAACTCCTTCAATAGGGATGTGAATGCGGATAAAAGTTGCATCCATCCCCCTTTTTTCTTTTTTTTCTTTGGTAAGTTGCCCTCCTTTGACCTTTGTGGACTAATGTTTGCTCTCTGTCTCCCTCTAGTGTCGGCCACGGCCTTCTACAAGGCCCAGCCTGTAATCGAGTTCATGTGCGAAGTCCTGGACATCCGCAATATCGACGAGCAGCCCAAGACCCTCACGGACTCGCAGAGGGTCCGCTTCACTAAGGAGATTAAAGGTGCCGCCGCAACGCAAATGCGTCTTCACGCCTCTTGTCTTAACATTTTCAAACCTTTCCTAGACTTCATAAGTTATATGCATTTTACCCTTAAGCTTGTTTAATTACCTGGCCCTTATTAATCATGTCTGTCTTTTTTTTTGCCTGATTTACACCCCTCCTTGTCGACATCACCAGGCCTGAAGGTGGAGGTGACTCACTGTGGTCAGATGAAGAGAAAGTATCGCGTATGCAACGTCACCCGACGACCCGCCAGCCACCAAACGTGAGTCTGCAGGCTCACGCCAGGACATCTGCAGCCTCTGGGGAGCCATGAGGATAAGGCAGATTAGAACCGGCACGGATCCGGTGTCCTCTGTAGTCTCAGCTGAAGGAGGAATGTAGAAGAGAATATTGAGCACTGGCTTATTTCTTTTTTTGCATAAGTGGTGTCTCCATTGTTCTCACTGACCCTCACAACCGCCTCTCCTTCTGTCTCTCTGTGTCGGACTCATTCTTTGGCTCTTACGTTGCACCTTCAACTGTCCTAGAGGAACTATATTACTCTTTAGTCTTGAATTCCTAAAGGAGGATTCTCAATCCCCTGGGAGGTCTTTGGAGAGGTTGTTCATAAACAAAGGATTTATCAGTATTTCATTCCAAATTATTCTTTTTATTTCTGAAATGATGTTCAACACACAAATTTAGTTGAAAAAAAAAAAAAAAAGTAAGAAAGGATTTTTTGCTGCAAACTTAGTGAGCAACTTGTATTTGTTCCTTTGGAGTCTTGAGTGGTGACTGTCATTCCTTTTAACATTTTAACATCAAACTGGATGAGTCAGCTGGCGATCATTGGTTTCCACCCAAAGTCTTCTGTGTCTCCTTACAGCAAATGCAACTTCCTCATCATTTCTCGTCTCTTGTCGACCAGGTTCCCCCTCCAGCTGGAAAGTGGGCAGACAGTAGAATGTACAGTGGCCCAGTACTTCAAGCAGAAGTATAACCTGCAGCTGAAATACCCCCACCTGCCCTGTCTTCAGGTGGGGCAGGAGCAGAAGCACACATACCTGCCCCTGGAGGTGAGAAAGGAATTTAGCTCTGATGCACCTAATCAGTTCTAATGTAGCAACACAACTGGTATACCCACTTAAAAACATCCGGGATCAATGCGATGCACGTGAGTAACCAATGACTCTGGATTCATTCGATCCAGGTGTGCAACATCGTAGCGGGTCAGCGGTGCATCAAGAAGCTAACGGATAACCAGACCTCCACCATGATCAAAGCCACCGCTCGCTCTGCACCCGACAGACAGGAGGAGATCAGCCGGCTGGTGGGTTGAAAGGCACATGTTGGACGGAGGCCACGCAGCGGGTGCAACAACATGAGGATGCTTGACGGGCCGATGCTTTTTCTTTTTTTCTTCTCGCTTTCCACAGATGAAGAACGCCAACTTCAACCTGGACCCGTACATCCAGGAGTTTGGGATCAAGGTGAAAGATGACATGGCTGAGGTGACGGGCAGGGTGCTTCCAGCCCCGATCCTGCAGTACGGAGGACGGGTACCGTTCATTTATTATCCAAAATGAAGTCTTTTACTGAGGTATGATGGGAGTGTGTGGAAGCAGGAACTTTAAAAACTCCTCCGGTCGTCTCTTCCACAGAACCGCGCCATAGCAACCCCCAACCAGGGTGTGTGGGACATGAGGGGAAAGCAGTTTTATAACGGCATCGAGATCAAAGTGTGGGCAATTGCCTGCTTTGCCCCCCAGAAGCAGTGCAGAGAGGAGGTGCTGAAGTGAGTACTAATGAGTGGTAACAGTAAGGAAAGAACATTCATTTAGTGATGATTTCGCCTACATTTGGTATCTCCAACACAATGATTAATTTCTTTATGATATGATTGATATTCATATCTCCTTTTGAATTCAATCTTCGCCACTTGCAGGAACTTCACAGACCAGCTGCGTAAGATCTCCAAGGACGCCGGGATGCCGATTCAAGGCCAGCCGTGCTTCTGTAAGTACGCGCAGGGAGCGGACAGCGTGGAGCCCATGTTCCGACACCTGAAGAACACCTACTCGGGGCTGCAGCTCATCATCGTCATCCTGCCGGGGAAGACCCCCGTCTATGGTGGGTCGCTGTATTTGTTTTCTCCTTCTTGAATACACACACACACACACACACACACTCTGCTAAATCATTCCAGAGGCACCGAGACGGCGTGTTGACACATTTTCAAAACTGTCCCGTTTTTTTAGCGGAGGTGAAGCGCGTGGGAGACACCCTGCTGGGCATGGCCACGCAGTGCGTCCAGGTGAAGAACGTGGTGAAGACGTCCCCTCAGACCCTCTCCAACCTCTGCCTCAAGATCAACGTGAAGCTGGGGGGCATCAACAACATCCTGGTGCCGCACCAGCGGTGAGCTTTTTGTTTAGGGAGGAGGACCACACATGTTGTCACAGTATACGATATCGGCCACATTACCACCCAAGATGCATTTATGAGCAAGTGTAATTTGCTTCTCCTCCGTTTGGCGTGTTAAGGTCGGCAGTGTTTCAGCAGCCGGTTATCTTCCTGGGAGCGGACGTCACTCACCCCCCTGCTGGAGATGGCAAGAAGCCCTCCATCACTGCTGTAAGTCTCACACACAACACCTTCAGTGAACAACACCAGTTCTCTGTGTCCGCGCCAACATTCATACGACCAAAATACATCGGGGGGGAAAAGTTGCTAAAAACGTTGCCTTCAGGGATTTATTCCAAGCCAAAGCGTGATTTTGTCATTTGTAAGTGTTTAGTTATATAAAGAGAAGCTAGAAGGGGCACTGTCTTGTTTAAAGGCAAAGGAAAAAAATCATAGATAATAATGCAAATCGGCTCAAGATGTCACAAACAAAGCATACACATGCTCGGGGTTGCTAAGTGACAGTGTGGCGCACACCGATGCTGCTAAAACAAGAATGCTACAGCCAAATGTATGCGTATGTCGGAGACCGAATAAAATCAATGAAATCACTGCGGAGCAGGTGTGATTACACTCAGCGCCCGTCTCAGTGTTTGTTACGTTCATGTTATGGTGACACGAATGCACAGTAGAATTAAAGAAATGCTCTGATGTTTGTTGACCGTGTGATCGATGGATGTCTGAACAGATGAAGTCATCCCCTTACGCCTTTGTCATTTTGGACAGGTATTTGTAATTAATTTACGCATCTTTGTTTAAATCCCTAACTTTTAGCTTTATTAAGTCCCTCTCAGGCGGTTTGTTGCACTCAACAAGCAGTTAAACCGGAAAAACAGTCTTAAGTGCTTTGTGTTGTTTCCTATTTTAATGCATGATGTGAGCTTTGAAAGTCTTATTTCCTGAGAAACTGCGGTCAATCCGACTCCTTCTGGTGGCTCGGGTACAAAATGCTCAAAGCTGGACAAAAGAAAAGATGGAGAGTAGTTAAAGAGGGGTCAGGGAGGGATAAAAGGAAACATGGCTCATCTCTGACTCACATTCAGGAGGAAATGACGTCAGCCCCTGTCCGCCCTTGACCTCAGCTCGGCTGTGGTTGGCTGTGTTGTTGCCTAGCGATGACGCTGGAGTCCCACACAGAGGGGAAGGGAGAGGAGAGGGGGGTCTGTGGCGTACCTCCTCATTGTGGAGAAAACTGGGTTTAAAAACGATGAGTGTGGTGCAGTGGAAGAATTTCAGGGAAGGAAAAAAAAAAAAAAAAAAGCCTGCCACACTTTCCGGTTTCAGCCTCTAGGGGGTGCTAACGTGCTAATGTACACATTGGGACAAATGAGTGGCAGCAGCGGATTAAGGTGTAGTGCTTTGTTTCTCTGCCATACATTTGAAGGATTGTTTTTGTGATGTCCAGTGTATCTTTATTCATGAGTGTCACCAGTGGGAATCAATTGACTGGACTCGGCGGTGCCCTGTTCAACCCGTCTCGTCCCGTCCCGTCTCTTCCAGGTGGTAGGCAGTATGGATGCTCATCCCAGCAGGTACTGTGCCACAGTGCGAGTCCAGAGGCCCCGGCAGGAGATCATTGAAGATTTGTCGTACATGGTGCGTGAACTGTTGATTCAGTTCTACAAGTCGACCCGGTTCAAGCCCACTAGGATCATTTTCTACAGGGACGGAGTTCCCGAGGGACAGTTGCCACAGGTAATATGAAAGCAACGATTATGCTCCGCTCCCAATCGTAAAAACAGCTTCTTACTCCAAACTCGATTTTAGTTATTGGCACATTTTAATTAAATTGATGATGGTTTGTGCTAATTGCCGATGTTTCTGGCGTGCAGATTCTCCACTACGAGCTGCTGGCCATCAGAGATGCGTGCATCAAGCTGGAGAAAGATTATCAACCGGGCATCACCTACATCGTGGTGCAGAAACGCCACCACACACGCCTCTTCTGTGCCGACAAGTCGGAGAGGGTGGGGTTTCTCTTTCACGCCGCTGTTCTCTTCTCATAGTTGCTTGTTTGGACCAGTGTTGGGCAAGTTACTGAAAATTAGTCTTTAGTTACAGTTACTAGTTACTTCTTTTAAAGGTAATTGAATTACTTCAATACCAGTACCAGTACCAGTTACTGTGTATCAAGAGTAATTAGTTACTCTGGAAAGTAACTTTTAAGTTACTTTTATATCTTCTTTTTAAATGTAATGAATATAAATAGTACTGAACAGTCAAACACAATAAACATATTTTTTAGACCTATTTATTGTAATCAACAGGGCAACAGCCTTCAAATCAAGCAATGGTACAAAAGTCCTTTTTAATACTTAACTTAATACAAAATAACAGTTTGAGCCATTTGCCTGAAGGCAACTGACTCGACAGTTGACAGGATGCATCTCATCTTCAACATAGCGAGCAATCAATCTATTCAGCTCTGTCCGGTTTATCGGTTGCACTGCAGTGCGTGTAAAGTGGAGCCCTGGTTGTTTGCGTGGAGCGGCGCCTGCAGCATCCGCGGGGCTGCGCTCCTGCGTCATGAGCACCGCGATGCTGTTTACGTGCACGTACGGCGACTATTCTGTGACACACAACGTTTGGTGGCCACAACTATTTTGTGCTGACAGGCAGCTATTTACTTACTATTTGCTGGCCCTCCGCTTCGCGTCACACAAGAGAGTAACGCGAGTAACAAACTCATTTCAATTTCAGTAATTGTAACTGCGTTAATTTATTTAAAAAAATACTTTGTTACATGCTCGTTACCGCTAAAAGTAGTGGAATCACAGCGAACGCGTTACTCCCAACACTGGTTTGGACGTGTTTTTAATAGCGATCATTTGTTTGGTTTCAGATTGGGAAGAGTGGGAATATTCCCGCGGGGACCACAGTGGACACCAGCATCACTCATCCCTTCGAGTTTGACTTTTACCTGTGCAGCCACGCGGGCATACAGGTAACATCCACAGAAGGAAAATCCCTCTAACCTTCAGAGCTATTCCGTTTATCGTTGTCTTCCATCTTAATTCTCGGCATTGCCTCCCCTCTGTCTGCAGGGCACCAGCCGGCCATCGCATTACTACGTCTTGTGGGACGACAATCGTTTCACAGCCGACGAGTTGCAGATCCTAACGTACCAGCTGTGCCACACCTACGTGCGCTGCACCCGCTCCGTCTCCATCCCCGCGCCGGCCTACTACGCCCGTCTGGTGGCCTTCCGTGCTCGCTACCACCTGGTGGACAAAGAACACGACAGGTGAGTGATTCACGAAACTTTTACGACCCCACAGCGACCGGAAAGTCTTAATGTTGTTGTGTAAAGTCTTTATTAATATTCTAAAACAAATGAACTGAGATTATGGACCACGTAGGAATCATAAAGTACACCAGTCCTAATAAACTTCCGCTGCTACATGAGGGATTGTGTACATTACACTTACTACACAGCTACTTACTAAAGGGAACCGAAGTTTGACACAAAATGTTTCAATTTAATTTCCTTCCGCTAAAGAAAATAAAATAGTGCTCTCTCTTTGTGCATGGATCAGAGCTGCGTCCATGGCAACCATAGCAGCGGTCTGCTGTGAAGAAATACCGTAGAATACCGTAATTAAACCAGAATGTTGAACTCCTGATGATCACACATGAAGTGACGCCCCTTCCCCCGCTGTCGTCTCCCCTCAGTGGAGAGGGCAGCCATGTGTCCGGTCAGAGCAACGGCCGGGACCCCCAGGCGCTGGCCAAGGCGGTTCAGATCCACCACGACACCCTGAGGACCATGTACTTCGCCTGAGCCACAGCGGCCACCTCGTGGACCCCCGGCCCGCCACCTCATCCCCGTCCCTTGTTCCAAGCGACTGCCCGGCAGTCGAACTCCACAGACCCGCCGGTCCTTCGCCCACATCCGCCCAACACGAGGCCCTTTCGCCTGTAACACACAGGCTCCACAGCCTCACGCACTCAAAACGGTTGTTATTATTATTATTATTGTGGTCATTTTGGTGTTTTTACTTCACCAGGACTGTAGCTCTTTTTGTGTTGACATTTTTAAAAACGTTAGTTTCATTATGTAATTGTAATTTACGCTACCTTCAGACTCCTGTGTGTGGAAGTATGCAATGGGAGGAAAACGGGCAAAAAAACAAAAAGAAAATCACAAAGAAACTTTTTTTAACTTCCACAACGATGCTGCCTCTTTACCCATCTGGATTCCAGTGTTCCAAGCCCCTTTAGCGTGGGGATTCTCCTGGTGGGGGGGGTACTGGGCATGCACACCTGCGTGTATCATTTTATCGTTGTTATGAACATCATTTGTGTTTTTGATATTTCTGAATAATGTTTTTTTTTTTTTAAACTACCTGAGGAGTCGAAGGTATGGTACATTAGCACTTAGCATTAGCACGTAGGTACCAGCGGTCCTGCACATACCAGTTTGTTAGAACATGTGGGGCTAGCCCTCTGGCCTTGATATTAGCAGAGACAGAAGGAGCAGGTGTAGCATATCGTAGAGGCGGGACAGAAGTCCTGCAGCACTCTAGATGCTGGTTGGCCAGTCCGCTAGAGATTTAGCCTTTAGAGGCCAGCTTACCATAGCAATAGAGGGACCATTTGTGTAGAGTTCATCAAATACACGTACACCCCGTGCACCTAAACCAGCCAAAAGTGATGCCAACCAATGTGAAAGGGGCACTTAAACAGGAAGGTAATCTTTCGTTTCTGTACCCGTTGCCTTTTTAGTGTTTGCGAGGCACTTTTTCAAAATGTACTTATCGACTTGTTTTACTTCAAAAAGACTTGTCTGTCCCGAGGCCGGACACCCACACCTGCACAGCTTTCCAAACAAATAGGTAACTATGACGATAGGTAAAGTCAACACTCTGTAGATTTGAATGCAGGCAAATACAGTCTGTCTGTGACCACTTAAGTGCTGCAAAGCTGAACTCTCATTCAGCCATTGACCCCTCGCTCCGGTCATTCCGCGCATTTCAACATTCCACCAGTGGAGAGGTCGCCACACCGTGCACTCCAAACTTTCACACCTGGCCCCGTTTTTTGCTTCCGGCTCTTCCCTCTGCGGGCATTTACAAGTCATCGCCTGAATTAGCAGAAGCACACACACACACACACACGCTGCTGCCCCCTCTGTCTCTTTCTTAGCATGCAGAGACCAGCCTCTTCCAACGCACTTATGTCCCTCCAAGCCAAACGTTGACTCCTCACTCCTTTCTCATCCTTGCCATCTATCCTCACTTTTGACATCACCCACCTGCAGCATCCCCTGCCCCGATCCCCTAGCGTGTGTTAGCCAATACCCGTTGGTGCTCTGTGTGCATGGGCGGCACAGGTAGGGGATTGCTACTTTGGACAGGCTGGGCCCCTGTTAGTACTATTTAATATGCCCTGCCTTTACATCTAGTCACTTTCTGGATTTATCAAAAAAAGAATTGCATGTAATTATTTTTTATGACTGGATATTCTGAGCCACCTTATTATGGTTTCTTTAGAGGTAGGAGCCTTGCGCTCACCGCTGCCTGTCAGACATTTTGCCTCAATTGTGTAATGGTTATGAAGACTGCTTCCTTAGTCATTATTATTATTATTATGATGAATATTGTAACTAGTGTCAGGGTGTATCTTGACAGGGCACTGTGGGGACGGTCTCAAAATTCCATCTCCGTTGCCCTTTAAGCGCCTCAAATCTCATCTGACGGATCAGAGCCCCTTTGAGCTGAGAGGGATCAAAGGATAAAAGATTGGATGAGTTTGATTTCTAAATCATGTCTATTAACTTGCATAATGAAAATGCCTTTGTACACCGTTTTACTGATCTGTTATTGTGTCCAAGGTGATTTGTATATATAAATATATAATATTAACCCGTTATGTATTTTGGCTCACCAGTTGCCAGACCTCTTTACAGTTGGGGGCCAGCGTTTTACCCCCCTCATTCTGTGCTTTAAAAAAAAAGAAAAGAAAAAAAAATGAATTTCACAGTATCACTGAAACAGATGCAGTTCTTCTCTCACTGAAGCCACAAAGCACCTTGCAAAGGGGGGAAGGCGAAATGGCCGTCCCCCTGGTAATGCATCCTGTGGGTACCGCGGAGGGGGCCCCCCTCCACGAAGCCTCAATGTCTGACTAAGCAATACCGAAGCCGCTGATCAAGAACAGTCCTTGTCATAGCACTTCCAACCGATTGGAATGAAAGGACATGGAAGCTTATTATTCTGGCTCTGTATGTGATAGTATGGGAACTCTTGTTGTTCTCTGTTGCGGTTTATTTTTTAAATAAAATAAAATTGTTTTTTATTACTCCTGTTATCATCTTTTTTAATATAGATATTTAACTTGATATTGAGACATGAGTCTATATAATGTAAATACAAGAAGAGCACACGTGTGTAAATCTGTGTTGGAGTAGTTAAGGCCTTTAGGATTACATTTTGTGAATCATTTAATCCATTGAATTGAATTTTGAATACAATTCCTCAACACCGTTTGAAAGGTGGGAACATTAATAATCACAAACATGTGACTTGCACTCAAGCATCTTTGGAGCACCAGCAATATGCCATAAACATTACTAAAAGGCACCTGCATCTTTTTAATTTCTTCCTTAGTGAAGGAAATCTCCAACTATCCAGTCAGATTAGAAAATAAAAAAGGAAACACATTACAAAAGAGACGCAGCCCTGAACTAGAATAATTTATAGTTTATCCCCAGATGTGCGATGTGTGTCATCGTAGTGTTCCTCTGGATGGAGGCGGAGTCGATCCCTCTGACGTCAGAGCCAACCTCTTCCTGTCAGAAAGGCAACTTCTCCATATTTAGCTGGCTCGCCGAAGCCCCGCAGAGTTGATCTGTCAACCGCACAGAGGAAAAAGACCTTGACACTTATCGGCGGCTGCTGCCCGGTGTTGACCGCTTTGTTCCACCGGCATCGGGACAAATAATAAAAAGAACACCATAAAACTCCAGAAGAAGAAGACGACGCCGCTGCAATATGGTTGCTCGGGAAACGGTGCCGTGTCACCGGCTGTTTTTAACGCTATTAAAGTAACCGTCGTCTGCCATAATTTCTAACTAACGTCATCAAACCGCCGAGCTAGCCACTCGGTGTATTACTATTAAAACAATAATAATAATAATAATAATCCGAAGCAGCTCGCTGTGCGGCAGTCCGTTCCCGTTCATCGTTCGGCAGGACTCGGACTCGGTGACCCCGCGGTGATGATCTCCTGACGGCTCCTCTCGTCCCGTTACTCCTCGGCCGGCGAGCTAACGTTAGCTTAGCTAACCGTCAGTTGAGCAACTAGTCGCATCCTCAGCGGGAGTGAAACGCTCTTTTTTCGGACCGAAGACGGCAAGACGAGAATTCGGACCCCCCCCCCCCTTTTTTGTGACAATCCGCGGGTGGGGGGCAAGAGGAGCCAGCAGAGAACAGGACCCCGCTCCGCCGTTCGGCGCGGCGCTGCCGAAGGAGACACCGGGTAGAACGGAGGAAGAGTCCCGACCGGCTGACTGCGGGGATCCGGGGAACGATCCCGGACAGAGACCTCATGAATGGAAATCGGAACTACAGGTACACCCCCCCCCCCCCCCCCCCACAGCGTCTCCCGACTGAAGTTATGTTGCTGACCCCCGTATGGCAGAACATGTGTCGGCTTTCCTCGACACATGTTGGAGGTCGTTATCCTCACAACCGACGGGACACCGCCGGTGGTGCTAGTCGGAATTCAACTCGTTTAAACGCAAAAGTCTTGCCCAGGTGCTGAGATCGGGCTCGGGGATCCCCTGCATGCTTTAGGAAAGCTCCCACGCCGTGACGTCATCTCACAGTTACAGTCGTGACCGTGAGATGCTCCCTCATCTGCCCCCACTGACCCCTCAGCATGTACAGCAGCATCCTTCTCCCTGGGTTTATTTGACATATTTCTCGTTCCAACAAACCCACCAGCTTGAGTTTATAAAAACAGTACAAAACCTTTTTTTTTTGTACTTGAACTCGTTGATCCACAGCAGGAACCTCGCAAATTCCTGTCTAGTCCCGGTGACTGAAATCGTGGGCCGGTAAAGCGCTCCCATCGGGATCCCGTGGGCAGTTTAACAGGCTGCTGTAACGGAAGCTTTCCACTCGGATGAATGCCGGGTGTTCGTGAGCAGCCGGTGATACATGATACAGCGGATGACACAACCCCCCCCCCCCCCACCACCATCGTAGGAGATCCCCCCTCAGCCTACTGTCTCATTAGCGTCTCTGCTCCTCACAGTTGACTCTGTAGCATAGAGGCAACTCAAGGTGTGTTGTTCATCGGTCATTTCACACCCAGGGCCTTCAGTGCAGTCCTACATCAAGCAATCCATCGCTTAAGACCACCGTGGCTGTAGAGACCAGACCTAAAGCATTGTAACACATGTATAACTCATTATAACTGGGCGTTATCACCTCTTCTCCCGGTGACGAGCTTTTTCTTGAAAACGATAGATTTGTTGTCCCGCGTCAGCCGCTGTGGGTTGAATCTTGTAGATACTTCACAAAGGAGCTCGCTGAGGTCGCTGCGGGGTCATCAGGGGCAGTTTGCTATAAGCTCCGCGTACTTCTCGCTGGTGCGTATCCGATCAAAAGACGTGCAATATGATCGGATAAAACTTCTAATATAGCCCCAAACTCTCAAGATCATGTAATGTATTTGTTAATGTGTTTCCTGCACAGTAGTCAACAACAGCACATTGAATGCATAGTCATGTTGGAGTATACTATTATCCGGTCTAGCATTAAATGTATTAAGGACAGTGATTAAGGATTCCGCTGAAGACACTAGCGCATTAATAGAGTCAGAAAGAGGCGTGTTTAACTTGTTCATGTTTGATCATTTCATGTATGTGTTGTTTGTCAATCGCATATCACAAACCACCAGGGGCCCACCGGTGAGCCCAACGCCGGGCTGTGAATGATTAAAACGGGGCCCTCCATCAGTCAGCGGCCTGGAAGCGAGCGTGAGAAAGCGCTCATCGGTTGCACAGCCTGCTCACAGACTGAGTCACTCTTCTCCTCGGCGGCAGCACGCGGGGCCCTCGAAGCCGCGGCTCTGCAGAGCTTAGCACGAGGGGTATAATGACAGCGAGGCCTTCGAGCCTCCGGCAAATCCAATCTATTTTCATGTGCCATGCAAACTGCTCGCCACTGGACAGTGAAGAACTGGTCAGAAATGGGAAATGATGGGCTTCTCCCTCCACGTTAGCGTTAGCGGCGGCCTGGAGGTTAAACACCCCCTTAGACTTTCTGCTTTTTGTTATTACGGCCTATATTACCCCGAACAATGGCAAACAATTTTAAAGCACATCGTTGCCCATATCAAGGTATCCTCTTCCAGCCCAGCAGTATGCATGCTGGGTAACCTGAGACCCCCGACCGTACCAGAGCCGGGGGGGGGGTGTTCTTATCATAGAACCGCCCATGAGTGTACTCAGCGCTATGAGGATACAAGGTGCAGTGCAGAAATGAGTCCAACCCCCCCCCCCCCGCCCCCTCCCTCATCACACTCACCCAGTATTCCCGCTCTTTTTTTGGATTCACAGTTACCAACCCTCCACTCCGCCCCCACCACCCCCCCCTGCACCCGCCCATCCTTGTACACATGCCTTTCTTTCCCTCTCTGTGCCCCAGTGGGAAACGCCGTGCTCCCTGTCACTCTCCCCGCAGCCGTGTCCTCTGTGCACTTTGTGCAGCCGGTGGGGTCCTCTTTGAGGGGGGGCTCGCGCACTTGATTTGCAGTCTATCGCCGCGATACTCGCTTCATTCCAGCGACCCACCGACCATAAGGAACCCCCCCCACCTTCCTCATCCATAAGGCCAACCATTGTGATACTTGTTGAGAGTATTTCAGTTATTCTTTAGGCTCAATGTATTTAAGAGACATTTACCCCTGGCTTTATTTTACTGGAGGAAATAAAAATACCTTCCCAGCTAAATTATCGTAAAGATTCTTTAATGTATTACGATTTCTTCTTTTAAATGTAAAATCATTATTTTATTTTATTAGTCCGGTAGTGGGGACATTTACAGGTGCAAACAAGAGACGTGGTCCAAAACTAGTATTATAAAAAGGCAGTAATAACACATTAGAATCTACAATAACCAAAATGAAATTGTAAATACAGGCGAAATAACTATTCTAACTATTATTGTTCTAACACAGGTAATTTATGTTAATGATATTCAAAAGGAAGAGTTCTTTCGAGTATTTATTTGCATATATTTCCTAATTTGTAAGAGGAGTGGATTCCTGGCACATGTGCTCCTCAAACAGGAAGAAAACATCAGCACATTTTTGAGTCATTTTAATCAATTGGAACACACTAAGTACTTGCTTCAAATTTGCTTTCTAAAGACATTTTTTTATTAATATATTACGAGTGCCGCAGGCTGTGGAAAAGTTCTGTGGAATTTCTCAGGCTCTCCAAAACTCTTAATCATTTGTTTGTGTGGTAGACTAAAAAACGAGGGGAGTTTGGGGACTCGCGGCAAACCCAGATGGGAAAGTTAAGGCATGCAGTGTGTGTGGGAGAAGGGGGAGACGGGGGAGGAAGTTGTGATGTGTCACTGAGATTAGAAGCCAGAGCAGCTGGACCACACTTCTTTTCCTCCTCGTGCCTTTCCCCCTTCCTTTTGGGGAGAAAGAGGCTCATTTGAGGGGGAGATCACGGACAGGGAGAGGGACTTGGACTTGGAAGTCGGTGTGTAGTCTTGGAGGCTTCCCTCGACGGACAGAACGAAGTCGGCCTGTTTTTCAGTGGCAGAGAGAGGCGTTTAAAATACGTCATTACTCCAAACACTTTTGACTTAAATGTTTCTCAGCTGAACGATACAAATGAACCTCCATTGGTGATAATTTCCTACGTAGGAAATACTCCAAAGGAAGCAAAAGGATTGCGTGTAGAAAGATTTGCTGATGCTCATTCTCAACGTTATGAGCGTAACGAATAAAAAAAGTGGCCTCCATCATAACTCAGGGTGGGGACTAAATTGTCAGCCGCAGAGACCTCAAAACGCCTTGAAATACATCATTTGGTGATTTTCACTTTTTCTGATTTGGGAAAACTAATGCAAGGAAGATATGATGTTGACACGACAGCTGCACAAATCGGAGTATTACTTTTGTTTTGGTTGTAATTCATTTATTACACTGCATGCAACCATTCAGTGACGGAGCAGTCATCCTGCCCAAGTCAACATAGAAAGTCAACAAACCCCGGCCCCCCGTCCCTCTTTTCCACAAACTGGACTAGTAAGACCGGGAGGACACAGGGCTCTGTGTGTGTGTGTGTTTGTATCCTACCCATAAGACTGCTGGGCGTTCTATAATGAGTCAGACAGGCTTCTTACTACAGTCAGATCTTAACCCCCTCCAAATCCCCCCCCCCCCTCCCTCCCTCCCATAGAGCACCAGTCAGGTTTGGACAAACTTTCTCACTGAATTGAATGAGAAATGTGTTCAAACGTTTGACTGGTACCGTCTCTCCTCTCACACACACACACACACACACACACACACACACTCGCCATCACCCGGCCTCAGGTTGGTCTCTAGCGGATGCCGACTTTGACCCGTGTCGCTGTGAGCGACCAGGCCCTCGTCGGTATGTGGCCCCCTGCTGGTAGTTTCCCTGTGGCAGAGTGGGGCACTGACTCCCGTGGGTGCCAGATGAAGATGGGGGGAACAGGAGGGAGGAGACGGACGGCGTGGGTGAGACGTGCCTCCATCTTTGCTCGCCAGCTGTCGGCCTTTCTGTGTGCGTTTTCGGGCCCTGCCCCGCTGTGACTAGACGCCATTGTGCCTCGCAACTGAGCACTCGCCCTGTCGCTGCGGCTCAGGGCCTCTCAGGATTAGAAACACAACAGCTGTATTGTGTGTGTGTTGGGGAGGGGGGGTGTGCGCCCGTACACTCGTTAGCAGCGTGGACGTTTGGGCGCCGGGTGGCCACTGGATTCCAGCTTCTCACTATACAGTTCTTCTGGCTCTCGGCCCACTGTGGGACTGTGTGTGCAGTGTGACTTGTGGCAAAGAGTGACTGTGTGCAGTGTGTGTGACGGTACTGTGTGCACTGTGTGTGCACTCTGTGGCTGTGTGCTGTGTGTGTATACTGTGAGGAGTGTGTGTCCTGTGTGCTCTGTGTGCAGTGTGTGTCCTATGGGCAGTGTGTGTGGCTGTGTGCAGTGTGTTTTGCGCAGTGTGTGTGCAGTGTGTGTGTGTGTGTGTCACTGTACTGTGTGCAGTGTGTGCACAGTGTGTACTGTGTGCAGTGTGTATTGTGTGCAGTGTGGACTGTGTGTGCAGTGTGTGCAGTGTGTGTGCTGTGTGCAGTGTGTGTACAGTGTGTACTGTGTGCAGTGTGTATTGTGTTCAGTATGTGTATTGTGTGCAGTGCGGACTGTGTGTGCAGTGTGTATTGTGTGTACTGTGTGCAGTGTGTATTGTGTTCAGTATGTGTATTGTGTGCAGTGTGGACTGTGTGTGCAGTGTGTGTACTGTGTGCAGTGTGTGTACTGTCTCGCTTAGATCTTCCTACAAAGCTCATTGGTGTGTTTTATATCCCATTTATTGATTCCATGTTCAGCACTGCGGTGCCTCGACTTACTGAAAAGTATCGCTCAGCTTTGTTTACACTGAACTGAATTGCACACATGCGTTCATTCATTAATGTAAAGAATCCAGTAACACAACTTATTTCATCTGAATTGAAATGGCTGAGAATCAATTCAAACCAACTCATGAGTTTGCAAGCACAAAGGAACATTTCCATTCTTGATTAATATGTTTGAATAGAGACTGATTCAAGGTGTGAGAGGCGCCAGCAACTGTATGTGAAATACATTAAATTGCAGTTTTTCCTGAAATCCACTAATGGATCTCCATTTTATTCGTGGTGAAGAATAGCTTGACCTCCTGTTCAGGAAAAACAAGAGACATACTGATGGACAGAGAGCGATTCAATCTACCCGCTTCTGTTTGTTAAAGCACGTCCTTCCTGTAATCATCTGAGGGCACAAACACACACACACAGGCGCACAAAGTCGGTGTGTCAACAAGAGGTTTCCATGAACATTTGACACTGTGCAAGGAGCCAGCGAGCCCCTGATGAGTCCGTGTCGATTTGTGAGTTCTCAGCACTCGTACTACCGTCACCCAACTAGATCGGATGTTCCTGTAAAACCCGTGCAATCCTCTTTAAATCCACAGAAACAGAAAAAAGACAAAAGAAAAAGAATGTTTGAGACACGTAATCAATGTCATTGTCCGGTGTTTAAAACACACAGATTTCGTTTCATTGCCTGTGGCTGTAGACGACAGTTCGACGTACCTTTTAAGTGTAAGCTTCAGAAAAGTGAGACTGAAGGTTAGTTTCCAAGAAGACCAGATGAAAGTGGCCAGGATCCCATCTGCTATCGGGATCCACCTGATGGACTCGGTCCTCAACGTCCCCCCTTTTTAGCTTGGAAACGGCTCTTCAGAAACCGCCAGGGACACCATGTCCATATTTCATACAAACTATGGGTGTGGAAAATTAATCAGTGCGTCTTTGCCTAAAGTGCAGCAAAAGCATTGTGTACGCCTCTGTGTGTGTAGGTGTCATTCTGAAATTGAACCAACTGGCAGAGCGGGTTGTTGCATCTCTTTCCTCGCTGCGCGATCCTTCCGTTGGTGCCGTAGTTCATGCGCCGCTGAACCCTGGACTCCCCCGGGGGCCATGTGACTCACGCTGAACCTTTTTCTAAAAGGAGATGAAAGCTGGAAAAACACCAACCCTGCCTGCAATCCTCCTCCTACATGCCGACTTCACCAGGGCCATCGTGGAGGGGGGGGGCGGGGGGGACTGAAAATCCCAATCCGTGGTTCCTGTAGCCTTGATGAAGAGCATTTATCTTCCCTCTTTGTGCGAGCTCACAAGCTCCACCGAGGGCCCCACCGGGATTACCATCACAAAAGTTTGCATGCACTTAGTTTAGAGGGACTGCCGTGGCAGGAATCCCAGACTCTTTTTCATCATTTTATCCCACCAGCCCCCCCCCCCCCCCCAGGGTCGCTCGCGCGGTCTTCTGTGGCCTTCCAGAAGGATTCTGTTTTTTGAACTTTCCTCTCACCGGGGCCCTCAACCCCAAGATCAGCCACACATGTGGGCCAGTTGTATCGCCGGTGAATCACGCTCGACCATGACTCTCTTTTATCAATGACACATTCAGGGAAACGAGACGGCTGAATAAGTGGAGGAAAAAATACCGGGGGGGGGTATGTGTCATGGATGAGTCTCGTCTGAGTTTTTGCGTGAGGACGGCTCTATTCCCGGAGCAAATGTGTAGTAATTAAGTCATCGTGCATAGATTCCTTTTCTGTTGTTGTTGTTTTCTTTTCTTCCGGTCCCAAAATAGTACAACAGCATCAGGAAAAAATCTATTAGGAAAATTGTGTCCACAATGTTTAAGGCTGTAGTCATCTGAAATGTAAGTCATTTCCACATCCGTCATCTCAGAGGCCGGAGGTGTTTACTGCCTCTCTGAGGTCTCAAGTCACATTATTCTGCCCTCTCAGGCAGAAACTGAGATTATGTCTGTCGTATTACTTGAAAGGCATAACTGACACATCATCGCATCATACATTTATTTTATCGCCATCAGAACTGCTAATCTAATTAAATGTACTTCCTGAGGGGGGTGGGGGCAGTTGTGTGTTTTCAGTAAATGAGTAAGCTGCGTGATGCCATGAACCGCTCATGCACGTACACTCATGCATGTGTAAAATATGCAACTTTGAAAAAAATACCTAATTTTGCTACTAAATTGCTGAGCAAATACTGTAAAATTTTGATTTGAGATTTGATTATTTCTACAACTGGATTTTGAAAAGTAAGTTGTAATCAATACACAAAGTGGCCGATCGTTATCTGTCTTTCAATGTCGACATATTGTATCAGCCGAGTCTTTGTACTTACTTGCCGAAAACCCTGCCCCCCCCACCCCTTCCTCCCCTCCATGGTCTGCTCTCAGGAGCCGTTGGGGCCCAGTCCCTGTTCTCCATGCCTCGGCGGCCCGGCTTTGGCACCATGGGGAAGCCCATCAAGCTGCTGGCCAACTGCTTCCAGGTGGAGATCCCCAAGATGGACGTCTACCTCTACGAGGTGGACATCAAGCCTGACAAGTGCCCCCGTCGAGTCAACAGGTAGGCCACGCCGACTTCTGTGAATACGCCGCCACGTCGGACTGTTTGTGTTGAGTCTGTGGCCCTTTTTATAACTGAAACTCGCTTTGTGTGCTGTGCAGGGAGGTCGTCGACTCAATGGTACAGCACTTCAAGGTGACGATCTTTGGGGATCGCAGGCCAGTCTACGATGGGAAGAGGAGCCTGTACACGGCCAACCCGCTGCCCGTGGCCCCCGCAGGGGTGAGCTTGGGAAAAAAACCCACACCCAATCGTGCCGAATGTAGTGTAGCGTGTGTGACACCTTGTGTGCACACAAGGTCTCACCCCATCTGAGCTTCTTTGTCCCGCCCCACCTAACCCCCCCTTCAGGTGGACCTAGACGTCACTCTACCGGGCGAGGGAGGGAAAGATCGCCCCTTCAAAGTCTCCATCAAGTTCGTGTCCCTGGTCAGCTGGCACATGCTCCACGAGGTGCTGACCGGCCGCAGCATGGCCGAGCCGCTGGAGCTGGACAAGCCCATCAGCACCAACCCGGTGCACGCGGTGGACGTGGTGCTGCGGCACCTGCCCTCCATGAAGTGAGCCGGGTTTTAAATCGGGTTCGGATTCCCTGGTTTCACACCTTTCTAATTAGACTATTTATTCTATTTGTTGGTTAAAAGGTGATCTTTCAAAGTTTTAAGGACAGCAGAGCCTCTCCTTTGACCTTTCCTCACCCCCTCCTCATATTCATAATCATTACTTTCTAAATGAGTTTTGTCTGTCAGTAGCGGTCTGAATGGAAATCCAGCCCGGCGTATATGTGCTCTCAGGAAGCACCGCTCTTGACCTCATGCCGACTTCCGCTCCGTATCACTTTGCTAAGCCCAAGCAGGAGAGTAATAAGAGGAGGATGGGCCACTAAAGAGCAGCTGAATGCGACACATTGACGTACATTCCCCCTTCAGGATGTTTGAGCGAATCTTACATTTCCTGTCTCCTTACCTCCGCCCTTTCCCTGCTTGACCCGTGTTCTCCTCATCGGGTCCTTTTAAAATAACACAACCTCCCGATGATCCTTTCATTCCTTCAATGCCTTTCTTCTTACTCTCGTCATCGCTACTTTCCTCGCTGCAGGTACACTCCGGTGGGTCGGTCCTTCTTCTCGGCCCCCGAGGGCTATGACCACCCCCTGGGAGGCGGGAGGGAGGTTTGGTTCGGTTTTCATCAGTCTGTGCGCCCCGCCATGTGGAAGATGATGCTCAACATTGATGGTGAGACCCAAATTCCGGCGTGATGCACGCCAGCACGCACACACACACACCCTCAGGTAGACAGAGTAACAACTGTGTTTGGGGCTGTTCTCATTGCAAAATGATTGACAAAATGTTCAATATTCACACTACTTTTTTTGCAATTTAATCTTGGTTTGACTCGTGAGCAGTCCCCCTGAAATAGTTTTCTCTCCTCCCCCTTCACAGCAGGGGAAATGAGATTTTAATAATTAAGCGGATAGATGAGAGGGCCATGGAGCCGCCATGATAAAGGCTTTATTAAGGGATTTGTGCATGGCTGAAATACTTTTAGTGATGTTATGTTTGACAAAGTGTAATAGATGTATTTAACATAAATCAAACGTGACAAAATCCTGCTCATTAGAAGGCTGAACAAAGTCTGCAGGATCCTCCCGGGGCTTTTTCCTCAATAGGGAGACTGAACCGATCATTTTTCAGGGATGCAAAAAAAAGGTCTTTCTTGGCAGATGTAGCTTTCTGAAGTCAATGTGGGTGACTTGCGTGGGTCTGGATGTGAAGAGTGACAGAATAATCTCCTTTATGAATCCTTAAGTGTATTTCTGTTACGCTCATACAATGGATGGGCAGAATGGGTCACCTGGTGGTTTACTGAAGGTCACGCCCTCTACATGCTTGAGAGGGGAATTGCAAGATTTATTTAGCTTTTTAATTTCTTTGTTTTTTGATCAAACCTAAGACTTATTTTCTGCCTGCATTACTTGATTCCCTGATGATTGCTCCGTCTCTGACATCACACGTTATTTAGTTATTGACTCTTTTCTCCAAATTAATAAGCCAGTTCAGCTGTCTTGAATCTTGCATGGTACAAAAAGTGCATGGTACAGTTTTGAATAATTGGCTTTAGCATTGTCCTGTTGTCAGAGGACACCCTTTGTTTTGTGATCACAGAATAGTGACTTGAATCTGTTATTGTTTATGGACAGTAAGTGTCAGGAAGGATGGAGAGTGTGTTTAGCTGTATGCACACTGCGGGAGGTTGGTGGAGACCAACAGAAACTTGGAGGGCGGCAGGTTTTTGGTTGGCTGGGAACTGACGAGGCGGTTGCTGTGGAGACAGGGGGCGGCTTGCGTGTGTGTATGTGTGTGTGTGTCTGTGTGTGACTGGTGGGTGTTGCCTGGGTCAGGAGGGTAGCTGTGTGGATGGTTTCCTTGAGACGGCTTTTGTTTTGCTTCACGTCTTTGAAGCCTCTGTCGCCATTTGAATCTTTTCCCTCTCTGCACTCCGATTCTCCCTTTGTCCCATTTTCCCGCCCTCTCATCCTTCAAAATCCTTCAATTGGTCAGCTCAAGTCACTTGTTTGTTGGCCAACTACAAACCTGAACTTGAAGTGTTTGCAAAGCATCTGTTTTCTTACGCTTTGTATAGATATAGATATATATATATATCTCTATACACATTGCACAAACAACAGCACTGAATGGAGAGAACGGTTAGGAGTGATGTCACTTCCTGTCTTTGGTGAAAGGCTCAAGGACGCAGACCAGCAGCTTTCATCAAACACACCCTCAGACAGAGATTTCTTACATCACAACCAGTGAGCCAGATGATTCGTCAGCAGCTTCCTCGGCCTCACCAGCACACTCACTTCAGCTCTCTCCATCCATTTTTGGATTTCCTTTGATCGTGTTCTGATATCCCTTTTCCCCCCAGAGACGTGAATATCTCCCTGGCATTTTGTGCCTTGATTTGCAGTCATAGATATATTTGAATTGCTCAGTGTCTCAGTCTTTCCAGTTAATGAGGGGAAGTACAGCCGGCATAAACGGAACCTGTTTATGTTTGAATACAGGAGAATCCCCCACTTGGTGCACTTCCTGTGTTGGATGCAAGGTTTTCTCTTTCATAAACATCGTGCCTCAATAAGAGTGTCTGGCAGATTAAAAAGACATATTCCATCCCTGTGTTACAATTGGGCCGGTATTCATGCGTCGCTTTTGTTGACTGAAGCTGTGTTTCCGTTCGTGCTGTTTTGTTCTAAACTGGTGCGAAGTGTTGCAGCACTTGTGAGGACAACCTTCAGTCTTACACAATGCCAAAAAAAAGCCTTACAAAGAGCCTATCAACAGTGACCATCTGACAAATAAATGCATTTACACATTTCTGCTCAGTCAAATTCTCAACAATTAAAAGTCTTCCGTGTTGTCAGATTTACTTTTGTGCTTCCTTCGTCCTGCAGTGTCCGCCACCGCCTTCTACAAGGCTCAGCCGGTCATCCAGTTCATGTGTGAAGTGCTGGACATCCACAACATAGACGAGCAGCCCCGCCCTCTCACAGACTCCCACCGGGTCAAGTTCACCAAAGAAATCAAAGGTGTGTGTGTGTGTGTGTGCGCGCACAGTGGGAGTAAACAGTTGGATCACATGAATCAAAATGCTGTCATTCTTAAGGCTACGCCACCACCTTCCATGATTCACCAGGTCTGAAGGTGGAGGTGACGCACTGTGGAACCATGCGGAGGAAGTACCGCGTGTGCAACGTGACCCGTCGGCCAGCCAGCCACCAAACGTGAGTCAGGCGGGGTGAGACGGGGGAGGAGGGAGTGATAATGTGATTACCAGTCCACCGTCGAACAAACCAGATAAAAGCTTCTAACCATGCGGTCAACATTAGTCCTCCATTAAGGAAGAACAAACAACAACAGTATAGATAGATAGATAGATGGCCAGAAGTGCCTTGTTGTACAGTCTTACTGCAGTTGGCATGTTTTCCTGTATCCGTCCTTGTGACAGCGGAGCTGGATCAGCCTGTTGGAGAAGGTGCTCCGCTGTCCCTGCAGGAGGTGGTGAAGAGGGTGGTCCGGGTTGTCCGACATGGACAACAGTTTTTTCCGTGTACTGCTCTCCACCACCTGCTCAGGATGCTCTTGTTGGCAGCAAATAATGGAGCTGGCCTTCTTCACCAGCTGCTGAAGTCTGTTGGTGTCACCAGCTCCAATGCTGGTGGTCAAGGATATCACACAGCGAGTCGAATACCTCGATATTCTGAACAAAGAAACTTCTTACTCCATTGTCGTGGGAGTCAGTTTCAACGTAATGAACACTTAAAAACACTTAATACGGGTAGATGAAATCCAGCGTTCTGATTGGATGAGAGTCACGGGGTTTGCATTATTGTGCGTGGGGTGTGCGTGGTTATGTACAGTTGCTGTTGACATTGACCCGAGCGTTCACTCAAAGTAACAAGTCAGATTTTCCACGATCAGTTGTGGTCATTTAAGTTTTTAGCTCGGTGGCGAGCGCCGAAAAAGGCACCACAAATGATCGGTTTTGTGCAATGCGAGCTTTCGCAACCGGACAATTAAAGTGGACGTCACAAGCAATGTGAATGAATGAGATGTGAGATATCCTGTGGGTGTGAGAACTGCATGTTCGCATGAAACTGCATGAAAGCGTGTGTCACACGAGTTGGCCGCTCTGGATACACAACGTTTGGTGGCAAATACCGGTACTATTTTGTGCTGAAAGGCAGCTTACTTTTTTATAGTTCCTCCGGTAACCGTATCATAAAAGCAATAAGGTGATTGAGGCAGTACTTTATCTTCAATAATGTAACAGTTGCTGCGCGTCGGGCCTAACAACACCACCAAACTGTTAGATTATTGGACGATAAAGTACAGCCTCCCGTACCTTATTGCTTAAATTAAAGCTGGTGGTTGAATGGTTTTATATTTTGAAATCAGACTGAGCTTGATAATAGCCTACTTTCTGACGCCAGATGTGCTTTTTCTCTGCAGGTTTCCTCTCCAGTTGGAAAACGGTCAGACTGTAGAGCGCACCGTCGCCCAGTACTTCAGGGAGAAGTACAACCTGCAGCTTAAATACCCACATTTGCCCTGTCTACAAGTGGGCCAGGAGCAAAAGCACACCTACCTGCCCCTGGAGGTGAGAGAAAACCAATGGCTCTTCCTCTCTGTGATTGGGACGTGTGCCTGTGTGTCAGCTGTCAGAAGCACGTCAGCGGCACGACGTTTAACTAAACTGATTTCATTCTCCCGCAGGTGTGCAACATCGTAGCGGGTCAGCGGTGCATCAAGAAGCTGACGGATAACCAGACCTCCACCATGATCAAAGCCACCGCTCGCTCTGCACCCGACAGACAGGAGGAGATCAGCCGGCTGGTGGGTCACTTCAGATCAGATGGATCTGTTGGTTAATAGACTAGATTTCAAAACAGCAATGGTACCCATATATACGCATTTTCTTACTAGTTATGTTACAGAACACAAAATCATGATTTACCTGCCGATTTAACATTTTGTCAGTTGGCACGGTGACCTGGGTTTTCTGGATTATGCACTACATGTTTGACATTGCAAGCCATTACCGGGGCTGTAACTTCAAAGGAGCCTGTTCGGGATGCTGCCACGTTGCTAAGCAGGTCAACATTTGGTTGCCATGCAGCTCATCTTGAGAGAAAATCTCCTGTTTAGTAATTGCCTCTGCCCAGATTCTCGTTTTATATTGTTAGCGGAGGCCCGACCGCATGCTTTTCTTTCTCATTTGGTAATTATAAGGGAAGTTTACCTGGGGTTAACTTTACCCCACAGTAGTAATGGCTTTAATGTGTCTGTGGCATTGTGTTTATGGAAAGATGTGCAGGCGGCGCCTCCGGCCACCATCAGATTAACAGTGCGTGTTTTAGTATCAGCTGTTACCTTATTATATCTTTTCACCGGGGAACAAAACGAGTGGACTGGCTCACAGGAAATGATGGCAGACGCACTGCACAGCGCCACATGCTACCAGTACTTTTTTCCTCTTTGCAAGCAATCACTTTTCTACAAACAGCGAAGCCGTTGTGACACTTTGTCTTCTCCTCTATTTCATTTTTCCCAGCGAGTGAGCAGGTACAGGAAACATCAGTACGACGCGAGTCCCTTTTACTCACCGAGCCTTTCTCACTCCCCGACTCGTTGCAGGTTCGCAGCGCCAACTACGAGGCGGACCCTTTTGTGCAGGAATTCCAGTTCAAGGTGCGCGACGAGATGGCCCACGTGACGGGGCGAGTGCTCCCCGCCCCCATGCTGCAGTACGGCGGCAGGGTGAGCACAGAGCACTTTATGGTACTCTTCCTTTAAATCACGCTCTCCCCTCCTCCCTCAGCCCTCGTCCCAATGCCTCCGCGGGGGAACTAACCCACTGGCTTCCCTCTGTGCTTCAGGCCGGATATTCTTCGTGGTTGAGTCTCAGTACTGCAAACTTTCAATTCTATCTTTCATGAATTGAAAGAGGGTTTTATTTTCTCTTTCTTTTCATCTGTCGAGGATGATTTTTTTTATAAAAAAAAGAAAAGCAACCACATTTTGATTAGATAGCTTCTAAAGTACATGGCTTTCAGCCAATGTTTCTTGTAAATAATCAAGAATTGCATAAAGGAGCAACTTACTGAGGCTGAACCACGGTGTGGATTAACACCTTTACAGTACTTTAGTAATAGTACTTAATAATAATACATTTGGATTTGCGCATTAGTGAGAACTAGGACACCACTGTGCACACTGTGTTGTGCATGTCAACACACAGCACAGCCTCTTAGGTTCCACAGACTCCTTCAAGTGGTGAAATTCAACTTGATATTTATTAATTTATTTAAAATTCAAATGCTTCTTGAAAGACCAAATACGCTGATGCATGTTCCTTTGACTCGCGTGTTTCTTTCTTTATTATTTCAAATTGTGAATTGGTTAAAAAGTGTTCATTTTTGGTATGGCTGAAGAGTGCGTGTGTGTTGTGTGGATGTTCTAAAAGTGAGTGAGTGTGTGTGTGTGTGTGTGTGTGTGTGTGTGTGTGTGAGTGTAGGTGTGTGCGCATATGCGAGTGGCTGCACACTCGTCCCGCTGCAGAATGAATGTGAGTCTTTGCCCACATAATCCCGAGTACATGTGGTGAGGCTGCGATGTTGTTTCAGAACCGCACGGTAGCCACGCCCAGCCACGGGGTGTGGGACATGAGGGGGAAGCAGTTCCACACCGGGGTGGAGATCAAGATGTGGGCCATCGCCTGCTTCGCCACACAGAGGCAGTGTCGGGAAGAAATACTCAAGTAGGATCATTTGCACTTCTGTCGTTACTGTGTGTGCTGCGATGATGAAGTATATTCATTCTCATTGATCTGTAATAATGTTGGGGATTCATTTATTTCTGTATTTTTGTTTTTGTCATTTGTAATCCGGCATGAAGAAGTAATTGGTTTCGAATGATGGTACAATTAACAATAAAGCCTCAAAATGATACAGTACAACGGTGCAGTGCCTTCCCAAATGTTAACATCCTTTTTTCATTTAAATGTTTTTTTTGCAAAAGCTTGCAGCTTTGATTCGAAGTGGACTTTCCCGTTCCGTTGACCTGCTGCTTCTTCCTCCGTTCAGGGCTTTCACAGACCAGCTGCGTAAGATCTCCAAGGACGCCGGGATGCCGATTCAAGGCCAGCCGTGCTTCTGTAAGTACGCGCAGGGAGCGGACAGCGTGGAGCCCATGTTCAGACACCTGAAGAACATCTACGCCGGACTGCAGCTCATCATCGTCATCCTGCCGGGGAAGACCCCCGTCTATGGTAGGGGAACCCCGGAGGAACGCCTGGTGGTTAGGACCAAACACAAATTTGGGTGCGTGCTTGTGCAATGTGCTTTGTCAGTGAAAGAACCCTTTCTTTGTACCCGCCCAGCCGAGGTGAAGCGCGTGGGAGACACCCTGCTGGGCATGGCCACGCAGTGCGTCCAGGTGAAGAACGTGGTGAAGACGTCCCCTCAGACCCTCTCCAACCTCTGCCTCAAGATCAACGTGAAGCTGGGGGGCATCAACAACATCCTGGTGCCTCACCAGCGGTCAGTCGTGCTCCTCTACTGGGATGCTGCTCCTAGATTGGACTAGTCTGATTTCTGTTGTTTGACAGAAGGGCTCCACTTGGTGTTTGTTTGCTGTTGTCATGTGAATCAGTCTAATCACTGTGTTTGTGTGTCTTAATCAACAGACCATCAGTGTTTCAGCAGCCAGTTATTTTCTTGGGAGCGGATGTTACACATCCACCGGCTGGAGACGGGAAGAAGCCCTCAATTGCTGCAGTAAGTTCCATCTTCATCCCACACCTGACTGATTGGTGGAATCTGTACTTGACCTTCACCCCCCGCCCCGTCCACCATCTCTCTTCCAGGTGGTAGGCAGCATGGACGCCCACCCCAGCAGGTACTGTGCCACTGTGCGGGTCCAGAGGCCCAGGCAGGAGGTCATCCAGGACCTGGCCTCCATGGTGCGGGAATTGCTCATCCAGTTCTACAAGTCGACCCGCTACAAGCCCACCAGGATCATTTTCTACAGGGATGGAGTTTCAGAAGGCCAGTTCAGACAGGTCCGCTGCTGCTCCATTTCACTAAACAATCGGGTGGATTGAATATCCGTCTGTCTACTGTCGCGCACTAACCGCCAAGACAAATTCCTTGTATGTTTGGCATATTTTGGTAAATAAATGTTTCCTGATCCTGATCCGTCACATCGGTCATGATTGAGATTTTGCTCAGATGATCAGATAAGATGATCTATACTATTAAGTGTCGCCCATGTATGACAGGGCATAATGAAGCTCCAATGACACACACAGATAAGGAAACAGAAATACATTCTGCAACTGTACAGTGAAAGAAGAATACAGATGTTTTTTAATTCACATTTTTCCACCTCATTCCTCCTCAGGTGCTTTATTATGAGCTGCTGGCCATTCGTGAGGCCTGTATCAGCCTGGAGAAGGAGTACCAGCCAGGCATCACATACATAGTTGTGCAAAAACGCCACCACACGCGTCTCTTCTGTGCTGATCGCAACGAAAGAGTGAGTGCACACACACACACACACACACACACACACAGAGCGATAGCACCCATTAAGGTCGGCACAGTGGGTGACGTGTTAGTCCATCATTTTTGATGCTCTGTGCCAGCACGTTAAGTACTCAAAATGGGCGTCCTTGATTACCTTTTGTTGTCAACTGGACCGTTCACCCTCCTAACCCCTGTAATTACCTTCGATTAAAGCATTAGGGCCCGATGCAACCCGAGAGCTCTGGAGTGGCACTCGAGGCCCCCAGAGTAAGACTCTGCTAGCAACAACCTTATTATCAGAGAAGAGCACAGGGCTCTCTGGAGCATTAGGCTCTTTAGTGCATTAGGCTTTTAATTGCTTGATTGGGATGCATTCGGGGGACCTTCGCTTGGCTCGGAACATCAGAACAAAACATTTTTTGTGAGTTATTATACTTTTTACATTCTGTCATCATTTAGCACTTTAAAAGCTTTGTTTCCTGCTCCTCTTTTCCTGAAATCTTGCAGTTGTTTTTGTTTTCACGGTGAAGCAGTCAAAAGGCTCATAGAGACTAACGGCTCATCGTTCCCTGCAGGTTGGACGTAGTGGAAACATTCCCGCTGGTACCACCGTCGATACGGACATCACGCATCCGTACGAGTTTGACTTTTACCTCTGCAGTCATGCTGGGATACAGGTCAGTCCAGCCTCCTCTTCTGCAGGATTTCATCACGTATTTGCAGTTCCATGCATTCATGCAGAGATTCTACACAGGATTCAGAAATAAAAAAGCCCGAAAAAAGAAAATAGCTCTCCTTTTTAAAGTTGGATCCCCAGGAACTGACAAATTGGGGCCAACATTCAAAAACCATGAGCCAAAAGCCACGGAGCCAAACCCGGATAGATAAGTCTTCTAGCTAACCTGCTTGTTTTTAACTTGTTCTCTTTTTCTTCTCTTCTCAATATTAGCATAATGACAGCACATCCTGGTTGGTTTGTGGTGCTTCTAGTGACTTAATGGACACGCTTGTTCAATTATTTATTAAACATGAATTCTCTCATCCACAGTTTTCTGCCTCGGTCAATTCACTCATATTCCACAATTATTCAGAATATGAAAATCTTCAGATTTGATACGGGTGATGCAAATGGAACATTGGGTTCGGATATTATAATTAAGGCAAATTAAGAGTTGTGGGATTCGTTTATATTATTCAACATGTATGCTAGCTCAGTGCTTTGTGCGCCTACTACATTAATCAGAGCATGCACGGCTGCATGTTAATGAAAGTATTAGCCACGTGGAAAAACAGAATACAGAATACTCTGTAAACACAATCCCTGTAGTTATTTGCAATCTTGTGCCACGTCTTAGGATGAAGCAGAAACGGCCCCTTGAATCTGAATCTAATCCCTGGAATGCATCAATCCCCCGTCTCGCAGGGCACCAGCAGGCCCTCCCACTACCACGTGCTGTGGGACGACAATTGTTTCACCGCTGACGAGTTCCAGCTGCTCACCTACCAGTTGTGCCACACCTACGTGCGCTGCACCCGCTCCGTCTCCATTCCCGCGCCAGCCTACTACGCCCACCTGGTGGCCTTCCGTGCCCGCTACCATCTGGTGGACAAAGAACATGACAGGTGGGAACGGGAAAATGAGGGAGGGGGGGGGGTTGTTCCTCTTTGTCGGACTGTGGTTTGAAAAGTTCTTGAACCCTGAAGTGTAATTCTCCGGACAGTTACCGTATTACTTACATAATGGGCCTTTATTCATGTTTTTCCATTGTTACTTGTCTTCTGTTGTAACTGTCCCCCCCTCCCTCACAACCCCTCCCACTCTGCAGCGCCGAGGGCAGCCATGTGTCCGGTCAGAGCAACGGTCGGGACCCCCAGGCGCTGGCCAAAGCTGTTCAGATTCATCACGACACCCTGAGGACCATGTACTTCGCCTGAGCCACCGCGACCATCGCCACCCTTTTACACACACACACACACACACACACACACACACACACACACACACACACACACACACACACACACACACACAACCAGGCACACCTGGCTCGCCAGTCAAGGAGCCCTCATATGTGCAAGCCCCCCGACAGCCTACACGCCTAGTCGATCCGGACCTGACACTGTGCAGAGGAAAGGAGGGAGGGGAGGAGTCACCCCCACAACGGACTGAGGATGCAAACGCTGCTTTAAAAAAGAAGAAAGAAGAGAAACTCAGCACTATTATGCAATATTTAACCAGCCAACTAGTTTATTTTCGCCCTCATCAGGCCCCCGTTCTCATTGCCCCTCCTCTCTGTTCTCCCCTGTTTGTCTCCTGTTTACTTGTGGCCTTCTTATTTGTGTTTTACTTCCCCCTCCTCAGTATTTTACTCCTTTGCCATCTTTCTAGTACTTGGTACTTGGTTTGACCCCCCACCAGGAGGAGAGGAGGAGTGGTCGGGCTGCAGAGTTTCATTTGTTTTGGAATATATTTGTTTCTTTGGACCAGTGGTCCTCTCAGTTGCCACTTTTATATTTTCCTTGTCCCTCTTGTTTCCTCTGTGTTGCTTTTTACGGATGCCCGGTCTCTTCTACGGAGCACACTGCCACCTGTTGGCTACGAGGTATAAACGCCCCTTTAAAGTCACAACAACAAATAGTGGTCTTGCTACTTCAACTTTAGGAGTCAGCTGCCGCACATGAACGGGCAGCTTATACTGGCCTATATAAAATAATAATTGCAGCCATCTATGGGTTTTATTTAAAGTATAACACTGTTATTTGTATCTGGTTGTATTTTTCTTCCACATTATGTGAAACATTTTATAATTCTTACTCTTTTTATTATTTCCATTCACACCATGTAAGCTTAGTAGTTTATCACACGTTTGGCTCTTTCCCTCACAGCACGACATGGCGGGTAGAAATCACGGCGATGGTTTCCTCTAGTGCAATAATCAGTTGAATGATGATGATGGGTTTTAGGAGACTTATGAATGATTTAGAAGAACCGTCGGACTTTTTATTTGACAGTGAGTGTCCTCTACAGGACAGTTTGCCATATGATTGATTGACCATGTTTTATGACTTTGCCCTTGATGTTGGGCGAAAATGGTGCAACCGCAGTTTTTGTGATTTTCGTGTTTTTACTTGAATCGAAGGATTTTACGTGGCTCAATGGTTTGAGAATACTTCATCATCGGTGTGCATCGTTTCCAATTTCCCGATCCTCAGTTTGCTAGTGAGGCTGATTTCTTCATTCTGGGTGCAAAGGCCGTAAAGAAGTAGTATTCAAGTGCCTGGTGGGAGCGCCGTATTAAAGGGTCAGAAGCTGCAGACCTCGTTGCTGTTTCACTGGGTTAAAATAATCAAAAAGCATATTCCAACAAACGGACAGCACCAGACGATTTTTAAGCGAGAAACTTTCCTCCGTCTTTTTGTTCATTCAGCAGATCGTGGATCCAGCTGCTACAGTGCGTTTGTATCAGGTCGGCCACGACATTAACGAATCATTTCAATAAGCTGTCGGCATCTATACGGTAATCCGGGGTCACGTTTGGGGGACTGAGTGCACGCTGCTTGTTGTCTCAACTAGAACATGAACTTGTGCGCGCGGGGCGCAGAAGGAATGATGCTAATGCCGCGCGGGGAGGCAGACGTTCCCTCCCTCATGATTCTCACTGTAAGCCTTTTTTTAAAGCCAGATCGAAAGTATATTTGTACATTTTCAATTCCGTGACGCGCACCACTTATTTTTGCTAACAAAAAAAATGGTCTTACTAATAATTTTCGTAATAGATGTACGATAATAAGTAATGGTTAGAGTTTATTATTGCAATAGGCTGTTGACTTGTTCCTGTGTCGCTGTATGATGTGCGGTTTGTGTTAACAGTGGGGGTTGTTAAAACTAGTGACGTGTGTTTGGTCATACCTTTATCCACACTGACGTGGACTTTAACCGCCTCTTGCTTTGATGTTTGGGTCAAAAAAAAAAAAAGAAAGAAAAAGATGCAAGATATCGGGTGCTCATTTATCTGCTCTTTTTCCCCTGAGTTTGCCCGTTCTCGGTGGCATGCAAAGCCTTCTCGGAGCAGTAGAATAGAAGAAGAGTGTCGTTGATCCCGTCTTAGGACGGGCTGTGATCAAACTACGGAGGGTTTACGTTGGATTTTGACTCCTCTCCGTACCCGAGCCCCCCCCGGTAAATCTGTGGTGTAACAAAGCCTGTGACCTCAGTGTCAGCTCCCCTTTTGCTCCTGAACATTTACTCCCTTTGAGCCAGAGGACCACACCACACAACACCCCCCCCCCCCCCCCTCCTTGTGATCAAGGATAACTTGTTGGAAGTTGAAGCAGTTAATTGAAGTTAATTGCGAGGATTAGAATCCATTTGTAACCCCCCCCCCCCTCTCCGCTGTCAGTAATGGATGTTGGGTTTGAAGGCGGTTGAACACATGTTTACATAGCAGATGTGTTTGCCTTCGCCTACAAGTGAAATGTCATCAGCTGCGCTTTGCAAATATCAGCGTCAGTGAGATGAGTAAAGAGCACTTGGGGGCCTGTGGAGGAGACGCTGGGAGGCGTGTGAGGACATTATTCCTTCGGTCGATTTGTCCTCCCGTGTTGCACATCGGGGGGAACAGACTTTGTCCTTTCCGTTTTGATAAAAACTCGACTCGTTGGACCTGTTTGAAATTAAAGGCTCCAGCCAGCTGCGGCCTTTGGTTTGCAAATAAACACGGAAGTCTTTTTAATGGAAGCTAAAGATCAAACATCGTATCCAGTCACAGTCCGACGAAGCCAAATAGCTAAATTGTGTCCGGTCTGAGATGAAGGCGTATTCTGTTCCGAGTCAGCGATCGATGACCCTGATCTTGGTGGCTCTCTCAGCAGTGGAAGGTAGCAATGGAGGGAGAAGAAGTCAACTGAAAGTGCCTTTCCTCTAAATGGTGCTGTAAATTCAAAATGTCAAATCAAAGAAAGAGAATGTCCTTTACAAGAAGTTGTAACAGTGCAGTAAAAACTCACTCACTCTAGACCCTATTATTCGGTTGTTGTTGGTGTTGTTGTTTTTTTGAAGAAATGGCAACGCAAACTCGTGTTTCATGCATTTAGACACCAAGCCTATGTAGAAATAGAATATATGCCAAGTATATGTTTGTCACTGAGCTTTCGATCAATGGTGTCTCGTTGGTACGGTGGAGTGTGGGGATGGGGGGGGGGGGGGGGGGGGGTCACACAGCTCAGCACACGTATGATACATAGCACAGCACTTTAGAGAGTGCCGCTCTCACTCGGACACACAGCCGAGCGGTATCGACCTCTGTCTCGGGATGTCAGCACCTCGTTCCTCCGAACAGGACGAGCGGTCCAGAGGTTTTTACGATTGGATGGAAGGTTTTGTTCTTGAAGGGCATTTTTTACGGAATGACTTGATTCAGCTCACTTTGTTGCCTGGTGAAGGTTCATTGGGCTGCAGGTGTATAAAGAGAGGAAGTGAACAGAACCAGTGTCGGTTATTGAACGTTGGCGGCTGACGGCCAGCGCTGCAGCGGCCCGCCAGTTCTCTCATCTCAGTGCCCATGTGTCCCGTCCCCCCATGATGGAGGGAACCTCGCTGTCCTGAGCCGGTAGGGTGGTGGTCTGTGGTTCTGTGGGTACCTTTTTCAGTCCAGAGGGCGGAGATGTTTCTATTACAAGAGATCTGAGAAAACAAAAAAAAAAGAAACACTGCACCTCACTTACCTTGGTATGCTGCTCTACATGAGAAGAAGAAAAAAACCCTGCGAATTGCTTTTATTATGACATGTAATGCTCGAGTAATGCCTGATTGCGATATTCTTATACGGTAACTATTTTAGAGTCGAAATAAGTATAGCTGTAAAAATAATATTCTGTTTTTGTCTTAACACTTATTCATTTTTGAAAAATGGTTCTTGAGCCGATTTATTTTGTTGTCTTATTTAAACGTGTCGTTCGTTAAATTTATATATAAAAATATATATATATGCGGAATATTTTATGTTGTATTTATTGGGAGTGCATTCAAGCAGCTGAAGTCTCCGCATCATATTGCAGCATGGTGGGGGCGGAGCAAGGAGGACGAGGCCTTTAGCCCCTCCCCCTCCATGTTGACGCCTTATTGTCTGAGACACGCAAGCACAACAACATGGAGTGGGTGGAGGAAAGGGAAAAAGTGGACTTGACCTGCTGATGCCTACAGGTCAGCCATCTTTACCCTCCACTGAGAAGGCCCAATGCCCCCCCCACACACCCACCCTTAGCTGCAGCTCATCTCTGACGAAGGGCAGCGTTTCTGAACCAGACTGACCCGAGTGACCATTAGCTGACGTCTTTATGATCCCGAGCTGCTAATTGGTACGTTAGCCGTGTAAATTCAGCGAGCCAGTGGAGAGGGCGGGTGGATGAACATCATAAGGATGTTGAATTGGCTCTTTTTTCCTGGCAGCAGGAGCAGATCTTATTCCCCCTGAAAAGAAGCCTCAGCCTTACACACTGGTCAGGTTTCTGTGACTTTTGCCTCCACGTGCTTGGCCCTCTTCTCACTTCTCACGTGAACCACTAACACGGAGCCGGACTCTCGGCCCCGTTCGTACTGGTGTCAGATCAGAAACCCGCTTCTGGTCAAACTGCATGCGGAGAACGATTCTTGGAGCGTTTTTTGGTCAAACCGAATAAGCAGTGCAATAAAACAATAAAACGATAAAAAGATCTAAATTACTTGAACGACCTTTTGACACTAAATGACCTTTTGACACTAATTGGCATTCCAAAGCACTATTTTCGGATGCAGTTTGACGTGAGCAAGGAGGTTTTCCCCAGAGACAGAGGCCTCTAATGAATGAACCGCATTATGATGGCCGCTGTTCTTATTTCAATTTCTTTGTTGGTCGCCCCCATTGGAGGATCAGAGACATGGAGCTCTTGAATATTCCTGTCAATCCGACCCACTCTTTCCTGTGAGCCCACTCACTTTCAATTGAACCATGTTTACTGCCATGGCTATCAAATGGTTGACCTGTTTTCATTCCATTAGCGTTCCAATAATGCCTTTGAACCAAATATTGCACATGAGATTAGGCTCCTGGTGCCGTCGTAGACACATCGGGGTTCTGAGGACCGGTAATCTGACGGTGGGCCAAGGATTTGGGTCTGCTGATTGTTCAGATTCCTATTGGTTTTCTCCTTTTCATGTAGCATTACTCTTGTGTCGGTCTTGTTTCAAACTAATCATGTTGGACTCTGAGACCTCTCTGAGCGACGCACCAGCAAGCAGATGTATACCGGTGACCCTTCACCCCCAGATGATCCATGTCTCAGTCCCTCTGTATGTTGTACCAACAGCTCCACTCCAAATGTCACTTTCTTTTCTAACTCTCTCTCATTGGTTGTTGTTCTTTTTATTGTTGCTTTGACTAATACTTGCAATAAAATGCTATGCTTTACTGAGTCTGAGTTACTGACTACACACAGGCAAATATTTAGGAACACATTCGATAGACACGTTTCCTGTCTCATTAATAACAATATAATTGATATTGATGTAATGAATGATTTAGGCTTCCAAATCACTGGGTAGTGAAATGGTCGGTTGATATTAGGGATCTAAATACACATTTATATTATTTTCACACATTTTTTAAAAGTCGGAATCATTTAAAAATACTTTTTACTTGCCAGAGCGTTCTATTGCTGGATTTAAAGGTTGAAGAAAATGTGAGGTTTATTTTTAATTTCTGTTAGGACTTTTTTCTCCCCTTGTTTATACTGAGTGCTTCTGTCAACCTGTACTAATTAACTCATCTGAATCAGATGTGTCTATTTGGCGGCAATTAAGGGTTGCCACGGTGATGGTTACTGCTAAGTAATTGGTTAATTGGTCAAACTTCACGTACTCAGGAAAAAAATAAGTAAAGTCAATATTTTATGGAATTTGAAATCAATGTGTGCAAGATGTGGAACATTTTATGGTTTATCATTCTTTATTTTTTATTGGGCGGAAAAATCTGAAAAGCTGAGCTGCCGGACGGGTGGACACAGGGATAATAATAAAGACGCGTTGGTGTAGTTGTGACCGTCTATGAAGACGTAAAACAGCAAAGCTTTCCAAAAGTGAAGCCAAAACATCAACAAAGTGCATATTGTATTTGAAGATATGTAACCACTTTAAAAGACAAGCGTTAAGGTTGCATCATTACTTACATTCCTGCAAAGCAAGTAAAAAGTGTTAGTATATGATATATAATATGATATAATATAGCAGCAGGACTGTAGGCTGTAGGTGAAACACACAAATATAAGTGTGTTTTCTCCCCTCATGCATCATTGCGCCTGTGTTGGTTTTCTTCTGACGCTTGGTTGCAACTTTTAAAAAATACGTCCAACTTATAATATTCTTGTCAGGAGTTTGAAAGTGAATTCACCAACTGAGCTGATTTAGTTTTATTGTATTGACTGAGTTTCGGCCCCACGTGAACAACAAAAAAAAGAGTTCATGCAGCACTTTGTTAATATGACGGTTAAAAGCAAACTGTGGGCTGGTTTAGGCTTCATGCAGACACTGGGCAACATTACAACTGAAAGATGAATTTAAGTCAGTGTTCAAACTCCTCTTAGCTTGGTCAGCACGTTACCTTCCTCTGTGATTCCGCATTCAAACTGTAGAATCAAATGGACTTTTTGGGCCTTGCAGACCGAAGCCGCTTCGATCAGTTGGACGGAAAACCGAAACAACGAGCTTAAAAGGTGCTAAAGTGCTAAAGGAGTCTGTACAAACACACATTTTTCCTGCTTGTTATTATTGAAATTATTGATGCACAACAAAAATCAAACCAGTGCCAAGCCAAACACGAGGAGTTCTTTTTTTTCAGGTAAAATGCCAGTAAATATGAGTTTTTCCAGCTCAACTCGTTCAAACATGCTGTCTTGTCAAACAGCGTAAGGCTCCATCAAGGGATGAGCAAAATAAAAATCAGAGCCAAGCCCTGCTGCCATTTTGGAAAGAATCGTGGTGGATGTAAATTCAATCACTTCTGACGGGGGGGGTGTCGTCCTCCTGTCATTTTTTTTCTCCCTCGCCACATTTTATAATCCTGCGGAAGTCAAATATTGATGCACCAGCAATCCAGGCTGCCAACACTTTATCATAATTACCAAAGCTGTTTCCTTTAACTGTTCTAATTAAAATAAATACCAACTGCAAATATGTGTCAGCTTTAATACGGCTCTGAATTACCATTTTTAGAGCTGAGTTAACGAGGCCGTGGCTGACGGCCACGCAGGTGTCTCTCACTCTCATTCTGTGGATTAAACGGCAGCTATATTTAAACTTTGACTTTTTTATTTCCTGTTCAATGTTTTGGCCTTTGAACTTTTATTCTAAATAAATAAATACAAAGAATACAACATGTGGTGTTTTTTAGTGTTCATTTCATTTGTTCTTTTTCTCTTGCGCTTGATTGGGCGTCGTTGATCAGCTGCATATAAAACAGCTGGACCTAGTAGCTAAAAGAAAAAAAAAAGAAAAAAAAAAGAAATGGAAGAATTTGGGGGAAAAGGGAGTCGTGGCTGCCTGCACAAAATATAATACGTTATATTGTATTTAAAATGACGAGCTCACAGGTCACTTAGCAGCTGACAAGCTTGTAGCTGCAACAAAGAAACACATCCAACAAGCGCAGTGCCTTTTCATATCATCATGCAGCAGGAAGCCACATTTCTGTGATTTCTGTGAGTGACGGGCTGTGGCTTCACAGTTGAATCAGAGCTTGGGTTTTGGATTCAGTGAAGAGGTTTCCATCATGAGAGGCTCCAGGAAAGTTTTGTGGAGATCAAGATATTTTCCCACAAGCATGAAAGACCTGTTTTTTGAAAGAGCACAAATGTTTTTTAGCAAGCACAAATTAGATGGAACATGAAACATCAGCAAATCTCCAGCCTACATTAATTATATAATTCGTCCCAGTATTGTGCACAGAGACCGTGTACTTTCTGCATCGTCCCGTTACAATGAGGACACTAACAGATTGAATATTGGCCTGTCCTGGTTTTACAACCTGGTTCAACACCACCACGGTCTCACCACCAGAGGGAGCACTTCCCCAAGAGGAAGTCCAGTCTGCTCAGGAAGGGATGAGGTGCTGGGGGGGGCAGGCATGTGAAGGGCGTGTTTTGGAGGGGTGAGGCCTGAGGGAGACCGTAGAGGAAAAGCTCTGTCTTTTTGACTTGATTCCCATCAACATCACAGCATGTGGACGTCTTTTTACTTTTTAATTTGACCTTTAACCTGCTACCGTTGCACCAACAACAATTCGGCCAAAATGACAAACACTCACTAAATTACACTCACATTGTAATTTAGCAGGTTTATAATTTTGACTGTATGAAAAGCAATCCACTGCTTTATTGACATACAGAGAGTTGGGTATAGTTTTATTGTAATGTGGCCTAACTATCACTGACTGATTTGGCTTGATCATTATTTTAGTCTTTATTATTCAATTAGAGCTCTGTGAAGGAAAGACGTCATGTTTAACTAGAAAAGGCATTTCCTGCTGAAAATGCGTTGGAATGCAAAAAGCTGAAAGCTGCACTGAATATTTAAAAATAGCTGAAAATACAGAAAGTTGAAGGGAATTTGAATACATTTGCTGAATATTTAAAAATAGCTGAAAATACAGAAAGTTGAAGGGAATTTGAGTACATTTGCTGAATATTTGAAAATAGCTGAAAATACAGAAAGTTGAAGGGAATTTGAATACATTTGCTGAAATAAAAGATATTAGAAAAGCTGAAATTAATTTGAAATAGTTGAAAATACAGAAATGGGAGAAGCTGAAAGGAATTTCAATAGATTTGCTGAAAAAGCAGAAATGAAAACAGCTGAAATAAATGTGAAATATTGCAAAACAGAAGTTGCAGGAGCTTAAATGAATTTTAAAAAGTACAGAAATAACAAAAGCTGAGATGAATAAAAAGAGGTTTAAAATTGTTTGTAGTAATGTTAGTTGTAATTTGGGTATTAGTACTAGCAGTAGAAGTCGGTTTAGTATCAATAGCAGTAGAAACAGCTGGAATACTGATACTATTAGCCATAGTAGTATTTTTAATAACATTAGTAGTAGTTGTATTAATAGCAGTAGAAATACTAGTAGTATGGTAGTAGAAGTATCAGTTGTAGTACTTGAAGTACGAGTAATATTCGTAGTGGGAGACAGAATGTTTGTTATTCACCCTTAAAAGTTTTTAATTAATAGGCCTCATCACAGACATTACAGTAAAAATTCCCTCCATGGGGCTTTTATTTTGAAATTATTGGATTGGGTGGGGTGGGGGGGTGTAGATAGAGGGAGGGAGGGTGAGAGGGTGAGGAAGGGAGGGGTGGTGAGGAAGAGATAGAGGGAGAGAGAGAGAGGAGAAATAGACAGACATACTGACTGACTGAGAGTGATTAACAGTGAGAAGAGGTCAGGGTGGAGGGGGGAGGGGGGCGAGTGTCTTTATCATATTGGTCTGTTGACAGAAAGCATAGCTGCGTCATGTGACTCCACTAATCAGGTCATAGGAGCAGCTTTGAGCCACAGACAAAGATCCTGCAGCGTGTGAGCGAGTAACCACGACAACGGCGCACCTATTGGATTGGGTGGGGTGGGGGGGTGTAGATAGAGGGAGGGTGAGAGGGTGAGAGGGTGAGGAATGGAGGGGTGGTGAGGAAGAGATAGAGAGGGAGAGGGGAGGAGAATTAGACAGACTGACTGACTGAGAGTGATTAACAGTAAGTAGAGGTCAGGGTGGAGGGGGGAGGGGGGCCAGTGTCTTTATCATATTGGTCTGTTGACAGAAAGCATAGCTGCGTCATGTGACTCCACTAATCAGGTCATAGGAGCGAGCAGCTGTGAGCCACAGACAGATCCTGCAGCGTGTGAGTGCTCGTAACCACGACAACGCCGCACCTGTGCGGCTGCAAAATGCAGAGACATGGCAGCAAGTTACACAGAATCCACACCTCAAACAAATGAGAACCAGCGCAAAACTATAACAGCTATCTAAAAAATACGGCGTTTGTATGAGACCCAAGACTCTACCGAACGCGTGGATGTGTTTTTATGTCTGTCCGGTAATAAATACGGCTCCTATGGCCGTTTACAAAACGTGTACCTTGTGGATTTTTGTGAGAAATATGTCGGCAGATTTGTATTGGAGCCTATGGGGCTTTTGGCAGAGGTTGTGTCACTCAAACACTCCTTGCGCCAAAACTAAAAAACTCTGGGATTCCATGAACACATTAATCCAATCAGCACAACCATACCCTCATTAATCTGAAGAAATGAAGCCTCTAGAGTGTATACTTTGGCTGCAAGGACAGAAGTTCCATATTTTTTTAACCAGATTCCTGCGATGCCCCACACTCTAGCCTGCGAGGTCCCCCTCTAGCAGACGCAATACACACTCATGTAAAAGTCAGAAACGGAGCGAAGAACTAGTGAAACATAATCAGTGATTATGAAAAAAGTACAATAGATATCAAGAAGCAGTTTTTTTCATAAAATAGTTGAGACCTGTGTCAACATTTGAAAGTTGAAATGGTGTCTGTAGCTGAAAGATTGGCGGAGCTGAAATATTTGAAAGTTGAAGAAGTTGAAGAAGTTTAAGGAGGATTTGAAAACAATCTCTATTTGAAAACCATGTTAAAATATTAATGATTATTGATTTATATAAATTCAAGCTTAAGAGGTAGAAAGCTGAAAAGTCATAGCCCGGAAGCCGGAAAGAAGCTGAACATTTTAATATTTGAAGGATTTTAATAGCTGAAAGTGTGAAGGAGTTGAAAGGTGCCACGGAAGAAATAGAAGAATAAGTCGGAACTAGAAAATGCATTTCCTGCTGAAAATGCGTTGGAATGCAAAAAGCTGAAAGCTGAAATGAACTTTTTAAAATAGCTGAAAATACAGAAAGTTGAAGGGAATTTGAATACATTTGCTGAAATTATAGATATTAGAAAAGCTGAAATGAATTTGAAATTGCTGAAAATACAGAAATGGGAGAAGCTGAAAGGAATTTCAATAGATTTGCTGAAAAAGCAGAAATGAAAACAGCTGAAATAAATTTGAAATATTGCAAAAAAATACAGAAATGAATATTGAAAAATTGCTGTTGATAGAGGCATAAGAATAGCTGAAATTATTTTAAAGAACTGCTGAAAATACAGGAAGTGGGGAAGCTGAATTTCAATAGATTTTCTAAAAACAGAAGTTGCAGGAGCTTAAATTTGTTTAAAATTGTTTGTAGTAATATTAGTAGTAGTATTAGTTATAATTGTGGTATTAGTAGTACTAGCAGTAATAGTAGGTTTAGTATCAATAGCAGTAGAAACAGCTGTAATACTATTAGCCATAGTCGTATTTGTAATAACATTAGTAGTAGTTGTAGTATTAATAGCAGTAGAAATACTAGTAGTATGGTAGTAGAAGTATCAGTTGTAGTACTAGAAGTACGAGTAATATTCGTAGTGGGAGACAGAATGTTTGTTATTCAAACTAAGAAGTTTTTAATTAATAGGCCTCATCACAAACATTACAGTAAAAATTCCCTCCATGTGGCTTTTATTTTGAAATTATTGGATTGGGTGGGTTGGGGGGGTGTAGATAGAGGGAGGGAGGGTGAGAGGGTGAGGAAGGGAGGGGTGGTGAGGAAGAGATAGAGGGAGAGAGAGAGGAGGAGAAATAGACAGACATACTGACTGACTGAGTGATTAACAGTAAGAAGAGGTCAGGGTGGAGGGGGGAGGGGGGGCGAGTGTCTTTATCATATTGGTCTGTTGACAGAAAGCATAGCTGCGTCATGTGACTCCACTAATCAGGTCATTGGAGCAGCTGTGAGTCACACACAGAGATACTGCAGCGTGTTTACGAGTAACCACGGCAACGGCACACCTATTGCATTGGGTGGGGTGGGGGGGTGTAGATAGAGGGAGGGAGGGTGAGAGGGTGAGGAAGGGAATGGTGGTGAGGAAGAGAGGGAGAGGGGAGGAGAATTAGACTGACTGAGAGTGATTAACAGTAAGTAGAGGTCAGGGGGGAGGGGGGAGGGGGGGCTAGTGTCTTTATCATATTGGTCTGTTGACAGAAAGCATAGCTGCGTCATGTGACTCCACTAATCACGTCATTGGAGCAGCTGTGAGTCACACACAGAGATACTGCAGCGTGTTTACGAGTAACCACGGCAACGGCGCACCTATTGGATTGGGTGGGGTGGGGGGGTGTAGATAGAGGGAGGGAGGGTGAGAGGGTGAGGAAGGGAATGGTGGTGAGGAAGAGAGGGAGAGGGGAGGAGAATTAGACAGACTGACTGACTGAGAGTGATTAACAGTAAGTAGAGGTCAGGGTGGAGGGGGGAGGGGGGCTAGTGTCTTTATCATATTGGTCTGTTGACAGAAAGCATAGCTGCGTCATGTGACTCCACTAATCAGGTCATAGGAGCAGCTGTGAGTCACAGACAGATCCTGCAGCATGTGAGTGCTCGTAACCACGACAACGACGCACCTGTGCGGCTGCAAGAGGGCAGACACAGGACAGCGAGTTACACAGAATCCACACCTCAAACAAATGAGAACCAGCGCAAAACTATAACAGCTATCTAAAAAATACGGCGTTTGTATGAGACCCAAGACTCTACCGAACGCGTGGATGTGTTTTTATGTCTGTCCGGTAATAAATACGGCTCCTATGGCCGTTGACAAAACGTGTACCTTGTGGATTTTTGTGAGAAATATGTCGGCAGATTTGTATTGGAGCCTATGGGGCTTTTGGCAGAGGTTGTGTCACTCAAACACTCCTTGCGCCAAAACTAAAGAACTCTGGGATTCCATGAACACATTAATCCAATCAGCACAACCATACCCTCATTAATCTGAAGAAATGAAGCCTCTAGAGTGTATACTTTGGCTGCAAGGACAGAAGTTCCATATTTTTTTTACCAGATTCCTGCGATGCCCCACACTCTAGCCGTCGAGGTCCCCCTCTAGCAGACGCAATACACACTCATGTAAAAGTCAGAAACGGAGCGAAGAACTAGTGAAACATAATCAGTGATTATGAAAAAAGTACAATAGATATCAAGAAGCAGTTTTTTTCATAAAATAGTTAAGACTTGTGTCAACATTTGAAAGTTGAAATGGTGTCTGTAGCTGAAAGATTTGCGAAGCTGAAAAATCTGAAAGTTGAAGAAGTTTAGGAGGATTTGAAAGCAAACTCCATTTGAAAACCATGTTAAAATATTAATGATTATTGATTTATATAAATTCAAGCATAAGAGGTAGAAAGCTGAAAAGTCATAGCCCTCAAGCCAGAAAGGAGCTGAACATTTTAATATTTGAACGGTTTTAATAGCTGAAAGTGTGAAGGAGTTGAAAGGTGGCGCGGAAGAAATAGAAGAAGTTGAAGATGAAGAAATAAAGATTCGAAGAACAATACTTGGAATGCATCGTTAATGCATTCCAACAAATAAAGATTCGAAGAACAATACTTGGAATGCATCTAATGCATTCCAACAATTAGAGTGAAATTTGAACTCTTATCCAATGCTGGTTGGATGATAAAAATCCCCCCCCTCCCCCCCCCCCCATGTGGCGACATATGCAGCTGATTAGCTTAGCTCAATTTAGCTTAGCACAAAGCCCACAAACCCCCCAGCTTGCCTGACGACTGGTTTTGTTTTACTTCCAGACACAGACTGTAGAGCATTTTATTGTAAAGATGTGTTTGTGTGCAGCGTTGCTGTTAATCCAAAGCTAACTGTATCCTTTGTGGTAGCTTTGTGTTTACCTCGTATTTATCTTCAGAATCCGCCCAAATGCTGACTTATTGCTCAGAGATCCATGCTCGTATTAATATGCTTGGTTGTGAAATGAACATCTGAGTCTCTCTAACAGCTGGTCACATTTTTCTCTAACCACACCAGACCTCCCATTCTTCTTTTTGTCAACCGATCTCTATGGACATGAATACGTATAGTTCTGGCGAGGAAATGCAGCTGCGATAACGGTTACATGGCAGGAATGGACAAAGACATGGAATAATTGGGGGTCAAAGGAGGGAAGAATGGCCACTGATGTTTCTCATGGATGCTCCGTGAATCTGTGCAGCGCTCCTTAACAGTCCCAGAGAACAATGCACCCCTCAATCTGAATCTATGAATCGGCTATTGTGTGTGTGTGTGTGTGACCAGAGATGGTGATAAGATATTATTGAGCTGTCAGGGATCAGCGTCCTTTCTGTTCAATGGACTGTGTGAATTATGGACAATTCAAACATTTGGTCCTTCGCGGACATTTTTCATCAGTCGGGAAACGTGTCTGCAGTTTAGATTATTAACGGATCATTTTGATGGAGATAAATGAACAAAGTGCCCAGTCTTTTCTCAACCCAGACATCACACTATACTTAGCCCATCTCTTGGGTCCAGACTAACCTATTACTTGATCTGCCATCACCATGGGCCATAATCTTGTCTGACCAAAATATTAATGACGTATCCATCAGCATCAGTTGTACTTAGTTCAATTAAAAATACACTTCGGTCTGTTGGAATCGTTGGCGTGCTGTTAGTATTTAGCTCAAAGCACCACTGTGCCTCGGCCGAGCCGCCAGTAGATTTGTGTTCGGACGTCAGCTTAGTGCAGTAAAAGCATGATACTTTTGACCTTTTTATTTTTCTCTGCAGACAGCTGGTCTTTGCTGCTGCACTCCGATCTGGCATGTAAAGATAATTCAGACACTTTTGGGGGGTAATACTAAAAAAAACTTTTTATTAACCTTTTTAAACCTTTTTATGAGAGAGGCAGTCTGTCAGCAAAGCCCATTCTCTCAATACGTCCAATCTCTCTGAGCCATGCATCTATTTGTCCTTATTGAAAACTATTTCTAAAAGACTCATTTATGGACATGGATTGAGCGCATGTTTGCTGCGGTAATAAACTACAATGACGTTGGCCGGTGAGGCGCCTCTAGTAGTTAACAATGGCGTACTCCTTTTTACATTCCATCTGCATTTGCGACTTTTAAAGACCCACAAGGCTGTATTTCATATATAAGGGCAAGTTTCATACAAACTTCAGCTGAGGTAATGACTGATCTGTATTCCACACACAAGTTTCATTCCATTTTCATAATATTTCATCATTGTCTTTCTCACCTTGGGATGTAGCCTCCGGGAGCTTAAAGCTGTATCTCCCATTCCTGCTTTTCTGGCAATAATAATAGAAATACGACTTTTTGCAGCTGCAAAAAGAGTGTCGTCTCTTTGTCAAATTACCATCGTAGAAGACGGAAACGGCATTTGGCTGAAAACTCTTGGGCGCACCTAAAACTCATGGCAGATGTTCAATGGCTCCATCCTCCCCCGCCCAACGTGACATGTCCTTCGCCTCCTGCTCCTCTGCTCCGGTTTCCTCCCCGTGGTCGTGTGTAGATCCACGCAGCACAGCCATGACACTGCTGGAGGTCGCAGGGTTCACGTCTTGTGTAGCGCGACGGTTTGTTCAGAGCGTTATCTTTGACACGCACTTTGCCGTCCCTGGATGAGCACCAAGAAGAGTTTAACTTCAACATAAATGAAGGGGGGGGTGGTCCCAGAGGACGAATCACTGGGATCATTTTGAGCTGAACCAAGCTGACAGGCGGCAGCTGATCAATGAAGAGGATTTAAGTTTGATGTATTGTGCAAGATTCCACAAAAACGTACTTGAAAAATATGAGCCATAATAGCAAGAAATAATCACTTTTCAGTTTTAAATTGTCATTTTTTGTGTGCTTACTCTTGGTCTCTTACACTCATGTTTTTCAGACCTTTACTCCATCATTAGATTTTGTTATTTAATACTGTTATCCCAGTTCCATAATGGCCAATGTCAACCTTTCTCTCGTTTTGAGAGGCTTTCATAGACGAGTCAGTCATCTTCATACAGGGTCAGAGGGGGGCTGCAGTCAGTCCCAGCTAACATGGGCGACAGACTGGGGACACCCTTTACTGGTCGCCAGTCAATCGCAGGGCCGACGCAAGAGACAAACCACCGTTCACTCTCATTCACACACATACGGGCAATTTAGAGTCACCAATCAACCCGGAGCATCATAGATGAGCGCTTCAAGCAAATCTAACTGATATAATCATCTAGTAGCAGATCGGAAACACCATTTCAAACATTTTGTAACTGTCTCAATTCTTTTTTTAATTCCCATTTTTCACATAGCAGGAAGAGATTTATCACATTCTGTAGATGGATTTTATTGCGAAGGTATCATTTGACATTTCAATACAATGTTAAGTGGATTCAAGCTTACAAACCTGATTACTTTATTAAACACACAGTGTCAGGAGGCAGTGTAGAGACCTTGCTGGCACCTCCAAGTTACATTTCCACTTTTAGATTTCCTCCACTTGCGAGCGAGCAGTTCACTCAGCACATTGTTCCAGTACAGCGTAAGGTCATGCTGCTCACAGGACAGGAAGTTCCAGCCTCACAACCCATTTCACTCAGCTGCGTTCCTCTGTCGTATCTCGGGCTGGTTTTGGAGGGATTATTATTTGTTTTTAGATGGTGTCATCCAAATGATCCTGCAGCCTCTCTCCTCTGTAACTGTGCTTGTGTCGCCTGAAAAGAAACAAAGCGTCCAACTGAGATCAAAACAGCAGCCGCGAACCAACGAGACGAAACGGTGATGTCATGCTTCCTGTGCGTCACTGTGCTGGCCGTCTAGCATTCCGCTGTTTTCATATTGTAAAGTAGTTTTTATCCCAGCATATGGCTTTATTATCAGCGCATAGCCTGAAAATAATAATGATGCATTACTGTACCTCCAGAGCAGGAACGCCAGCCCCCCTCCAAACAGCAGCAGGAGGAGGAGGACGGGACACAGGACGGCTGCTGTTGGCCCCCTGCCCTCTGTCCTGCAAGGCGCTGTCCGCCAGGAGAAAAACAACCAAACATCATCGCACATGGCCGCCCTAAAAGGTCAAAAGTTCCTCAGAGGCAACTTTGTTAAATCAGCAAACCATATGGAACGGCTCCGACTGACAGGAGGGATCCTTAAAACATCACGCCTCTAACCCCAACCGTGGGCTCGCCGTTTAGCATCAGTGGTGTTTTCTTGATCGCACTGTGGTAAATCCTTTTTATTACTGAAACACCACCAGTGATACAAAGTACAATGAGGCTATGGTCTGCATCGAGCTGACTTTAAACGAGGAGTCCAATTAGCACAGCAGCCTTGTTATCCAGTCATCTGGTTTAAGCAAATTACATCATTTTGTGTAAACACAACATGCACATATTATCTCTACGGGGGGGGGGAACCCCGATACGGCGTCCTATCTCCTATTCTCCCGTCCTGCAGACGCTGCACCGCACTATCATTCACTTTGAGTTGTGTCTTTGGCTACTTGGTGAATGCCATTCTTTTTTTATTGCTCTGTTTTGGTCTCAACCAACTGCTAAACCTGCATGCGACATGAGAATGGCAGTGAAATTTGAATAGCTTGTCAAATTATATTTATATATTCTTTGATGCAGACGACCCACAAAGGAATCAACATGTCTTATTTCAGTTTGTGTGTCTGTGGACCCTTCAGACCCCCAAATGTACGTAAACCCACACAATGGTCAAATTTACTAGTCTAGAGATTCCACTTCTGAGAACACCGTATTCCCTGTTGTTGTTGTTAAAGAACTGCTGACTGATAAAGTGAGGACTCGTACCCGCGGTGTAGCTGGCGGCGCTGTGGCCCAGCTTGTTGCTGACCACGCAGGTGAAATGGCCGCAGAAGGGCGTCCGGGTCACAAACAACGTGGTTCCGTCTCCGGAGACCCTCCCCACGGCATCGGTGACGGCGACCCTCTCGTGGAACCAGCTGAAGCGCGGCTCCGTGCCCCACGCCTCGCCGCAAAGCAGCGAGGCGTGGGACACGTTGATGCTGACCGACACGTGGTGCACCGCCTCTGTGAGGGCAGACGAGGGGACGGGGGGGGGGGGGGGGGGGGGTAACTGGCTCAGTTTCACGGACGACAGGAAAGCCCGTGAGTGCGGCATAATGTCGGAGAACTGGATGATGGGGGGGGCTGGAGGCTGAGAGGGCAGATTTGTATTGATACCGTTTATAGCGGACGGATCAACGTTAAAGCTCGGAAGCTTTGACAGAAAGCCGTGGAAGCTTCACGGCGCCTCCGGACTCGCCTGGAAGCAGGGAGACAAAAGGAGGACCCGAGCAAAGCCTGTATGCACATTTAATAAGTGTTTTCATTATTAAATGAGACATCCACAATCTGAAGGAAACACTGCCTGCTGGCATGAAATTAAAACGCATTAATCAGTTGGTAATTGTTTGAGTCAACACAAGAAAGGCCGGGACAGCGTCAGCTGGAAAATATTAAAATATTTCTACTTTGGTATGTTTCTTCTATCCTGGTGGAGGATTATAAGGGCTGCAATTAATGATTACTGCCATTATGCATTCATCCCAGCATATTTTTTTGCAATTAATCAATGTCTCAGTTAATTAAATGTGTAAAAAGAGGACAAATGAAAAGCCCGTGTTGTCTTCTTTCAATTAGTCATTTTTGTCTGAGAAACTGTCAAAAAAGCCGAAGGGATTTAACGGGCATTGTTGTTTTATATTGTAAAAAAATAAATAAACTTTGAACCTCGGAAATGTAATACGACTGGATGCCACTAAATGGAGCTCGAGGTGAGACGGCTTTGTTTTTAAATGAGTTGTCTTCATGTAATGGATAAGGAAAGAGAATCATCACGCCTCCTCTTTTATACTTTAAACTAACGCCTCACCAAAAGCTCATTCATGGTGACGTTGGTTCATGCCGTTCATCATTCCCAGACTCAAGTGGCTCTCTAAAAATGCTTACTGATAAAACACTTTTTTCCATTTTGATCAATTGAATAATTGATAAATCTCCAGGGATGTTTCAGCCATGTCTGCAAAGTTACCAAAGTGCTCTCGCATCAATAATGCACTCACAAGCCGAGCACGGGGCCGTACCATAGCTGCGGACGACGCAGCGCGCCGTGGTCTCGGCCCCCTTGTGATCCGTCACGGTCACGGCGTACACGCCGCTCTCCGCCCCGCTGTACCCGTCCATCTGGAGCGTCGTCTCCCGCAGGTCCACGCGGACGTGCACGCTGGGCCTGGTGCCGGCGCACTCGAGGCCTCCGGCGGGGCAGCGGGCCAGCGTCACTCTGTCGTGGCCGACGCCGCTTTCGGGCTCCCGTTCCCAGGTCACGGCGGAGACCTCCTCCAGGGGCCCGTGCTCGATCCGGGCCCTCAGCACCAGACTGGAGTCCGGCATCACGTGCACCGGCTCCTCGTTGAGGATGTGCACCGACATGCACCGGAGCCCACGGGGCACTGAGGACAGAGGGGGGGACAGTTTGGTGACGCGTCAAACATGCTGTTTATGTTCCTGCGCATCGGATGTGACATTTTTTGTCTCGCTGCTTGAGCAAAATATGAAGCTGATAAATCAAACAATAATATGATACTTCATCTCTGTTCCCAGCAGAGACTTTATGAATATGCATATAGCTGCTTTCTGTCAAAGAATGTCAAGTGATGATTTATGGCGCGTGACAGCCATGCCTAATGTGATATCCATCAAACCACATAAACATGCGAAAACCTGTATCAGGGCTGCAGCGGCCCTGGTAAGCCCCTGTGCATTCCCCACAGGGAGTATTAATCACAATCCTTAACTTGATAGGCAAAGGATGGAGGAGATGTCAATAATGCAGTGTCATGAAACACCTTTTTTTTCTTTACTCATTCGGTCGGTGGTTTCAAACAGAAATCCTTACACGAGAGAATCAGCAGGGCCGCTTTCCAACACAGGAAACGCTGCAGATCCATGACACCTGCTGATGTAGACGGAGAACAAAGCGAGGAATGTGTCCATGAGAAAAGCGTTTCCTCTGTACCACAGCAAGAATAACAACCTCACCTCCAGAGGAAATGTAAATGTAAAACGAGAGCAAAAGCAATTAAAGCGGCACGCCGCCCCGTTAGAATATGCAATTCAAATGTTAAGGGTAATCTTTTTCTCTTCATTTATTTATGTGGGGCCCAGAGAACAGCAGTATTGCTGCCGCACACAGAACTTGGAACAAAAATGTGGACGGGACTGCTGCCAAAAAGTGAAATGAAGCCCCTGAAGCACAGCTTCTGCAGCGAGACACGGAGGGGGGGGGCAGAGCAGTGCAGGACCCCCCCCCCCCCCCCCCCCCCCCCACCCCCCCCATACATTAAACATAACCTGGCGTTCCCTTCGCTGTTTACCTGGAAGTCCTCCCCACCAGAAGGCCCCGGAGCGGGGGGGATTCACCTACCTCACGACGCGTCTCGAGCCTGCCGAGCGTGGCTTCCTCAGAGGTCAAGGTGCACACTCGCAAGTCGCCCTGGGAGTAGACTTACCGCACGGAACGAAACGACTTTACAAAGCGGCGGCCATGGCACCACGAGATGTATAAATATGTATGTATGTGTATATGTATATTTATATATATATCGATTTAGTTCAAGATGACGCTTCCCAGACAGGAGCGCAGCGTGGCGGGAAGCGTCTCCTCTCAGCCCGGCAGGTCCGGTCTCTGAGTCGCGTAGGCGTCTCCTTGTTTATGAAGTAGTCCCCCCCCCCCCCTCCTCGCCCCTCGCCCCCCGCCCCGGCCCCCTTGTAAAAGCTATTTTCTTGGAATAAAGGAACTTTTCCTCTTGTAACGGCCCCGGCCTCTTTCCCGACCAAATCCAAACAACAAAACGATCGGGTTTTTCACACCGCTGTTGTTGCTTTTGTTTAGCTGTGTGTACACGCACACACACACACACACACACACACACACACACACACAGAGAAACATGCAAAGGTATTCTTTTCAAGGGAAACCAGAAACAATGTCGTAACTATTTTTTCATAAAAGGCCTTTGTACTGCAGGAAGAGGAAGACATGTATGAATTACTCTATTTTTCTTCCCCTTTTTAAAAAAATAATCCGACTCACATGAAACTGAGAAAACACTCAAGCATGCAAAGCGTATATCGACGGTTTGATGCTCCTTGCACA